>NC_041020.1:35105081-36322975 GCF_004193775.1 Glycine soja | reverse complement strand
AAGATTATAAACTTGACCGAATCATGTGAATTCTGGAAAAACAACATTGTTAGTATTTGAAATTTATTCTAATTAACTAATCATAAAAAAGTTTACTAAATTTAATCACATTTTTCTTCCATTAGGTTTGTATTTGATTTGATTAGACAAGACTTCAAAGGTAAAACTAGCTTATCAGTCTAATAGGAAAATGTTCCAATAAATTAAGAAGCACAAAGAAATATAAGAACCAAGAAGACACGTAGTTACCAGATGGCATCTTCTATACAAGAAGATCATCTTCAAGATAATTATACTCAAAAGTGAATTCAGTCTTGATTCTTTGACACCTGAATAACCACATCAAGATACACACAAGTCAGCAGAAACAGAAGTGCAAAATCAAACAATGTATGGTATTATTGTCCACATATGCTAAAATTAATAAATTATGACAGCAAATATCAGGAATTATAAGTTTATTCAGCATACCATCCATGTTGCATGTCATCATTTGCAATATGGAAATCAAAGTACACATAAGTTCCCTGCTCATATTCATCGGTTGCAATTTTGGGCTCTTCATGCCGCTGAAACCAAGTGTTATACTTTCGGTGGTATCTCCAAGACTGCTTCTTTAACTCCTTTGCAGCCAAATATTGTTGGTAAGTATTCTGCAGAAAAAAATGGATATAAGCCCACATGACAGAAAAACACAATAATATTAATCACAGAAAGTTCAGGTACCTGTTGATAATAAAATGCAAAGAACAGAGTATCAGTGCCAAATGGTTCAAGACCGACTCTCTCCCAAAAAGCAGGATTATTAACAATAGGTGCCTGTACTTGAGGATAACTAGGAGGTGTAATTGTCGGATGCTTCTGCATAACCAAAGAAAAGAGGAGAAAAAATCCATCAAAGCATGTAATAGATTTTTCAATGAGCATGAGGGTGATTATAACTAGCAATGCATACAGGAGTATAAGTCCTGGGTCGTTCTGAGTCTTTGGGTAGTGGAATTTTGAAGTGGGCTGCCTCAAGCATTTGCAAATTATATAATTGATCACGCACTCCACCAGAACTAACACTTGATCCACTAAAATTATCACCAATGGCTCCATGTTCAGCACCATTTCTTCTTCCAATGACACCAAGGTTGCCAGTAGGTTGATTAGGTTGTAATGGTTGGCCAGGAGACAAATCGATATCCCTGGAAGTTTGAGCAGATTCTGGAAGAGAGGCAGACACTCCTGCCTGCAGCATTAACAACAAATAGTCAACCCAGATCATCCTTAAATTACATGTGAGAGTGTGTGCATGCATGCATGCGTGTGTCAGTGTGTGTGTGTGTGTGTAATGTCAATCAAAATGCATATTTTGCTATCTGCAAATCATGGAAGTTATAGTCATTTCAACTCAGCTAATACCTCTAATCAGAATAACTCATTAAAGGACAACAATAGAGCTGGTCAACTGGTTATCAAATCAGATGCTATCTAAGTAATAAATTTGTTCACGTCTAACAACTAAATGGGAAAAGAATAAAAAATCTCCATATATGCATTTGCTCTCTCTGTTCCCTTCAAATATATTCACAGATTTTATATTTTACTACTGTCTAAGAAAGAAATTGATCATGACTACAAGTGCAATTTATTGTAGTCCATTTCATTGGCCTACGTAATTGAAAGACTAGGAAGGTCAACCCACTGGTTTTCCCCAGCTTATGATCCCAGGATTTATTTATGCAATATACAATGTATTACAAGCACAGCAAAAGTAGGCCATATTAAAAAAAACATGGATATATGCCTCTGCAAGTTATACGGGAGAAAGATATATATTCAAGAATTAAAAAAAAAGGAATTAGTTAGCATACAGGAGAATCTAAAGCAAATGCTGATTTTGAATCATCTTCATTTATGAGATTCTTGCCAATCCCAGTGCTAGCAGTAGATTCTGTTGTTGAATCATCAGGGAAATTCTGATGCTGCTGCTGTTCTTCAATCTTAGAATTGCCAACATCTGTTGATGAACCATAATAACACCAACATTTGTATTTTGAATTCTTTTTATCTTAAATAATTATATTCTCATAATAGACGTGTCGATATATTGAACTAGATATTGATTCAGTCATTCTAGTAATATTTTAATCCACAACCCAACTATACAGATATGTTATAATTGTTATTCCCGGTTGACTTGCTAGACCTTAAAACTAACACCTCTTCGATATTTATTTAGTGGGGGGTAGGGGACTGACAAAATAGTTTCCTAAAACAATATTTACCACAAAGGAAAAAATAACCACATTTTTTACAGGAGAATCATCACCTTTTTAACCTTCATCATTCATGATAAAAACTTTTTATCAAGCATTACTTTTTCAATTCTTTGCTATTTTAGATTACGGGAAATTCAGAAAACATTAAAATGTTTTCAGTATTGATTGCACAATAACTGTAGCTGAATAATATGTGTAGGAAATTGGGAACCCCCTAGATAAAATCATACTATCTAATCACTCCAATATTGAGCCAAAGAAAAGGAAGAAAGTAGTCCAATTTGAAAAGGGGAGAAGTTATTCAGCAAAACACAACTAGTATATGAGACACAAAACATACCTGCATCTATAGAAACACCTGGCATCAATGGCTGTTGACTAGAGGGGGAATGGACAGGATTGGGTGGCTGCTGTAGTGAAGCAGAAGAAATACCAACGAGACTTGTGGACTGGACCCCAAGTCCAATACCAGACTGAGAAGAAACAGATGAGCCATGAGAGTTAAACTGCACAGATTGCACTATGTCATACAAAATAGATTTTTCTGATGCAGAAGAAATGAGATCATACAAGGAGTTATAACTTGTATATTATCATTCAACACAAAAATAAGCAATTAATCAGATTAAGTTAATTCGCAGAGAAGAGTACATATGAAAGGAAAACTGAAAATGAAAACAAAAGCTTCAAGAAAAATACCATTAAAAAAATTTAAAATAGGTGAATTAACAGTAATGCCATATTTACTGATACTGTCTGCAACTCAATCACACACCACTATGAAAAATTTAAATTGTACTTGACACTACAAGATGAAATGTCAGGTGATTTGGGATGATCCATGAATTCATATTCTACCATGAGCACACAAAATTCTTTCCTTTGATTTCTATTTTTGCCAAAGAAAAGGTCTTAACTTTTCCATTTCTATAAGTAGGATTCATAATTCAGTAACACTTATAATCAGACAAGTTACCAGGCAGTAAACTAAAACCAACAGAAAAGGAAAAATATGAATTTTCTTCCTTCCCCCCCTTCAACTTTCTCCATCATTTAAGGTAGAGAACAAAGAAAACTAAAAATTGAATTCAAATTTAGCTTGGAATATTATCAAGAGGGCCAAAGCTTAATATTAGAAGAACATGCATGAAATGCATGTTTAGGCTAGACAACTCAATTTTGTTAGACCATAATGAATCTTCCAATAAAGAACCAATAAGCAAAGAGAAGACAAATTTGATATACAAGAAGTACCTGCTGCAAAAGGGGATTTTGCTGCTGGGCAGAAAACTGCTTATGGTTTCCCCCAACTAGAGAAGGCATATTAAGGAGGGTACTATTCATATTAAGGAGGGTACTATTCCCTTGTTGCACTTGCTGATACTTCTGCAAAAACTTTTCCCTTTGATCAGGTGCTATTTCAGTTCTTCCACGAAGCTGGCCCTAAAGTATTGGTAATAAACAAGTCCCTTCAATTATAATAATTTTACATACAACAAAATACACAGGATAAGGATGATACTTTCATTCAACCTAGCAATAACAATATTGGTTAGGTTTTAGTGGAAATCATCAATTTTGGTAGGTTTAACTTCTCATTTAGTATAAATCAGGAGAGAAAATCATTAAATGAGAAGCAAAACCTACCCAAAAATGGTGATTTCCAATAAATTCTAACCAATCATAGAGAGAGTCTTAGAAAGAGAGTGTTAGAGAGAGTACCGCTAGCATTTCTCTTCTGATAAACATAAACAAACTCCATACACTTTGAAACCAAACAACTTGCAACCAGTACAGATTTCTTCAAATAAAATACAACTAAAAATAGTAACTGATAATGCATAATTTTTGGAGGGTGTAACTAACTAACAGTTCACACTTCAGGTTCCAAAAATCACCAAAATGAACATAGCGGAAAAGTAATAGCAAAGCAAAAGAAAACTTAGGGCAGAAAACTTACTGCATCATTCTGATTCTGAAAGGGACTTCCAGGTCTCCATTGCATGCCAGGAACCCCAGAAGGGGAGAAAACTCTCCCAGCTGCTGCTTCATTAACAGTACTAGAGTCAACTAAAACAGTTCCATCATTAGCCTTTGCAGCCTGAGGCAAGATCAATCTATTACTTAGCGGGGATACAAGAGGCTGCACCATCCCACTACTTCCAAGCCTATCATCAGCTCCCAATATGTTCCTTTTAGCTATTTCAGAGG
Source organism: Glycine soja (assembly GCF_004193775.1). NCBI lineage: Eukaryota > Viridiplantae > Streptophyta > Magnoliopsida > Fabales > Fabaceae > Glycine > Glycine soja. Next base: position 36,318,497 of record NC_041020.1, on the reverse strand, counting down.
CTGAAGAGACTGATCCAAGGGCACCATTGCTAGAAACCATGTTTCCAGAACCAAGAGGAATGCTGGCTGTTGCTTGATTTGACAGGCTGCTTCTGCCCCTCAAAAGTGTTGCATCAGAAAGCGATGGAGATGGTCTCCGGCTAGGGAAGCTATTAATCTCTTCTTCATTTGTAGAGGTAGACTGATTTACAGATGATGAATTGATAACATTAGTATTCTCTAAGACATTCCGCACAGAATTTGAACCAGGTAGGACTGCAACAGGTGCACTAGACAAGTTATGACCAGAAACATTCACAGAAACAGGAGTAGCATGGTCAACAGGAGTTGAAGTAGCAGAACTAATTCCCCCACTTTTAGAAGGTGGAGTTTTGGCAACAATGTCAGAATTGCTATCCTGGGACGTTGTGTCATCAGCTTGCTCCTGGACAGAAGTATCCTGATGATTAGAAATCAGTTTCCAGGATTGGGAATTAACAACAATGTTTATCTATTTAAATGACATCCAATAAGAATGCATCTTTTCTTCCCTTAAACTACTAATCAGGTAAAATGGTAATCAGCCACATGTACTTGCTGAAAATCCAGTCTCATGATCCCATTGCTAACAATAGTTATTCTTAACGAAGTGCTATTAGATGCATCATCAAAAATTGCTTAATTTGGGTTATCAAGTGCTAAATGTAAGGTTGATATCGTAAAATTGGATTAAAATAACTTTGAGTGCTTTCTTCATGTTGTAAGTATATAAATCCTTTATATCATGTTCCTTAAGTTATTTATCCTTTTGCTACACTATATTACAATCCAGTACCACTCCCAATAAGCCTGTGAATTTAATCTTAATTACCAACTAATTGTAACAAAAAATGAATTTTCATATCAGCACAGCTGAATTCACTATTTATCATCACTGCAAACCATCCAAATACAATTGGAGGGGGGTAAAATCAACCTCATTTACACAAAGAAATATCTAACAGGAGCATCCAAGCAGAATAAAATAAACTAAATAAAAGCAAGAACCCCACAGAAGAATTCTGAAACAACATCCTATCATTTCAATTTTCAATAGACTCCTAAGTCTTAAGAAATATTTTCAGGTCATAGAAACAAAAAATACATACAGATGTTTGCGATGCAGATGCTGATTGTGATGCTGATACTGTCAAAGTATTCTTCAAGCTAAGACTAGGTGCCACCTGAAAAAATATATCATAAATTAGTAATCCACAGAGAATAATTCTAATATGTTAGCATGAAGGAAATGTTCTTATAAAAAATGAATTTCAAATATGGGGAGCCTAGAGCCAAAATGCCCAACATAACAACAATAAATAAATATATAAAATAAAAGAATGGTCATTAGTGCCTGAGGCTCCCAATAATGTTGGGTTTCAGGAAGGTATGATGTGTCTTACCCCTGTAGGAGTTATTTCCATGTGTAGAACCCACAACATGCATAAAATTAATTTCACACAGACAATATAGTAGCATCAAAAAATAGACAATTCAATATATAATTTAGGGGGGGAAATGCTAACAGGCCAAAATTAATTGAGATATGTTAATCCCATAACACAAATCTAAAACATACACATCCAATTATATGTGTGTGAGCTATGATGTTTGCAACAAGGCAATAATGATAAACAGATACCTTAGAAAGACCAGGGGGAATTGTAACAAGATCTTCTAGAGTCTCCACCTTATCTAAAGGTAATGAACTGTATAGTTCGTCAACATCATCAAATTCATCAAAATCATCCTGCAGAAGAAAATCAAAATTAGAAGGGGAAAAAACAGAAAACTAGAAAGAAATCATGAATTTTGTAGAGAATCAAGCATTAGGGAATGTTTGAATGGAGAGGAACGTAGGGAATTTTTCATTTCAAAATTGTGAAAATTATAAAATGTTTATATTGAATATATATTAAATGAATATGGAACTAATGGAAGGTTATGTGACAATCTCTCATTTTGTTAATCTCATTTTGATTTTTCAAATAAGGGGTATATATATATACCACCCCCACCAAACACACCCATATACTTGTTTGAAACCAATAGTTTTGAAAGGAAAGAACTGGGTGAGACAGAAAACACACTTCCTTAGAAAATGTCCCTTGTTTGGAACTGTAGAGATGGAGAGAGAAAAAAACTTGCATGGGGCAGACCTCTAATTTGGTTTCTCTCCATTTTGACAAGAAAATGGGAGAGAAGGTATTTTGTTATAATAACCAAAATATGCTTACTTTAGTTTTATTTTTTAAAAAGTTCATTCAGCATAATTATATTTCCTTTCTTCTTTCATTTTTTATCCAACCAAAAAAGTGAAGAGAGAACTCAGCTTTTCTTTCTGCATTTTGTTTCCTTATTTCTCTTAATCCAAACAACCTAAAAACCTACTCATTTTCTGTTCATTTTCTTTTCTCATCCACTTCTTTCTATCCTACCTCATTCTTCCCAATTTCTTTTCACAACCAAACAAAGGCTGAACAGCTTCCCAAGTTCCCAAGAAGACTATACGTCAGAAATAGGAGTATGTTAGGAAATAAGAGCTTCTTGAAGGTTTGTTTTTCCAAACTTGGTATAGCTAAGTTCAATGCGTCTTAGGAAATAGTTTGCTCTCTTGTAAAATTGATATAGCATTACTTATCTTTATACTGCTCTTGAATATAAGTAGACTATTATGCTGGGTGGAAAACACACTAAAGCATATTGTAGTCTAACAGAATTCTAAAGAGAATATTTGAGAGAAAAGAAAAGCTTTAGAAAAGAGACAATGAAAATATTATTAACCACTGAACTTATTAGAGTATTGTACAGAGTTGTAGTATTCAACTGCACTCTCAGTTAAGTTAGTTAGTTAGGAGTTAGTTCAGTGGCTAATAATCATTTTCACTTCTTTCTAGAGTTTTTCCCTCTCCAAATATCTTCTATTATGATCTGTTAGAACTCTTTTATGGTATCAAGACCTTGTTAAGGTCGTCCATGGTGGCACAAAGCAACGCGTCTCTTACTCCTTTTCCTCATTCAATTGCTCATAAGCTTGATGATTTGACTTTCCTTTTATGGTGTCAACAAGCTGAGCCAGTTACCAAATCACATCGCCTTCAACGTTTCGTTGTCAATCCTCAAATTCCTCTCCATTTCCTTTCTAAAGAAGATCGTGAAGCTGGAATAGAGAACCCTGCATATAAAGCATGGGAACAGCTAGATCAAGTGCTGCTTACTTGGCTCCAAGCACGTCAACTGCAAACTCAGCTACGAGCTACGAATCTTGTCGGAAAATCGATGGGCGAGTTCTTGTCGCAGATCAAAGCTCTTTCTGATGCTCTTGCCTCCATCGGAAGTCTGATTATGCTTCAGGAACACATTGACTCCATTTTTGAAGGCCATCCATCAGACATCACTCCATCATTGTGATTATTGAGAGCAAGTTTGAACCTCTTCTGCTCGAGCAAGTCGAAGCTCTTTTTCTTGCTCATGAAGTGCGTCTAAATAAATTCACCAAACAAACTCTGTCTGATTCACCTTCCATCAACTATTCACAAGCACATCACAAGTCTTCAACGACTAGCTCCGATGGCTATTCTGTGCCAAACAAGACAAATCCAAAAGACAAATCCAAAGAGTTCCTCGACTTTCCATGGTGGATCTGGCCATGATGGTGGTAGTTCTCACTGTGGCGGTGGTGCTGCTGGCTGTCGTGGTGGTGGCAGTGGTACAAGCTGCAGTGGTGGCCGTTTTGCTAACTTCGAGTGTCAAGCGTGTCTAAAATTTGGTCACTCTTCTTCTGTTTGTCACTATCGCTATGATCAGTATTATCAACCAAATCGACCTTTGGTCTTCATGATCCTCTGAGTCCAAGTTATTCCCAGGCTACTTCCACTCAATCTCAGAATAATTACAACAACTATTCACAGAATAGCAACAATCCTGACCAAAATTCTGACCAAATCGACCTTCTAATGTTTGGACTAATAACAAGTACAAATCTGCGAGTAACAATCCTCAGTCCAATCCTAGTGCTAAGCTCACAAATGCTCAACCTCATTCCAATTCCACTAATTGGATTCCAGATTCTGGTGCTTCATTTCTTGTTACTGGAGAATCTCAAAACATCCAGCAACTAGAGCCTTTTGAAGGTCCTGATCAGATCTTCATAGGCAATGGTCAAGGTCCGCAAACTCACTCCTCTGGTTCTTCCTATTTCACTTCTCCATATAATTCCTCTGTCTCTTTATCTCTTAATCATCTATTACATGTGCCTAAAATCACTAAAACCTTATTTCAGACAGCAAATTTGCCAAAGACAATGACATTTATTTTGAATTCCACTCTAATTATTGTGCGGTGAAATCTCAGGTTATCAATGAAGTCTTTACTTCAAGGCATTGTTGGTTCTGATGGTCTTTACAGTTTTCCTCACATTCAGTTTCAACCTTCAATAGGCGTTGCTTCCTATTGTTTGTCCAGTTCTGTCAATTCCTCTGTAAATTCATGTAATAAGAATGCAGATTTCGTCGTTAATCCATGTAATAGGTATAGTAGTCTTTGGCATGACAGACTTGGCCATCCAAATCATCATGTTTTACAGCTTGTGTTACAACACTTTAATATACCCACTGTTAATAAAAACTTGATTAGTTTTTGCTCTCCTTGTGCTGCTGGAAAATCTCACAGACTTCCCTCTTGTCCCACTACCTCTGTTTATTCTACTCTTTGGAATTGGTTTATAGTGATCTTTGGGGTCCATCTCATGTTAATTCCACTAATGGCTTTCTATACTATATTACCTTTCTTGATGCTTTCTTTAGATTTACTTGGATTTATCTACTTAAAAGCAAAGCTGAAACTTTCACTGTTTTTAAGAAATTTAAAGCCATGGCAGAATTGCAATTCAATACCAAAATGGGGTATTTTGCCCATTGGCACCCTTTTTAGGTGAGTGTCAGAGTGCAGTATCAATAATAGATTCATTTGTCCTCACACCCTTCATCAAAATGGGGTTGTTGAAAGAAAACATGGGCATGTGGTAGAACTTGGTCTTACCTAGTTGCACCATGCTTCTTTACCTCTTAAGTTTTGGGACTTTGCTTTCACAACTGCTGTTTATCTTATAAACAGACTTCCCACAGCCTCACTGAATTTTTCAGTGCCTTATCATGTGCTTTTCAACAAATTGCCAGATTACAACTTTGTAAAAACCTTTGGTTGTTCTTGTTTCCCTTTACTTAGACCTTACAACAATCACATATTGGACTATAGGTCGCATGAGTGTCTTTTCTTGGGTTATTCTACTTCCCATAAAGGATACAAATGCCTTTCTCCTTCTGGCAAAATCTTTAATTCTAAAGATGTCTTGTTTAATGAATCCAAATATCCTAATGTTGCCTTATTTGAGTCCACAGCTTCTTCTAGTAAGTCCTCTTCTACTAGTTTTCAGTTTCCTTCCATACCTATCATTGTTCCTAATCTGAATTCCCCTATATCTTCTTCTCAGCCTTCTTCTTCCACTCAGCCTACTCAGTCTGAACATTCAGAACCTGCTAATGTTCCTCTTCAGTCTGTACCTAGTGCTATTTCTGTCAATCAGAAACTGCTAATGTTCCTCTTCAGTCTTCTAATACTGAACAAACAGCTTCACCAGTAGCTGATAATGCTGCCATACTTTCTCCTTCCATTTCTTCAGCACTAAATACTAATACAACAGAATCTTCATCTCCAAGCACCCCTCCTTCTTCACTCACCCTATGCAGGCTAGATCTAAATCTGGTATTCACTTACCCAGCATCAATCCTTCCCTTCTTTTAACTTACTGTGAATCAAAGTGTGAAACGGGCCTTGACTGATCCAAATTGGCTTTCAGCCATGCAACTAGAATATGAAGCTTTGATGAAGAACCACACTTGGGATTTAGTGCCTCTTCCATCAGACAGAAAAGCTATTGGTTGTAAATGGGTTTTTAGGATCAAGGAAAATGCAGATGGCTCTATCAATAAATTTAAGGTTGGACTGGTTGCCAAAGGTTTTAATCAAGTTCAAGGCTTTGATTTTTCAAAAACCTTTTCTCCATTTGTGAAGCCTGTTACTATTAGGCTTATTTTAACTCTAGCAATCACAAATCAATGGATGCTTGCTCAGCTAGATGTAAATAATGCTTTTCTTAATGGCTTGCTTAATGAGACTGTCTACATGTCTCAACCCCCTAGTTTCCAACAATCCAATCCTTCTCTGGTCTGTAAACTAAATAAAGCCTTGTATGGGCTCAAACAAGCCCCAAGACAGTGGTTTGAGAGGCTGCAGTCTGCTCTAATTCAGTTTGGATTTGTGGCTAGCAAGTGTGATCCCTCTCTCTGTTTACTAGACTTCATCTCACACTGTATCCTTTAGTTTATGTGGATGATATAATCCTAACTGGCAGTTCCACTTAGTTGATTCAACACCTGACTTCTCAACTTAATTCCAAGTTTTCCCTTAAATAACTTGGTCTGCTAGACTACTTTCTGAGAATTGAAGTTAAGACTCTTCCTGACAAATCATTACTCCTCACTCAGAGTAAATATATCAGAGATTTGTTGCAGAAAACTAATATGGCAGAGGCTCAACCTATTTCCTCTCCTATGGCTTCCAGCTGCAAACTTACTAAAACAGGCTCAGAACTCTTTTCTGATCCTACTTTATAACGGTCTGTAGTGGGTGCCTTACAATACCTGACAATCACTAGACCTGAGATCAGCTACTCAGTGAACAAAGTTTGTCAGTTTATGGCCAATCCTTTAGATTCTCATTGGACTGCAGTGAAAAGAATCCTAAGATACTTGAAAGGTATAGTGCCGCATGGTCTTCATCTTCAACCTGCTGTTTTGTGGAAACTATATCCTTTTCGTGCCCTCTGTGATGCAGATTAGGCTTCTGATATTGAAGACAGAAGATCCACTTCTGGTTCAGCTATCTACTTTGGTCCTAATCTCATTTCTTGGTGGTCCTGAAAGCAGCAAGTTCTTGCAAGGTCTAGTACAGAGACAATATCGAAGTTTGGCTCAGACTACTGCTGAAATATCTTGGATTCAGACACTTTTAACTGAGTTAAAAGTTCCTTTCAGCACTCCCATTGTCTTCTGTGACAATCAAAGTGCAGTTGCTATAGCTCATAATCCTGTTCTTCATGCTTGGACCAAGCACATGGAGATTGATGCCTATAAATACTAAGTTGTAACTCAAAGTTCAGTGGCTAATAATCATTTTCACTTCTTTCTAGAGTTTTTCCCTCTCAAAATATCTTCTATTATGATCTGTGAGAACTCTTTTAGAACTGAAGGTTACAGTTTAGATATATAGACTAGACAGTTAGTTATGACAGCTGCCAGCAGAAGTGAAGGATTAATCCTGGGTAAGTGAATACCAGATTTAGATCTGGTTTGCATAGGGTAAATATTGGATATGATCTAGGAGGAGGAGAGGAGTTAGTGGTTGAGGATGAGGATTCTGTATTTGAGACAATAGGTTGATTTGTCTGTTCAGAATTAGAGGACGGAACAGAAACAGACTGAGGTAAGTCTGACTGAACAGAATTTGAGAGCTGAACAGGATCAGATTGAGGTAGGTCAGAATCTGACTGAACAGAAGGAATAGGAGACTGAATCGGAGGAATAGGAGACTGAACAAGGGTAGCAGATTGAAATGAGGAGGAAGAACTGCCAACAGATGTTTTTGTGTGCAAAGGAGACACAGGGGGCTGATTAGTAGCAATGATAGGAATTGAGGAGAAATTAAAATTAGTAGGGGATGAAGAAGACTGACTAAGAGAAGGAGATGACTCAAATAAGTCAGCACATGGAAACTTAAGACTCATTAAAAAGAACACCTTTAGAAATATAAATTCTGCCAGAAGGAGACAAACATTTATATCCCTTATGAGAGGTAGAATATCCCAGGAAAAGACACTGATGAGATCTAAAATCCAATTCATGATTGTTGTAAGGTCTAAGTAAAGGAAAACAAGCACAGCCAAAAGTTTTGAGAAAGGTATCGTCAGGAAATTGTTTGAAAAGCATATGGTAGGGAACTGAAAAACTTAAGGATGATGTAGGAAGTTTGTTTATTAAATAAACAGTAGTGAATGCAAAAACCCAAAATTTTAGTGGTAAGGAAGCATGATGTAACAAGATGAGACCAAGTTCCACAATATGTCTATGTTTTCTCTCAACAACACCATTTTGATGATGGGTGTGAGGACAAATAAGTCTGTGTTTAATGCCACAGCCGGCCAAAAAAGGTGCTAAGGGTCTAAATTCCCCTCCCCGATCAATTTGAAGGTTTTTGATTTTAGAATTGAATTGAAACTCTGCCATTGCTTTAAACTTTTGAAAGACAGTAAAAGTTTCAGCTTTACTTTTAAGTAGATAAATCCAAGTAAACCTGGAAAAGGCATCAACAAAAGTGATATAATAGAGAAAACCATTAGTGGAAGTAACATGAGCTGCTCCCCAAAGATCACTATAGACTAACTCTTAAGGGAAAAGAATAAACAAATTCAGATGGAGATGAAGAAAGTCCGTGAGACTTTCCTACAGCACAAGCAGAGCAAAAATCAACCATGGTTTTATTAGAAATGGGTATTTTACGATGCTGTAAAACAATTTGTAAAACATGATAATTTGGATGATCATGCCAAAGAGAACTGATCCTATTACATGGATTTACAATGGACTTTTTCAGTCTTATTACATGGATTTACAATGGAGTTTGCAGAACTAGAAAAACAACAAGAAGCAAAAACAGATGAAGGATATGCTAAAACTGAATGTTGGAGAAACTGTAGAGACCATCAGGACCAACAGTGCCTTGTAGTAAGACCTCATTGGTAAACTGAGATTTCACAACACAATAATTAGAGTAAAACTCAAAGAAAACTGCATTGTCCCTAGAAAATTGACTAACATTAATGAGAATTTTAGTGGTGCAAGGCATATGTAAAAGACGATTAAAAGACAGACACTTTGGACTTGTGTAAGGGGAAATGAAGGAAGAAGAATTTGAGGAAGTAATCTTCAGACCTTGACCATTGCCAATGAAGATCTGATCAAGACCTTCAAAAGGTTCTATCTGCTGAATGTTCTGAGATTCTCCAGTAACATGAAAAGAAGCCCTTGAATCAGGAATCCAATAAGCAGAATTTGAGTTTGGTTGAAAAGAAGCATTAGTTAAAATAGCACTAGGAGTAGACTGATTGCTAGTGCTTGCATATTCTTAGTTATTGTTTACTCGAACATTAGCAAGACGATTATCACCATTCTGCTACCCAGAATTAGAATTAATTTGCCGATAACCAGAATTCTGAGACAGACTCGCATAGTAGTAGGATCCTGAAGCACCAAAGTTGAATTTGGTTGATAATGTTGCTCGTGTCGATAATGACAGACTGAGGTAGTGTGACCATACTTCAGGCAGACTTGGCACTGAAAGTTAGCAAACCAACCACGACCCCGGCCTCCTCCGCCGGTGCCGTCGCACCAGCCACCACCGCGGTTGTTAAAACCACCACCACGAGAATTAGAAAAACTCTCAGGATCTGAATGCAAAAAGGACTTGTTTGGCACCATATAACCATCAGATCCATGCGATGAGAAGGATTTGTTGTGCGCTTGCATATAGTTAATCGAAGGAGAATAAGAGAGTGATTGCTTGTTGAACTTGTTCAGGCAAGCTTCATGAGCCAAAAGAAGGCTTCAACCTCCGCAATTGGTAGGGTTTCGAACTAACTTTCAATGATTGAAATAACCGAGTGAGAATTCGATGGAAGACCTTTGAAAATTGAGTCAACATGCTCTTGAAGCATGATTGGACTTCCAATCGAGGCGAGAGTCAAAAATTATTTTGATTTGCATCAAAAACTCTCGCATCGATCTTCCTCCGAGCGTCGTCGCTCGCAATTCACTGAGCAATTGTCGCGCTGGAGCTCGTGTTTGCTTGTGAAAGTAATCATGAATTCTCTCCCAAACTTCATAAGAGTGAACACATCCTATAACTCGACAAAATCGACATTGAAAGTGTCGATTGAAGCCATGTGAGGAGCACCTGATCTTGTTGCTCCCAAACTTCGTATGATGGATTCTCAATTCCAGCTGCTCAATCAGCTTCAGAGAGAAAACACACTAGAATTAAAGGATTTGCAACAAATCGTTGCAATTGATAAGATTTGATAACAGGTTCAACCTGTTGGCGCCATAGTAGAAGGGTCAAATCATCTAGTTTATGAGAAATCGAACTAGGAAATGAAGAAGTGAGAAACGAGTTGTTTTGAGCAGCCATCGTTGATCTTACCGAGCTCTAGATACCATAACAGAATTCTAAAGAGAGAATATTTGAGAGAAAGGAAAAGCTTTGTTAGAAACGAGAAGATGAAAATATTATTGACCACTGAACTGAATGTTACAGTTTAGATTATATAAACTATAAACAGTTAGTTATGACAACTGTCAGCAGCTGTCATTAACTAACTCCTAACTCAGCCAACTAACATACTTGTATTAACTAGAGTAAACTACCCAAGAGTGCAGTTGAATAACTGCAACTCTATTACAATACTCTAGTATAGTCAATGATAATTGGAAGGAACAAGTCTTGAGACAAACTCTAGCAAAGGATATGAGATCAAAACTCTTAGGAGGCTAAAGTATTTTCTAGGAATTGAAAGTGTCTCACTCCAAGAAACTTATTTTCATATCTCAACATAAATATGTCACATATTTGCTCCAAGAGACAGGTAAGACAGCTTGTAAACCTTTAAGTAACCCCATAGATTCAAATCTTAAATTGGGCAATGCAGATGATAGTGTAGCAATGGATAAGGAGATATATCAGCGTTAGGTTGGAAAATTAATCTGTCTGTCTCACACAAGGCCAGATATTGCTTTCAAATTGTAAGTTTGGTTAGTCAATTTATGCACTGCTTGAGAGAAGTCCACTTATAGGCCCCTCATAGAATTATGCAGTACCTTAAAAGAACCCTAGGATGAGGAATTTTATATAAAAGGAATGGGAATGCAATTCTTGAGCCTTACATGATGCTGACTATGCAGGATCAGTGACTGACTGGAGGTCTGCCACTGGATATTGCACCTTTTATGGGAGGAAACTTAGTAACTGAAGCTGTGGCATGATATAGTGCTGAAGCTGAGTTTCGAGCTATGGCAAAAGGTATTTGTAAACTACTTTGGCTGGAAAATATTTTATAAGACTTGAAGATTAATGGGATGGACCTATAAACTCAACCGTGATAATAAATCAGCTATCAGCATTTTGCTCATAATCCTGTTCAGCATGATCAAACAAAGCATGTTGAAGTGGATAGGCATTTTATCAAGAAAAAGCTCAAATGCGACTTGATCTTTACTCCATATGTGCCTTCACAAAGTCAACTTGCAGATACTCTTACCAAAGTATTATGCAGTTCAGATTTTGAAAGAATTGTATGAAGTTGGGAATGGAAAACATCTATTCTCCAGCTTGAGGGAGAGTGTTAAAAATAGGAATATTCTAGGAAAAAAGAGCTTCTTTAATGGTTGTTTTTTCAAGTAGCCTAGATACTAGGTATAGCCTAGGTTCAATGCATCTTGGGAAGTAGTATCTTAATTGCTTTAATTTTTTTTTTTTGGAAGGCAGAAAATATAGAATATTATTAATCAGAGCTACAGCAGCACCAGAGGTACTGCTGGAGACAATACATAAGTGCCATACATGTATTACACTTGTAAATTGATTTTATTCTTGAATATAAATAGACCATTCGGCTCGGTGGAAAATACAGTTAAGCATATTCATAAAATTTGTGTTTCTCATTCTTCCATGCTATACATAGGTCTGAAACATCAACATTTACTCAGGTGTCCAATTTTTAAAGCATAACGATTTCTAAAAGACAAACCTGATTACGCTCAACATAGTCATCTAAGAAATCTTTGACATCATTAACCTCCTCAGGACTTAATTCATCATTATCTAGTAGCCTCAAAATGAATTCACATTTTTTTATATGAGCCTTGTGCCGAGTAATTGATGTCTCTAAATGTGTCTGGAAACAAAAGAAACATGTCAATGACCATGAGAAAGGTAAGCCATCATTTCCACAAAATATAGATCCTATAATTCATACCAATCTGGGTGGCCTGCTCTTTCCTTTCTTAACGGAAAGCCCTTCAAGCTCCGCTTCAAAGTTATCAATTTGGGATTCTAACTCTCCAACCTACTCAAATTATGCAAGTCAAATTAATATGAACTCATCTAAATAATATAAGATCAAAGAGATATTCCAATGAGAATCACCAGGAAGGCAGGCACTAGACTAGTATAAACAGCATTCTAAGAGAAGAAAATCTGAAGAACAAACACAAACTTAGATATTGCCAATGGTGGAAAGATCTCAACAGTCAACCAGCACTGTGCATATTATCTTGCCAATAAAAACAAACATTAGATACAAAGCAAATGAGGCTAGCCATTTGCCTGAGAAATCACTTTGCACATGAGCTACAAACATATGTATTAGCCATATTGAACACAATAAAGCAAAGTTGACAGTAATTCAAAGGAATTTGATTTCATACCACATTGTTTAACCAATCCCTTGTCTCTGATTTAGCCTTCTCTTTTGGATCCTATTAGAAAGTGAGATAACAAATTCCTCAGCCCAAAATTGACATAAACACGATCATAGAACCAAAAAAAGCCCAAAAAAGTGGTAAAACTACTACAAACAAAAAGGTTTTATTCCCCTGGTCAAAGACTCACAGTCTTAGGCTGTTGACCCAAGCCTTCTTTGGAGAATGCTTTGGTCTTAGTTTCCTTCTCACATATCTTAAATCTTTCCATTTCTCGCTCAATTATCTTGCGTGCATCCACCAAAGCCTGCTCATATGAGGCACTAACCTATGTCAAGATGTCACAAGAGAAAGCATTGTCAAACTCAAAGCCAAGGAGTTAAATTTTATCATTCAATATTTAAAACATTATACACACCACCACACAAGTCAACCCAAGGAGCACTACCATCTAACCAGCAATGAATTGGTTAACACAATCCACTCAGCTCATATTCAAATTTCATACTAACATGATGCAACGTGATTACTGAATCCTTGCTAAGGTTATCAATGCCAGATGGCGTAAGGCCACAACTCCACCATATAAACACGCCATTGCGGCCTACAGCCTAAGGCACCACCATTGTGGGCCTCCCTTCACAAATTGCCTATGGTGGAGGGATTGAAAAACGCCACATTATAGCGTTATGGCAGCTCTATAACAGTTACAGTAGTGCTATAACAGTTATGGCGGCACTATAACGTCCATTTAACAACATTGATCTTTGCCAGCAAAACATACACACAAGATTGTAACTTTCCTAGAATCACATTTACTATCAAACAGCTTATTTTCTACAAAAACAGCCAAAATTGTGAAATTTCGGCAGTCCCAAACATGATAATCAGAGAGCTTCTTTCCGTGATTTTTCCTAAAAATCAAAGAAAACCACATATGCATTAACATTATCATCTCCTAACTAAAATATATCTATAAAACAATTCAAATATACACACACAATCACATTGCTGAGATCAAACTAGAAAATTGGCACTTTGGTTGCTTTCTGGAACAAGCATGGAGTTAAGCAATACCTTCTTGTCCTTGATCTCACTGGACTGAATCCAAGTCTTAATTTGGTCTCTGTACCTCTGCAGCTTCTTAATCTCCTTCTTGAGGTCCGCTTCAAATTTCTCCTTCTGGTTAGCATTGTCAGTGTCGTAAACCTACCACCAAACCAAACCCGTCATTTTGTTCCGAAACAATGGAAATCGAAAAACAATAAAACAACACTGAAAACAAAATAAAAAAAAAACTGAGAGAAACAAATGAGGTACCTTGTTCCAGATGCTATCGAAGACTTCAACGCCTTCCTGGACCTTCTTGAGAACGCGATCTATCTCCCCCTGGAGTTTTCGACTCGCACCCATTGATTACGATTCTCACTTCAGTGCCCAATGCCAGACTAGTGGAGATCCAATTGTAAGCAATCAATTGCTCTTTGATTCGGGTTTTAGGGTTTGTTTATGCACTCGCTTGCTTGCTCAGAGGACGCGGAGATTCTACCACGACAACTCTCTTTGTCGTTTTATCCTCTTTTTTTTTTGGATCGGTAGTAAAGGATACTGTTTCGGTAAGAAAAGTTTAGTAGATTAGACCATCACACGATTCATATGTTTATTTTTTAATTTTTATATATTTTATTTAGTTTATAAATATTGTTCTACCACTAAAAGTATGTATTTAATGATCCCTACTAGTCTATTGGTCCAGGACTCAAACTTTTAGAATTTGATTTTAGACAAAGAAGAATGTTAGAAACAAAATTAATAATGTTTTAAATTTATTAAAAATTATAAAATCATAAATAAAAAATAATTAACTACATGAGATTTTTACTTATTATATTGGATACCCGTTAGCGGAAATAGGATGCATGTCCCACTATTAGTGCTATGGGATACTCGTTACCCACTAAGAATAGAGTTTCTTAATAATTTTTTGATCTCGGTCTCATTTCATTTATATTTTATGAGGATTGAAGTAGTTTATTGTTGTTCTCATGAAAATCCTTAATTCTTATAAGTTTTTTATTGTTATTTAAGCATTTTACATTTTAGTTGTTTATTGTATGGTTTTATCATGACTTGATTCCATGATATCAACATTCTATTATTTGAATTGTCAAGTTTGTCTTGTTTTGGGTATTATTTGGGTGCTTGGGTTTTGTTCTTGTGCTAGATTGTGCCTTAAGGTAACGAGACCTAATCCAAGAGCATTTAAGTGTAAAGTGTAATCTATTTGGTGTCTAAGTCAAGTGTAAGGTTATATATCTTTGATGGCATTCAATTGGATTGCGGTATTTCAGGGATGGTTCTCTATAATTAACGTAACTGTTATACCGAGATCCTTGGTGTGCACCCTAAGCAGTTACATTGTAATGTTGATGTGGATTTGGGGTAAAGCCAAAGCGTCGACCCTTCCTACCTCAACGGGGTCGGTTGACATATAGAAAAGGGGTCAGTCGGCATACGACCTAAAGGGTACACAACATATGGAAAAGGGGATAAATCGACATATGACCTGGAGGGTACACAAACCCTCAGCCTCAAACGTGATAGTGCGAAGAAGCTAGAAGAGAATCATTACATGATCGACATATGACCTAGAAGGTACACAGCCCATCAGCCTCAAGCGCAATAGCTCAAAGAGGCTATAAAAGAATATCATCACTCGATCGCATATAACATGCAAGGTACACAACCCCTCAGCCTCAAGAGCAATAGCGCAAAGAGGCTAGAAGAGAATCATCACTTGGTTGACATACGTGCCCAGGAGAGTACTAGACTAACTTGGTCGGCCTTGGTAAGGTTGGCCTCAAACCTAGGAAAGTATGCAATAGAGGTTGGAGGGTACACCACATGCTCATTAATTCGTAGATCACTTCATAAGATTAAAAGTTTCTTAGTTTAGCTACATATGTTCATCCCTTTGTAGATAACTTTGTAAGTTGAACACAACACTTCAAACATTGCATATTATGACAAAGGAAATAACTTGGGGTCTAAGCATGTTACACTCATATAAAAGTAGATAGAACTAGGCTAGTTTATTATCTTCCATAATTAGATAGTAATATGTTCATCCAAAAGTTGAGCATTATGATACTTGTTGAAAATGATGATAGTGGTTGTCTACTTGTAAATCATAAGGAATTGCAACGAAGTGTAACATGCTCGCCAAAAGTAGAACATCATAAAACTTGTTTGAAAATAAAGATAGTGGTTGTTTAATTGTAGATCATAACAAAATGTAACAATGTTTATCATGCTCGTCCAAAAGTAGAGCGTTATAAAACTTGTTTGAAAATGAAGACAATAGTCGTCCATTTGTAGATCATAATGATGTCTAACATGCTCATCCAATAGTAGAATGACATAAAACTTGTTTGGAAATGAACATAATGGTCATTCAATCGTAGATCATAACAAAATGTAACAATGTTTAACATGCTCGTCCAAAAGTAAAGTGTTATAAAAACTTGTTTGAAAATGAAGACAATGGTCATCCATTTGTAGATCATAACGAAATGTAAAATGCTTGTCCAAAAGTAAAGTGTTATAATACTTGTTAAAAATGAAGACAATGGTTATCCATTTGTAGATCATAGCAATAGGAAATGTGTCATACTTGTATATCGACCAAGCATATAGCCTGTATTAGAATATCTTAGGAAATCGTAATATGATAATTCATAATATAACTCATTTTCAAATAAGAATAATATATAGTCCATTTGTAGATCATAATAATATGTACTCGACTTGACATCTTGACTAAAAATTGATCCTCTTTGTACTTGCTTATGCTCAATAGATTGCCCAGGTCTTAGCTGGTTGACCCCTTAATAGTGAGGACCACATCTAGCTTATAATATGCTCGGCTAATTGCCTAGGTCTTAACTAGTCAACCTCATATTGGAGTGAAGACCATGTCTGGGTCTTAATATGCTTGGCTAATTGACTAGGTCTTAAGTGGTCAACCTCATATTGGAGTGAGGACCATGCCTAAGTTTTAATATGCTTGGTTAATTGCCTAGGTCTTAACTAGTTAACCTCATATTGGAGTGAGGACCATGCTTGGGTCTTAAGTGGCCAACCTCATACTGGAGTAAGAACCACACCTAGGTTTTAATATGCTCAGTTAATTGTCCAAGTCTTAACCGGTTAACCTCATATTGGAGTGAGAACCATGCCTAGGTTTTAATGTGCTCGACTAATTGCCTAGGTCTTAAGTGGCTGACCTCATATTGGAGTAACGACCATGCCTAGGTCTTAATATGCTTGGCTAATTGCCCAGGTCTTAACTGGTTGACCTCATATTGGAGTGAGGACCATGCCTAGGTTTTAATGTGCCTAGTGGATTCAACCTTTAACTAAACTTTAATATTTATAAATAAGAGATTTTTTTCATAATATTGAACAAAACAAAATTTGACTAGTGAAAATAGAATAAATTAATTGAAATAAAAATTACCTATAAATGGCGTTTAGACTTACTTTATTCCTTGAGACTGATCGACCGTAGTGAGCTTTATAAGTCTAACGCCAGTTGACATATTTTCCTAAATAGTCATCCTTAACCTACAGTTCAATTTGTGTCATCAACATCAAGCAACTCTTTGTGTCATGCCCAATAGATTGGTGACATTCACACTATTTCACCACATCACTTCTTTTTTTCAGTGGACTGTTTAGAGGGAGACGTAGTAGCTTTGAGTGATAAATATCTTTCAAAGTCTTACTCCTGCTAGTGTTTAGAGGAGTAAAGGTTTGAGGTTGGCCAACTTCTCTCTTTTATCTTGTTGATGATTCAACTTGTTTCCCTCCTCAGCTAACCTGATTTGGGAGCCTCGATTTTCTTCCTAGGTCGTAAGTTTCTTTACCTTCTCAGTACCACTTCATCAATATAACTTCCTTAGCCTCCATGTGGCATGATGTTCATGATTGGATTTTGTCCATGTTGGTAATTTTCTTGTATATCAATGACTCGTTGAACTCCCCTGGACGTAGACCTTTTGTGAAGGTTGCTACAAACATGTAGTTGTTCAGATCCTCAACTTGTATTATGGCATTGTTGAAAGGGTCTAGGTACTCCTTCAAAGTCACACCAGGTTGTTGTTAAATGTCAAAGAGGTCGGCTAGTATAGTCAGTCGGCTTTTGTTTGCCACAAAGTAGCACATGAATTTCTTTGAGAAGTCATGGAAGTTGATTATAGATTGATATGAGAAACTAGCAAACCACATCAAAGAAGCCTCTAATAAGGTTCCTAGAGACATTTTGCAACATAGAGCATTGCTCCCCCTGCTTATAAGCATCTAACCTTGGAAGTTGGTTAGACGTCGGCGTTGATCTTTGGAGCCATGGAAATCCTCTATCTTAGGCACCAAAAAGTATGGTTGAAAAGGCTCAACCTCTATGGCCTTCGAGGATGGTTGGAAATCGTGTGGCAGTTTGTTTGTGGTCTCCCTTTCTAATCGCCTCAAATTCGCGACCTGATTCTACAACATGACATAAGTATCATCAACCTTCTTCTTGATCTCCTCGTTTTATTGGCGCAAGGCATCTTGGGCCTCTAAAGCCTCATCCACCACCCTCTTGGCCTCTACACTCTCCCTCATGGCCTCCGCTATTTCTACCATTATACCTTCTAGTGTCGAAAGGTCACTGTTTGGGTTCCTCAATATGGACTAGTTGTTTGAGTTATGCCTCATCATCATCGGTGGAAGAAGAACAAAACAAAAGAAAGGGCGACAAAACACATTTCACCATGCCCCACTATGCGCGCCAAAATGTTCTTGTGCTAGATCGTGCCTCAGGGTAAGGAGACCTAGTCCAAGAGCATTCAAGTGTAAAGTGTAATTTGTTTGGCATGTACGTCAAGTGTACGATTATATACCTTCGATGGCATTCAATTGGGTCACAATATTTTAGGGATGGTTCTCCGTAATTAACATAATTGTTGTCTCGAAATCCTCAACGTGCACCCTAGGCAATTACATCATACCATTGACGTGGATTTTGGTAAAGCCAAAGCATCGATCCTTGTTACCTTGACGAGGTTGGTCGACATATGACCTAAAGGGTACATAATCCTTCAGTCTAAAGCACAAGTTCAAAGAATCTAAATCTAAGGATATATTTGTTTCATGGAATCTTTTTACATTCTCATGAATGTTATTCCTAGGAATTTTATTCCCAGGATTGTTATTCCTCAAAATTTTATTCCCATGAATATAACATGGGAATATTATTCCCAAGTATTTTTCTTAAAAATATCTTTGATTATATTTTAATATTCATGGGAATAGTTTTGAAATTTTAAAATAATTTTAAAAAAATAAAAATGGAACTTACATGTGTATTAGATAATGAATTCTCACATTCTCGTAGGAATATCAGTTTTCCACTCCCTCTTCATTGGAATAGAAATGTAAGCCAATATAGTAAAAAAAAAAAGGAAATTCTATCATTCCAAGGCATCAATAACACACAAAAATACTTTTTAAAACCTCGTAACAAACATAAATATTAGGGAATTCTTGTTTCACATAATCTCTTTCATTCTCGGGAATGTTATTCCCAAGAGTATTAAATGAGAATAACATTCCTGAGTATTTCAATAAAAATACATTTGTTTAACTATTAAAATTGTTTGAGAATCTTTTTTATATTCCCAAGAAAATTTAAAAAATGTGTTTGGTTCATGTTATTTTTTCTTAGAAATGTATGTTATATTATTAAAAAGTGTCATTTTTTATATTAAAGAACTTATTATATGCACCTACATAACAAGACATGAGGCTAGACACTACAGTTTGCAAATAGTAGTGAAAAATCTTAAAAAATTTCAATAAATTCCTTAACCATATCTTACTATTAAATAAATCCAACACCATAATATTCCCTTTAGCCTTATAAAGAGCAAGAAACACAAAATGACATGTACAACAAAACTTTAACCACACCCCAAGTAAACAAAAAACAAAATAAGTAAACTGCCTTGATATCAATAATTAAATTTCAAAAACAACTGCAACATACTTGTCTTCTGTCTTTCAAAAATAATTGAAACATACTTGTCTTCTATCTTAAAAAAATCATAGACAAATAATGAGATAATAGGTATTGATATTGAGGGTATGGTAGAATTTTTACATAATTAATATGATTCTCATTATATAGGAATCCATATTCCTACTCTTTTTTATGGAAATCAACTCAATACAAAATCAACATAAGCATGGACATTTCACTTTCCAGGGAATAAAAGATACTAAGAATATGTTTTGATTACCTTCAAACAAATGTGGGAATATACATTTTCTTCTTCGAATCCTAAAAGATTCTATGAAACAAATGTCCCCTTACATCCCCATGTATACATTCTTGTGAATCCAAAAACATTTCACGAAACAAATGCTCCCTTAATTTTTATTTGCTAGGAAATATTTGTTGATAACCACAAGTATAAAAAATTACAGGTGAATATGAGTAGTGATTAAGACAATGAAGATTATATAAGTTGTTTTAAATTAAAAATCTCTACATAATTGGCATTTAAGTTATTTATAGCTAAAAACTTTGTGTGAATAATGTACAATAAGTTTCTAAATAAATAACTTTACAAAAAGTATATTCAAGTTACTCTATGAGTTGATCACAACAATGATTACCTATACAACACTCATCACTTATGAAATAAAGTTTATATCGTTCAAGTTTAACCCTACAAGAAAAAGTGTGTACAAAGCAATGAAACATGACAAAATTACTTTGAGAATCAAAAGCAACATGTAGCATAAAACATATACAAATTTTATAAAAGTTTTTACAATAACCAATTTCAATAAAAAAAAAGGGAAGATACTTCATCAAGGCAGAAGAAGATAAGTGTCATAAACAATCAACTCAATTCGATCAAAAACATCCTTAAAATTGACCTTAATAGGTGTAAATGTTCCATCACCATACTTGACACATATCTACCTATCCCATATCTCATACTTAATTGATATCCAATGTATTAGGGATTGTGTCAGGGTTTTGAATGTTGACTTGATATACACCTAGCCCAAATACCTCAACAGTCGTTTCCAAGGTTGTTGCTTCCTAGATCTATATATTTGCTTATTGCACCCCATAAAAAAGTAAAAACACAAAAGTGGACATTATTACCAAGTGTCTTTTTAATTCAACACACACCCCATAAATGGCAACCTTAGCACCTCTTTGCCTCATGTGTGTTGCGAGAAGATAAGGTTTGGAACTTTGAAGGAATTAATAGTGAGACAATGCAAGTTAAGGTGATGAGTAAATAATGTTGCATTCATGAGAATTGAGTTTGTGTGTATACTTAAGAAATTTGTTGGAAAAAGAGTGTAGGCATAGGTTGAGAAAGCAACAAGGGAGTAGCAAGTGAGGAGTGCATAAAAACTACCTTGACTTCTTCGATGCTAAGTGATGCCTTGCTAGTTTTTACATCAATATCATTCAATTCCAAAAACCATAATCCAAAGGAGTTTTATAAGCTTTCAGAATCATGAATCTAGGACAATGAATGCACAATCTCGAAAAACCAAATATGGATCACAACACATGAAAAAATGATGTTACAAATTTATGATTCTAGAATGGTAATCACATAATTGTGGGGCAATTATTCTAGAATAAATTTATATTTTTGGATTGCATGTTCTAAAATTAATTTTATATCTTTGAATTGCATGTTCGAAAAAGAAAGAAAAAACTTAGCTACAATAGTGCGGTGGGATTGGAGATATTAAAGGGTGTGAGAGTGAGATTTTGATTTTGAATTAAGGAAGTGTGATAAGGTGTTTTGGTGTTGATAGTTACATTGGTTGGGGCGTGAATTGAAGTTTGAATTGTAGGGATTATATGAGGTGGTTTTGTGGAAGTTAATAAGGGTGAATGAGGCACTGATTCTATTGGACTTGATAAAGGATTTGTGGCATGATATTTATGGGCAAAAAAAATTGTTTGTGAGGTGAGGTGAGTAGGGGAATACAATTTCAACAAAGACAGTTTGAAATTATGTTAGAAAATAGTTTTTAAAACCAAAATTCATAAGCAAGAAAGAAATCAAACATACTCTTATTATATTTTGAAAAGTGTTTTTTGCTAACAAGTTTTTATCAATAATTGAATTCTAATTTATATGTTAATAGGTCTTGGCGGTTACTCAAACACCTGAAGAGGCAGGGAAGAAGTGGTTCCAAGGGATAGTTGATGTTGTAAGACAATATATATAGGTTTTGGTGGTAAAAACTTATGGTGTTGTCTATTTGTTGAAAATACTAGTTTGATATATGGAGTGGTGAATGTGGGTATGTATCATCTTGCAGACGGCTAAGAACAAGAATGTTGAGCATATAATGATATTTTATTATGATCATCTTTAACAAAAGGACTATATGAACTTTATAGAGGTACAAATGATATCATTTTCACCTTACATTACTACTAATAGAATTTTTAGTTTTCTAAAACTAATTTTGATTTTGATAGGGCCCATAATTGTAGAGTTGTGTTGACACAAACATTGATATCACAGTTTCATGTTGACTCATGGATGACAGGTATGTTTACATGAAAAATCTGCATGGTTTGATTTCGTACAATAAAGGCAATACACCTCGTTTGCAAAAGTTAGCACTTTCATTAACAATGATATATTTCTTTTGTTTTATCTTTAATTGTATTTGGATTTGGCCAATGTCAAAATTCTTGTAGTCAGCATCAAACTATAGACTCATGAAAATTAATAAAACGGGATGATATATTGATAGTATCTAAAATTTGAATTACATCCCTTTTACCTTAGGTCCCATTTAAGGTTGTTACAAGTTTTTGGTTTTCAAGTGCAATTTTCAAAACAAACATGCTTAGAAAAATTGGAGCTGAAATGATTTTAAATCATTTTTGAAACAATTTTACACTCGTTTTCAAAACCAAGAAAAAATGTTTTGTGAATTTGGTTTTTAGTTAAAAAAACACATTTTCCATATTTGATAATGACACTTTTTGCTACCACCACCACCACCACCTCCGTCATCGCCACCACTACACCACCATCACCATCACCATTGTTGTTGCCACCATCATAATTAGTTGTTTCTACCACCACCACCATTGCCACCAACATTGCTACCATCATCACCACCTCCACCATCAATGTTATCGTTCACCACCAGTACTGTTACCACCACCACCATCGCCCACAAGATTGTCATCACCATCGACATTGCTACCATCACCACCATCAATGTTATCGTCATTATCACCACCACCACTTCTACCACCACCACCATCGCTAACAAGATCACCATCAACATTGTTACCACCACCACCAATGCCAATGCCACTACCGCCATCATTTTCACCACCAACACCACTACCTTCATAATCGCCACTACAAAAACCACCATTTTCGTTGCCACCATCATTTCCATCAACATCACCGCCGCCATTGACATTGCTACCACCACCAACAACAACAATACCACCTCCATCGACATCACTACTATTGAGTTCAACACCCATGGTGTTTTAATTATGAGGAATTTTCTAGCATAAATCATAAGTGTTTTGAGTTTATTTATACCGATGAGTTTGCTTAAGTGTATTAGGGGAAAAAAAGTTTTGTAAACAACAAAAATTGAAGTAAACTCAAGGCTATCACGAGTCACTCAAAAAGGATGGTAAGCTTGAAAGGTTAAAAGAAGACTCAAAGTGTCCTTGATTGTGTACTATAATGAAGAAGTCAACGTGCTCACTTGATAAAGAGAAAAACTTCAAGACATGAGAAGTAATCAACAACTAAAGGACAAGAAAAGTATTGCAGACATATATACCTGCACAATGAACATGGCATGAAGAATAACATTGGTGCAACACACTCAAAATGGAATTTCATCACTAGAATGAGTTCATTCTAGACATTGTATTTGGAGTTCTAGAAATGAAATTGAGTTGTTATTAGTGGCTATGGAAATCTTGAAGAAATTTATTCAAACTTCATAAACAACTTGTGGTCTGATACAACCTGGATCATGCATAAAATTGAGCCTGAAGTTGCAAATGCTAGTTTGCTTGGAAAACTTGATATATGAGCATTAATTTGAAGACTTGAGCTACAGAAATGCATTTGAGATGATCTTAGTGGTTGTGGAAAGCTAAGAGAAAGATCTACATCTTTCATGCAGAAGTCATGGGCTAACAAGGCTTAGATCTTGGAAGAAACTGATCATGAAGATAAATATGTCATTTTGTCCTCACTATATATCACAACTGCAATGCTTTGAAGATTTCTTATACTGTAGTGATCCAAATGACATGAGACTAGCGCCTGAATGTCAAGGATAAAATTCTATACAACTTTCATGAAGGCATCAAAAACTAGTTTGGCCGTTCAAAAGGTCAAAGAAATAAAAAACAGTACTAAGCATACAACAAGCTCACACTAGAATGTTTGGAATACAAGTTTGTCATGCCATCTCATCAAAGTATTCCTTTAAGAGAACATTTAGTGGCTTTCCACATCAGAGAACTGTCTCAAAGCATAACATCATATGCAGGAAACCTATACAAGCCAACATATCTGTAAATGATACATATATAGAGAGCAGAACATAACAAATGTTATGATGAGTTCAGAGCAAGCTCAAAATGGATGTCTCAACTATGCTTTCAAGTGAAAAGCTTCAAAAGATTTGAAAAAATCTCATCTTTTGATGAAGTTAGTGCTTTCCTCTGAAGATCTCAATCTTATCATGTTGCAAAGACATCAAGAAGGTCTTACTTAGAAGATCTATCAAAGACTACATTAAACAGATTATGTTAGAATAAAGTTGTTTCAGAATCAACATCAGAATGGTGTACTTGAGAAGTCTAAGAATGAGAACATTAGAATAATACTATCATAAAGGAGTTGTTAGTTGTAAAGTTAAAAGTAGTTTGTCTACTTCAAGAAGAAGTTACCCAAATGTCATAACAACTAGATAATGACTAGTTTGACATGTGGGGCCTATAAAAGGATAGAAGACAATTGCAAAACATGAGAAATAAGGTAGAAGACAATGTACACTATGCAAAAACCAGATTCATCTCCTCTCCCTACTCCAGATGCATTCTGAAGCTCATAATGGTTGCAGTAAGAGTCCATATAGCTTATAGCTTCAAAGAAGATTCACCCCAATGAGTGTTGTAAAAACCTCTTAAACACTGTCTCCTTGTATGTAATTTGTAAGTATCCCAAATTAACCATGTGGGCTATGTTTGGATGTGAGAGAAGTGATAGGGAGAACCCATGGAAGGTGGGTAGCTTAGAGAGATTCTCTAAGATGGTAGCTTGAAGAGGCTAAAGTGAAATAATACTTGGATAGCCTGGAGAGGTGAAAGAAATATTTGTATTGTCTCTCCCATGACCAAGTAGGTGTCGTGGTTGGGTGGGTTTTACTTCCTAAAAGTTAGGAGAATCATTATGTGGGTTAAGCCCATATGAAGAGGTGAAAAATACTTGGATTGTCTCTCCCATGGCGTTGTGGTTGAGACGGGTTATCTCTATGCCAAGATCAGGTGTGGTGTTGTGTTGTGGTTATGGAGATGTTGTGAAGTCCATCAAGGGGTTGACCGTTGTAAAAATCCAACATGTTGGTTGTGTTAGTGAAAATCTCATGAATTTGGGTGAGAACTGGACATAACCTAAGGTCGGGGTAAACCAATATAAAAAATCTGTGTTAAATCCTTTCTTCCATTCCTCCTTACATTATGTTTTTTGTTGTCATAAATACTGCATTTACATCAAAATTTTATGAGCATCAGAATAACAAATATCAAAATGCATACATAAGAAGATTTTCATAGCAAGCTTAACTGTTTTGTTAAATGACATATCTAAACTAAATCATTTTTGTGATAACAAGATTTGTCTTAAACCAGTTCAATCATATGCATCAAAGTATAAAAACTTTCATAAAACAAAAAAATGGTTTTGTGGATGAAAAGCTGGAAATAACATTCTGAGTACAACATTATGACAAAAAACATTCTTAGTATTGCATTTGCATAACATAAACTGAGATTTTCATAATAACAATATTCTGATAAATTTTTTTATTTAAATAATTAACATCTAAACATAAGAAAATGTGCATTGACATTAGGTTCTCATAATCATATCAAACATTTCATAATGAGTTTTGTGACTAACCAAGTAGAGAGTTTAGTTATCTAAGTGTTTGAACCTCTATGTTAAGACTTTTTGCATACCAAAATAATCTTGAGTAAAAGTTCAAAAAAGGTAAAGTTTCAAGAAAGGTTAACAAAGTCACAATAACCCCTCATTCTTGTGATGTTTTAATCACTTCAACCATAACCACCACCAGTGTCGTCGCAACCACCACCACCAACAACACCACACCGCCACCACTTGTTGCTGCCACCACCAGCATTGCTACTGCCATCACCACCGACATTACTATCACTATCACTGCTGCCACCACTAGCTACCACCATCGGCATCGCCACTACCATCTCAACTACCACTGGTATCTCTACTGTTGTTGTTGCTGGTACTAGCATCACCACCATCGCCATTGTCATCACCACCACACAAAAACACTTTTAAACTAATTTTAATACGACATGGAACTTTTCAAATGAATTTATTTGAAATTAGTCATATTATAAAAGCTAGTTTAAAATGTCTTCGAAACTAAAACTAAAAACTAATTTTTATTTTTGAAAATATCTAAACTCAAAACTAAAAATCACCCCAAACAGGGCCTTAAAAATTGGATGTTTAATCTAAATTTTTTCTAGTTAATGCATTGTCAATGACCACAGGATGTTGATAACACTCTTCTTGGGTTATCACCACAAGAAGCAAAAAAATATCCTCATATTGCATTTAGAGGTGTCTACGTGTTTAGAACTAAAACCTTGTTGCAAGTATTAAGATGGAAATGTTCTTGATGTTATGACTTTAGATTTGAAATTATCCCAAATGCTATGAATGAGCACAATGTCTAGGTGAAAGGGAATATTTCTTAGTTGTGTTTTTTTTCTTAACTTTTGAATGCTAATAAAAATAACTCCCTTTTTGTTACGCAGTAACTAACCCCATGTATGTTTCTCCTTCTAGTTGCATTCTCAAGTATTTGTTCAATAACTACTGAAAGATATTAGAATTATAAAGTCCTTCTTTGATGCAACTCTTGTCCTGACATAACAAGTTTGTTTAGTTATCCTATAATTTCTCTGAAAATCTAGCAATCAAGGAGGGATAACTAACTCTCTTAACTCTTAAGTACTTCACCTAGCATCCCATACTACTTGAGGTGGGATGTAGCCACTCCTAATACCTAAGTCCCTATTGTCATATTTCTAGCAGTCAACCTAGGTAACTAGTTTTGCCCTCAACCCATTTGGATAGTTATGCATTTGCATTTTGATTAGAAAAGGTTTCACATATTGTTGGAGAATTTGGCATTCCTTCATAATTTAGAAGCCTTAATTGTTTATTCATTAGGGCCTTTGTTAATAATAACATAGTACTTGATAACAGGATTGAGAAAAAGTTATTTTATTGTGGAATAAGTGTTCATTCATAAGGAAAACATAGTAATATATCCAATATGTCATACAATATTACGTGCAACTTCCTAAATTTGAATTTTATGATTCAAAGATGCCTTTCTTCACTCCCCCAAGATTCCTACCACCCACCAAAGTAGAAAAATGCAAGGTACATATGACAATAAACTTTTAGTAAGTTGCTTTATTCAATTAGAATTTGTGTTTCACATGAGTGTTGATTGATTTCTATGGTTAATGTTATTGTACGCATGATGGGTTAGTCTTATAGATTATGGATGCAATTATATCTCATGGTTGCTTCTTCTAAAGGGAATATAACGTTTAACAAACATTCTATTGTCGTCATGTTTTTTGTGTGAGGGGTATTACGGGATGACCTGTGAAAAATTTGTGTTTTACATTAATGATGACAATAAATCGTACCACCAAAATTGGTAGAGAAGGGAAGCTGCACTTACACACATGTTTTCCTTAGGAAGTTTGAGCACATCAACATATCACATATCTTGGGCTGATTTGTAGGACAAAAGAGATAAAGGTGCTTGTTTAACTCAAACATTCTATATCAAGATTACATCTTATGGACTTTTCTATTGAGGATATGACGATGATGCATGCTAACTACTATCAATCGAGTATGAGATAACATCTCTCATGGTAGACGGGAATGTTCCAATTGACGTTGGAGAAAATACTAAAATCTGTGAACAAACTTTTGGATTTATCAAGAATTCCCTTGTATCTGGATTCTATAATATCTAAATCATGCAAACCAATTTATTTGTCATAACATAAGGTTAATATAGGAAGTAATGCGATCATAACAACAACAGTGCCAGTGTTGTCTCAAAATCTTCCATTTAGAACCTTCTCAAATGACATTGAAGCATTTAATATCTAGACTTATACACAATGATTTAAATGTAGTGATCTCGAGGTGTTCAATAAGCAGCAAATGAAGTATTCTACATTATGTCAGACATCACATTACATACAAAATGCAATAATTGAAAGATAAAATAATTACATGAAACACTTAAAATTATCCAACTAATCACTTTATAATACATTATAGTTGAATCCATTACGGTGTGATATATATTTTGCCAACCTACTAGTTTCAAAGTTAAATTGAGATTTCATTTTGTGTTACTAGGGAGTTTTAACTTTTTTTCTTTGATCTTTCTTTGTTATACAATAAATCTAGAAAATCCAATTTTATTACTAACATTTTCATGCTTAAATAGTAGTTTGGGGTTGCGTGCATGCATAATATAGTGGTAGAAAATATTGCTTGTAGATCTCATGTGATTTTTCTCACTTTTGTCTTAGCACACATTGACATCTTGAAAAATCATTCCTAAGTTAGAGATCTCAATTAAGATAATAGTCAATACACTAGAGGGTAAGAATCAAGATATACTCGTTAACTTCTATTAAGTTGTAGCATCATTATTTAAGGATGTTCATATGGTATGAACACGTGTAATCTTGGAACTTTTATGTGAGATCAACCCAAAATAAAGTCATTTTCTTGTTGCATAGTTATAGAATTAGGGTAAAAAAACAAGTATCTTTTAAGTTGTGAACCTTATTTGATTTTCTAAGTTGCACAACTTCAAACCATAATCTTTTAATTTATTTATTGTTGTTTATATTTATTACTACTATTGTTACTATTTGGACTTTGTAACAAAACATGGCTAGTTATAAAAAATGTAAGTGAAAAGGAAGAACCATGAGTTATTGTTGAGCATATCCACACATAGTGTATTGATTATGCATATACTGCATGCTAAAATAAATTAATATATAAAGTATGCTTAGATATGTTTGTTGTCCCTCAAATTTAGGTATTGTAATTTTTTTCCCTCTAACTTTAAATATGTTTTTCTTAATCCCACAGTTAAAAAATGTTCTTTGCAGTGCATGATGTTCCACGATTAGGGGTGTATAATTTGTGGCAGTTTTTTAGTACGAAGTACTAAACAAAGTTTTTTTTTTAAATTGAGGGACTAGAAAACAAATTTAAATTTAAGGGACAAAAAACAACCCTAACCTAAATGTGAGGGAAACACATCTAAGCTTATAAAAATAATTAATAACCCTGAGGGGCTATTATATATTTTGTGGTTTTGTATATATTAAGTCTCCAAATAGTTTGAGAATAGATGTGTTTGATTCATGTTTATTATCTGTACATAGCTAGTTGTCGCATAGTTTTTTTTTAGGTTTTTATTTGTATATAGAAAAAACCATATAGAGTGTCTCCGTGATCTGTGTTATTCGTATATAAATATTGATTTTTTTAAGTGTTATCTATATAACATATCACATGCATAAATAGCTACTAAAAAATGCTATATAACGACAAAAAAGACACTGATAAGTTGTTTTGCTAGCTTAGTATAATTTTATAATTTTAAATAAATATAATATCACCAACAAGGATCGACACATTTAGTAGTCTTTCGTGATCTTATCTAAACTTTTATCTACCAAAAAATATAAAACATCATAACTTTGTTACACTAAAAACTAAAAAATAACACATAATTTCATAAGTTTTAATATTCAAAGTACACATAAGAATAAAATTAAATATACAATAACTTTTTGGTCTAAGTTTCAAAAACACACAGCAACATTCAACAACAATACCAAGTTTACCAGTTGGTTCGACTTCTATCTTAGCAATGGATCATCGTTGTGAGTGATTGTAAATATTCACTATTGCGATAGTTTGATTAACCCTAGGCATGTCTAGATGTGACATAACTTAGAGATCATAGAGATTGAGTTTGCTTAAGAAGCAAAGGAATGGTCTAACTATTTATAATTGTGTAGATCTTGTTATTCTATATGGTGAGGGATTGGAGTAATACTTTTTGTGGGATAACATGTAACTAATGTGCAGGAGTGATAAACATGTGAGTCTTGCGTGTCATGAGTTTTGTACCTCCCAAAAAGTAGGTTCATGAAAGTTATGGAGGTCATGCACCCCTCATTTTCTTTGTTTCATTTGTTAGAAAAATGTTATTTGGGCTCATATTTTACTACATCAAGGGCTATTGGTACTATTTGAGCAATCTTCTATTCATTTACAAGTCATAAAGGCTACAACAAAACTAAAGACAAATAATAAACAAGTAAAAAGCACGAATCTAACACTCCCCATCAATGACTTTGTTAGGATATCTACAAGTTGATCATTTGAGTTAACATATCCAATGATGATCTCCTTGGATAACACTTTTTCACGAATGAAATGACAATCCATCTCAATATGTTTAGTCTCTCATGAAATATTGAGTTAACGTGAATTTATATTGTTCCATATTATTAAGTAGTAATGTTGAAGTGAGATCTTGGAAGATATAGTATGCGAGAAATTAGGAAATTTATTTGGGATGATATTTTGTAATTATGTGTGAATTATCATCTCCTGAATATATAATTTATTCTATGAATTGAATATGAGATACCTCCATCTAGGATGAGGATGAGATTTATAATGATGGAAGATCCCGAAACCTCTATGGAAAGATAGTGGGTCATCCTTGCATTGATATGAGTTCACAAATCATTTGAAGAATCTGAAATCCACACTAGTATGGGAGTTAAAGAGTTCAGTCTAGTAATTTTGAGAATCACTGAGTTGTGCATGTGATGTTTATTTAATTGCATTGAGGTGTCGATGTTTATTTAAATAGTTTATTTATTGAGAATGTTATCAGGATGAACCGTGATGGTTTTAATTTGACTTTTATTGGAGCATATCTTATTTTAAATTCACTACGGATATCATGGTTGATTTACTATATTAACAACATTATTTGTGAGCTCTTTTAGAACTTTTTTATTCACTGAGATTATTATCTCATTAAAGGTGTTGCTTTTAGAGTTTGAGGAAAAAGCTTTTGAAGAAAGAGGAGAATTGAAGACTTAGTTCATTATTAGTTAAACTTTGTAGAGGCTCATATTTGAAAATAAAGTTATTTATTTATGTATGAACCTATTCATTTGAAATTTATAATATTTTAATTATTTCAAACCATTGTAATTTCTAAATTATTATTTTATGGACATTTTAAAGTATATTTTTATTATGAGATGGTATTGTAACGAAGGTCATTACATTTATGGTATCAGAGCATACCTCTTTCTGTGTGGTTCGAGGACGAATCAGGCAGAATCTGGTAAGCATGCAACACCTTGAACGAATCACATTGGAATGAGAGGGATCTAAAGTTGTACAGGTATGAAATTGTACAGTTGAGGATGACTTAAATAAATTAATTGGTACTACTTATACCAACAAGATGTATCTACTTTTCGGTAGTCTATCACTTAAGAACTCTACCGTTAAGCATACTTGACTCGGACTAGTTATGGGATGGGTGACCTTCTAGGATATTTTCCAGAATACGTGTGAGTGAGGACAAAATACGTTAAAAAGTCTCGTGTTGGTTTATGGGGATAGTCAATGATCTTGAGAGTAGTCAAACAATGTCAGAGCTGGTTGTCAAGGTCCGGGAAAGAGCTACCTATAGAGGGTTTTGACTAGTGGAGAGTTTTGACCAACAAGGATGTTAAGTGAAGTGTCATAGTATGGAGTGTCATAGTGTGAGAGTCGCCGATAAGTTGACAATCATGGGCATTACATTTAGTCCTCTCATAAAATATTGGGCTAGAGACAATGTGAAGAATAGCTTGGTTGTCACAATATAGCCTTATTTGCTGAATTTCACAAAACTTCAACTCTTGAAGAAGTTGTTTGATCCAAACAAGTTCACAAGAGCCAAAGCCATGGATCGATGTTCTGCTTCAACATTGGAGTGAGCAACAACACTTTGTTTCTTGTTTTTCCAAGAAACAACATTACCTTTAATTTATACACAATATCCAAAAGTGGAGCGTCTATCAATAAGGGATCTTGCCTAATTTGCATCACAATACCTAACAACTTAGGCAATTCCTTTATCTTCATACAACAATCCTTGACCAAGAGTCCTTTTAGTGTACCTGAGAATGCTGACCACTGTATTCCAATGATTAACTTGAAGGGCTTGCATGAATTGACTAACTACCCTAACTGCAAAAGATAAGTCAGGTCTAGTAATGGTAAGATATATGAGCTTACCAACTAAAATTCGATATCTCTCTGGGTTGGAGTAAGGTTCATCATGGTCCAATACTAATTTTTGATTAGGATACATGGGACTTCCCACAAGCTACAATTTGTTATACTTATTTCTTCAAGGATCTCTAGAGCATATTTCCTTTGTGAGATCACAATACCATATAGGCAACTTCAATACCAAGAAAGTATTTTAAACTACCAAGATATTTAGTTTGAAAATGTTTGAATAAGAGTCTTTTTAGCTAAGAAGTTTTAGCAAGATCATTCCTTATAATGAAAATATCATCCACACAGAAAACTAGATACACACATTTCCTAGGAGATGTATGACAAACAAGCTGAATGATCTGCTTCACAGTGTTTCATCCCAAAATTTTACACAACAAGACTAAACTTTCCAAACCAAGACCTTGGAGACTGTTTGAGACTATAAAGAGATAGATTAAGTTTGCAAACTAGAATAGACTCCCCCTAAGCAACAAACCCAAGAGGTTGCTCCATGTAAATCTCATCTTCCAATCCACCATGAGAAAGGAATTTTTAATGTCTAACTGATGAAGATGCCAATAACGGATAACAACCAAGGCAAGAAAGAGATAGACTATTGTGATTTTAGCCACAAGAGAAGAAGTATCACCATAATCAAGACCATATATTTGGGTATATCCTTTGGCCACTAATCGGGCCTTAAGACAATCAACTTCACCATTGAGACCAACTTTAATAGCATATACCCATCTACAACCAATCACCTTCTTCCTTTGAGGAAGATGAACCAATTCCCATGTGCCACTGTGTTCAAGAGCTTGCATTTTAAAAATCATGGCTTGTCGCCATCTAGGATGATCAAGTGCTTCATAAACACTTTTTGGAATAGTATGGAAGACAAAAAGGAAACAAAAGAAAAATATGAAGGAGATAATGGTAATAACTTAGAAAATTATAAATAGGATGAGGATTTTTAGTAGACTGAATTCATTTCCTAAGAGCAATAGGCCAACCTAAGTTTTCATCATGATGAGGCGATGATGGAGAAGGATCCGTAGTAAGGGAAGCTAACGGAAAAAGACATGAACCAGAAGAGTCTTCATGTAATGTTGGAGTAGTTCCTTGTGTCCCGTGTTGAGATACCATAGGAGGAGGTAAAGATAACTTGACTAGACTAGTTGTTGGAGGGTGATAATGATTGTCTTCTTGGTTGGGAGCCTCATAAGTAAGAGACATTATTGGACTAAAGGATGAGATAACTAACACCTACTAAATAGAATTGGAATCTTGCATGGAAGATGAGAATAAAGAAGTTTTTTCAAAGAAGGTAACATCAGTAGACATGTAAAACCTTTTAGTATCTAGAGAATAACACCAATACCCCTTTTGAAGATGGGAGTACAAAAAAAACACACATTTAATTGCCTATGTAGAGAGTTTATCCGAACCTAGAGAAACATCATGCACAAAACAAGTACAACCATGTAAAACCTTTTAGTGTCTAGAGAATAACACCAATACCCTTTTTAAAGACAAGAGTACCCAAAAAACACATTTAATTGCCCTTGTAGAGAGCTTGTCCAAACCTGGAGAAACATCATGGACAAAATAAGTACAATCCAACACATGAGGAGATACATGATATAAGGGTTCATTTGGAGAGATAATGGAAAGAGGAATCTTATTATCAAGTGTTAAAGAGAACATTCTATTTATGAGAAAACAAGTAGCGAGAATTGCATGACCCCAATAATTATCAGGAATATTTGCATTAAGCAACAAGGTATGTGCAATCTCAACCAAATGCCTATTTTTCCTTTCTGCAATTCCATTTTATTGTGGTGTATGGAAACAAGTAGATTGATGTAAGATGCCCTATAAGGATAAAAAAGAAGAGAAGCCAGAAGAGAAATTTTCTTTGAGATTATGACTTCAAAGGACTTTAAAAACTTTACCAAATTGGTTCTCAATTTCATTGAAGAATGATACAAAAATAGATAAAAGTTCAAATCTATCTTTTATTAAGTTACCCAAGTACACAAGAATATTCATCAATAAAGGTGACAAAATATCTTAACCCAAAGGATGTAACACGACTTGGACCCCAAATGTCCGAATGAATGGTGGAAAAAGGAGAATTACATCTTTTTTCAGTTTGATTTGGAAACGAAGACCTAATATGTTTTCTTAATTGACATGATTTGCATTCTAATCTTTGTAGTTTACTAAGACCAAGAACCATTTTCTTTAACTTTGACAAATTTGGATGACCTAAGTGATCTTGAATAAGTTTGGGAGATGGAGTTGCAAAACAAGACACAAAGGAACTTGTTTCTAGACAGTAGAATCCTCTTGATTCATGTCCTACTCCAATTATTTGACCTATACCACGTTCCTATATAACAAAGATCATCATAAAATGTTACAAAAAGTCAAATTTTAAGTTTAAGGAAGGAGATAGAGAGATTTGACCAACTCCTTTAAAAGCCACCTTAGAGCCATTTGTTATGGTTATAAGATTAGGAAGCTTTTGGGAAGACATAGAGGTAAATAAGGAGACATCACCAGAAATATGATTAAAAGCACTTGAGTCGATCACCCATGGCCTTGATTGTCCATAGACTAACAAATGCAAGTTGTTGAAACACTAGATGCTAAAGGAGGTTGAGTATGGTTGTTGGATTTTAACCTTAGATATTCCTGATATTATTCATCAGAGAATTTAGGCTCATCTTTCTTGAATTTGGATGTATTTGTTTCCTTGCCAGAAAACTGTAACCGCCGTAACTGTTAATAAATAAATAATACAGTAATAAGTTAATAAATAAATAAATAAATAAGTAAAAAAAATAATATAATTAGGTCATAAATCTCCACTATATAAACCAAATGTTAACCTAGAGCAGCTTTTACAAAACACTTATGTCCCTTTTTCTTTTCTGACGCACAAGAACCCTAACAGAGCAACCAAAGGAGGAGCTCTAGAGAGCACCAGAGACGCCACCATTGCTAACAGAGAACATTTAAGCGACTACCTCGAGATAAGGGATGAGTTACTCACGCTTGGAAATTAGAATGAACATGTGTAGGGATCCCTAGAGGGTCAATTTTGGGTTATTTTGGGGTGTTTATGAATTTAATTATATTTTCATGTTTAATCGCGGATTAAGTGTGTTTGATGAACCAATTGGTGTTCTGCTGCGAGTTTGTTGTAGAATTGATGTGTTCCTGTGTTAGGTGTGTATCTTAGGAATTAGAATTCCTTATAATTAGCATAAAAATTGTGTGGTGGTGATTTTGTTTATACCAGATATGTTGGTATTTCAATCTTGTTCTTTTTATTTTTTTTATTATTATTTTTTCACACCGCATTGTATACGTGTACATATATATTGATACTGTTTTTTTTTACAAACTTTATATTTTATTTCACGTGGATGATTTCTCGTCATGAAATTCATATGTGTAGGGATTGTTGGATAATTGAATTGGCTAAAATCATTTAAAGAAATTAACTAAAGTTATATTCACATTGTAATTAGGCATATTCTTGATGTTGGTAACTTAGTTGAAATATATTTAGAATATAGGTATACATGTTGTTCATAGAAATCAATATGAGTATATATATTTTATTGTTATATATATAATTTGTATTTACTTAATGATATATTTGATATTATTGTGATTATTTTATATTAATATATATTTAATACTTTTTATATGTTGTATATATATATATATATAATATGTACGTTTACGTTTACGTTAATATATATTTTGTTATATATATATATATTTTGAATATAATATACTTATATATATACATATTTTATGTGTATTTTATAGTTATTTGTTTATAAGCCTTGAAGTTAAATATTGTATGTTATTATTATTATGATACATTGTTATTTAATTGTTGAGTATATTTTGTAATTAGTTAAAGTGTGAAATGTTAAACTTTAGACATGAAATATGGTTGTGAATGAGTGTGTGATTGATATATGTAGTGATATTACTTGTCATGTGAGTTATGAGTTATACAGTAACCTGACCAGTGTTTACCTTGAGAGAACTTTTATGCGCAGTGTTAAAGGAAATTGTAGGATTCCTAGTTAGGATCCTGAAGGGTTAAACTATAGCGCAATTTGTTAAATATGTTTGAAATATAAGAGTGAGGTCGTGGGTATTATATAACTCATAAACAGTGTCTGCATGTAAAAAAAAAATATTTTAGGGGTTGGACCTGAATCAGGAAGGTGAGGCCCAAACGGATTCTTCGGAGTCTAGGCCTTGGGGGTAAAGATACTCGGTTTGAGTGCTCCTTTAAGCCCATGTTGATCCTATGTGGTTGGGGCATTCTCTCAAAATAGAGTAACCCTGACTAGTCACCTTATGATGTTACTTAGTGAGAGTGACCGAGTATACCCATTGTGTGATGTGCTTTGTCATGTACTCCTAAGCGCCTCAGTGTTGTTTTTCACTGACATGATACCACATTGCATATAGGCTTAAGTCTTAGTATAATTATTGCATAACGCTTGTGCTTGAATTTCATTGAGTTAACAATTGTGATTGATGTTATTTTATGGAGTGTATAAACTTGAATGGGTGTGAATAATGTGTGCGATTTTGTGCAGTAATGTTATTTATATAAATTCAGTTTTAAGTATTATATGTTTCACATGCTCTAATATTTTATTATATACGAATGTGATAACTCACTCCTGGTGTGTGTTTGTGTTTGGGCTGATTGCCACTTTGTTTCAGGTGAGCCTTCATATGATGAGTCACATGCTAGAGATGGAGAAACTTAGTCTGTGATAGGGATATGCTCTGATAAGTGTGACATTGAGGCATAGGATTTTACTTCGCATATTATGATTTTCACATGTTATGATTTACTGAATGATATAATTGCGTTATACTTTTCTACTTTAGTTTCTTTTTATTATTTATTTAGAGTGGACTGCCTTGTTTTGAGCCGGGATAATCTTACCTTTTATTAAAAAAATAATTCTATTATGTTTCACTAAGTGGATGTGAACCTTTATCCTTTTGAATTGATTTAAATTAAATGTGTTTAAAAAGAAAAATTATTAATTAATTTTGCATGTTTTTTTTCCTTCTTTTATTATTATGTGTTTATAATCTTTTAATTAAATTTTGTATGATTTATTTAATTAGTTAGTTATAATTGTAAGGCAAGGAACATACATATCAGACTTGATCATTTTGTTGTAACAAGAAAAAAATGAGACCCCAAGAAAGAGAGAGGTGTTGAACAGTGTCTTCAATATGAAGGAAAATGGAGTGAAACTTGAAATAGGGCTAGTAGAACTACAACATAAGGGTATTGCTAAGCCAAATAAGGTTGATGCATTAAAATAAGATAACTACAATCAATAAAATAATTATTAGGCCAGATCATATTAACAATAATGGTAATCACGAGATTAGGCCCATGAATCCTATAATTAATTAAAATAATAAGTATAAAAAAGTTAGATTTTTTTAAATAAAATCAATTGTTTATTCTCTTATTTATTACATTTCCTACCTTATTGGTATTATATCTTACTTAAACATTAAAATACTTTTTATATATATCTCACCCACTAAGTACATACCAGATAAAATAAATGAAGAAAAATATCAAAATATTCTTATGCAAATAAAAAAAATTAATGTTATACAAATCCTAGATGATCATACACTCAAATCTTAAATTTGTGTTTTAAATTTAATCTATGAAAATAAATTATAAATCGATCATTCTTCATCCAATAATTACATGTTACTAACTGCATAAATGCATGTTATTACGTACCTAGTGTTGTGAATCCGAATTCACCCTTTCTTCCAACTCACTTCTTTCATTTCTAAAATTATAAAATGATTCCATAAAACAAAATGAGTGAAAAAAGGGGTGGACTTCCACTTAGCCATGTGGATGGAGTGAGACTTCACAACAAAAAAGAGCTTCTAAAAATCTGTAATGGACCACATGCTTTCACAGAATTGACGCAAAGGCGTATTAATCACAGCACTTTGTGAAAAGCAAGAAAGGCCACGTTCACCCCTAAATCAGCACAAGCAATCTGTTGTCCACCTTTTCCTAAATTTCTTCGTTATATTTTCACGTCAAGTATCCTAATCTCCAACCACCAACTTGTTTCCATTTGCCTAAATATTTCACAACACTCCAAAGCGACCCACACACACCTCGTTTTTTTCTCGGAGCTTCCATTGTCTTTAACCCCATGAAATTGTACCAAATAGGTTTTCCTCTCATAAAGTAATGGATCGATAGGACAAGAGAAGTTTGTTCCTATACGAAGGAAATCAAGCATATCTTTATGATGTTTGCTAATGTGACTCCACAAAAATTTTCTTCTCCTCTGAATTACCATTTTCATATATAACTGTCTCTTTCCTCATGGAGATATTATGCGATCTTTACTTACATTTAGGATATAGTAAGGGTGCGTTTTAATAAATATTTTAATTAAATGTTTATTTTATAATTTCTTATCAAGTACGATTTAATCAATTTCATTATGAAAATAAGTTTTTTTTTTTGAGAAATTAAGTTTGATTAAGAAATTTATTAAGATAAACTAAAATGTCTTTTTTTTGAAAAATTATAAGTTACATTTATAAAGCTAAATAAATTTTGTTAAAAAGAACTCTTGAAACTTTTCCTAAATATGCAGTGTTTAGGAAACAGTTAAATCTAACGCCAACAAACTTTCATATGAAAGTTACAATATAATTATTTTAAAAATTTTGGTTTGGAAACTTTGATTTTCTTGTTCAGCGTAATCCAAACACGCCCTATTCTGGACTCGATAATCTAAAAAATATTTTAACATAAAAAATTCTATAATTAAAAAAAAAATTTAGTGGCAATGGCATCATCTAAAAATTCACAAGAAAAGTCATGCCGGCCCCTGCCTAGGGTCCTACTTTTGTAAAAGGTTCTAGATCTCTCTCTATAATAAAATATATTTAGATAAACATTTTTTTAAATATTTTATGTACATAGTCTTATTTTTCTAAGTTATTCTGTTAATTTAAAAGAACTAAAATTTCTACGTTTTAGATTTTTTTATATAAAATTTACCCATTTTATTGTATTTTGTTAAATAAATTATGTTTAACATTTTGT
This sequence comes from Glycine soja, assembly GCF_004193775.1. NCBI lineage: Eukaryota > Viridiplantae > Streptophyta > Magnoliopsida > Fabales > Fabaceae > Glycine > Glycine soja. Next base: position 36,278,925 of record NC_041020.1, on the reverse strand, counting down.
ATATAAAAACATAAACAAACGGATTCTAAAAAGAAATAAATGATGGTTTTTATATGATATAATTTATTAGAAGTATAAAAAATAAGATCTTTTACTTATTGAACTTTTTATGGGTACATCTTATACTTATTATTCTATAATTTTTCTAATATTTATAATAGGCCTAACTCAATTCCAATTATATTTGAGCTAGCCTATTTTGAAATCGACCAAGCTCAAACTGGCATAGCTAATTCTTTTGGTCATCGTAATACTTAAAAACTTCTTAACCCCAAACAAATTTGGCTAAAATTTCTTGCACCTCCAATAATTGCTTCCTGCACCCCATTATATTTTGGATAGCCAGAACCGTAATGTAAAATTTGCATTCCATGATGCAATTGGGACACAAGAAGCAATAATAAGTGTAGGAAGCAACAGCCATAAATTTTAAAACAGAAAGACCAAATGTGGTTTGGGCTGAGATACAGAATGAGAATCCCAAAATTTTTGTAATGAAAAAGTATATTCTAACAATACAATTATATATATATATAATGTGAACCCTCATTCCCTTTAAAATAATTATATTATCCCCTTTTTCAATTACCAACCAATTTATCACCCAAAAAAACTACCAACCAATCATGAGAACAGAAATAGCCCATCCCATTTCCTTCCCTCAAAAGGTAAGAGAAACTCATCCACAAGTCCCTCAAACCAAAACGGGATCTCAGAACCACAATACCTCTTACATATCTTTTTTTCCGATATGACAATACCTCATATCTTAACATGCACCTGGCAATACTTCAGCAACTAGAAAAATACAAAACTAGGGAAATAAATTAAACTATTACAAGAAATAACTGGCTCAGAACAAGAAACAAATTATCCATTGGTGAATAAAATGGCATTCATTTTACAACAATAGGATAAGAAGCGATTCCTCATACACGCAAAAAAGTAACTATTAACTAGTAATTCTACAGCTTCTAATTTCCCTAACCTCAGCAATGCATGGATTCAAAAAAACATGCCTTTGAGGAATACACACTATCATACTATGTGAGTTAATCTGCAATGATATCTTCATTCTCACAAGTATATTATGTGAAGATATTACACCAAACCAGATCTACACTGTACAAGGGATGGGGTCAGAAGATGGGTTTTGCTTACAAACTGACCACATCATCTCCCAGAAGTGGTTAAGGTTCTCTTTTTAGAGACCTCAGAATTGAGAATCATTGAAGGTGAAGGAAGAGATTTTGAACCAGGAGCAGGAGCAGGTTCGGTTCCCAACTCTTCATCTGCATGTGCAGGTTGTAAAGGTTCTGGTGAGTAGGTGAAGGAAAGATCTTTGTTGGCAGCAAGAGCTAGAAGCTCTTTCTCTTCTAACCCTTTGGTTGGGCCCAAGCTGCATCTATCTGGGGTGTGTTTGGCCAATGCATCTTTAAACTTCTTGATCTGTAATTAAATCAAACCAAATATTGTTATTAATAACGACTCTATCATATTACCATGAAGCAACATAATACATGAACAATCCTACAGCAAACATGCATTTCAACATCTACTATTCAAGTATGTGCAACAAATGTTAATCTTTGATCTCAGGTTGACAGATTTCCTCAAATAAACAATCTTACTTTTATCCAAAAGAGTTGAAACAGGCATAAAGTAATATTGTAATAATGAACAATTATTAAATGCCAATAATGGATAGCTACAGAGTTAATAATTAATGAGAAAGGGAAGGTCAAATCTCCTTAACAGAACAAAGCACATAGCTGTGCCACCCAGATTTCAAACATGCATAATATAAATTAACCAAAGTAGGCATAATATTAAGCCAGATGTGAATCAAATTGACATAGGATGTACACTAACCGTGGCATTGGTGCAGCTAAAGCTACATAATCGACCATGAGCACCTCTATAGAATCGGAAGAAGGGAAGAACATGGACATTAAGGCTATAACACATGGACTTATGCTCCTCATAGTTCACCTGAAGGAACTGAACATCAGGATTCATCTCTGCAAATTGACATATCTGCCATACCATAAACAAATAAACATCAGAACAACAACACAAATTAGCCAATAAGAAATCCGAAAATGTCATGTAGTTTGATCTATGAATTAGATCAAGACCAAGGGGTGGAAGGATACCTTAGGATGAAGGGCTTTGCAGCCACCACAACCGGGAGAGAAGAAATCAACCACCACCAACTTGTCCCCTGCGCTTAACAGTGAATCCACAAAGTCTTGTGCCGAAGTCACCTCCTTCATGTTGGGTTGAAGCCCCTTTTCCCACCATTTCTGAACTTTCCCTAGTCTAAAGCTCATCTGCAAAATTCCACAAGAAAGTTCCAGAAACCCCATGAGAAAAACACAAAACCTTCCCAAAATTAAATGAAATACAAGCAATTTGAAAATTTCTCAGGAAAAATCACAAAACTTCAAACAATCAAACAGGTCTTAATTACTTAAAAAAATATAAAATAAATAAATTCTAAGGGTCATCTGCAATATTCCATAACAGATTTCCAGAAACCCCATGGGAGAAACACAAAATCTTGCTAAAATAAAATAAAATAGAAGCAACTAGGATTTCCGGAAAATTGACAAAATTTCCAACAACAAAAGGGTCTTAATTACCATAGAATCATAAAAATAAAAAATTATAAGGATCATGAGCAACACACAAAATCTTCCCAAGATACAATAATATAGAACCATACCAATTCGGAAAATTTCAGAAAAGTTAACACAACTCCCAACAACCAAAAGGGGTCTTAAATCGATAAAAAAAAAAATACAAAGAGAACCCAAGAATCATAAAATAAAATAAAATAATTTTGGGGGTAAAACCCATAAGGGGTACAAATATTTACAAACCTGAGCCCCAGTTGAAGCTCTCAAGCGCGAATTGACCCTATTGGGTAATCCTCTATTTACATGAAAGACAAGCTTTTTACCCTGAAACTCAGAAGAAGAGGACCAAGATCTGAGAACCTGAGACTTCATCTTCAAAGAAGAGAACTTTCCCACGCCAGAACCGAAGCTACAAGTGTTGGAAACCGTTGAAACCCTTCGATGATGCCGTTGACCAACCCCATGCCATGAAGAAGAAGAAGAGGAAACCAAACTCGCCTTGGTCAAAACCTCAGCCATTTAATCTTACAGAAAACCACAACAAAATGAAACACAAACCAAAGAAAGTTCTCTCCTTTTGGGTTCACTAAATTTTCTCGACAGAAAGAAAATGAGAGAGAAACGCTTTTTTTTTTAGAGTACAGAAAAAAAAGAGCTTTATCCACAAGAAGTGTCAAGGTGATGCCAGATCGACGTGTAAAGCTGCGGGTTTGAAGTGGAAACTGAAAAATAAATAGAAATTTAATAAAGTTGAATTAAACGTCAAAAGAAAAAAAAAAAGATAAAGGTAAAACGTTCCGTGGACGGCTGTGATGGAGCGGCGTGGGATCGGACGGTGAGAGAGTGATCATGTGGAGACACGCGGCGAATAGTTGTGGTTGCGTGATAATCGAGTTGGATAAGGGACGTTTAACGTAGGTGGTGGGACCCGCACGTGCGGTGGAGTTCGCAGGTTGTAACGACACGTATGCGTTGCGTTTTGGTGTGATTTGATCAATGGTTTTGGATAAAGGGGCCCCTTAGGCCTCAGCCACTTCTTTTTTCTTCCTAAAACATCATCGTCGTTTAAATGATTTGATAAAAAAAAAAAACTAAAAGGTTAAATCATCAATTTGCTGCTTAAATTATGTTAAATGGTTGGATTTGGTTTTTAAATTTTAGAAAGATTAAATTTGATCCTTAAATTTTTTGAAATAAACTAATTTGATCTTCAAATTTTTAAAATATTAAATTTGATTATTAAATTTTTAATAATGAATTAATTTGATTTTTCTTAAGACTAAATTAAACTATTTAAAATAATTTTGAGAATAAATTAATTTATTTTTAAAATTTTAAAGATTAAATTATATTTTAAAAAAAATTTACGATCAGATTAAATTATATAAAAAAATTGGAGAGCAAATTGATAATTAAGATTTTTTTTCTTCTTAAAGTTTGAGTTGTTTCCTTTTGTCCAGAATTTTACGTATTTGAATGAGAGGGAGACGGCATAAGCATCCAGCATGGAATTATTTTTAAGGTTAAATTAATATTTTGATCATTTAATTTTTAAAATTGATTTAATTTAGTTTTTTTGGTTTAATTTAATTTTTTAATTTTTAAAATTAAATAATATTTTAAAAAAATATGTATTTTGGGGGGTTTAAAATCACCTAGCGATCGTTTTGAACGGACACAAAGTGCAATGTTTTATAATTTAAACCAAAAAATCAAATTAAATTAATTTAAAAAATTAAAGTATGAAATTAAACCTAAATAATAAATTAGATGACTAAAATGTTAATTTAATCCTTTTTTCATAAAACGATCTGACATGGAATATATTTAAGGTGAATGGATCTTTTGTCATTGGTCTTAATCAGAGGTGACAAAATGAGGATTTAGTTGGGTCACTCTAAATACAACCCATGAAATGTAAGATTTAAGTTTAAATTTTTCAGCCCAAATTAAATATTTGTATTTTTAGTCTGATCCGATCATGAAATTGACCATATAAGGATTAATATTGTGAATGTTTTAAAAGTTGGAGACATAATATTTCAAGTAAGAATTGAAGGAACTAAAATTAAAAATTTAAAAAAAATAGGAGGATAAAAATTACATTTTAATCTTTATTATTTTGTAAAAATTAAATGAGGTGGATTATATTAAATTTTTTATATGTTTATATAAAAGAAAGATATACATAAAAATTTACATAATATAATTACGTTAATAATTAATATAAAAAGATTCATTGTCATCGTATGGACTAATTTGATTAGTTTCAATACATATATTCACAAATATTTGAATTTTTTTGGTGAATTGACTGTATTTAAATTTGTAAATTACTTGATTTAGTTTGACACAGCATCACCGCCCGAATTTAAGTTGCTTTGGATTTGTCAAACGAAATTTTATAAATGATGTATGGAATTAATTGCTATTTTTTTTCTAAAAAAAAAATTAACGGCATCTTATCAATTTTCCTCTTTAACTACAAGTATTTTTTGACTTTTCGTAAAAAAAGTATTTTTACTAAAACAATTTTACTTTCAGTTGAATATAGGATGTTGGAGGAATACAATTTTTAACTAGATTTTATTTATTTATTGGTCAAACTTTAAATTAGTAGAATCATTTTCCTCTAATAAAACTTTTTTGTTGATTTCAAAGCAATGATATTTTAATTTTTTTATTTATAGGCATTGAAGATAGGTAACAAAACATAAGATGTATAACATCTCACACACTTTGTTAATGAATTGAGTTAAACTCTCTTAATATTTTATAATTCTCTTTTTTATTGTGTGTACATAATTTTCTAATTTTAAAAATTAATCTCTCATACTACTAGTTTATTATCTATTATTTATTATTAAATGTTGATTCTAATATATGTGACACTACACAAATTATTGATGTTGAAAAAATCTTGACATAGACTGTTCACGTGACATTATTATATAGACCGCCTAATGCATGTTTAGTTTGTAGTGAGAAATGTTACAACACACGTTTTAAAGAAATTCAATGGATGAAAGCAAAATGAACCCAAAAGCAAAGATTCCTATCGGTTGGCAAAATTACTTTTGTCCCAAATATAATTTTGCAACTTCAAACCAAAACATGCATGCTCTTACATGATGATAAGGCATGGTTTAGAAATCGATAAAATGTTAGAAGTTTAAAAGTAGATGACCAACTTTTTTCATAGAAATGTGCGACATCTTCGATTTTGATCCCAAGTAATAGAATTCCAAAAAAATTCCTGAAAGTCTTTATGTTATCATTTTCATCCCTAAATATTTAATTATTTATCATCATTTTAATCTCAAAAAATATGTTAATTAACATTGTCACTTAAGTCACACACCACTTTCCTTTTCCAGCCTCAACTGGAACCTATCCTTCCTGCATACCTTGAGATTACTGAATCCTTGCATTTTCAGGAACCTCCTTTACCAGTATGTATTTTGATCTAATATTTGTCTCCCAACCTCCTTTTGTATGTTTTTGCCTAGTCGATCTTATTATACAGTAAATCATACGAAAGCAAACGACCTCTATCTGCATTATGAAAAAAATAAATATTCATTTTAATTTTTGTTTCATCTTTTTGAAAGTTTTGCTAACTCATTAAACTATTTACTGGTTTTCCAATGCTTTTTGCAGCCTCAAAGGAAGTGGCTGAGATTATTGACCTACAGTGATAATGATTTTGTAGGTCATCCATCTTCCCAACAACCTCCAAGGACTCAAGGAGAAGTAGTATACTGTCACTCACTGCCTTCTTTGTTTTTGGGTATTAGTTAGGGGTGACAAAATAGATTGATCATCCCATGTGTCATCAATATGTTAAAACAATTAATTTATCTAATCCTGCATTTCATATATGGGTTGAAAGTGATTATCTTTTTCGTTTGTAGTTGATTTAGTGGATTGGCCTAAAACTAAATATTAAAATAATAATGATAAATATATCTTAATTGATTTTAATTAATTTTATCTTTTATAAAAATTAAATAATAAATACTTACTAAAAATTGAATTTATTATCTTAAATTTTGAATAATAATTTATTTAAATAAAAAATAAACTAATTAAAAATTAATAATATATGTATAAAATGTCAAATAAATATACTAAAAAAGATTAATGGATTGATTTCCGTTTTTTCTCAATCCATTTTTTTGACAAACCAAAATGAAATGAGTTAAAAACTTCAACTCGACAAAAAAATGAGTCAAAAAAGGTTGATCCCATGGATTTAACATGTTTTGCCACCCGTATTACTAGCGTTCATGAGGACGAAAATAAAATAGACTATTGAAGTCACATATATCTTAATCATACAAGATTTGATTTTACTTAAATTGTAATCTTATCAATGCATTTGTAGTTGGGTGGTGAAAATTAGTTTCCTCGTTAATATGCCCTCATTCCCCCACGTGATATATTTTTTGATACTATTTTATTTTTATACCATTCTATCGCGTTTGAAAATAGCTAGGCCATAGATTTTGTGTAGCAGCTTTAGAATTGCTTTTAATAAAGATTTGAATGTAACGACTACAAGAGGTTATTAAAAAAAGCTTTGTGGCAGGAAATTCACGTGAAGAAAAATTTCTGAAAGTCAAAAGACATTTCATAAACCCTGTATTTTTCAAGAATGGATCTTCTGGGGTGAGATTATCACTGCATACAGAGATCCTAACCTTTCATTGAATTTCATTAATATAATAATTTTTAATATAAAATGTAAGTATAAAAAATTGATGAGATTTTTTTATGAGTACGAATTAAAGATAGATTTACAATAACTTAATACTCTTCTCTCAACTAAGATTCTCTTGACTGAAAAATTGAAACACCTTATATATAATCTCATATTTCTTTTTCACTATAGAAAATTCCTTTTTGTATATTTCACCTATCATTAATTTTGATCCAACAGCTCAGAAGATTTATTTTCATCACTCAGCTCACAATAAGCAAACCATCTTTATGTGTGATACATGTATACCTTAGGCCTGCTTAAATTCCTATTTTTAATTTTTTTTTATAAAAAATAACTAGTAGTTTAGTATGTATATGACACAGAATAAATATTTATTTTGGGTCTCGAAAGTGCATGTGCTATATATTACAACCTACTCTTCTTTCTCCTGATTCATTTGGTGCTAAAACCAAAGCATCACCCCACACCCACACAAGGTAATAAAGCGCACAACTTCATCTGAAATACTTCTGTGTTGTGTATGTCTTGTTCTTTTTTATTTATGTTTTTATTATTTAGAAACAAAAAATCACTTTTGGATGTTGCTACGGTTCCCATGGTTTGGTAAATTGGTAGTGGCATTTGTGCAAAATCCAAATGCACCGTTGTTATTACATCCAGTATATAAATTCTTGGAACCTGTTAGAACTGGTGGAAGAATTAGAGGTAAAACAAATAAACAAAGAAAAAAAGTGTTTTAGCCTCATAGCTTCTGTAGAAATTACACTTTTTAATTGGACTGTCCTAGCATTAGCTGCAGTTAATTCAACGAATGCTCAGAAAACAAAATCTTACAGACTTTGGCAAGTGTAAAATTAACAAGGATGTATGTGGCTTGTGGTGGTTGTTACAAGAAAAACTAAACTAATCCAGTTTATGCTGTAAGATAGCTATTTTCTTAACTCCAAGTGTATATTAAATGAAGTACATAATTACATAAGGTGAATAGCGTGAATTTGTTTAGTCAGCATATTCAATAAGATTGTAACTATAGTCTTATTCAAAATGCCACATCAAAACAGATTATGCAAAAACGTGTTTTTAGAGCGGTGTCATTATGTTGGACACCTTGAATGTCTGTCTCAATTCTCAAGCCTACTGTTATAATTATTTGAGTTCAAAATTGAAGAAACAGATTTGTAGTTTTCTGTAAAACCATTTTGTACCTCCTTTTCTCTGTATTATGAAAAAAGCAGTTTTCATTTTACATTTTGTCTCATCTTTTGAAAGTTTTGCAAACTCATTAAACTATTCATTGTTTTTCTAGTGCTTTACAGTCTTAAGCGTGTGTTTGTTTCACATCACTACTAGAAAAAAAACATTTTACGACAGTGGTTTTACGTCGGTTATATAAAGACCAATGTAAGCGGTGGCAATTTTGTAAATAGTTGTAACTTTTTAAAAACAGTTTCTTCAAAAACGACTTTAAATATGCTTTAGTACATCGTTTTTTCAAAACCTCCTTTGAAAACATTGTGTTTCCACTTTTTGTTGCTGACGTGGCACGTTTTAATTGGGCGAAAGCTTGGACAACCCTAGATCAATAAAAAAAACTGATTCAAGATAGTGTTGAGCAACACAGATTCAGCAAGGAATTGCTTCTCCTCCAACCCAGCTATATCCAGTTTTCCGCCATTAAAACGTTCACACGATTTCTCACGAGAAAACCATCCAGCTCTAAAAAGCAACCCTCCCATTTTCCTATAAAAACCCATCGCCACCGTTTTTTTCTCTCTAAGTTCCAATGGACGACGTCGTAGCTTTCTGCACTTTGCTTTTCGTGTGCTTCCTCCATTTCGTGAGAGGGATTTTAGACCCCAACGATTTCCTCGCTCTGCAATCCATTCGGAAATCCCTTCACGACGTTCCCGGTTCCAATTTTTTCTCCTCGTGGGACTTCACCGCTGACCCCTGCAACTTCGCCTGCGTTTTTTGCGCCGACGACAAAGTCATCGCACTCAACCTCGGCGATCCGAGAGTCGGTTCGCCCGGTCTGACTAGAAAACTAGCCCCTTCCATTTCCAAACTCTCCGCTCTCGTCGACTTCACTGTCGTTCCAGGAAGAATCTACGATCCTCTCCCTCAGTCTCTCTCTCAGTTGAAAAACCTCCGCTTCCTCGGCGTCAGCAGGAACTTCATCTCCGACGAGATTCCTGCAGGTCTAGGTCAGCTCTGGAACCTCAGGACAATCGTTTGGATTTCAATGGGTAATTTTTTTTTTCTTTATTTGGTGAATTTGAATTCTTGCCTCACGAAGAACATGGTGGTATCTTATTCTAATTATTAATTATTTTGTGGGTTTTTGACATGTGTGTAATTGATTCAGATGGATTCGAGTTCGGGGCATCAAGAATTCGATTATTTGTTTAAGTTGTTGATGATTGGAGACTCTGGGGTTGGCAATAGTAGTCTTCTTCTCAGTTTCACCTCCGATGCTTTTGAAGATCTCTCCCCCACTATCGGTCCGTTTTTTTTATTTATTAATTACTATTGTTTTCTCCTCTGATTTGTATATTATAGCTATGTGTCTTATTTGATTTGATGATGCCTCCTGCAGGTGTTGATTTTAAGGTCAAATATGTGACGATGGGGGGTAAAAAGCTGAAGCTTGCAATTTGGGATACTGGTATTCACTTTGTTGTTATTCCTTTCATGATAACTTTGCTTATGGATACTGCTGAATGGTAGATATGGCTGGCATTCATGGAGGATTTTTACATTGTTATGGGTGGCGGCCAATACTATATGTGATTGATTGTGCTTAGGCTTTTTGATAATGCAACTGGTCAGGAGAGATTCAGAACACTGACAAGTTCTTACTACAGAGGGGCACAAGGAATCATCATGGGCAAGTTTTTGTTCTCCATTTTTTGACTTTCCATCCTTCCCCAATTATACATTTATTGGATTAGGTGAAATGCCTTGAATGACAACCTGGACTAGAATGTATTCAATGGATAGAATACTATTTAGTGTTCACAGGCACTGCTTATGGTGAATTCCTGTAAATTGAAATCTTTCCCATTTGTTTCAGTTAAAGAACAGTAAGATGTAGATTATGCATCACCATAGTGGTCTTCTTTGACATTTTTACTTGCATTGAAATAAAACTTGGAATCAATACTCGTTTACTTAAATTTGGATTTTAGCATTTTATTTAGGGACAATAAGCTATTTGGCTTTCTTAACATATTACCTTACTCGGCAGTAATCTAGTTTGTTCCGTTATATGCATTGAGCTAGTTAGTTCCTTGCTGAGAGGAGTTAACAGTAAAACTTTCCCATGTTAGGTTATGGAATTGCACGCTTATTCCATCCATCATTAAATTTTTTTCATTGCCTTGCTTAATCATAGCATGTGGTTACTTGCACCTTAATTCTTATCTTACCTCTAATTTGCTGACCTCTTTTGTGAAACATGTGGTGACCTGATGATTCTGATTCTTAGCATACTGTATCTATATCTACTCTAATCAAATCCAATTTTTATTGCTTTATTGTGAGAGTTGAATACCTTTCATGTTGCTTGGGAAAATTTTGATTTGAGAGCTGGTATGAATAATATTAGTGTGTAAATCCTGGAATTAGTTGGTTTGTTAGTGATTCTCTATCATCTAGTTGATCTGTGGTAATCCAAACTAGAATTTTCTCTCTTATTGGTTGGATTCACCACAAAATGGCTGCAATATCTGTATTAGGTGCAATGTGTTTAATGGTCTTTGGAAACCAGGAGGTGGCCCTTCCAAGTTAGTGTAGTGGTGAAATTTGACTTTGGATTAGCTGCTAATGTTGTTCCTCTAACTAATGCAATTTATGATGTAACTCGGCGAGATACATTTACAAATCTTTCTGAAATATGGGCAAAGGAAATAGACCTTTATTCAACTAATCAAGATTGCATCAAGATGCTTGTTGGAAACAAACTAGACAAGGTATCTTTGTTTAAGAAGTTTACAATCATATGCTCCCATTATATAGTGTAAGATGTGTTCATTCTTGAGTTGTTCAAAATCTATATAATTCTAGTGTAAGTTTTCTTCCTTGGGACCTTGTATTCCAAATCAATTCAAATATTTAGGAAATTTTTACACAGAATATACTGGCAAATATCTTTCAACCAATTTATGTTTCATCTATAAAATATCTTTGAAGCAAATTTTGTTCTTTTCATTTTAGAGGTTTGCTGCAAGGGTGGGGGTGACATCCTTTGCTGCTATGTTATGTTTATTGGAGTTATGGTGTTTTATGATGGATTGTTAATACTCGAGTTTTAATCAAAATATTCCTCCTTCCATCTATTATGGAACTCCATTTTGGCTGCCATGATTTTGTGACAATGTAGATTCATGTTACCCTTAAATTTGTTAAAGAATAGGATTGTGTTTACCATTACTTGTTGATGTTTTGCTGATGGTTGTTTTAAAGAAATTTTCATTGCTGATATGCAAAGAATTTGGAAAGTTCTTTTTGGCCACGTTGGCTTTCTGTTTTCTTTTTGGGAAAATTATAAATTTCACAAAAATAATAATAAAAAATTCATTATTCTACATCGGTTAAGTGATAAACGATGTAGAAACCCTTCAAATTCTACATCGGTTGACTTATAACCGATGTAGAAACCTTGTCATTCCTAAACGATGTAGAAATCCTTCAAATTCTACATCGGTTCAGTAATAAACGATGTAGAAATCCTTCAAATTCTACATCGATTGACTTATAACCGATGTAGAAACCTTGTCATTATTACCCATTCTACATCGGTTGACTAATAACCGATATTGAAACCCTACCATTCAACATCAGTTTCAACCTTAGAACCGATGTAGAAAACTCACATTCTACATCGGTTTCAACCTTAGAACCGATGTAGAAAACTCACATTCTACATCGGTTGAGCTACACAACTGATGTAGAAAGGTCACCCTTCAAAGACGGTCCTCCAACCGATGTCGGTATTCAACGACACTGTGTTACCACCACGCGTCATAACCGATGTAGAAAGGCCATTAGAACCGATGTAGAAGGCCTTTTTTTAGTAGTGCATACAACAGAATCACATCAATAAAGATAAATACTTGTAGCTTCTGCTGTGATGTGACTCACGTTCAAGTAGATAAAGTGCAAAACCAAACGTCAAAAAATGATTCTCTTGGAAAGACAAAATTTGGTGAGTTTGTTAAGATGATTTACAAAGCATGGCAGCAAGTAGCAAGAAGGTAGTTATGCATGATTAGTCCAATAAATAAGAATACTTGTAATTCATTTCATATCTTTTAATCAATATGACATCTCTTGAGAATTATTCTCTCTATTTGGTTATGCCTATGATTTGTGTCCCTCTCATCCTCTGGTTACCAACAATTAAGACGAAATAGACTAAGGGTGTTTTTGATTGAGCGTTGACATAGTGCATGTTTCATAGCGTGTTGCATCAGTGAATTTATCACATCCGATATCCACGTTCAAGGATAATTGTTGTAACCAAGGGAACACACATTTAGTAGTGTGGAACTACCATTTGTGCTTATTGTATAGTTTTTTTGGTACATTTATTGTATGGTTTGAGACAAAGGAAGCAAGCACAACCAAAGAGATTAAGGAAATTTTAATCGGGTGACTTGTTGAATAACAACAAATATAGACTCTGATTCTCAATTACTGGTGAGGCTAACTGATTAATTAAGAAAACAACTGTGAATAAGGCCTCCCACAAAAAAAATATAGTGGCATTTTGCCCTGTGCTAGAAGTGTTACGTCAAATTCATCGACATGTCTATGCTTCTTCTCAGCCTTGCTATTTTGTGAAGATGTGTAGGGACATGATAATCTCATTTCAGTTCCACATTCTTGAGCGAATTTCTGAAAGCTTCTGTATTCACCTCCCCGATTACATAGCAATTTTTAATTTTTCTGTTTAACTGATTCTCATATAAATTTTTAAATTAGTTGATTGCATGCAATGTCTCAGACTTTTGTTTCATAAGATATATAAGAGAAAATCTGCCACAATTATCAATGAAAATTACATAATATCTAAACCCAAAAACTCAGTTTATTGGTGTTGGACTCCAAACATCATGTGAACTCTTAGGGTCCTTGAGCACGTGAAAAAGATAACTTGAAAGGCAACAAATGTGATTTCCCATATTGGAATGTTTCACAAAAAGAAAGGGAATCATTAGACGACACATTGTCGTTGCAATTATTTAGTACCTCTTCTATAACTCTACTACTTGGATGTCCAACTCTCAAGTGCCATCTTTCTTTGATTGATAGAAATGCTTTAGGACCTTGTTATTTGATTGAGAGGAAACATTTATCAACTGGTACAATCCTTCCTTAAGCTTCCCTTCCACTAGAAATGTCCCTGTCACATTGTCCTTCACAGAATAATTGTTTGCATGAAATTCAGCAATCATATCGTTATCAGCTGCACGCTTTGATATGCTTAGAGATTTATATTAATTTTAGGAACAAATAACATTTTATTCAGATTAAGTGGTCTGTGATAGGTATTAAGCATTGTGGAACCAGTGGCAAGGATCTTAAGTTTATCACATTGGTGAGTTATCCATTCTACGTGAGCAGGATTACATTTCTTGCTTGTTCCTTCGATGATAAATTAACTATTCACAAGGCAGGCATGACTTAGTTCTCATGTTGTAAACTCCACATAGAGCCATTCATTTCTCTCTCTTTTCATCAAGCACGTGAAGCAGTCCTGGTGAAATTGGCTGTTTAAATTATGCAAACACAAGACCTCAAATTTTTATGCTGAAAAGGAGATATCAAGGAAGAATAAATAAACAATGTCATAATACTGCTTATTCCCAGCTCCTACAAGTTGTTAACAAACTTCAATTAACTGTCTTCAATACATTGATAAGAAGACACAAGAAATCAAATAAATAAAGTAGCAAGTCTATCAAATCCATTTTTTTATTACATTTATAAAAAAGACTACGAGGTCTGATATACAAAGGAGTTAAAAATACAATATGAATATTGTACAGTTACATGTTTATCAAAGCTTATTATATTAAACATTGTTGTGAACTTAAATGAAAGGAAGAAGCACTGTTAAAATCTTCAAACACACCTGCGGGGAGCTTCAAATTTTGGATTTCAAAGTGCAAGAGTTCTTCTAATCACAAGGAAGGATACAATTTTCAGTTTCAGAACAAAACACATAGTGCAGCATAACAAAATAAGATGGAAATCTGAAATCTGTAATAGAATGAAATATTCCCGAAATCCCTCTCCCTTCTTAACAATGTCAAATGAAGCTATTATTTTTAAACAAAAATGGAAGAAATTCAATTCTAAGAAAAAGTATTTTAAATTCTAAATTGAAACATTCCAGGTGATTGTTAAGTTTTGATCAATCCAATATATAATATGGAATGAAATATAGGAGAAATCCTAAAATTGATGTCTTTGTTTGAAAACTTAAAATTCTAAAATTTTGTGACAAATGATGTTATTGTAGATACATATAGGAAGGAACAACATCCACAATATACCTGCAAAGGCACACCGATCATAATATTTGTCACCTCGCCTTGACGTAAATACATGAATGTGAGATCATTTTTGGCTTGTCCTCTCCTGTTTAATTCTCACATTGATTCTATTCTTTAACTCAGGCCTCTGGGAAGACGTAAATCTCCAAACTTTTCAGACAGCTAGGTAGACACCTAAATTTGGAACAATCCCAAATAGTTTTGACATTGGTGAAGCAAGACAAGGTTTCCAATTGTGTTTGAATCTGCCACATCTGTCTTCACTCTTCAATATCAAAAAACATGAGGAAGCTGTAACAGGGACAAGAATTTTAACTTGCTTCCAAAGCAGCAATAACAGCCAAACTATTCACACTTTTGGCGTCACATAGCAATACTAGGAATGTGAGCTATTTTAGAAAGTCCTCTCCCGTTTCCTTCTCAAAGTAATAATCTGAATTTCAACTTTGCTATGGATTAGACTCTTTGGAAGACACCTCAACTTGGAACAACCAACAATAGTCAATTGGCGAAGCAAGGGAAGGTTTCCAAAGTAGTCAGGCAAGGATTCTAGGATTGATAGACCTTGTGATGTTAACGACTCCAGTGCTGTCATCTGTTGTAAAACCTCATGGAAACCTGCCAAAAAATTAAGATCTTGCAATTTTAACGACTTCAAGGTTGTCTTGTGTTGTAAAGACTCATGCAAACCTGCTGAACATTTAGATTCTACGTTTGGAAGATCTTGTAATTTTAACGACTTCAAGGTGGTTATGTGTTGTAAAGCCTCATGCGAACCTGCTGAAAATTCAGATTCTAGGTTTGGAAGATCTTGTAATTTTAATAACTTCAAGGTTGTCATATGCTGCAAAGCCTCATGCGAGCTTGCTGAAAATTCAGATTCTAGGTTTGGAAGATCTTGTAATTTTAACAACTTCGGGGCTGTCAATGTTTTTTCTTGGTAGGCTTCAGGGTTGTCATGTTTCTTTTTTTTGCTAGGCTTTGGGGCTGTCATGTGTTGTAAAGCCTCATGCAATCCTGCTGAAAATTCAGCACATTCAGAACACGTTTTCCCATCCTCCCTTGACAACCTTATTAGGCTTGGCAGCTCCACAAGGATCAAAGATTCTAGAGCCATGAAAACTACTCCACTGTCATAGAACTCCTCGTATACGTAATTTACATTATTCATCTTAGACATCGATAATTTCTATAGAGAAGGTAGTTTCCCCATAACTGAACATTCTAAATAGCTTACGCAACCCATCGGCTCTAAAGAAGTTAAACATTTGAGAGAAGGACTATATATCCATTGTGGGAATTAGGAACCTTTATATCCATGCATTACCAAAGTTTGAAGCTGTAGGGTATCAGGTTGAAGCACTTCAAGAATCTCCTTTTAACATTTTCTTGTATTTCCGACTCTTCATTTCTGTCCCATGACAACCACAACTTGTTTAGTTGCTTACTCAACTTATTAGCTTCTTTGGCGCCCATTACACTTTTTACTCACTCCAATGCTTGATGTGAAAATATCCTTTAAGCCTCAATGGTCCCAATTCTTCCAAAAGGAATCCTCTTTCTTTGTCAACAATGTACATGGTTAAACTCCTTAGGGAAGTCAACTTCCCCATCTGAGGAGGCAAGCTTGATAGAGAGAAGCATTTGTTCAAAGATAGCTGTTGTAGAGCTTTTAAGCGTACCAAACTGTTAGGCAACTTTTGGAGACTTTCACAGTAGTCTAATTTCAATATCTGCAAATTCCACAATTTACCTAACGATTCTGGAAGACTTTTGAAGTTACCTTGAGAAAGATTCAAGTATCTTAGATGTTTTAAATCACCAATTGAAGATGATAATTCTTCTCTAGGTTTATAGTGAAGCACCCGCAAAGAGTAACATTTGAATGAGGAGAAAGTTGGTTAGTTTCAAAGCTAATTGGCAATTGATAGGTCCTCAAAGATTTCATTTGCTGCAACTGGATTGAATTGGGCCAGACAGTGGATTCTTTCAAACATACTAGTTACATCATTGTTAATTGTAATGCAACAAACCTCTTCTACAACAAATTGTGCTAGATCATGAATAAGGTCATGCATCTTGAAACTTGTAACTTTGTCAAATTCATTCGACTCAAGATCTTGAAAGAATGATCTCCAATATAATTCACGCCGCACACCATCACCAACATCTTCAACATCTTCATTAGAAGAAATAAATCCATTAGCCATCCAAAGTTCAATTAAATGTTCTTTTTCTATTCTGTCATCTTTGGGAAATATTGCACAATATGCAAAACATTGTTTGAGTTTCATTGGCAAGTTCAAGTAACTTAACCTCAGGGCAGGCATTATGGAGTTTTCACTTGGTGGTAAACTCCAAAGGTTGCTTTCCTTAACGTAGAGCCACTTTCTTTCCTCTCTTTTCAAGCGTAAAAGATCTCCTACCGTTATTGCTGCCAGAGGCAGACCCCCACACTTTACTATCTCTTTCCCTATGGCCACAAGCTCTGGCTGTTCTTCCTCATTTGGTCCAAAGGTTGGATGTTTAAACAATTCCCAACAATCATTGTGGGATAACTTTGATAATTCATGACAAAGCATTGTTCCCATGATAGTTGCAACCTTTGAAAGACGAGTAGTGACCAAGATGAATTGAGCAAGTGTTGTTTTTTTAAAGTCCCCCTAGACCTAAGATTGGATAGACCGATAAATCCTCAAGATGAGAAGCATTAGCATCACCAATAAAAAAGTCTACAATTCTTTATGTATCTTTTTTTTCTTCCATAGACTTGTTGTGGCTAGGCCGAGATGGTTTCACAGTACTCAGTGACTCCACTGGTTCTCTCTTGAACCGTTTGAGTGGAATGAAGTTGGTTCCTCTCTTTAGCAATTTCATCTAATCTCTCACTTATGTCTTTCATTCTCTTGGCAATTTTGTAACGAAAAAACAAGATGCATAGGATGAAAAGAGGATAAGGAAGAACTTAGTACCATTTCTGATAGACAACACTTGACTCCTTCAAATTCCAACCCCAATTCTTCATAGGCACACTCATCTAAGATGTCATCCGGCTTGTAAGCCGCATCTTTTAGCTTTCTCAGCCAATGCTTTGTAGCTTCGTCTGAGAATTGTTTGTCCTCAGCATCTTGAAGTGTAGCCTTGATTTCACTGACCATGCTGTCATGCTTTCTCTTGTATCCATTGAAACCCAGAAATTCTCCCAGCTCTGTTCCAGCGAGAGAGCTCAAATTTCCAAGCACACCATTAAGTGCAGCCTCAACCATCTTGCAAGTTGTAACTCACAGAATAAAAATTCAAGAGATGTTGTATGCTTCAGAAATTGCAATGCAATTGTAAGATTAACAAGATGAAGAGACGTTTTGTATATGCATGGAAAATCAACAACCAACCCGCTAAGAAATGTATTACATAAAATGTTAATGAGGTGGCGGGCCACGGCGGCTCGCAATATTTTATGGTCAATGTCCTGTTTTCCGGTTGATTATTGTGATCTCATGGAAGGAACAAGTGGTTGGAAGAAAAAACAAACAATACAGACACGTTAAATATTTTTGTATTGCAAGAGGTTAATTACTTGCACTTAATTACTTCAGTGAATGATGTTAATGATGATGTTCAATGTAAAATTTTTGTAAGCTTATTTTGTCTAAAATTTCATTTTAAAGTAATATTTCCATACATGCTTCCTAAAAAAATCAGTACGGTAATTTAGACTAATTCATATATTCCATAGCATGTTACTACGAGTGAAATTGGGTTTGGATCGCTTAAGATCTCAAGTTAGGAAGGGAAACCTACTGAAAATGGTGGAAAACAATGAGTTCAGATAATTTTCACCGTGAATGTGTGTCTCTAGCCTGTTGTTATATAATAATTTGAGTTCAAATTGAAGAAACAGATTCTGTGCTGTAAAGAATTATCAGTTTGTATCTTAATCTAATATTTGTAGTTTTCTGTAAAACCATTTTGCAATTCCTATTCTCTGTTTTTACCGAGTTGATCTATTATATAGCAAATCATATATGATAGCAAGTGAGTTTCATTAATATTATCTCTGGCAAAAGAGACTACATAAGTTATATTTATCTTAATCATACAAGACTGATTGTAATCTTATCAAGCATTTGTAGTTGGATGATGAAAATTAGTTTCCTCGTCAACATGCCCTCACGGCCTCACGTGATATTCTTTGAAGATTGCTAAGCCACATTTTTTCATAGCTGCTTTAGAAATACTCTTATAAAGATTTAAATATGTGCAGCTCCAAGAGGTTATCAACAACTTTGTGCTAGGAAATTGACGTATGTTTTTTTTTTCTTTGCTGGAAATCAAAAGACATTTCGCCAACCCTGTAATTTTCAGCAAACATAGTTACGTTAGGGAAGGTGATAGAGAAGGATGATGAAGAGAAAGGGAAAGGAACGAAAGGAGTTTCTGCCCCTCAATTTTATGTTTAAATTTGCATCCATTTGTTTAAAAAAAAAAAAAAAAAGCCTCTTACGTGATAGAAATATATGCATGGTTATCAATCTCTCCCACTCATTGTAAATTTTATTTTTAGTAGACTCTGGATAGATTATATAAACTCTAAAGTAAACTCAAGAAGTTAGTAAGTTAAAAAAATTATATCAAAATGTAAATCATTTTGGATTATTTTTTGTCCGTTAGTATTCAACATACCTTCATTTAATATATTATTTCCGAATAATAAAATTTTCATCTTTAATAACATCAAACTCTTGTTCTCTAATTACAAATTATTATCTAGTATTGATGCATTACTAGACTTGATTATTTAAGTATTATGAAATTTATGATTTACTATTTTACTATATTATATTATTAAAATGTTTAATTGATATGTTATTTATAGATATTTTGTTATTACTTTTATATGAAGTGGACTCTTACGAGTCTACGAGTCGAGTCCATGAGTCGAGTCTATAGAACTTTCACGAGTTTACATAAACTCTCGAGTTTGATAACTTTGAATATATGTTGGCAATGACAAGCTGCAACTCACTAGATTTTCCTTGGAAAAAAATGTGTCCAATTACTAGTCTGATAACAAAAGATTATCTAAACCTAATGTAATGTCCATGCCGGAGCCATTGTTGTCAGAACCATAATTGTCCAACGTTGCTGGATCCAAGTTTCCTATATTTTTGTTTCCACAGCCGAAAATGAACCAAAAAATCATGTATTTCCTATATGCTTAATTTAACCAAGAGGATCCTCTTAGTTGAATGTACAATACATTAAAAAAAAATTGTTACTATATACGACGTTTTCTGCAATGACCTTGGTCTGCATTTCCAACGCCTCTTGCCAGCAATGTGACTCTAGATTCATTTTTCATCCATAAATCCAAGGAGAATGTACATGCCAGCATCCATATCACTGACATTCCAGAATGTGGTGGTGGCAGTGGTCTAATGCAGAGTCCTCACCAAGGAGTGAACGAAGAATGCATCATTAGCTGTCCGTTATACGTGCAATCAAGCAAAGAGCAATTCCTGTGTCCATAGATTTAAGTTGCCTTAGCAGCAGTAGGATTTCGACCAAACTGGATGATCATTGGCTTGCCTTTTAATACATATCCATTCACTAGATTCTGCAACCAACGATAATATGCAACATAAACCATTAATAACACAAACAAGTAAATAACTTCATGAAAAAATTCTTATCGGGACAGTTCATGAAAATTAAGAACAATTATTAGCATGTCTAACTGCACATGCTGCAGTAACAATCTACACACACAAAAAAAAGACTACAACAGAAAAGGAAAGAAATATCTGAAAACATAATCATCTTGAATAAACCATCATTTTTTTTTCAGCGAACAATTAAAAGGAGTAAAACCAATCTCGTGTGAGAAACATACCAAAGCATGATGGGCCAACTCAATGGAGGGAAACGTTATAAACGCTTGACCCCTCATCCGTCCTTCCTGAAATTCGAAACTAGCTGTCAATTTCAGGCTCACAAATATGCTATCACATGACTTTCATGGGGATATAAATACTGGTTAGTTGATTAGTTGACTCAGCACACCAGCATGTTATTCAACTGGATCATCTTATAAGTAGGCAATGTTTATTTTGGATCTCTTTTTGCATAGCATCAACAGTAAAGTTGATTATGGAATAATGAAGACTTTACCTGCATCAGTTTGACTTGAAGACCAGACTTAGCAGCATCAATACTTCCAAACAAGGAGCCTGTAGCAATAAAAGAAAGATAAATGTAAACTGTGGAGTTAACATTCATACAATATATAATATGAAAATCTCAGTAGTTTGTTTCATTTTGTTTTTTTATAATATCATTATTTCATTTTTAGATATAAAGCATTCAAATTGCAAGTGAAGACTATTAAACAAATTCTGAATCCAGTAAAAGTCTTGAGAGCTCACCAAATATAAAATAGAAATCATCAGCAATCACATCTTTTGCCAAATTCTTAATATACAACACAGGAGCAGGATTTCCAGCTGTATAGTTCTGCACAACACAATCCATCAGTTCAAGAAAGTCGCAAAAGGATAAATTTGTGCACTATAGAAGCTCTAATAAATTATTTCTTGATAGACCTTTCATAAGTCATAACTAAGGTATACTGTAGGAGAAATAAGGTGAGAAGCAGAGAATCAAGCCTCAAAGGTTATGAGGAAATCACGAAGAATACAAACAATAGGAATGTGCAGCTTAATGAAATGGACAGGTGGCAGAAAGAGAATGAGTCAGAGGAGAATTCTGTTGGGAGGGCAGTATAAGGGGTAGTGGAGTGTGAGAAAGGGGAAGAGAAAAAGTAAGGTTAGTTTTGGGGTGGGAGGAAGCAGGGCCCTCAAAGAGCCTGCAGTATTGTTTTTCTATCTTTGCCATATATATTTATTTTTCATGAATCTGTACATTGTCTCCGGACTGAAATCAGTTCCGGAGCTTATATACAGACAGTTATAAGGAAACAGGAACCATTGGACAACACAATGCATCAGGGGCATTTAGAGAATAGTAGCAGCAAAGTTCCATTAGTTAAATAACTTCATCATCCAAAACTCAGTAATCAGTACCCATTGATGACAAATTTTTTTTTATGAAAGGCCATGTACTGTGATGAGACTTATGATTACATAAAAGGCTAACTTGCTACTTGCTAGCAGTAAGAGTTCCTCACTTGAAAGATGAAACTAATTCAAGTTTACTGCACAAAAAAACTTGTTAAGGGGGCTTCTAAAAAATCAATAAAGGGAAATCCAAGCTACTCCTAAATTTATCTGTGCAAGCTCACAAGAATGGTATCCATGATAGAGACAGGATAGTTTTCAAAGGTAAACAAAATCTAAATCTTTTTCCCCTGCCCAACCATGCTAGTGCAAAAACTGGTTCAAAACTCATCCTCTTTACCCTTGCTTTCAGGTAATATTCTAATGGAAAATAATCCAATCAGATATTTTAGGACTTGTTCCATTTGGAGAAAACTTTTTCTGTTTGTATTTCTTGTTTTCACATATAATTACAAAAATGTCACCTTATTATCATTTTGTTTCTTGTTTCTGAATATTTGTACTGGAAGTGGTGGAAACAAATCCTGCCTAGGGTAGCTTTGCTATTCTTAGCCGGTCTCAAGCCCGGATAAAAGGAGAGGGTTGTGTTAGGCTTTCGACAGCCAACGTTAAACTTTGTCGAATCTCTATGACATGGATCAATTACGTAATAATGTGAATGCTAGGTCGTTGCCCGGAAGCAACACGCTGTATGGCTCGAGTACAGTGTCAAAAGAGCAAGGGCCGCTGCATCGCC
This sequence comes from Glycine soja, assembly GCF_004193775.1. Taxonomy (NCBI): domain Eukaryota; kingdom Viridiplantae; phylum Streptophyta; class Magnoliopsida; order Fabales; family Fabaceae; genus Glycine; species Glycine soja. Next base: position 36,256,183 of record NC_041020.1, on the reverse strand, counting down.
GCCCGGATGTAGTGAAAAGTAAGCAAGGGTTCCCACATTTTCGTGAACGGGTGTGGGTAAAGAAGCTAGTTCATGACAGGAGGATTCGCTTTGGTACATGGAATATAGGCACACTTACTGGAAAATCTATGGAAATAGTGGATGTTATGGTGAGGAGGAAGATCAATTTTATATGCCTACAAGAAACTAAGTGGACAGGTGAAAAAGCGAAAGAATTAGACAACTCGGGATTTAAGCTGTGGTATACGGGAAAAATCAGATCAAGAAATGGGGTAGGGATTATTGTGGACAAGGAGTGGAAGAAGGATGTCGTGGATGTAAGAAGAGTAGGAGATCGTATCATAGTCTTAAAATTGGTAGTGGGACAGGACACCTTTAATGTTATTAGTGGGTACGCACCTCAGGTTGGGTTAGCAGAACACTTTAAGATAAAATTTTGGAAGGATCTAGAAGGGGTATTTCAGGATATACCCCAAGGAGAGAAAGTTTTCCTAGGAGGGGATCTCAATGGACATGTAGGTAGCGTGGCTAGAGGTTTTGAGGGGGTGCATGGGGGTTTTGGCCTAGGGGAGATGAATGGGGAGGGTAAATCCATCTTGGAGTTTTCGGAGGCTTTGGATCTTTCTATAGCCAATACATGGTTTAAGAAAAGAGAGGAACATCTTATCACTTACAAAAGTGGAGGGACATGTTCTCAGATAGATTTCTTCCTTATCAGGAAGTCTGATAGGAAGTATTGCTTGAACTGTAAAGTTATCCCGGGAGAGAGCTTGACTACCCAACATAGAGTTTTGGTTATGGATGTAAGAATTAGAGATAGGGCAAAGAGAAGAAGTCCTCTGGTAGCACCAAGGATCAAATGGTGGCACTTGAAGGGTGAGAAACAAGGAATCTTTCAACAAAAGATATGGGAGGGTTGGTGTGGACAATCACAAGGAAGTGCAAATGATATGTGGAACAAGATGTCCCAAGAGATTATTAAAGTGGCTAAAGAGACGTTGGGTGAATCTAGAGGTTTTGGACCTAGGGGTAAAGAATCGTGGTGGTGGAATGAAAATGTTCAGAGCAAAGTTAGAGTAAAAAAGGAGTGTTTCAAGGAGTGGTCTAGGTGTAGAAATTCTGAAACTTGGGATAAGTATAAGATAGCTAGAAATGAAACCAAAAAGGCGGTGAGTGAAGCAAGAGCCCAAGCTTTTGACGGACTATACCAAGCTCTAGGAACCAGGGACGGAGAAAGATCTATATATAGGCTTGCTAAGGGTAGAGAGAGGAAGACTAGAGATTTGGATCAAGTAAAGTGTGTTAAGGATGAAGAAGACAAAGTCTTAGTGCATGAAAAAGATATCAAGGAAAGGTGGAAGACGTATTTCCACAACTTATTTAATGATGGATATGGATATGACTCTAGCAGTCTAGACACAAGAGAAGAGGACCGGAACTATAAGTACTATCGTCGGATTCAGAAACAGGAAGTAAAGGAAGCGTTGAAAAGAATGAGTAATGGTAAGGCGGTGGGGCCAGACAACATACCTATTGAAGTGTGGAAAACTCTTGGAGATAGAGGTCTTGAGTGGCTCACCGAACTCTTTAACGAAATTATGAGGTCAAAACGCATGCCGGAAGAATGGAGGAGAAGCACGTTAGTGCCAATCTATAAGAACAAGGGGGATATACAAAATTGTGCAAATTATAGGGGAATCAAGCTCATGAGTCATACCATGAAATTATGGGAAATAGTGATCGAACGGAGATTAAGAAAGGAGACTCAAGTTACTGAGAATCAATTTGGTTTCATGCCGGGAAGGTCGACCATGGAAGCGATTTATTTATTACGGCGGGTGATGGAGCAATATCGCATGGCCCAACAAGACTTGCACTTGATTTTTATTGACTTGGAGAAAGCGTATGATAGAGTGCCTAGAGAGATTTTGTGGAAAGCTCTAGAGAAGAAAGGGGTTAGGGTTGCATATATTCGAGCTATCCAAGATATGTATGATAGGGTATCGACTAGTGTTAGGACACAGGGTGGAGAGTCAGACGATTTTCCCATCACAATTGGTTTACATCAAGGGTCAACCCTTAGCCCCTACCTTTTTACCTTAATTCTGGATGTCCTCACGGAACAAATCCAAGAGATAGCGCCGAGATGCATGCTTTTTGCAGATGACATAGTCCTCCTTGGAGAGTCGAGGGAGGAGTTGAATGAGAGGTTGGAAACTTGGAGACGAGCTCTAGAAACACATGGCTTTCGCCTAAGCAGAAGCAAATCGGAGTATATGGAATGTAAGTTCAACAAAAGAAGGAGGGTTTCTAACTCAGAGGTGAAAATAGGAGACCATATTATCCCTCAAGTCACACGATTTAAATATCTTGGGTCTGTAATACAGGATGATGGGGAAATTGAAGGGGATGTGAATCATCGCATTCAAGCAGGATGGATGAAATGGAGAAAAGCATCGGGGGTGTTATGTGATGCAAAGGTACCGATCAAGCTAAAGGGAAAGTTTTATCGGACTGCGGTAAGACCGGCGATTTTGTACGGAACAGAATGTTGGGCGGTCAAGAGCCAACATGAGAATAAAGTAGGTGTAGCGGAGATGAGGATGTTGCGGTGGATGTGTGGTAAGACTCGACAGGATAAAATTAGAAACGAAGCTATTAGAGAGAGGGTGGGAGTAGCGCCTATTGTAGAGAAGATGGTGGAAAATAGACTTAGGTGGTTTGGACATGTAGAGAGAAGACCGGTAGACTCTGTAGTGAGGAGAGTAGACCAGATGGAGAGAAGACAAACAATTCGAGGCAGAGGAAGACCCAAAAAGACTATAAGAGAGGTTATCAAAAAGGATCTCGAAATTAATGGTTTGGATAGAAGTATGATACTTGATAGAACATTATGGCGGAAGTTAATCCATGTAGCCGACCCCACCTAGTGGGATAAGGCGTTGTTGTTGTTGTTGTTGTTGTTGTTGTTGAAGTGGTGGAAACAGAGAAAAAAATGAAAATAAGATGGCTTTTTTCATTTTTTTATAACTGTTAGTGAAAACAGGAAAATGGAAATGCAAGCAAAACATTTTTCCAATCCAAACAAGCCCTACATTTAGCTTATAAGTTATAGAAATGACTACATCTAGCCTTCTATTAGACTCAATAACTCAGTTCTTGTGAAAATTTTGACTAATATTACTACTCACCAAAGTTAAAGAAATACAACCTGTATGCAGGATATGACATTGTGAATTTGTGATATAAATTACATCCAGCAACAAAACATTAATATTAATATCCTATACAAAATAACAAAATAGAAACAGTAGGAAAATTCCTTAAGCCAAGTGTATTGTGTTTTCTTATAGAGTATTGAAGCAAATTGTTCTTATTTATAAACCAATGCAGAACAGGACAGTTACAGCAGTGAAATGCCACAATTAGTCCTCAGCCACATATAATAAACCATGAATTTTTATGACATTGACAAAAATTGTCTTTGAATCAATTAGCAGAGACTAAATTGGAAAATAACTTTGACTACACAGTAAATATTGGATTTCCACATAGACTGGTATAAAGCTTGCTTCTTGTCGTTGGGCTTGTAGTACTGGAATGGAACTGTAAATTCAGATATTTTATATCCATACCTTAAACATTGGAAGGGATAAGATTTCCTCAGGAGGCAACTTTCCTCTCTCCAATTCATCTGGAGTCAAAAATTTGTTAGGATCCGGAACATCTTTTTCTGGCTCTTGTAACTCTTGTGTTGTGTCATCATCTTTATGTTCTTTCACTGTTGCTTTGGGAACAATGTTTATCTGTAAAATCATAATGCAAACAAAATTAAAGAGCTAAAAACATTGTTAATTGTTATCCAAAAATCAATCTCTGGGAAAGAAATACCTTTAAGACATGGTTCTTTTTTATCACAGGGATTTCCTTTGGAACCAAGGTGGCTGGTTTTACTCCAACAGACTCATGAGCCACACCCTTATCAATAGCAGGGCCAACAATGGTCTCACGCCTGGCACGCTTTTGTCCAGACTTTCTTATTCTTGCTTCATCCTCCTAAAAACTTGTTATAATTTCCAGTAATAACAATTTGACTAAAAAGATAGGAAAAAGATATCTCCTAATGGCATCATAATTTTATAGTTTGATAATCACTTATGAAATAATTTATGTTTCAGTAATAATGTTTTCAAATTCAAACAGAACAACAGCTTGAAAGTGTAGTGTAAGTATATTGTGCAGTGATAAAAAGGAATGTGAATATCTATGAAATATTACCTTAAATACATAACATTAGACTTTTAGGTGGATAAAAAAAAACACATGTTTTATACCAATTCTGAAATATTTAGGCAATCTGCATATTCAATCATAAAGGATGTTACCAATTCTGAAAGCAGTGAAGATGTTACCTCATCTGAAGATTCCATCTCAGATTCGCCACTAGACAGATCTGCAGACCAAGGATTCACAGTTACAGTAGGTGCAGGTAGAGGTGGTGGCGGTGCTGGTACCTCTGGAGGTAATGGAGGTGTGGGCAGTGCCATACGAAACGGAGCCGGGATGTTCATTTTGTTCATCAAGTGTAGAACCTGTATAAGAGAGTTACAATCAATATGATTACTATTTGTGGTCAGTTCAACACAAAACAAGCACACAGAAAAAAGTTACATTGGTTGATAAAGAAACCAATAAATCCTAGCAGCCTCAACTAATACTGGAACAACCTGAGTGTAAAAGCGAGGAACAGCAATTAGAGCATTCACAATATTGGTCAATATATTTCCATCAGGTGGAGGGTAAGCATACCTGAAAAACAAGTTTTGTTAGATTATATGCAAACCAAACAAAATGATACTACACTGCAAAGATGGTTTTTAAAAACTTATCATCATATATAATATCATCCATAATTAATATTAGGATGCATGATAGTAAACATATTTAACAATCTCAAATGTATTTCATTTATTTATTTAACAGCAACACAAAAAACTAACTTTATTCGGTAAGATTTGCCCATGAAATAATATTTGGTAAAGCTATATCCATGGTTTTCTTTTCAAGTTTCCACCCCAAATGGCCAAATCTAACACCTAAGGCAATAAAAGGGGCAGAAATAATCATTGTACACATTAGATAGTATTACAGTTTGCAATGACATTATGCTTTGCCTAATTATACTATTATTGAACCATATGCAATAAAAAAAAGTCAAAGATGTTAAAGGAGAGTAAAAAAATATAGAGGAAGGGGAGAACATATCAATAATAGACTGTTTATTCTTTAAAATGTCCTGTACTCAATACATTTATACTTGCAAGAAGAATGGTGTCAATTAAAATGGGTTACCATGACATTACACTAATAAATTAAGTTGCACAGAATTCTTAAAATAATTCTTTCAAATTGATTCAAGATTATACCCCATCAACCTCAACAATATATAACCATAAACTTCTTATCCTTTTCCTCTGAATTTACAGTAATTTTCTTTCATTTTTTACTCAAGTCATTTCATTTTGTTAAACTATTTTTCATATTTGTGCACCTGGCAGGCTGGCATCCCTTTAGCATCCTATTGCAATAAAGCAACAAATACTAACAACTGCAAAGTGAGAAGAAGCAGCATACTCAAGATGTGGAGGAAATGGATAATTGACACCAAGTCTATCAGCAATAGGTTCAGGAATAGGGAGGGCTCCTGATTTTGTATCTCCATCAATAGGTTTGGTTACATTTGCATTCTTCAGCATTGATGTTTTAGAGTCCTTTCCCAACTGGTCTCCGCTACTTTTTTCACCATTCTCAGTTGGGTTACTAGCTCTCTCTGCTGACAAGACTTTACCAAGAAATCTCAACCTGATCAATCCCAAGCAAAAAAAAAATTATAATCATTTAGCTTAAATATTTTATGGTTTTATCTTTGACTCATCATGAATTTATTTATACGTATTTTCTTTGTGTTGCAAAATCATGAACCCACTAAAAAAGATATCAGAATAGATTACTGCAATGTAAAGCCAAACAAGAATACTGTATACCAAGGTTTTCTCTTCAAATATGGAGCCAAATTATTTCTATATTTGAAATAAAAAAAGTATGCTGTATGCAAATTATTCAATTAATAATACCCATTTAGTTGCCGTTGTGCTTGAGATGCCACAATCTCATTTTTGAAATCCGCAAAAGCACAATTTCTCAACCTGAATGAGATCAAGAAATTAAGATTAAAGCATCATTTGGCAGTATTCATGAACACAAATAAATTGGAACAAAAAGTATAAATTGGCCAAATGCCACTCAAATCTTCCATGTCCTTGAATAAAGAACATGTATGAATGAATTGGAAGTACCACCAAGGACAAAAACAAGGTTCAAGTAGCACAATAAGTTTAGCAGTTAAACATAAAGGAATATAAAGTTGAGGCTCACAATTAAAAACATAGGTAGATTAATGAGCAGGAGACTTATAAAGTTGCACCCAATACATAGTTCTCTCCGAGATATGATAGCACAAATAAGTAAAGGAATTATTACTTCAATGAAAAAAAAAAGGTTCAATAACAGACAGTCTCAAAATGAACATAGTGTGTGTCTGGTTACGCTTTGTAAACTCATGTATTATTAGCAAATTTTAACATACAATCCATTAAAATGTAGCAGAAGCTAGTAGACTTTGCTTTGATTCAACACGCATGATGTGCAGCCAAACACAGTCACACTGTTACAATTTTTAGATGGCTTTCACTACTAAGCAAGATTAAACTCTTGAAAGGGTAAAAAGTCACAACCAAACGGTGGAAATAGTAGGGAGAATGAGAGGATGGTTTCTTTCCTATAAAGAAATACAAAATATTGTTGGTTTTCTTTTACAGTCAACAATTGTTGAACTCCTTTAAATTTAATTAGCCCTGTGATCATTCTGCCACAAAAGAAACTCCTATTCTCTGGTTTCATTTCATGAAACCACAAATGGCCAAACACATCATGCAAAGTAAAAGACACATAAGCAATGTTAAAACACAATTCCACTCTAAGGCTCCGTCACTGCCTGAAATGAAGAACTACATCATGTATTAATACAAACACAGAAGGCTCTGAAAAACGGTCATGCCCATTATACCAACCGCAACATCAATGTTTTTGAACACCGTGTAACCGCAAGTGCAACCACATTGGCTACATTTGTCCAAAATTTACCACAAAATCAAGGATTGCAACGGAAAAAACTGCAATTTAAAACCTTACAAACTCGCATTCTACTAGTTACTACTTCTGGGAGATATAAGGTTGCCCCAGTGGTCCGGGAAGGGTGAAGGGAGAAGGTAGGGGGGAGAGGTCGCGGATTCGATTCGTCCAACTAACATTTCTAACAAAACTAACTAACTAACATTTGTCAATAAAAAAATAAAAAAAAACTAGCTACTTCTTCTATTCTTCCTCACTACCATTTTGTCAAACCCCTCCTACTTATATTTTCTTTCTCGTTATGTCCAATTTAAAGGATACATATCAACACTGAAATATTTCTACCTCTACAAATAAACTACGAAACTGACATCACAACATAATACTCACAAAAGTGTTAACCATAGTCATATTCAAACAAGAGAAACGACCTTCAAATTTAAAAAAAAAAATGTTGGAAATTGAAAGGTGTTGCAGTTAAATACCTGCCAGTAGAGCAAGGGCGAACTGAGGAAGCGCCGAAATTGGCCAAGATCCGAGAGAGGGTGACGTCAGGAATGGCTTCTGGCAAGTGCTTAATCAAAAGGGTCGCCGGCACCAGTGATTCTGCGTCACAAGGCTTTGACTCTGTGCCCTGTAACGCAAACTGATGCTGATGCATGTGCCCGTGAGGGGAAGGATTGCTAGCCATGAAATGTCACCAACTGGCACCGTCTCTTTTTTCTGTCGAATTTCAATTTATTTGAAGGGTTAAGCACAGGGGAAAGGAGAGGGTTAAAGGAGAATTCAAATGCCCAAAAATTTTGCAGTTGCTTGTTGTGCAGTGCTCCCGGCAAGGATTTGACGGAAAGAAAATTTGGGGTAGTGAGCAAGGGAGTGCATTTTTAGGGATATTGGAAGAAAAAAATTATGGGAGTGTTACTGCAATGCTATCGGTCTTGGATGACTATACTAAACATTTAATGAGTAATAAGGGTTAAATCATTAATCACTATCTAATCATAAATAATAAACAAAGAGAATAATATATAATTTAACTTGTTAAATGTATTAATTCGTTTAAGTGATAATTTAAAAAAAGGTCGATTATCGTTTTCACATGAATGATATATATCTAATTTTTGTACAATTAATGAATATATTCATGAAGTGCAATCTGAGGATTTTTTTTGTAAATTAAACAAACTATACTATTTTAAGCCATGATTGAGTAAGGAAAACAAATGCCGGGAGTGACGAAAGATCGTGAACTCACGATTTGAATATTTTGGGGGCTTTCCTATATGTGATTCCTCACATGAGAGGGACTAATTCTCATAATTTCTTTCTTAATCACTCAAGAACTAAATTAGTTGAACCGGATGACTAATGGAGATGCATAACACACGCTAAATCATCTCACACTATCCCTAGCAATGAAGCATTTAGATGTTCTTTCTAGTTCTAAGGATTAAAAATATTTTCCAATGCCTAAACCCTAAATATAGCATATACATGGGTGATCAAATCAAATATATGTGAATAAGCACAAAAAGATACAATGAAATTAGAAATAACATTAATTAGATAGTGAGAATTATTATATCAAGAGAGTTTGGTGAAAAGCTCCTCAATCATGAGTGGTTTAACCTCTCATGAGTCATTATCATGAGAGGCTTAACCATACAAAAAAAATTAACAATGTGTGGGGGAATGGAAGGAAGATGGTGTGGAAGTAGTCGGTGACTTCCAATGACTTTCTTCTTTTTTTCTCGAGCTCTAGGTTTTTATCTTGTGTTCCAAGTCGGAAGTCCTCCCTTTTTTCTCATGTTTTTTCCTTGGAAATAATCATGGACTGAGTTTTTCAAAATAAACCATCTTAGAAAAGATTTTTAAAAAATAAAAAATTTAAAAAAGAAAAAAATTATTAGAATGATTAATTTTCTAATATGATTTTACATTAAAACCGATCTCATTATTAGAATAGTTTTTCATGCCTATGACCCATTGCAACCCACCACTTTTCTGTAGGGTTAGGACCAATGTTCTCTAAGCTTTGAAAGAAAAACATGTCTCAGCAAACATTCAATAAAATAAATAAAAACAGAAAAAAATTAAACACTCATTTAATTTGAAAATACAGGATAACATAAAAAAAATCCAAAAACTATAGAAGAAACTTTTGATGAGACTTAATATTAAATTTGCTTCAAATTTTAATTTAATACACTTTGTTATTTTAAAAAAAAATTATGATTTCATATCTTAAATATTATTCAAATTTTAAGTTGACTCTCAATTAAAGATTTAAATTAATCTATGATACAAAATATCAACATGAAATAAAATTTTAGCTAAATGTGTGATCTTATAATCAATAATTTTCGTTAAAATATCTTCTTTTTTTTATATATCAACCATAGGCTCACTCATTAAATTTAAATTTTGTACTAATTTTAATAGATTTTTTAGGTAAAGGAGAGATTAAATCTAAAATAAATATAAAATAATTTTCTTTAACTTTTTGAAATAAAATTAAAATTTTATTTAAATGATTTATGATAATCATTGCATTCGTAACTTAAGATTATATAATCTTATTAATAAAAAAATAATTACAAATAATACATCATATCTTAATAAAATTTACCACTTAATAATTTAAATTGATAAAAAAATATTAAAAATATAAAATAAAAATGAAATCCTTGAGGACCTAGGGCAAAGGCCTCGTTGACCTTATGGTCAACACGGCCTGTCTGTTCGTGCCAGCCTCGAGAATTATTTTTTTCCGGTAAAATGAAAAAGAATGATGCTAGAAATTGAATGCCAAAAGAATTTATCCCAAAACCTATAAAGATACATTTATATGCTTATCGGGTAAGGCACACTCCTTTCTTGTCGTAGATAGAAGATAGCACACATAACTGTAACATGATTCAGTGGGTTAAATCCTTACGCGCCAATTTAAAATCGGAGTGAGATGAAAATATAAAAATAGAAAATAGTACTACTAATAATAATAAAACTCTAGAAGGTTAATAACAAAGCCAGGCAAATGCAATGGACGGGGAATTTTATTCTCTGGTAATATATTTTTCTTAAAAAAATAGTAACACCATTATTGTATGATTATTTTTCTAATTGATTGAGTTTTTTTAATTAAAAATAAATTATTTTTGTGAGTAAAAAAAATAAACCACAAAAATATAAATAGTAAAAAAAACATAAAAAATTTACTCGCATATCGCAGTGGGTGTGGAATAGTGGTTCCGTACAGAAGAAATTTGCATCATCCTATCCTAGGATGTTAGGAATATCATTTTCATTAGGACATTGTTCTAGAAGATCGTTTGTTGGAGGCCCCTCATTGGTCGGTGAGCGATCTCAAACTCCTCCCCATGTTTTCATGCAACAAATCAGGTTTGATTCACGATCAAACTATAATGATTCAATTTTTGTTTTTTACTTAAGTTATATTTATAAGAAACACCTAAATGATACTATATTTTAAAAATTTATACTCATTTCTTATAAACATAAAAAATTATACTTCCTTTTTAAATATTATTATTTGATGTTATATTACTATTTTAACAATAAATCATTATATTTATAACTTAAACCGGTTTTTGATTACTGTAAAATGTAATTTTTTGTGCTTTTAGTTTTAACTATTTATAATGTGATAGTTTTGTTAGTTTTAAAGTTTAGTGTAGTTTTGTTAAGTGATAAATCCGTCAGCTTGTAAATTTGTTGCTCTAATAAGTGATAGGCTCATTAGCCTGTGTAAGCTTATTGACATGTTCAGGCTCATCAACTTGCTTAAAATCATAATATGAAGTAAATATTTAAATAAATGGACAAAACTTATATAAAGGTTAAGTTACTCTATCTTAAGAAAATATTGTAACATTTTCAAATTTGAATCACAGGATTATAAAGTAGGTAAGATTGACTTAAACAAAGTCTAATTAGATTCAACTTATTTTTACTCCCAGGTACTTTCATTAATTTCTTTCTTTTATATGCAATCTCATGTTTTTTTTTTACTTTTATATGCAATCTCATGTTTTTTTTATAAGATATATTAAAAAGCACATTTCAGATTAAATAATACGTTAAATGAACATTAAAAACCTTAATATGAAGAGAAATTTAAGAATTAAATTCATATTAATCTAAATACTCGAGTTTAATTTTGAAATTTAACTAATATTATAAGAGTTTAATACTTAGGTAGTGTTTTACGGTATTATTTCATCATAAATCACTATTTAAATTATTTTAAAATAATTATTTTAAAAATTAATAAATTTATTATATATTATAGGTTATGATTGGATGAAAGACCATGTAAAAAAATTTACATTCTGCATAACATTTTTTTCATATTATAATTTAATCATTGGAGTAAATTGGGTTTGAGTGTGGGACAAGTATCCATATTCCATACCCACAACCCTCAACCTATTTACACATTGGGAAACTCCAACTCTAAACTTGATGAAATCCGGATTTTATACCGTTAAAATTAGAATGAAACGAATTGAAACATGTATTTGCATACATGAATTGCTTCTTTTTTCCATGTTTAAGGATGACGTACAGTATAATTTCGACATCTTTTAGAAAAAGAAGACTAAAGTTACTCTTTCTTCCAATGATTAACGAGTGTATTGGTCGCTTTTTTCCTTTGCTTCCCACAAATATCACTTTCGCAACCTTTGCGTGTTTTTCCCCTACTTTTCCTCCCATGAAAGAAGCAACAAAAGCACCAAGAATCAAGATCAAGTAGCAAGCAGTGCATTATTAATTATAAGATGGAAGAAGCCAAAAGGCACAACCATAAAAGTGCGGTTAACTACCCCGCAAGCATAAAACCGCAATGAACGCTTTGCTTTGAATGGAAAAGAATATGCACTTAACATTTTCCCATTATTAATCACAAAAAAAGAAGAAGAAGAAAATAAAAAAAACCTAAACTCAAAACTCACATCACATGAATATGGAGAAACTAAACCTTTCTTCTCTTCCAATAACCGATACCCTCTAATTCCTTGCCCTTATCCCATTCCCCCGCCACCTCTACCGTGCTTGCTATGTACCCCATCATTTATCCATCCATCCATCAATCTTTCTCTCACCCCTTTTTAGCCTTTGCTTATAAATCCATCCCTCTTTTCCCCTTTGATTTCCCACATTCACATGGATATTCCAGCTTTTTATATATACCCTCCTATGATCTTATCCATTGAGACTCAATTATTAATTTGCCTAACACGCACAACTCATAAATGGGCAAAAGCGGGAAAAAAAAATGATCACATATATACGTATAAATAGAAATAAATTATAAAGTATAAGATAGCTTGAGAAAGGTATAGATATACACCCATGAGTCATGCATATAGGGTATGTGTGTGCAAAACATGTACAATGATTTGCACAATGTTAGAAAAGAGGCTTAGAAAAGGAAGATAGAACACCTTTAACCTATGGCATATTTAGGTGGACATTGATGATGAGTAGGTTAATTTCTTTCAACAAAAGATTCCGGCGGCAATCATAAACAATGTTTGGATCCTTTATAAACTGTCCTTCCTCTGTAACAAATTAAGACATACTCCTATATACCATTGGATTTACACCAATGATTAATTATTAAAAATAAGAGTACTTTTGTAATTGGTTAATTCCGGTCAAGATAATTATGACATTCGTCACTGTGATGCTGCAGAAATTCAAATCATCAAGAAGCCTGTGGTCACAGAAACAATTACTTTGTAATTATTATTGAGACTTTATGCTTTATGTGCTTCTATTATGGTTTGCTTTGAATGAGAAAAAAAATCCAAGACAAAATATGAATAATAATATACTACCTATTTTGTTTAGAGAAAATAGTATATATACTGATCATATATATGGTCATTTAATTATTAATATATAATAAATTTGTGGTATTTTATAATAGCAATCTTGAAAATCACACTGATATTTTATTAGCTGACATACAATGTAAAAAAAAAAAATCAAAGTTTTATTTTACATGTTTGTCCATTTGTATTTTCTTAAAATGTTAAATTTAATTTATTTAACTTATTGTTGTAGATTAAAGAAAAGGAAAAAAAAAAAACTTCTGAAAACAAGATTTATTTTCTTTCTTTGTATTTTAATGTTTATATTCAATTTAAATTTCAAAATTTTCTCTCCCATCTCATTTTCGTTATTTTTCTATGCTTAACACAGGTTGATGTTAATGTTAAAAAGAAAACACAGGTTAATGTTCTGGAAAATGCTCCTCACAGTCATCTTCTGCGCAGTTTCAGGGAATTATTCACATGCTTCATTAGCTTGACTAATTGGTACTCACTCAGATTCCAGTCACATATTCATTACTCCATTTATATATATTAACCAAATTTAGTTAAGTTTCATTAATTCCCTTAAAAATACTTAATTTATTCATTATGTAGTTTATGATAATAGTATTCATCATTACTGCATTTATATATATATATATATATATATATATATATATATATATATATATATATATATATATATATATATATATAATAACCAAATTTAATTAAGTTTAATAAATGCCCTTAAAAAATTAATGTATTTATTAAGTATCTTAATATATCCTAAAGCTGATGATTTAAAACAGCTTGTGTTAAAGCTGTTGACACTAATAAAATGTTATTTTTGCTGGTAAAAAGAATATCTTAAAACTGTGCTAGTTTCATGCAGAACCAATTCCAATTCACTAATAATTTTTTCACGAAAAAATTCGACGTGATCAAAGGCATCATCATATCTTGTGGTGTCCAGTACATGAAATTTTGAAAGGAAACAATAGTCGTGTCTTGGAGGTAGGCACTAGCTAGGTATCCGGAAACTTTAAATTCACAGGTTGGCAAAAAAGAAAAAAAAATACACAATTTTCTTAGGAATTAATGCTCCGCACTGTTGGTGGGGTGTCACAACTCACAAATACATATTCGACAGCGTATAAAATATATTATGCAGCAGAAGAATCAAATTAAGGGTAATTTATAATTAACGAGTAAAAAATAATATAGATTGAATAAATATTTGTTGGAAATATCTACAAGAACAAATGGATAGAAATTATGTATATATCCTCCGAAGAATTCAACTAGATTTTTATAATACAAAGAAAATTCTGGTCTGTATACAGAAGGGACGAGTGTGAACTTGGAATTAATATATGACGCAGCTAAAAAATTCAACGAAAAGAATAAAAAAAAAACCCACTGATATAACAAAAGAATATAGATGTACATGATTCATCAAGTCCTTCCCCTCGATATAACCTATGAAGAATAGAAAAAAGGAAAAAGAAAAAAACTAACACCGAAAAGGCCTGGATATCATAAATCTATACAGTGTATGTATGTGTACCCAAGAACTTTTCCTATGATGATGTCCTAATAATGTGTATGACCATGTTTATAATGATAATTAAAATCAAAAGAAAAACAAAAAAAACAAAAGGGTATGTGATTACTATGCACGGTGCTTATGATCCCACAATGAAAAAACCATGGATCTGCAAACTTGCTTTTATATATATATATATATATATATATATATATATATATATATATATATATATATATAAAATTCAATTCTCTTATCTTGTTCTTCAGTAGTCATCATCCCACTGCAGGCATTCCAAATCTGAGAGAGGTGCAACTGAAGAAGGGCCTTCAAGATCCTCGTACAATGCCCTATTATTATTTCTTCCCATGTTGTTGTCTTGCTGCTTCGAAACCACAGAGGATGTGTCAGTAGTGTTTCTGTCGTTGCTCAAGCCCGTGTCTTGTGAGTGATTAGAAGAAAATTGCTCCATCTTGCACTGTATGTGCTCGTTGTTCTTGGCTGCAAATGCTCTTAGGATAGCTTCATGATGGTTATTGTTGTTGTTAACAAAATCTGAGCCTGCAACACTTGGCATGATGGAACTTTTGATCCTGTTTTGGTGCACATAGTAATCAGCTGAGAACATGTTTAAGGGCTGTGAGAGAGTGTTGTTGCCCATTGCGTTAACGTTGTTGCTGAGATTGGCTTGGTTTGAGGTGTAGTTAATTGTGGGAATCTCATTATAGCTTCTGTGGTGGTGGTGATCTTCTGGCTTGATGAGAAGCTGCTGCTGGTGGTTGTTGATGGAGAAACTGGGAAGATAATAGCCCTCTGATTGTGATTTAGTTGATGAAGAAAGTGGGTTAGTGTTGTTGGTGGTGTTGGTGTTGCCATAAGGAGGATCCATGAGAGGTGGTAGTGAAGAATAATCAAGAAGATCATCCCCAATAGAGTTTATCCTCAAAAGGCCAGGAGTTGAGGACTTTTTGACATCTGTGTTCTTGTGAAAAACCCTTGAGACAACCCATTCATCCTGCAATAATAAAGAAAAAATGGAAAAGAAAAGAAAACTGTTAGCTTTCTTGAGACAATTAATAAAACTAAAGCTATATGACTAAAGGAGATACATGAAAGAAACTCCCAAACTAACACAGAAAGGACACTTCTCTAAAAAGAAAAAAAGGATTCACTTTTTTTCATAATACCTTTGCTGCCTTAGGAAGGTTGTAACTTGCAAATTTGCCCTCCAATCTGAACTCATGCATGACCCAATTGGTCTTCTCCCCCTTTGGAGCTCTCCCTCTATAGAACACAAGGGTCTTCTTCATCCCCACAAGGTTCCCTTTCCCTTTGTAAATCTCCTTATCTTTTCCTGTGGCCTTCCAGTACCCAGATTCTGTTGCTCTATTGGTCCTCATCCCAGTTGGGTACTTCCTATCCTTTTGGCAGAAGAAGTACCACTCTTTCTCCCCTATCTTGGCTTTCTCTGCACAACACATTAACCCAACCTAGTCAATATTTCATTCGAACCTCAAAATAATCACAAGAAGAATGTTTGCTATTACAATGAATTTATTACAGTTGACCACGAGTTTGTCTGTAATAGCCGTCGATAAATTACAGACGACTTTAATTTTCAAACCATCAAATTTACAAACCAGAAGCTAAAGTTTATTACAATATGAGAGAGAGAGAAATTAAATTAACTTACTTGGTAAATCCCAAGGTTCACACTTGTTCAAATCAGCCTCTCCAATAGCAATTGCACTGAAACTGCTATTCCTCACCTTCTCAGTGAGATAATAAGTGATTATCTCTTCATCTGTAGGGTGGAACCTGAAACCTGGAGGCAAATCTAGAGGCTCCTCACCTTTGTTCACCACAATAGGCTCTTCCATGAAATCAAATATATATATATAAGTTTGAAGAATTCAAAAATATTATATGTATCACAAAACCCTTTCAAGCTAGCAAAAGAAGAAAGCTATTATAACTAAGAAGAGATTGAAAAGAGGAATGAAGAATCAATTTCTAAGAAGAAGAAGAAGAAGTGGAAAGAGAGTTTTTAAGAAAGTAGAACGAAGGGAAGATGGTGTGTTTAAATAGAGGAGCGTGTGCATATTACACCTCACACGCTGTAAGATCCGTAGTGTGCAAGGCACTTGCTGAGAAAGCCTACGATTGGTGTTTTAATTTGTTTTTTTTTTTCTTTCTTTATTCTTTTTTGTTATTTTTTCTTTCCCCCTTATAGTTTTGTTTTTTCCAATATATATACGTGTATTTTTATTGGTATATTATGACGTATGTCCTATCCGGGTGGTTTCTTCGCTATATCTACCCCTTTGAAAATGAATGTGATGAGAAAAGAAAAATGGTAAAAAAGGAGCTTTCAAAGCTTGTGGGCCCCACTTTCTCTATAGGCCCCCTCCCCCACTTTTTCATATATATTTTTTTATAAAATAAATGAAATATAACAACTTTATCCAACCAAACTTTTGCAGATTTCAATTGCCTGTTTGCATCATCTCTGTTTAAATGTGTGGAAGGGTGGGAAGAAGTAGAAAATAAAAATGAACTGTTCCTCCTTCATGTCAATTTTTTTCTATAATGTGTACTATTGAAAGCAGAAGTTGCTAGTTCTGCTTCTTAGTTGAATACTTAAATTTCATTTTGTCTACAAATACTAGTAGCAGCTTTAGGTGGGTGGTGGTTGTTTCAGTTGGTAGCTAGGCTCGGCTGCTTCACATAATATAAATTGTACACATTTGTTTCAATTCCTAACCTTATTGAAAAATTAGACCAATGATATTGATCGTACGTATCTAATGCTTCTATGATTGGCTAGCTAGATTTTATTTATTTTACTAATTAGGAGCATGAATTGTGAAATATTCATAATGGAATTTATCGAAATGATGGCAGCAATTAATTCCCCACACAACAAATGGAAGGGAAGTAAAAAGCAGGTGCATGTTGAGAACCATATTCCAAAGGCTTTTTCACAGTTTCACACCAATAATAAGTCAAAAAAACCAAGCAGTAAGAAAGGATTGGGAATTTTCCAAGAGATTTCTAATGTTCGATCCATTCTTAGCAGGCAATGTGTACATGGTCTACCCTCTAAAATTTTGTGTTGATTTGTATAATGTGGAGACTCTTTTGTTAATTGAAAAAAAAATGATCTTTACAACTGTTATCCTATCATCAGTAAAATAAAAATAAGAATTAACAACTGTATCCCTCTTTATATATTTATAAATATCAATTGAAAATAACATTCGGAAGAGTGAGTATGTACATGTGTCAAAAGAAGGTAAGTATTGGAATATTTTCTAATTTTGTTTTTTTTTTAAATAAGGTATAGAAATATTTGCCCTTTTGACATCAGAAGTCACAACTAGGCTTTAAATTAACATATAAATTTAAAGGCTAAATTAATAAATCGGGGAGAGAATTAATGAATCTGTCTTACTCTCAAATTTAAATGAAATATATGCTTTTTATAATGTAAAGCACCGAGAGCTGATTTTGTTGGTTTGGAAGAAAACAATGTATATTAGTCATTATCATCGATAAATATTTAATTTCACCACTTGTCATGTATATATGAGTACGATGGACTAGCCACTAAACAAATGGGGCTAAATATTGTTGACACCATCTCTGCAACTTCCTTGAAACTTCTAAACCAAATTTGCAAGATTAAAATGGTCAATTTATGAAAAACATGGAACAAAAATTAAAATAATGGCAACAAATAGCCATTTTAGTAGACCCGCCTCACTAAATTAAGCCGGAAAAATGTACCATTAATGTTAATAAATAGAGATAAGCACTCATCAAAGCCTCACTTTTAGAGGAAATTAAGAAGGTGATTATTGCTAATGATAATCATCTTTAACCATGGAAAAGGTCAACAAGATTACTACTACTATTGCTTTTGTAATTTGGCTTTGGTGAGCCGTAGCTGCCGTCGTTAATCAATTACTACTACTATTAAAGAGGAAAATGAAAACCAAGAAAAAACAAAATTAAAAAATAACGCGTCGCAACAGTAACGAGATCCAAGGGTGAAAAGTGAAACATTCCGGCGCCGACATTGAAAACTAGGTTGTTTTTTGGTTAAGTATCACTGTTCCAATCCAACACCACCACCTCCTCCTCGTTGAATACTTGCATTTTGCTGCAGCTGCATAAAAAGTTGCACTAATGACATTTGTTTAAGCAAAACCAACCAGATTAATTAACTGACTATCTCTAGCTAAGATTTATTAATGCATAAATAATTCTACATAATATTTTGTAATAATTATACATGTTACTAATTTTTAAATATTGTTCATATACTATTTCTTATTTTTATATCTTAGTTCCTTAAAATCTACATCCACTTGACACGTGTTGACATTATCGGCAACGAATGTGGGGTGAGCTGGAAAATATATATATATATATATATATATATATATATTTAAAAAAGTCGATTATCCATGTTAATGGTTTTAATTTAATTAAACGTGTCCTAATCGCAAAAGGGGTGGTGAGGTGAAAGAGTTAAAATGGGTACGCGCCCTCTAATGTTTGGCTGTGGCTGATTCTCCCACATGCCCTCTGAATTTTGCTAGACAATATTCAAACCTTACACCACTCGATACGGAATAAATTCCGTTATGCACACTTTATTTTATTCAATATTGAATTTGATTGGCGTTTCTTGTTTTGTTATGGACGAAACAGTGATATCTTATTTATGATATGTGATTTTCGTTGATTTTAAAAAATTATAAATAAAAAATTTAGACATAAGTTTTTATATTAAATAGATTATTTTTCTGCATGCATAGAATTTTACACTATTACGTCAACTTTATAAATTTAATTTGCATTTCTAGTATTACTGTGTTGATAATTAGTTTTTGGAATTATGTCAATTAACATAACAAAAAAGGGAGGAAATGAATAAAATACTGAAAACGTGTGGACCCCTTCTTTGCTCGGAGCATGCTTTCTTGATTATTTATTATTTATTATATTGCTATGTAATAATAATAATAATAATAACAAAAAACAACATAGAGGGATCTGAGGGTAGTTTGGATTGGAATGGAAGGCTTGAGAGACTCTTTATCTTGCTCTTAAAACTGTTTGACTTTTGCACAACGAAACTCAACGGCAAAAGCAAAAACGGAAGCATCGCCCACAGTCCTCGCAAACCCCAAACAGCTGACGTTTTATGACGGTATAACTTGAATAATAGCAGTATATGCTATTTTTCAAATACAAAAGCAAAAGGGGATTCTTGGTTGCAAAGTAGGATAATGGCACGCATATTAGTGATTTAACTACTTTAATTAAAGTATAAAAATTACATTTTAGAAAATTAAATGCATTTGTGATTGTTTATTATAAAATCTATTAAGCAAGATTTTAATACTGTTTTATGTGAATATTTTAATACTTTAGTAATTTTTCATTTAGATGCATGTGTTTTTTTTATTAGAATCTCATTTATTCATTTTTTTTCCAATATGATTCTTCAGTTGAAAGTAATTTTGTTCAAATCATTGTTAATCACTATTTAGTAAATATGAACGCCTTTTTTTTAATGAAAATTCAAACTTTGATTCACTGTATTATAGAAAAAATTAATTTATTCCTTTAGTTTTAATTGACATCACTGCACTGAACACTAATTGATATTAATTATTAGATTAAATTATTCATTTAATTTGTATTATTTCATTTCAAGTTTTAATCTCTATAGGAGAAACTAGTAAGTTTTAGTTTTTATACATGCATAAATGCCAAGTGTTGGCCTCCATTTTTTTTTTACAAACGTGTTGGTCTCCATTGATAATACCAGAAAAAAAAAGCTTTTTTCAGGTATTTTAACATGTTTATTTATTTTTATCCGTAAACTTTTTTATGATATAAAACAACAACAAAATTGTCCAAACTGTGATAAATCACTACAAACTACTGTGTAAGCATAACAACAAAATCAGTTTTTAGTGGCAACTATAGGTGATATTTACGGGCGGTTTTAACCTCCAATAAATGCCTTTAATTTCCATCAGTTCCAAAACTGATACGAATTCCACCATCCTAAAGAATCTAACTGCGGTTCAATTATTGAACCGCTGGCATAACTGCCACAAATGTGACGAAGGACAGTAATATCATATCTTTTTATATCGTGTGAATAGCGGCAGTTTGAAACCGCCGGTAAAATATTATTACATTTTAAAATTTTTATTGTGCATAGTGACTGTTTAAACCACCAGTTTATTTTATGTATTTCTTTTTTTTTTAATGTTTTCAAAACAGGGTTGCTAATTTTATTTTCAGGTTGTTAATGTCTAATTAAATATTAAATAGCAAAATATCATAGGAGAAAAGAAATGCAATTATAACATACAAGAGGAGAAAAGAAAAAAATATCATAGTCTTGAAAATATCAAACTTTTGTTAATGCTTAATTAAATATTAAATGAAAAAAATACATTAATGGAGTGTAGGTTACTTATTTATAAATTAAATAGAAAAAGGTATTCAAGAAAAGGTTAAATGGATGAGTGACCTTCGTGACATTGGAGATCTAGCCCAATGCATCTAGTGTATAAATATCTCTGATGTGACCCATTCAAATAATACTAATATTATTTATTGTCATTTTTTGCGTAATGAAGAACTAAATTTTATTATTTTCTTTATGGACTAAAACTTAAAAATAAGAATAATTACAGAGATTAAAAAACAGTTTAATCTGATTATTATTATCAAATAGTTATAATTATGATTATTTTTTAATCTAAAATAGTTAAATCTAAGTATTTGTGCCCCATTGCACGCCATGGCACACATTGTCATTAATTGAATGAACAAACCTCGACCCTCTGATGAGAGCACAGTGATGTCAGAAAAGCTTTTGATTGTATCTGTGGACTTTACTGTAACAAGCGACGCATATAATCCAAGTTCTCTTATCCTTAACCTGATTACTATGAATATGATTAATGAATTGAATGGCATGGTGGGCCAATTGGGTGGGGTTGGGTAGCACCAATTATTGGTGATATATACAAACGTAAAGCGCAGCAAATTCAGATTAGCGGGGAAGTATGTAGGGACCATTCATTCAAAAAAATATTACTGTTTCATAGGTTGAGACAGTTGGCTGCAATCGGACAAATACATTTTAAGATGTTTCTTCTTTAGGGACGAAGAGAAGAATACTGAGAAAGAGGAGAAAGAAAGCTTATTTAAGCATAATTAACGTTTACTTTTTTTTTTCTATTTTAATCAGTAATATTACAATTTCAGATTTTTGTTAATTCACGTCACAGTAGTAATATGTTGAATAAGTTATTTTAGTTAATTTTTAATTTTTTATTAACTGAAAAATCTGTTTAGTTGTAAAAAAATAAGTTTTTTTTAGTAATTTTTAATGTTTTTTTAAACACTTTTTAAAATAATATTTTTTAAAACCTTAGTTATTAACTTTTTATATTTTCTTTCATTTATATATTCAATATATTTATCTAATTTATTAGTTACACTTTTTAAATAAATCATTATTTAATTATTTTTTTTTTCATTTTACGTTTTTCAACTACTTCATCAATTAATTTTATTGAACACTATAATTTAATTAGCTAATTTTTTAGTTTTCAACTAATTTTATCCAACATAGCCTAAGTAACAAGTATATTAAATAGTGTATCAAGTTTTGTGAATGAACTAATAGTCCAAATAAATAAATCTTGTGATTCGTTGAAATGAATAAAATTGTCTATTATTGTTTATTATTATGTTTCCCTTTTGGCCATTTTTTTTACCATAACAATAGTAAGAATCATTAGGTTGATTGTTAGTCTTTGATTTTTGATTTTTAAATGTAATTTTTAAAATAAAACGTGTTTGACAAAAATGAAACTTGAATGATTTTTAAATAATTTTTAAAACATTTTTACATTTATTTTCAAAATAAAAAAATGTTTTATGAATTTGATTTTTAGTTTTAAAAAAACACATTTTTGACATTTGATGATCATATTTTTTGTTGTCATCACCACTACTACCACCACTATTATCATTACTATTACTATTGTCATGTTCCTGCCACCAATATCATTATCATCATTGTCATTATCACACCACCACCCTACTACCATTATCATAATCATAATTGGCTGCCACCACCATCACCACTGCACCACCAATAGCACCATCTTGACTATCGGCATTGCTACTACCACTATTGTCAATGACATCACCATCACCATCACCATTGCTACCATCACTATCATCAATGTCACTATCATCACCATCACCATTGTCATTGTCCCTATCACTGTCACCAACATCGTCGCAACCTCCACCACCATCATTACCACTTGATGCCATCACTAACACTACTACCACCATCAATGTCATCATCGTCGCCATTGACATTACCATTACCATCGGCATTGCTATCACCACCACCACCATCATCAATGTTATTGTCACTGTCATTGTCACTACTACCAATACCACCTTCGTCATTGTCACCAACACCACAACCACCACCAATGTCATCACCACTTGCTGTCAGCACCAACGTTGCTACCATCACCACCCCATTACTGTTACTATCACTACCACTGCCACTGGCTACCACCACCATTCCACTATTGTCACTATCACCACCACCGTCACTAGCTACCAACAACAACACTGCTACCTCCACCATGTTATCACTATTACAACCATCGACATCTTCATCATCATTAGTATTCCTACTGCCTCGTCGTTGCTGTGGACATCACTATTATCATCATTGTCGTTATCATCATACAAAAATACTTTTAAACTAAATTTAATACGATATAAAACTCTCAAATGAGTTTATTTAAAAATTAATCATATTTAAAAAATTAGATTGAAATTTTTTTAAAACTAAAACTGATTGTTATTTTTAAAATTTTTGAAACTCAAAAGTAAAACGATCCTTAATTAAGGCTAAAATTTTTATACATCTACTCTAATCTCTCATAAGCATGCTAACCTTAATGGGTATTTTAGCCAATTAAATATATGTACCATGCTTCCAAATAAAGTCTAACCTTAATGGGTATTTTAGCCAATTAAATATATGTACCATACTACCAAATAAAGTCTAATAGAGACGCTAATTATTGAAAGATGTAAAGTTTATTTTAGTGAGTTGTGTTTCAAAAGAGATTAGTCTCTTAATAGTAAATATTAATTTAGGAAGTATCTTTAATACAAAAAATACACAATATATACTAATTGGACTAGAGAGAGATCCTCCAAGTTTTAATAAAACAGTTTTTTCTAAAGTGTAAATTGTATGCCAATTAGCATTTGATTCTTCAACATTCAAACTAGCTTTAAACATAGAGACGAAATTATGAAACTGCGCCTGATTGGTAGTTACACCTGCAAATCTCTCTTTCCCATTTTATAATAAACTAAAAAAAAATACTAAACTAAATATCCTTTTCGGTTTATATCATTATTGGTAGTAAAAATTTAATTAGTAGTGGTAATGGATTCAAGTATATATAAATGTGGCATTTCATGCATCAGACTGAGTGAATTCATAAAAATATTCATACACTGAGCAGGATTAAAAACCTATTTTATTATTATTATTATTATGTAGTTGTTGTTGCTTTTATTATTATAATTGTATTCAGGTCACGATGAGAAAGTCCCTCTCACACACATACATGACCAAATCATGTTGATATCAATTAAAGAAGAGATAAGGTGCAACTGATGGAAATTGCTTTTGTTTTTTGTTATGCAAAGGAATCACATTTCAAGTCAGTTTTAATATTGAAGTTTCTTACAAAGTTGGTCGCTTTTTTCTTTTTTCTCATCTTGAGTCAAAGACAATGAGATTTCCTTAAATTACGGAGTTAGAATTCATCTCACATCGATTATTATTGATTTAAGAAAATTTTACGCAGGAAAAAAATTAAATATAATTCGTTCTGTTAAATAAATTTTTTTCTCAAACATAAAAATAACAAAATTTTACAATATGCCAAACATGAGTTAATGTTCACCACCTTTAAAGTTATGAACCGGAGTTTAGGTATATTAGAAGGCCCACAAGTGTAGCCCATACTTATCACCAAGCGTCGGAGTAATCAAACTTCAAAGATCCTTTTCCTTTACCTTTTTATCTGAAGAAACACAGAAAAAAGAAGGTGGGGGCAGGGAAATGAGGCTTATTCGACACAAAATCAAAAAGTTTTGAATGCACTATTTCTAGAAACCATGGAATATCCATAACAAAGGGGAATGGATTCATTATTCATAATCCGATGAATATATAGAGGTAGTATATCCGTTAAACCAAACAAAAAATGAACCCCTAAAATTTTGGGCACGTCATATATCTCTTGAAAATGTTATATCATATAGTATTTGAGTGTTAATTACATAGTCCTCTTGGGCATAATGAGTAACAAAAACAGTACAAATAATCATTAATAAGCGAATGAAGACATAAAAATAATGACAAATTTGATTGAAATTGAATGATATAGCAAATTTTAGTTGGCATTACTGTCAGCATCAAAATGAGCACAGCCTGGTCCATTCATGATCCTAACACCAAAGCTCGGTAAAATCGTGTGGCAAAACACAAGGCCATGGACCATGGTGCAGCTGTTTTATATATATATTTTTAATAAAAATAATAGAACAGGAAAACACTTGTAATATTACTGAGCATAGCACCAATAATAACATATTAGAGCTGTGAGTAGAAATTTACTTAAAGGATTAGTGTATAGGTCTAAACTAAGAGATCTTTATGGAAAGCGTTGTCCATCAAACAAAGAAAATAACATAAGGAAAATTTAAATTCGCACCAATGAAAAAAGTGAAAATTCATATAGAATTTTTAATATTTTTTATTTACAAGTATAAACAATTAGTATATTATGTTAGTAGTTAACCTCATAATATGTTATCTTATTACTTCAACTATAATCTCTCTTCAACCACCAAACCATCTTGTAATTATTCAAATCACTTGTTTTAATCTATTTTGTTTTTTCATAATCACTGTAATTAAGATCTTTAGTTTTTTTTTTTTTTTAAGTTTTGATTTTTTAATCGATTATAAAATTAATCCTGAATTTAAATTTAGTGACAAAGTTTTTTTTTTCACTCCAAGAATGTATTCTTGTAATATTGTTTCAATCCATATTATCCACATAGGTACTACCCTAATACACTAGGTTCCCCTTGTGCTTACGCATCTATTGGCTCCTTCCGATTTGGAGACCAAGAGGGAAGTACTACTATTGACCAAGAAGAAGGTGATCAGTGATGGCACCTTCACAACTAGTTACGCTTATCAAGGTTTGCCAGCATAGATCCCCGTCATTACTCGGTTAAAATTAATCAGCAAGTGGGTCTCCATTGACTAGAGTATTTCAATCTATATACCTTTTTTTAAAAAATAAAATCAATGGGACTTAAATATCATAGGAGGTAGGTATTTTACCATGAATTGGTAGCATTTAGGGGTGGTACTTGGCTTTTAATTATTAGGTCGAAAGGGTATGGTTGCCATTAAATTAAAATATATTAGGACAGTACACGGCTCTGATGACATAATCATCATAAACAAATTAACTGGTTCAAAGTTGAATAAAATATCTCATGTACCATGAGTGGGAGATTTATATCTCAACTGTTCTCGTCATGAGGTACCCTTCGGAGCTAGTACATTCTACACCAGTAAAGGAGCAAAAATCTTCAACGGGAAAATTCAATGCTTGAACATCTTGGTCAACTAGGAAAATGGGGAGCAATAGATAAAAGCAAGGGACAAATTTAAGCCCATTAATAATGAATCAGTGTGTACGGAGGAATTTCTCAAGATAAAAAATGTTATTTGACTTTAATTAGGTATATAGATTTAAAGAAAAAAAATGTATACAATGATATGAAAATAAGTTTTTTTTTTTGTTTAGAAAACATTGCAAAGTAAAGAAAAGAAGAAAAAAAAACTCAAAATCATATGTAAAGTTCCAAGAAGTCATAAACTGTTCGAGTTTGATACTAGGAAACAAGACCAAAGAAACTACGAACAGCGGCAATTGAGGTGAAATTTTTTAGCAACTGTTCACGAAATGAATACATAAGACATGAGTGTGTATTCAAGACATATCTGGTCATGGCTGGCTCGTTGAGTCAACCGCCTTAATTAGACTCTATTCGAGTTTCTAATATTTTAATTTTAAAAAATTAATTTAAATTTGAATTATTAAATGATCAATTTTGTTATATTATTTTTAATTAATTTATTAATAAGATTATTCAATATATATAGAGAGAAATTAATTGTCGTATATTGTTTGTATGTGTGACATTTAAGGTGATTAAGATAAAACTCAAACTTATTAATAAAATATGTCTCACCCCTTAAATGATAGTAATAGAGTTTTCGAAGCACCAAGCAATAGGAAACTACCACGGTAAGGCAATCAGGAGCTCATCTCAACTAGGGATGATAATTATACCTTTTTTCCTTTGAGCACAGGGATGATAATGGTGGTACCTATATCCTATAGTTAAGTGAAAAAATATTCATAAATAAATAAGGTAAATATTCACTCCTTGGGATGGGTCAAAATTAGGTAATTGTCCAAATTTTTAATAGGGATGAATAGGAGTATGAGTATTATAATATTCAACCTGTTTTTTTTTTTTTTTTTGAAATGCAAAAAGAATATATTAATGAAGAGTTGAGTTTGGCATAAGATATGACAAATCCAACTGCAAAGTTACATCAACTTAGTCCACACGTGATATGTAGCAAGAATTGATTGCCAATACTCACGTTTAGATCAATAACCAAAGGCAATCAAATATCCTAGGTTGAGTACATTAACAAATCACAAAGTGCGCCTCTGCAACACGCTACCCACAATTAAGTAAAGGTAATTATGTTAGTTGCTTTAATAGTTCTTTTGGCTGTAGACTCCAGGCGTAGAGGGATGGAGAAAAGCCCTTCACATATGCCTTTGCCCAGGTCGAAGCTTGGTTCCTAAATGTGTCCACTATAGATTCTACGTCCCAGCTTTTATTGTTGAATTTAATCTCATTTCTATGCAGCCAAATCCCCCATAAAACAAAGGCCCACACAATCCACCAAGTCAACCTCGCATGCTTCCCTTTGAGTGCCCCTTGGTGTTGCCAAAAGTGAGTAATGCCTTCATTTGGCAGCACCCTTGTGTCACCATACCATGAGTAGCAATAATTCCATGTGATGCGAGAACTTGCATTCGAAAAATTAGTGTCGAGAAGTTTCCACTTGCTCTCTACAGAGCACACACTTCATGTCAATGACATTAGTAATGATGTTCCTCTTATGGAGATTATCCATAGTCTGTAACTTGTCGTGGGCCATTCTCCAAATAAATCCTTTAACTTTGGATGGTATAGGCAACTTCCAAAGTTGTTGAAAAAAATCTGCTCCTACCATCGTGTCCCCTATGTTTAACATATTATAAACCTTCCCTGAGTTTGTAGACCAATCCCAACCATCAAGTGCAGTCAATTTTGGTCCGTGACACTCAATGGCATTCCACATGTGACACACCACTTCTTGCTCCCAATCAAACCAATGCCTTTTCCATTGCAAATTCCATCGCCACACCCCATTATGCCAAGACCCCACATCCTCAATCATATAATTCTTTTTTTACCGAATTTAGATACACATGATTGAAGCTTTTGCATAAGTTCTCTTCCCCCACCCATTTAGCTTTCCAAAAGCTCACATGGTTTCCGTCTCCCACCACTCTTGACAATTTATCTTGAAACCACCCAAGCCTATTTTCATAAACCTCACAACTTTTTAAAATATCACTCCACCATTGGGTTTATAAATGCCCCCCATAAGGTCATCCATACTAACAATGTCATATTTCCTAATGAAAATGTCTCTCCAAAGACCACTACTCTCACTCAAAAGTGTCCAAAGTCATTTCCCTAAGAGGACCTTATTAACGAGCTCAAGGTTTTTTATTCCCAATCATCCCCTTTTAAAGGAGAACAAACAACCTCCCACCTTACCCATGAGACTTTATTTTCCTCACCACTTGTTCCCCATAGAATTTTTTTTTTGAATGCTATTAAGAATAATAACCATTTTCTTAGGTACCTTAAGAAATGAAATGTAGTAAAGGGATAAAGAAGATAGTACCGATTTAATCAAGCATATTCTCCCACCAAAAGACAAATGGTACCTCTTCCAAGGTGCAAGCTTCTTTTTCATCTTGTCAATGACTGGTTGCTAAGTGTTAATCTTTCTTGCATTCACCCCTACCGAAAGGCCCAAGCATAAGTATTCTATCAATTTTACTCATGTCATTACCGCCGATATGAACCCAAGTACACCTTTTACCCACTATAGATGTCTCCACCAATTCCATCCCATCAATGAAGGAATTGAATTCTTCTATCTTTCTACCCCTTTGTTGGCTAACACCTCCATATACCATCCTTTCCTCCTTTTTTCTCACGACATTGAAGTCACTCGCCAAATTTCCTTCCCCTATAGACATAGGACTCCTCCGGTGTGATTTACAGCTGGAACAAACCTCCATTCCACATGAACATCCCCCCAAATTTCTCTACAAAGCTTGTCATTGATATCCTCCATTTTCTTTCTTGTAAACATACAAAATCTGGATTTTCTTTCAATATAAATTTCCTCAACTCCTTCAACTTCACCTTACTCCTTAACCCTTGTAAGTTGATACCTTCGCGGACAACTTCTAGTACCCCTTTCCAAACCCCATTTTCTCTTTGAATTTGTTACTAGTTGATCTCTTGCACCCAGTTGAATCATTTTCTGCACAAACTCTTCTTTAGAGCCTTTGAAAACAAACCCAACTTAATTAGTAATGTCACATAATTTCCCTGCCTCTTCTTCATCCATTTCATCTCCTTTCCTCCCCTTTCTTTAGTATATTTACACTCCTTAGTAATTAGCATTGATGTACACTTGGTCTTCCTTTTGTTTTTTGCCTATCTGCCAATAGTTTGCGTGTGCATATTCTTCAATAGGGATATGCGTTACTTCCTCAGTTTCCTTACATGAAAACAATTCATCATTAGCAACATGGGCTCTGGTATTTACTGCATGAATTTGTTGCTTCTTAGCCCCGGTAACAACCTTCTCTCGCTTCTTACCTTTACAATTATACTTTGGTTTAGGACCATTAAAATTTAGAAAGCTACCTCCAATAACAACCTGCTTATTTGCCTAACTATTGCTCTAGCGGAATGCTTCTTAAGATCCTAGCCCAACAATTTCTTCTAATACTCCATTCTCATGATCCCTGCTATATGTTGCGATAACATCATGACGCCCATCCATCACTGCAACTTCCTTAAGGACATAAGATCCAGATTTTTCCTTTGAGCCCATAATATAGAGTTATCTATCCCCTTATGACTTCCCTCTTTTTGAGTCCCACAAACATCAAATGGTTCTTTCCCTTTTTCAATTGACACCTCCATTATTACTTCCTCAGCCTCCAAGGTATTACTAAAAGGTTCACTCCACCCACCTTTTTTTTGTTAATATTGTACCCTGGCTCAAGTGAGTCCTACCCACAATGATAGCGTGTCAGTTTGCTTTTGAGTTGCTCCCTTCAAACTTTGTCTCTTCTGCCCCCTCTCCTAACCCTACTGCCTTTTTCTGATGTCTTCTTCACGTCTACCAACATAGTTTGACCGTCACACCTTCTTGTCGACTCATAAGCATGCTTCTTTGTATTTCTTTCCTCTACAATGTCAAGTTTTTATGTGTTTGAGAAGTGACTTGTCCAACAACCTTCTATGACTACCCTTCCTTTCCCATTGTGCTTTATTTGTAGAGTAGGATTATTTTCATGTTTCAGAATATATACAACACTCATTTTTCTAATTTAAAGACAATAATTTGAAGAGCACAATAACCAAAAGTTTATACTCAAGATGTAACTGTGAGTTGAAGTTTGTTTGGATGAATTACATAGCTTTTGGGCTAAAGAAATAATTAAGGTCCATTTTCTAATTTTCCTCATGTAATAATTTTAGATGACTCATGATATGTTTTAGGTCAATTTTTATGTTTTTTAGGCTTCCTAAGCCATTATATTGGTTAGTAGGGTTTTTATTCTTGGTGGGAAATAAATTTAAGTGGAATTTAGTTCTTAGTGGTAATTAATTCCTAGTGGGATATTTAGAGAAAGGTTAGCCTATGAATAGGAGAAACTTTGTAGCTTTGACGCAAATTAAGTCTAAATGAAAGTTTGAATTTTTTCCCTTTGTGAGAACTTCCCTTGGTTTTTGGGTAAAGAACTAAATCTAATCTTATGAAGACAACCTGTGGTGATCAAACTTATGACTTATAACTCACATTCTCACTTATATCTTGAGTGTGACATCAATATCCTTCCTAAAAAGAAAACTAAATCAATTTTTAACTCTAAAATCTTTAGGGCGATTCATCCTGTTTCCGTGTTCTTATCACTTTTTCCTCCCTTTACTTAATAGTTTCCTCTTCACTCTTATCAATGTCTAACCACCTCATATCTTGCTGACCCCACCACACCTCATCCACTGAGTCCTCAAATGGTTCCTCTTGGTCTTCTTCTAACATCTCTTTGCAACAACGCCACCTTGGTCCCATGAAGGTGTTTCTTCTATAATCCTTACACCAAATAGTCTCCTTTCAACAATGAATCATTGGAAAAAGACTATTGGGGTCATCCCTGATGTTTAGATTAGGATCCTTGTTGCATCCAGAGTGTCCAAATTTTTGGTCTCCTTTGACATTGTAATGAAGGTTCTGTACATGCTTGTAAAAGTCGAGAACCCATCTTCATTCTAGAAATTCAATGGAACACCATATACACATGTACCCAAGCCAATCTATTTCCTAGTAAAAGATATGGTTACCCCGACTTATATGTTTTGAACCATGCACTTAACCATTCTTTGGCTCTATCTATAATAACATGTAAGTCTTCCCCTTGGTTTCCAGAAAACAACATTAGGTTAACCCCCAAATTTCTAATTCTAATTAGAGCAAACCCTTCAGAAAAATGCCTCCTTGATGATGATTATGGATGCTTTCTCTACCGGTCTACCTACAAGACATTTCTTCAACTAGCTTTGATATGTTGACTTTATCCTTATCTCAACTCCTCCCTATTTATAATTAGTTTCCCTTCGAACCAGTCAGGTATTATTGATTGCTTGGGCATAAGAACAACCCCTTCCCTTCTGTATGCTAGAAATCTTGTGTTTGTCTTTCTTGCTTCCATTTTCCTATCATACTGAGTTCTTGGTGTTGGACCTTTCTTGACATATTGTGGATGATTGACAATCAATATGGTATCTCCAAAAGAAATGTTGTTGAGTTCTTTTTCCAACGCACCATCGTCTCTAACATCCCTAAATTTGACAAAGTTGAATCTTTCGCCATTTTTTCTCCTCCATGGAGTAATGAAAATGCCTACCACCCTTCCCTTTCTCCTAAAAACATCTCACATATTACTCAATATGTTGTTTTTGGGGAACGAGTAAAAAAATAAGCAACTAATCCCAAATTAGTATCCCTTCTTCCCCTCACCTCATGTGTATCCATCACCCCATCTCTCACCATGCCTCCACCTTTCTCTGTTCTTTTTCCTTTGGGAATCCATCTCTCTTTGGTCCCTCTCATCATTCCCAACCTGTCTTATACCCACAATTATTATATACTACTTTTGGTCCTATATATAAGCAACATTGGACCAAAAGAAATTTTATTTCAAAAAATGGTGGGCACATTTACAATTATCATAAATTCAAATTTTATTTCAAAAAAGTCCTTAACATTAAATGTTGTAAGTGATGGTCATATTTAATGTTACTAATTATAATCGAGTGAGTGCTTATAAATGGAGTTAACGATAAATTAAGGATACAAAATAAATTTAACCCTAAATAAGTTTAAAAACTAGTCATTGTTACTTATAATTAGGATCAAAGAAAAAGTCATTAGTATATCATAATGTAATTAAAATAACTTAAATTACTAAAATATAGTATTGATTACTACCTTTAAAAAAAGTATTGATTACTAAAACATATTTTGTTACCTATCATAATTTAATTATATATAATTACATATTTTATTACTTATTTGTTAATTTAATTACTGAAACCTAGTATTGATTATTGAAGTTTAAGAATTACAACATTGATATATAGAAATGATTATATTTATAATGTTTGAATGATTTAACGTTAGGTTTGAATTATTTAAAAATAAACTTTCAATTTAATTGTACTATTTTTTTAATTAATACTTTTTTTTACGTTCCACATGAGTAAAGTCTAGATGAAGATCGGGTAAGCGAGTATATAGATTTCCAATAGATATGAGGATGTGATTCATCTTTATAGAAAACTTCCAAGAGTTCAAAACTTTTTGAAAAACTTAAAGTTATAATTAACTTTAAAAAATATATTCATAAAAATAATTAAATAAAAATAAAAATATCACTATCAATTACTTCAATAAATAATTTATCACATTTATAATTTAATAAATTAAATTAACAACTTCAATCATAACTAAATTTATCATTTTTTATTATTTATGTTTGCCAATCCTAACATATATAGGCAAATCATGATTACAATTTAAACTCATCTTCACAATTTTTCATAATATTTCGATAAAAATCAAATGAATGCCTAAATTCATTTGTCATACCTAAACACAACACACCGCCGATTATATACGAACAAGCCTTACAACCACTGTAGATCTACTTTTGAAGCCCATTAAATCATAAATCATACATATCATCCATAGAACAAAAACAAAATATTTCATACGACGAACAAGCCTTGCAAGGTTGTTGCTTCTTATACTCTTTTCGATATATATATATATATATATATATATATATATATATATATATATATATAACCTTCCTAATTGGCTACTCGGGAAATTAAAAAAAAATTTCTGAAATATAATTTTACATTCTGAAAGGCAAAAAGAAAATGCAGGAAGCAATAGCCAAGCTGCAACCTTCATAGCCAATCAACTAGTTCTAGTCCATTTTTTTTTGGTAGAAAAGGAAACAAAGCAAAAGATTACGAACTGGTAAATGGCACACTTATCCTGTCAGCAAGCAAGATGCTGCTCATTGTATGTGGTGCATGATCATTGATCAATCACCAAACAAACCCAAGCAAAGTAAACTTTTAATTTTAATCACTTAAAAAAAGTGTATAACTTAAAATATTTAACTTTATTGTATTTTTAATTTATTCTCTTCGGCACAAAACCTGCACCCAGAAACCGTTTTCTGCATGTAAATAATCTAGGCTTCTCCCCATAATAAGATATAGATACTTAATAACCAGATAATTTTTCATCGAGTCTTAAGACATGCAAACCCAATGCTAAAATGAAAATAAAAGACAAAGGAGTCTAAGATGACAAAAGGAAACAAGAAACAACATAAAGCAAAGAAAAAAAAAACAGCAAAATAAACATAAGGAAATTTTTCCAAAGATGAATCAACTAGCTCTAGGAAGGAAGGGGAAACCCGAAGTGGTTTTGGAGCCTGGAGCTGCTGCAATATAGTTAGCATCTGCTTAGCATGATCATCAAAACCCTGAGACAAGCCCTCAAGATACTGTTGCTGAGCATCCAACCTCGCCTGCATGTTCAACTCCAAGAGCGATCCAATCTCCCCATCAGACTCTGGTCAGCATCAATAGCAGACTCCTCATCTGAAACGTGATAACACATAGTTTTAAGAACATTGCAGAAAGAAAATTTGAACGACAAAGTCCTCAGACAACAGCTAATCATAATTATACATATACAATTTTTCACACTAAAAATCAGACTTTAATTTGTGTGAATGGTCAGTGTTTTTTTAATCCAAAGGACTCTAACATTGACTTTACAATAACTTAAAACACATTGTTTAACTACATTGAGTTAGATATTCTTGATATCAATGATTAGTGTAAATGTTTTTAAATTATCATTCAATAAATAATGACATGGTTTTGAAGTAATTATTAATATATATATATATATATATATATAGGGGACATATCAAGTGAGAGAAGTGTTTTATTATGAGAGATGAGATGATTAAATAGTAGTCCTTAGATCAAAATAGAAGGTCTTGCTAATTAAATGAGATGAGAGAAAAATATTATGCCTCATAGAGCTAATATTAAATGCAGGTATAATCTTTCTCTCACCCCATTTAATTAGCAATTAAATATGGGCCTTTTATTTTGATCTAAGGATTACTATTTAATCATCTCATCTCTCATATAATAAAACACTTCTCTCACCTGATATGCCCCATATATATATATATATAAGTTTGTGATTGAATAATAATATAAAATAATTTTATATATTAATTATTCTTCAAAATTTATTTTTAGACAATAAAATATTAAAATTATTAAGCACTTAATTATAAGTAGTGATGGATACACACTTAAGTGAAAAGGGATACATTCATTCCTCATTTTTTAAAAATTACATATAAATATTATATATATATATATATATATTTATTGGCACGCTAATTTTGTAAATTCGAACTCTCTGTTGATAATTTTTTCCTCCTTTTGTCCCCTAACTCAGGATATATTTGAACCAAGGAATACACACATCCATAATAAAAATGGATGTGCTGTGGATACAAAACTTATAGTATGGTACCAACTTCCACTTCTGATTGTCCTCATCATTCCACGTCCACAACATTACAGCTGTGCCATCTCTGACCCCTCCAAACCTTTCAATATAATATTTTGTATGGTCTCTACAATGTCATATAAATAATAAAAAAATTTATATAAAATTTTATTCAAATACAAGAAACATAAAGAAATTTCAAAAAATCTACACATTTATATATTTTTATTATAACTTAATTATTATTTCATTAAAATAATTAATTCATTTTTTCAGTTTTTATGTATACAAATAGTAAATATGAATAATTGAAGAAATTATTAAATATTAATTAAAAATAATAAAAATTAGATAACATTGAAAGGAAATGTGTAACAATAAAAAAAATACATTTTGACATAATAATAGATAATTAAACACAATGACATTGAAATAAAAAATATAATGATGAAAAAATAAAAAATATTACATAAAATTAATTAGTTATTTTCATTTCTGAAACGTTTCCAAATATGCTCAACTAAATCTGCTCGAAGTTGGCGGTGTGTTTGTTTGTCATGAACCTCTGCTCTCCTTTGGAGGTATGTTGATCTGATACTAGAGTGAACACCTAAAGATACTTCGAATGTTGACGTGCTATTACCTATACTATCATAATCAATATTATTTTGATATGTGTCATGTTCTTCCTTAACAATCATATTATCATTGTTATGCAATATGATGCATGCATAGATGATATTCTTCAATTTAACAACATCCCAAAAATGTGTCGGACCATGTATAATTATGAATCGAGATTGGAGCACTATGAACACTCGTTCTATATCCTTTCTTGCCGATTCTTGTCGTTGTGCAAATAATTTTTGTTTTTCTCCTTGTGGCATTGAGATGCACAATTGTTTCACTAATTCGAACATATTCATCTACACTGTCAGCAGGTGAGCCATAAGCCAATATACAAAGAGCAATTGTGCACTTTTACAATGGAGATAGGCCTTTTCGACACAGTGCATTGACCCTCATTTGAAAGTACTCATCATGATTGCTGAGCGCGTCTATAATTCAGAGAAACACATGCCTTCGCATACAAAACCTTCGAAACTTAATCTTTGTGTACACAAGATTTGCTGAGAAATAGTCATTGAACAATCGATCATGACCTTCTTCATGATTTTGATGCACCACTCTTCTTCTTTGCCTATGCCTAGTGGTATTGCCATGTAGTTGTTGTTGGCTCTCAAGTATCAACCTAATGATTTCTTCATTGGTGTTATCTTCCAATTCTCCATCTATCATTTGATCCAAAACTTCATCTAAATCGATATTTGGATCCATTATATAGTAACTGAGGTGTTTGAAATCAGAGGGAAATATTGCGTAATTTGCATGAGAACATGTGAGAATGATGAAACATTGGACATTTATATAGCTTCATTCATAACGACTAGTTTTCCAATGCTAGTTTTATGATGGCTAGTTTCATAATGGCTAATTTTATAACGGCTAGTTTCATAGTGACATGTTCCATAAGAGCTAATTTTATAGAGGCTGATTTTCCAACAGCTAGTTTTACAACACAAAATTCTGAATTTAAGATACAACAATGACCTACACTGCTAAAATTAAATATCAAACACAACATTAGCATAACATTCGTACATAAGAACTAAACATTTAATATCCTAGTTTTTCTTAATATGGTCACAATACTTTTTGTGGTTTTGTCGTTGCTGTTCGGACATGTTGGATGTATCCTTCAAGAGGATTTCATACTTCATACGCCTTTCCTGTTCTTGTAAATGCCTTTCTTGTGCCTCCTTTAACTGAATAAGTTTTGATGTGTTCACATTTTTGTCCTTCAATACACTTTCTATGCTAGATAAATTAAGAGTGTTAGAAGTTTCTTTACCTTTGCTCTTCTTTTTTGCTGCTTTTTGTCCAATCAGGTGAGACATTGGCGATGGCGTATCATATTATGGATGTCTTTTGGTTAGAAGATGACGAGTAATTTCCACTAGCAGAAACCTTTGTTCTTTTTGAACACTTTGACATAAATTCTCACTACTAAAAAAAGTCTTTTGTATGACACAGTTTCAACGACGGTTGTTAGACAACAGTCTTAGATAATAAGGCAGTGACATTTTCGTAAATCCCAACTTTTGAAACAAAGACGGTTTTGAAAACCCATCTTTGAATGACCTCCTCGACAATGATTACCTATAAAACAATCTTAGAATCCAGTGTATGAAAAAAACACTGGCATTTTTGAAATTAAGTGGCAAATCATTTAAGACGATTTCAAGATACAACCGTCTTAGAAGGTAGGTAGACAAAGACAGTCTTTTAGCACCATTTTTAGCTTTAAAGATACAAAAGTTGTACATGTCCTCTTGTGCTTATCACACTCGTTGGAGCATACCTCCTAGTTGCCCTCATTACCTACGAATCTCTCACTGTAGGTCATGTTGTTCCCTTACTCAAGCTCCCGTCGTGGTCTCAGTCTAGTTCCTGCCGTCGCTGCACTATGGCTTGCATTGTGGTGTCAATGTAGCCCACGCCGTGGCCTCACTGTAGCTCGCGCCCTGAACTCATTGTAACTTTGTGTTACTTTCACATTGGTCATTGTCATTGAAGGTGAGCTTCCCTTACTCTTTCCCTTGCTAAGACCTTGTGTATTTATGGATTTATAGTCATTTAGGACTTATTGAATGTCCCAAGGAGCTTCTTAGGAAGTGTCCTTTGAATTTTGTAGATCAGGTGGGGTTGATTAATATGCGTTTCACATTTAGTTTAGATTTATTTGAATTCTTAAGAAGCTTAGAATATTCTATGCAAATTATGAAATGCTACTTGGAGGTTTTATTTGCTTGTTTTTAGTAGTTGATTAAAATAGAACTGGCACTGTTAAGTATGCCAAATGTCTTATGAATTGAGAACTATCAGGCACTCATCATTAGCTAGCGATGGACAAAAGAAAGAAATGAAGAAAAAAAGGAATCTAGGGATATATGGATTGGGGGATACTGGTCTAAATGTAAAAAACTTAAAAATTTGTGAATTTTTTTTTATTTCAACAGTTAAACCTGAAGTAGTGATAAATGTGAAATTTGGATTTAATTGATAGTCAATTTTGATTAAGAATGATTAGAATTCCTTTAATTTACTATTTTTTTTAAGGAAATGACAAGGAATTTAATATAGTTTTTGTCAATGTCTGTGGAGTCTAAAGTCCCACAAGGATACTCTTTAAATATCAAGAGCCTTGTATCCCTCAATGTTCTCAATTTGGTTGGCTTGAAGTCTCATGATTGTTATGTGTTAATGCAACAACTATTGGCTGTAGCGATTTGCGGTATCTTGCCTGACAAAGTTAGGGTTGCCATAACTTGTTTGTGCTTTGTTTCTAATGCTATCTGTAGCAAAGTCATTGACCCTCGACAATTGGATGATTTGGAGAATGAGGCTGTCATTGTTCTTTGTAAATTGGAGATGTATTTTCCTCTATCATTTTTTGACATAATGATTCACTTAATTGTTCATCTCGTGAGGGAGATCCGGTTGTGTGGTCCTTTTTTTTTTTTATGGTGGATGTATCCAGTTGAGCGATACATGAAGGTCTTAAAGGGTTATACCAAGAATCAATACCGACTAGAAGCTTCCAATGTTGAAAGGTACGTTACTAAAGAATCTATTGAGTTTTTGCTCTCAGTACATTGAAACAGTTAAATTTGTCGGGCATCCTGAAACTTGTCATGATCAAACATAGGGAGGTAAGGGTACACGAGGATACAATGTTGTCACAATAACTCGACAGGAGGTCTCACAAGCGCATTTATATATATTAAACAACACAACAGAGGTGTTCCTATACATAGATACTCACAAAAAAGTCACAATTGCTCACCCAAAAATGAACATGATGAGGGTGTTGCAAGAGCACAATAGAACTTTCATCAACTAGTTTAGAAAAACAATCTTTGTTGATGACAGTACTTCCAAAACATTAAGATGTTAGTTGTTGGGCCAAATATAAATGTCCCTACCTAGAAGTGATATGATATAAACAATTATTCCTTCTACATGAAGTCAGAAGATGATAAAAGTAGCGTGTAGAACAGTGGGGCGAGTGTTGATGCTGCTTCAGATCACTTTTGTAGTGCATCAAACAATAACCCGATTTGAGCATCCATGCCTTACTTTGGGGTGATTGAACAAATCTGGGAGCTCGATTACAGTGAATTTAGAGTGTTTGTTTTTAAGTGTAAGTGGGTTAATGGAAGTACCAATGTGTATCAAGATCAATTGAGATTTACTTTAGTAAACCTTAATAAGGTGACTCACATGGATGGACCTTTCATTATGGCAGAACAAGCCAGACATGTGTTGTACCTCTAAGATCCATGTGATTCAAGATTGTTAGTGGTTCTATAAGGAAGACCAAGTGGTATCCGTCACCAAAATGATGATTCAACACTTGACATTTGTGAGACACCTTTTTTTTTTTCAAACGAATGCCTTCTATAAATGAAGAACACAATGTGGATGATGTACATGCAAATCATAATGATCACGATGAAGGTTTATGGGAGAACATTCCTACGTAACTGCGTTGTACCAAAGTAATGTATATCATTTTTTGTTATTTCTAACCTAGTTTTTTAACGTGGATATTTACAATTTGTTACGTATATGCGATAGGTAATCGATGTACATTAATGAATATGTTTTATTTGCATAGGGTCATGGGAACACCACCAAGGTTCCCTCCGCATTCAGATGGTCAGTCAGAGGCTACGTTTAGGAGGAGTAGACAACCCACACGGCTAAGAAGGTTGACTTTAAGAACCTTGGATAAGCCCAGACCATCTGTTAACATCAATCCTATAACTGGGAGAGGACCATACCCACATAAAGAGAAGTTCCACAGCTATCTGGGGGTTGTTTCTCGAGAAAAGATTCCTATTGTACATAGCAATTGAAAAGATGTACCGAAATCTCTAAAGGTCCTTGTATGGGATGATATTTTGGTAAGTCCACTTAACATGGAGGTGTATTTAATTTATTTTTATGAAGACTTGAAAATGTTGACATTGACTAACTGTTACACAACAATGTCATACGCAGGCCAAAATTGATATCCCAGAAGCACCTAATGCGAATAATAAGGTCATGTCTATAATGACCACTAGATGCAGGCAGTTTAAGTCTTCCCTCACCATGAAATTTGTGTATGGTAACACTGAGGGCCAAGATAAACAGGACCCTTCTATAAAATATGATCTAGATCCATAAACTTGGGAGGAATTTGCTGCAACCCACAAGACCCCTAATTGGCAAGTTAGATGTGGATATGTTTGACTTTAAATTTCAATTTAAAGTAATCATTTCATTTGAATTAATTTGATGGAAATTATATATGCTGCATCAGAGGGAATCAGGAAAAAGGCACAAGAAATTCAAAAATACAATGACTGTCCCTATTTATTGTCTCACGGGGGATATGATTTGCTTGAAAAGAAGCTATTAGTCGAGAAAAGGAAGAAAAGAAAAGAGGAGACAATGCTGACTGAGAATACACCATTGATTGACGATCCCCTATCCCCCATTGAATGACATGTTAAGTGGAAGTTAGCCCACATAAAGCGATATAGGCAAATGACATCTCAAGTGGCACAAGAAATATCTGATAAAATATTGAGTTCATAGTTGAGATTTAATTTCAATAATTTGTTTTTCTTATTAATAACAATGACCTCATTTGATGTTTGTCTATGTAGTGCTTGATATAGGACTCGTTACAAGAACAAAAAACACAGGGTAGCTTTGTTTCCCATGGTCATGAGGACATACTAAACACTAGCATTGGGCAACCGGAGCATGGAGGTCGTGTTCGTGCAGTGGGGTCTGGTGTGACAATTAGTCAATACTATGGAAGGACATCACATGGCTCCAACAACTCCTCCACATCCATCACCCAACAACAGTTGGCTGAGATAATTGGAAGCCTTAAGGAAGAGTAGAATAATGAGATAATTGGAAACCTTAAGGAAGAATGGAGGAATTAGTTGGAAGAAGAAAACAAATAGAGCTTAGAGAAAATGAAACAGAAGCTTAAGGAGGCCATAAAAATTGAGTTATCCCTAAGGGGATCGCAGTACTCACCCCCGATTGAGGTAGAAATACAAGTATTGAGTGCACATGTGAGCACAAAGGGGAGCAATGCTGAAACTGCTGTCACCCCATCAGGGGAAGAACATGTTGCTCATGTGATACCGATTATGGGGTTGTATGTGCAAGGTGATCATTGTACACACCTAGTGGCCTTGGGAAAAATATATGAAGGGGGGGTCTACCATACATAGCGTAGCTTATCTAGATGATGTGGTAAGAGTCAGTGTTGAAAAAAATTTTGATGGCGACGCTGAAGTCCCGTTCTCAACGTCTGAAATACAATATGTCAGGAAGGCCCTTGACACATTCATTGCATGGCCGACAAATCTTGTCAAACTTGTATCGCATGAGGTAATTTTTATTTTGTTTAACATGGATTAAGACAAATATAGATTGATGTAAATTAATTATTAACATTAGTTTAATTCTTCTTTTCATTAACCATATAGGATTCACATATTACTGTTGAACCTGTTCAAAGGTCAAATAATGTTGTTGTAGATGATCCCTTGTGTGGGTTGATTAAGAGCCTTTATGATATTTACGAGAAGCCTATTGAGTTGTTGTGGGATACGACTAAATTTGGGATTCCAAATGTAGATGCATCCTTCTTCTTAACATATTCTGATGTTAATGAAACAATATCAGGTGACAAATGTTTAAACATATCCATACTACAGTTGTGGATGATGTAAGTAAATTCCTTATCATTGACTAATAATTAATATTCATTATGATATACATGATTATCAATTTTCATTTGAAATTTTCAAAATAGGTTCATGGATGAGTGGAGCTCAAGCTTGGGTCATGGTTCGGTGTATGGATTCCTTAAGCCTTAGTCCATACACAATGCAAAGGATTGACGTGTTGAATGTCAACATTACATTGAAACATGGCTTAAGGAATCCCAACGAGAGGTCTACCTAGGAGCTTACTTGAATCAGTAAGTAAAATTTATGAAATCCCTGTAAAGAATGTTTGTATTATACGCACCTAATTATTTTCAAATTCAGGGCCCATTGGAAACTGGTTGTTTTCTGTCCTATGAAGGATGTTGTCGTTGGGTTTGGTTTGTTGCGTAAGAAGCTTGATGTTCATATCAAAGCTGCAATTAACAAGTTAAGTTTTATATCATAAGTCATTTAATGTATTCTAAACGTCGATAAATAAATAGTTTTGTCCTCGTATATACGTTGATGTTTGTTTCTAACCAGTGCAATGAAGACATTAAAGACTACTTTGGATGGTCAAACTAATCAAGTTGCACCTCAGTGGATTGAAGTAAAGGTTAGTCATATAATGAATGTTTATTTTCGACTGGTGATGTTTTGTAACTTTGTATTTGTCAGACTCAAATATTTTTATATTGAATGTAGAGTCACGTTCAAAGTGGAGGCTATAAGTGTGGCTATTATGTCATGGATGTGGAACATAGTAAGCGGGGAGTTGAAGAATGATTAGAGCATGGTATATTTACTTTTCCAAAAAATTTATTAGTTGACTATTACTTTTTATTCATTTTACATGTACGTCACTAATCTGTATATTTTATAATTTGTAGTGGTTTGGTGATTGCACGCCGTTAGACGTGGAGACCATGACAACAATTCACAAGAAATGGACAACATATTTTTTAAAAGTTAAAAACATCCGATCTAGAAAGCGTTAGATGAGATAGGAAGAACCACTATGGTGTGTTTGATGTTTACTTAAAATATTGACAATAAGTCTGTACAATTATTGACAATTATTTGAGAGTAAATATACATATTTCTTTATTTCATTTTCTTTGCACCAAAATCATTGGACAATGCATTGTGTTCGCAATTGGTATGTGCATTGATAGGATCAGTGTTTATTGTGCGACCAAGTTGCGCATGTTACAGGTCATTGTCAACTTGAGGATTACAATAGTCTCGATGATAGCCTAATTCACATCAACAAATATAAGGTTCTTTCAACTACACTCTTGTATGCTGATATGAAACTTTTATTTTCCAATTTTGTTTATTACCAATTTTTAAGAAATCAATACTATAAATTATTGCTTAACATGTCCTTGTTGCATCAGAATTACAAATCTCAATGGGAGGGTGGAGCCGAGGTAAAAAGGAACAAATAGCTATATTTATAGTAACTTGAACATGATTATTCCACTTCTTGTTATAGGTTGATATAACTATGTAAAAAGGTTAATTCAAATTCGCCAGTCTAGGTTATTGTGAACATGATTAATTGATTGGAGAAATGTTTTCAGGAATATAAAGAAATTGACCAACATATGTAGTGAAAGACAAGACATCTAAATTGGATACATTTTCACCTATACACATGTTGTATAATTGGTTGTTGTGTATTTTGGTCTGCTGTAGATTATGGCTAACAAAACGGAAGAAGGACAATCTGTGATGTTTGAGAATCATGTGTATGAGGTTAGAAGAAAAGGGAAATTACTTCCCTTGTATTGTGAGATTTAATTATGCTATCTTCAAATTTCGCTTGTCATATTTTTTTTACTTCTCTCTCTTAATTGCAAGTGGCTTATAAAGATGCATTATACCTAGCGTAGGTCATGCATTCTGGAAAAAAGTTGTTTATTGTACTGGAACATGTAACTGGTGGAAAACTGTTTGATAAAATCGTAAGACACTTTTATCTTTTCCCATCAATTGGGATCAAAATCCTCTACAATCTTTTTATTCACTGTTGACATTTTTGGTTTTATTTTGTTGATCGAGCCAGACAAACAGCAGGTGACTGACAAAACTGGAAGCACGGAATATTTTCAAAGGCTTATATGTAAAGTGGCTTTCTGTCAAAGTAAAGGTGTTTCCCATGGAAACTTAAAGGTGAGTAGTGAGGTGTTGTGGCTTATGTCATTAATATATATGTTGTCCCTTCCTTTTTTTTCCCATCCTCTAAAAAATAAAAGAGAGAACAATTTCATTAACATTTATTTTATTAATGATCTATTAATTTCAGCCACAAAATTTGTTGTTGGATGCCAAGGGGGTGCTTAAACTATCAGATTTTGGAATGAGGCCACTGTCTGAACAAGTTCCAGTGAGATATTACTAACTAATTTTTCAAA
Source organism: Glycine soja (assembly GCF_004193775.1). Taxonomy (NCBI): domain Eukaryota; kingdom Viridiplantae; phylum Streptophyta; class Magnoliopsida; order Fabales; family Fabaceae; genus Glycine; species Glycine soja. The sequence goes on along the minus strand of NC_041020.1, from coordinate 36,211,583 downwards.
AATTTAAAGGGCATTGATGTCCAATTTCTAATTGATTATCCTATTCTTACTATTAGCTTCACAACCATGCAGTACCCCACATTATATGGCCTCAGAGGTATACTATATATTATTTATCTTAAACTTCAAATTTAGTTTCTCTCTTTCGGTTATTAATAATATTACTGTTGTCTCTTATCATATATTATATAGGTGGCAAGCATTACTGGCTATGAGGGTGCACACGCTGATATATTGTCATGTGGTGTTATTCTTTTTGTTCTATTGGCTAGTTATTTACCCTTCAATGATAAAGACATTAAGACTTTATATATAAAGGTAATTATCCCTAAATGTTTCTGAACCTAATTAATGTTGGTTAGCGTAAGTGCATAACATAGCACATTTATCTGTTACTCTAGAACTCCTGATATCTGAGCACTGGGCAATTCTATCATGAGCAATTGAATATAGTGCTTTATGTAGTACAAGTAAGTACAACCAATCATAAACTCAAGATAAAATTTGAATAATTTCAGTAAGAGATGCCACGTAAATTGTTGTCCATGTATCTTTCTTTGTTGAGTTGTGATTTATAATTAATTGAATTTTGTCTGTTTTAAAATTTATTGTAACAGAAATGCCAACCTCATTTCACTTGTCCTTCAATTTTTTTCTCCAAGTGTAACGAGACTAATTAAGACAACCCTTGATCCCTGTCCTGCTACAATTGATGAGATGTTGGAGGATGAATGGTTCAAGAATGAACATCAACCTGCTAGATCTTTCCAGCAAAATATTAGTTCTGATAAAGTAAGTGCTGGTTTCAGTGGAGCAGCTGAAAAAGCTTTTGGATTCTATGTTTGATGGCAATGTGCATGATTTTGTGGTTAGGATTTAAAAAATGTTATTGGGGAGGGGCAACATGCGGGGCCTTCAACATCTGTGACTAGGAATGCATTCAAAAAATCTCTTCGCTTGAGGCTTGTTTGTAATCTTTTCAGGAAGGTATATAGCCAAACCTTCAATAATGATACATAGGATTTTGTCTTTCCTTCACTTGTGAAAGTGAGATTACAAGATAAAATGCAACTCTAATGGTGTTTTGTGTAGAGGTTCAAGCTCTTAATGAAAAAAGTTTTTTTGTTCTTTTTAATATCAGTGGTACTGCTTGTTGCTCAAGACAATGAAAAAGGGAATGATCTTTATGAACATGAGACTTCATTTTCCATCCTATTACTAGGAAGTGTTCTATTTTCATCTACTTGTATTCAGCACTGGCTCCAGTCACCTTAGACATAAATAATTCACTTCACTTTGTTACCTTTATATGACTAATGGGAGGACTTTTCTTCTAAACTGACAATTCCAATTAGCCCCTTTTTGTGCTTAATATTTATGTTTCTAAATGGTGTCTTCTACTTTGAATAAAAAAATTCAGGTTATGATCACTTTTGGATATCACGAAAAGGGCTCGAAGACACTACTGACGAGCACTGCATTATCTTCTATGATAAGGAAAAGGTATGATAATGTTTCAGTATTATTTGTTATTATTTTTTATTTAATTGGTTGGAGAACTAATTGGTTTACCGAAGTTTTTTCCCCTAAAGTAAAGGTCGAGCTTGTAGAAGGTGGAACCTTTTGGTTGTTTGAGTCTCCCTCTTTACCTGGAAGCATGTCATGGGGGTCTGAAGTTCTTTGCATTGCAACATGGGCTATATCCTTATGATTTAGAATTTAGAAATGAAATTATAAGTTCAATTGTTTTCAAATTGTGTTTTACTTTTGTTGCACAATCTTTGGATCACTTGGTTCCTTGACATGATGTCCACACATTTCAACTGAAAGGAGTTGAGCCTCCTGGATTCTCATTTTAGATAGTAAATACAATCATGGATGAGTTTAGTCCAGGCAAAGTGCTTTACTTACATGGCAGCACATTGCATCCTTACCCCCTAGCCTATTGGTTGTGTCCTGTAGAGGTTTCAATACACAAAAGGAATCAACTACTGGACGCTTTCTTCTTGGAAGATCAAGGTAGTTTCTTATTACATATATTTCCAATTGTTTGATATTTTGAATTATCAATTTCAAGTTGATATCATGTTATTGTTATGGCTCAAGTTCATATTTCCTTTAGTGCTTGGTCACCTATTTTGTTATTCATTTACCCTGGAATGAATGAAGAGATACACATTATTGTATAGTAGTTTGTTACTTGTGTATTTACATAATCGAGTGCAGAGAGCATGGTGTGATTGGGAATATGAGGGATGCATGGCCTAGTTTTTGTGTCAGGAAAAATGTTTCCCTAATTTGCACTTATCATGCATTCAAGGCTACTTTGTCATGTGATTTTAGACCTCCATTTTGTTTTTTTTAATATGACTGCTATTACTGACTATTATCCGTTTGCTGCTATTAGGTGACAAACAAGGAACCTTGAATTCATCAAGTTAATTTTTAGAGCTCTCTGCCTCTGATGGGATTGCCAAACACAGGATCTTCACATTGATTGGATCCTTTTCAGAGGTAGATCGCTGATTCCTATTTCTTTTTTCTTTGCCATGTCTAGTGCTTCCCTTGTGGTGCTATTTTTTTTCCTTTTTGTAGTTGTGTCAAACATGAATGTCATTTGTAGGTAAATTGGGGTTTGTAGAGGTATTGATGGGAGCGGAGGAGTTTGAACTTTGAAGTATGATTTATGTGCGTCTGAAAAATGTGGACACTTGTTAGCAAAGTTTGTTAGTTGAATACTGATTGGTTTTCAATTGGTTTAACGATGCAGCCTGGGACTCCTGTAAGCATACAGACACCACCTAAATCATATGGAAATACTGATCAGGGTTTAATGAAGAAATTGAAAGACTTTGATGGACTTGCAATGTCAATAGGCAATGGCCATGCTGAAAGTGCAGAGCGTAGAGGTGAAAATAGGTTGTCATAGAGGTTTGTTGATCTATTCTATTTTTGTATGATTATTTTTAATGACATAGTTTTTGAGTTTCTGGATATCTCCCTTTCTTATGTTGGGGATGGTGGAGTGGCAAAAATCTGCCATTTGAAACTCTTTAGTGAGTTAAACCTACTTTCTCTCTATCTGTCTAGAATGGTGGTCCATGAGTTGCTTATTGTAATGGAGTCTTATCGATGATTGAATAATTTTACATGCCGCATGTGAACAGTGTGGATACTAAGGGTTCTAGTGATGAATGTGATTTGCTTGCTTGCAATTGGCATTTCTTTTCCTTGCACTTTGTTAGCCATATCAAATTGTTCACGTATAATCTAATTTTCTTTGAAATGGTTTGATAAACCTTTGTCATTAAAATATGATACCTGCCCATCTTATGCTCGGGCTTATCAAACAAGAAGGAAAAGAAGCTGTAAGGGTACACCAACCACTGGTATGACTCTGTTATCATCACAGTACACATGGTGTCCAATCCGTTTATTAAGTAGGGTCTTCATTTGAGAAATTAGATGTTGTTATAAATTATTTGTTCAGTAAGGTGAAATTGCCAAAGTTTTTAACTTTGCCATGAGTTTGAAAAATGTAGCTGACTCTAATATGGGCTTTATTGCAATTACAGACATGATACAATATCGGTATTGGGGTCCTATGGTTGCATTTTTACTAATAAAATGTGTTCCCAGCCAAAGTGTGTTATTTTTATCTACAAGCATCTAAAGCTTATAGTAGGGTATGAATGTACTTGGTGTTGATGATTGTTCTTTTTCTGCACTGTACAAGCAAATGAAGATATGACTTAGCACTTTCTGGGCATGAGCTTGAAAAACACTAGTTCTTTTAAAGATATTTAGTTTTCTGATAAGATACTTGAGTGTTGGATGATTTTAAATGTCTCTTTAATGTTTGGCTTTTATAATATTTTAAGGTTTGCTATTATGTTGATGTTGCATGGATTGGATGGCCCTAATTATGTTAATTTTATGCTTTTATATAAATTTCTAGTTCTTTTGTATTTTAGCATTATCATTAGGCATTTTTATTGGTAGAAAGTATTAACAAGTAATGCATTATCCATTTTATATGTTGTTATTTAATTTTTCCATTTTATATCGTAGGTGCACCATCTAAGACGGTTTATAACTCAAAACCGTCTTAGAATGCCATCCTTTTAAGTCACTTTTTAACTAAAAACCATCCTAGAATGACACCCATTTAAGACGGTTTTTAACTAAAAAAACGTCTTAGAAGGGTGGCATTCTAAGATGGTTTTCAATTAAAAATCATCTTAGAATTGATGCTTTTTCTAGGTCGGTTTTTAAGAGATAGTCATGGAAAGTCAACACTTTCCACGTCGTACCATTCAAAGATGGCTCAAAACCATTGTAGAAGGCCTGTTTCCATCGTCGTAGAAGGGTCTTTTTTCAGTTGTGTCTACATTGAATTTTGGTTGATCTTTCAACAACAACCAAACATGCTCAACATCAAATTTTTTACTAGTATCATGTGAGTAAATCATATAAGTATCAGCCAAAACATCCTTTTATGAACTTTCACTTCTTCTATGTTTATCTATTTGTTTGTAGCACCCGTTAAACTTTTGAACTGGAGGGTGGATCTTGTTCCACCGAGATTTCAATTGAGTCTCGCTTCTTTCACAAAATTACCCGCTTTGACAGACATCATCATTGTTGTACGCTTTTTTTTATCCTTGCCCAATATTGCTTTGATGTTTAGTCGACTCCTATAATTGAATCCTTTGACACATTGAGCCACGATCGGACAAGAATCACATCTTTTGTTACTGAGAATGTTGTACAAGTTTTTTTCCACTAGAATTTTGATCTCCCTCGTCTAGTTGAATATTGTCTACACCCATTGGTGATTCAACTTCATTGCTAGGGGGCTCAATATTGGATAACGAAGACCTATAACACGTTTTTAGGTTGGTGGGGGTGATGGTTGACTACAAAATTATGGATTTTGAGAACTACCACTGGTAGGTGGCTCTACATTGAATGAAGGATGCATATACCACATGTGTGGGGGTGGTGGATACAAACATACTGTGGTGGATTTTGAGAATTTTCACTGGTATGGGGTAGTGGTGAATACATAACATATTACGGTGGATTTTGAAAATTTTCATTGGTATGGGGTGGTTGATTTTGCAAATAACTATAGTAACATTGATAATTATATTGATTGGGATCCATTTTAGAGAGAATAAAAAAGATTGAGGCTTGATAGAAACAAGAAAAAAAATTAGGAGTTCAAATATTGTGTGTAGTCTCACAATGATAACCGCATCCCCCCATCCCATTTCTCTATTCTTTCTTCAACGGTAATATTCTCAAATTTTTATCCAGAACTTTCCTTTTCTATAACAGGTTCAGACTCTACGTTCCAATTCTCCACTTCCCAATACACCAGATTTCCAATTGTATTTTTTTTTCAACCTTCCCGATACACCACTTCTCTACAAATTTCTAGAGCCTTCCCCCACTTCCCTACATTCAGAATCCCTCTTTCCCACACCAGTTCTCCACTTCTCCACACCCCTCTTTCTTTTCTTTTCTCTACTCGATCTCCCTCACTTTTCACTTCCCTCATTCTCTTTCTTTTCTTTTCTCCATCGCCGCACCATCATCTCTCCATGCACCACCATCATGGACTTTCCCTCGCACAACCATCGTTGCCCCTCAAGCCACCATTGTGGCCCCTCCCTTGCGCAACCATTGTCATGACCCCTCCTTCATGCCACCAACATTGCAACCCCTTCCATGTGCAACCACCGCCGGCCCTTGAGCCACCATCGTGGACCCTCCCTCCCATAACCACCATCATCGCCCCTTGATCTGGTGAATATGGTTTGTAATGTTGGTTTGCATTTTAGATATGAGACGATTCTATTTTGTTGGTTTGTATTCAAGATTTGAGATGACATTGTTTTTTGTTGTTGGGAATCCAAATTAATTTTTGGTTTTGTGCTGTGATAATTGTTATGTATATGTAAATTGTGTATTTAAATCGCATAGCAATTACCTGATTTTCCTCTCTTTTATTGCTCTTGTGTTTAAACATTAGGAATTTAATATCTTTTGTGTTTTTATCCAATAGATGCTAAAGCTAGTAAATTTATAGTGTTTTTTGGTGGTATACATTTTGTAGAGATACAACAGAAGGCATAGAAGAGAATTGAAGAGTTGGAGAGTCTCGTTCAACATGCCAGCCTCACTCAGCGCATGAGGACTGCTTAACACGACAGCCTCGCTTAGCGCCAGAAGCCACATGGGAAGCCAACTATCACGTGCATGTGCGTTCAACGCATGGTGTGCGCTCAGCTGGACTTTTTGCATCGTGCTCAGAATGTAGTCTCGCTCAACTATCACGTGCATGACTTTGCTGCATTTTAAGAAAAGAAAAAAGAGGGAACAAATTCATTTTTTATTCTATTGAGCAACAAAGAGCTAGGGCACGACCAGTGGAGAGAGAGCTACTCATTTGGAGGATTTCATTTCCATTATTCTCATTCTTCCTCCTTTCTCTTCCACTTCCTTTGCCCCTTTTTGTATTTGTAAGCATTTCATGACAATGAGAGGTTAAACCCCCATTGTTGGGAGCTTAGCAACCAAACACTCTTGATGTAATGACTCCAACTATCTATTTAATGTTATTTCAATATTGTTGTCTTTTTTCTGTGCTTATTATCATGTTTATGGCTTGACCACCCATACTTATGTAATGTTATAAGGTTTAGGCATTGTAAAATATTTATCTCTTAAGAATTGGAAAAGAATATCTAAGTAATCCATCTCTAGGGATAGAATGATGCTATTTAGCTTAATTTATGCATCTCTGTTCATAATGCAATTTGTCTGATTTATCTCTTAAGGGATTAGGAGTGAAATTAGACAAGTTAGGCTCTTTCATGTGAGGAATCACGGCTAGAGTATGCAAGTGGATGTAGGTAATAATAGAAATAATATTGAATATAGAAAAATCATTAACGTTGCATCAAGAGTAGTTCTGGTAGTCTGAGCCCCAACATGTTCGTAATTTTGCATCGACTGTCACTTTACAACTCCAAGTGTTTGTTTTCTCACGCTTGCACATGCTAGTTTTGTAGTTTAATTTATGTCAAATTTACATTTATGCTCATCATGTTACAAATACTCGATTCAATTGATTAACTGCTTAAAATTGGATATATATATATATATATATATATATATATATATATATATATATATATATATATATATAAACCATGAGTACAATCAAAGTCCCTATGGACTCGACACTTGGCCTTACCATTTTAAAATATTGCTTGGACGAATTGGTACACTTGCCAATGAGTTAACAAGTTTTTTGGCACCGTTTCTAGGACTTTGTGCTTTGTACTCGGTAGTTTGCATATTCCAATTTTAAAGCAATCATTTTTTATTCTTAAATTCTTTATTTCAAGTCTATTTTGTATTTAATTCTTTGACCTTGTTAACATGTTTTGTACTTGTTTTCCTTCTTGTATGTGAGGTAAAACTTCATAGGACGACCTTGTTCCATTGAATTTGGAGATTGAGGCAACTTGTAGGAGAAACAACGCTTCAAGGAGAATAAGAGAGCAACAAGAGAGGCAGGCAAGTCAAGGAGAAAGAGAAGCCTCATCCTCTGGATCATCTTCAACATTTCACGTGGTCTTTGAGGAACTGGCGGTGTCCAATCAGCAGCACATCTTTGAGGAGCCCTTAATGGCAGAAGACCGACCACTGAGAGTGACTCTAAAGGACTACTCTAGCTCCTCAACACCACAATATTTCACTAGTATTGCACGGCCGAAAGTTCAAGCGACCATTATTTCATTATCCACATTCCCTCATTCAATTGATTCAAGGCAATCTCTTCCATGGTCTACCGAATGAAGATCTGTATGCTTATCTGGCTACATACATAGAGATATGTACTATGGTGAAGATTGCGGGGGTTCCAGAAGATGTCATTCGCCTCTATTTTTTTCCTTTTTACTTGGCCGGTGAAGCAAAAAAATTGCTTCATTTGTTCAAGGGAAACAGTTTGAGAACTTGGGAGGAGGTGGTTGAGAAGTTTTTGAATAAGTATTTCCCAGAGTCCAAAATTTTCGAGGGGAAGGCAGAGATTTGCTCATTTCACCAATTTCACGATGAGTCATTGCATGAAGCTTTGGACCACTTCCTTGGTCTACTTCGAAGAACTCCTACTCATGGGTTTAGTGAGCCAATTCAGCTAAACATATTCATTGATGACTTGCAACCCCATTCTAAGCAACTTCTTGATGCCTTTGCCAGTGGAAAGATTAAATTGAAGACCTCTAATGAAGCTATAGAGCTAATAGAGAATATGGTAGCTAGTGATCATGTCATTCTCCGTTATAGAGCTTATACACCTACGAAGAAGAGTCTTCTTGAGCTCATGTCTCGAGATGCATTGTTAGCTAAAAGCAAACTCCTAGCCAAGCAAATTGAAACCCTAACAGAGACATTGAACAAACTCCTTCTACAATTGCATTCTGTTTAGCTTGCTTCATCTTCTATGATGGAAGTTGGGAGATGTAACCTGTGTGGTGGAACTCATGAGTTAGGTATGTGCACGGCTCAAGAAGATGCATCTAAAGAGGTCAACTACATGGCTAATCCAAACTGTCAGGGGTATCATCATGGGGGGAATTCTGGGTATCATTAGGGAAGCAATTTCTCTCAAAACCAAGGTCAGGGTTAGAGGTCCCATCCTAGGAATAACTTCAACAAGGACCAAGGATGACCGTCCAATCAGGCCCTAACTTCTATGAGAGAACCACCAAGTTGGAGGACACCCTAACTCAATTCATACAGGTCTTTATTTCCAATCACAAGAGCATCGGGTCAACCATCAAGAATCTGGAGGTACAGGTGGGCCAACTTGCTAAGCAATTGGCTGAAAAATCCATTGGGAACTTCATGGCAAACTCAAAGAAGAACCCCAAAGAGGAATGCACGATGGTTCTCACAAGGAGAAAGAGGAAGGAGACCCTTGAAAAAACAAGAGTTGAGGGAAAAGTGGAGGATGTGAGTGAAGAGGAAGTGGAGGATGAGAGGAGAGAGAAAGAGGCTGACAATAAAGAGACAAAATTGAGAGATGAAAAAAGTGAATAAAATGAAAAAGAAAAAAAAATGAGTATAAGGAGATTGGTAGTGAGGTCTTAATCTCTAAGAGCAAGAGTCAGTTAGCTAGGTAGGTAAGAAAGGAAGCACCACCAATACTGGTAAAAGATGCTCCATATCCCTTGGTGCCTTCAAAAAAGAAAAAAGAGTGATACTTTGCTCATTTTCTTGACATTTTCAGAAGCTGGAGATCACCATTCTCTTTGTAGAAGCCCCGCAACAGATGTCGATGTACATTAAATTTTTGAAATACCTCCTCACGAAGAAGGGAAAGTACATAAACAATTAGAGCATTGTGCTACAAAGGAATTGTAGTGTTGTGATTCAAAGAATTCTACCCCAAAAATTCAAAGATCCCGAAAGTGTGACCATTCTATGCTCTATTGGGACTGTATCAGTAGGAAAAACTCTCATTGATTTGGGAGTGAGCATCAATTTGATGCCTCTCTCTATTTGCTAGAGGATTGCGAACCTGAAAATTGCCCTAACCCGAATGACTTTTCAACTAGTAGACCGCTCTATTACAAGGCTATATGGTGTGGTTGAAGACATCCTGATTAAGGTTCGGTAGTTCACCTTTTTTGTGGACTTAGTAATCATGCACATAAAGGAGGATTTAGACATTCCCTTGATTTTGGGCCGTCCATTTATGCTTACTGTCAAATGTGTTGTGGACATGGGAAATGGTAATCTAGAAATGAGTGCGGAGGACAAAAAGGTGACCTTCAAATTGTTTGAAGTGATAAAGCACCCCCAGTGATAGCAAAACCTACTTCAAGGTGGAGGCGGTTGCACAGGAAGCAAATCTTATTGTGCAATGCTTCACCATTCGTTCACCACTAGAAAAAGCCTTGATGAATGTCGTTGAATGTTTGACCAATGAGGAAGAGAAAGATCTCAGGGCTTGTCTACCAGATTTGGACAGGTTGAAGGAGATTCGCTCTGAGGAATATGCTTTTGAATAATTGAAAAAAGACTCTATAGTAGAGAAGCCTAAGGTTGAATTGAAGGTCTTACCTCCTCACTTGAAGTATGTTTTTCTTGAGGCAAACGATGCCAAGCCAGTAGTGATCAGTAATGACTTATCTTCAACTAAGGAAGCACGATTAGTGGAGCTACTCAAGAAGTATAAGGCAGCCATAGGATGGCACATCTTCGATCTCAAGGGGATTAGCTTGTCCTACCGCATGCATAAAATAATGATGGAAGCTGAATATAGACCGATAAGACAACCGTAGAGGAGACTCAATCCATCCATGAAGGAGGAAGTGCGAAAAGAAGTCCTCAAGTTGCTTAAAGCAAGGCTTATCTATCCGAACTTTGTCAGTGCTTGGGTGAGTCCAACCCAAGTGGTGCCCAAGAAAGGAGGTATGATTGTGGTCTGTAATGAGAAGAATGATCTCATCCCTACACGAACAGTCATAGGGTGAAGAATATGTATAGACTACTGCAAGCTTAATGACGCCACAAGCAAGGATCATTTCCCTCTGTGACACCCTCTACCCCAACATATATATAAATAAATAAAATATATAAAAATATTGGTAACCAAATTCACACAGGTAAAAGTTCACTTTAACTTCACTATTATCAATTAAAACTTATCAAAACATATTCGACTAAAAATAAGGCTGTCAAAATATACAAAAATATTTTGTTAAATCAATGAGATAAAATAAAATAGACTAACATCATGCAATTAATATAAAAACTTATGCCCATTGTCACATCTTATCAGAGCATTGTGTCCCGACGTCCTTCAGCACAAGGTTCCTTAAAGCACTTAACCTAGCCATCTGCTCTTCCGAATACAAAGTTCAAGATCATCACAGGATCCAAACACAAACAACTCACAGGAAGTGAGTTATCACATTCCTAACTAATAGAGAAGCAAGACAACTAGATATACATATCATATAAACCAAATAAAACTTACTTACATGTAACTCACGTAATTCTGCCAATTTGTCATTCAAAGTTCACTTTTCATCCATCAATCACACTTTTCAATCATCAATCACATTACACAAGAATCACACGCTCTGATCAAGACATAATAACACATCAATTTCATAATAAACAATTAGCAAGCGCATGAGATAGTTATGCTAAGACTCAAGCCTATATGCAATGTGGTACCTTGTTAGTGAAAAATCACCCTGGGGCTCTTAGGAGTACATAACAAGACACATCACACAATGGGTTTGTCAAGTCACTCTCACTAAGTAAGATCATAGGGAGACCAGTTAGGGTCACGATGTTTTGCGAGAATGCTCCCACCATATGGGATCAGCATAGGCTTAAAGGAGCACTCAAACCCGATGACCCCCAAGGCCTACACTCCGAAGAGTCCGTCAGGGCCTCTCCCTCCTGATTTAGGTCCAACCCCTAAAATCATTTTAGCACACTGACACTGCTCGTGAATTATACAATACCCATGACCTTACACTCGTATTTTAAACACGTACAACATATTGCACTACAATTTAACACTGGTTCCTAAATAGGAAACCTACACTTTCTCTTTAACACTGGTTCCTAAATAGGAAACCTACACTTTCTCTTCAACCCTGCGTATTTACACTTTTCTCAAGATAACACTGGTCGGGTTATTGTACAATTCACAGCTTACAACATAAATAATTTCACATCAAGAGTTAATCACGCACCTATTCACAACAGAAACTCATTCACAATTTCACATCTCATAATGTCACAATCCATCATCACATGTTTTCACGTATCTCACAATTCAACATTTGTTCTACTTTACACTTTTACTCAATCTCAATAACAATATTGTGATCTCAAAACAACATGTCATTCCACAATTCATCACATATTTCATTCATAGACATTGCTCATGAATTATATAATACCCACGACCTCACACTCGTTTTTTAAACCATACAACATATTGCGCTACAATTTAACACTGGTTCCTAACTAGGAACCTACACTTTTTATTTAACACTGCGCATAAACATTTTTCTTAATATAAACACTGGTCGAGTTATTATATAATTCACAGCTCACAACACAATTAATGTCACAATCAACCATCTTATATTTATGTGTATGTCACAATTTATCACATTCAACTTTGCACTTATATTCAATCTTCATAACAATATTATAATATCAAAGTAATATGTTATTCTATAATTCATCATATATTCGATTTATCAGTTATATACAATTTCAATCATAATTTCATAATTTTAATATAACTATTTATTACACTAATATTATTCAAAGCACAACAAATTATACAAGAATATTTCTTAATCCACCGGGAGTAAAAATCCCTCACATAATTTCACATAATCATACAAGAAGAATTTCAATATAATAAAACATTCCAAAAATAAATCTCAATTTGACCCTCTAAGGATCCCTACCCATATTTTCACTAATTCCCAATTGTGAATAACCCATCCCTTACAATTAAGCGGACTCACGTGTCTTTAGACAGCGATAGCAGCATCTCTAGCGGTTCCATGAGATTCCTCCAGTTTTTTTCTCTGACTGCTCCGATAAAGTTCCCAAACGTCAAAGAGACAGAGAAGGAATTGAAGCCTCCACTTGTACTGTCTTCGTGAGATTCCTTTTTCTCTCTCCTTGGATATTATCCCGCAAATACCAATGGTGAAGGTGTGCGGAACTAAGTCTTGACCCACATACCAAAATTTCATGAAAATCCAATAGTTAACGAAACCGGGATCATAGTTTTAATGAGACCATTTTGAGTTTTTGCGGGAAAGGAAAAGGCTGCGATGCGAAAGGTATTTCTCTCATCTCAAACATAATGCCGAAATTCCCAACAGTGGGAATGCTTGGGATTGGATTGCGTACCTGGTGCTTAAATTGCATGACGATCCAATGGTGAATGTATCCGAGATCGTTATTTTTCTGAGACAGGTATGGTGGTCTGCGGGAGAAAGAAAGAGTTTTGAGAGGAGAAAAGAGAAAAGAGAAAAACGAAAATGAGGCGAAGAGGAGGCACCTTACTTAACATAACTATTTATACCTAAGGTACTCAACCTATTATTTGCTCTATATTTATTTATTTTTACTAAATAGATTTTTAAATTTATTTACAAAAAAATGGGATGTTACAATTTCACCCCCCTTAAAAGAAGTTTTGTCCCCGAAACTTTGCCAAAAATCGTGAAAAGGATATTACACATATGGTTCTCAATATCAAGTTGTGTGCCCAGTTGAAACACTTCTTCGTGACTTCAACATAAGAGTCTTCTACACTTGACGATTAATTTAGTGATCCTCGTCCCCTCAATGATAGTTTTTCATGAGTTAAGTTTTATCGCAAGAGTGACATCTCAACGATAATAGAATGTGAATGACATACTATTTGGAGTAGAATAATATCATAGGAGACACTAATGACATTTTGAAATGAACAAACAAACACAAGGAGACGCGACTGATCACATGGTTGACTTTTTTTTCCGAACATCGAACGGTTCAAGAAAAATAATGAGTTTTGAGACTCTCACGCTCTACCAATTCTAGTACACAAATGACTATCACGAATACATGATTTAACTACCCTCAGATCTAACCCTCTTCCCTGAGCACGATCTTCCTTACTTAGGTATACTTGACTCATAACTCTCACTTAGGTCCAAGAATTGTAACGATTCAACTCTAAGGTTGCCTACCTAATACTAACTGGGTGCTAATTAGATAAGCAATACATATTACTCCTCACTTCTGTAAGTTTGTTCACCTTAAGGTAATCTTCACACATTTATACTCATGTCACCCTATAACTTTGCACTTGAAGTTGAGGTTTAAATTGTTGTTTTCGATGTCTAGCTCTATAACTAGGACACTGGTCATATCAACGGTTTCCTACTCAAGCTCTAACTACTAAGCTAGTTCTAACGATTAAAACTAAACTCGCAACAAGATTCTTGAGAATTTTACCGATCTCTTATATCTCATATTCAACTCCAAAGGTCCTCACAATGTATCAAACTAACGGTAATGTCTCCCAAAATATTATGGTGAACACCATGGTTACCTATTCTAATCACACATAGGATAAATATTTTCATAAGTTTTAAGTTGTCAAGAAAATATTGATCACTATTTGTCCTCCTAAAAGCACTTCTCTAAACTAAAAAATTATTTCAAATATTTTACTACTCCAATAAGGACCTACGCGGCTAAGATAGCACTCAACGGTTTATAGTGGTCGACTTTTCTATGAACTTATGGCTTACTCCTTACAAGGATCTCACCCGAAAACTTAAACTTACTTGAGTCATCTCCAACAAGAATTAAGGTTAACTCAAGGAATCCTAAAATAAATTTTTGGTTCGACTACTAGTTAAGGGAATGCCATCTTAATCTTAGGTTTCCTCTTATCTCAAAACAACTTTTGCCCAAGAAGGATTTAAAGTTATCTTTCACCTAAACGTGACATACTCTAAGGGTCATCCTCATCTAACTAAAATGCATAACAAATTCTTAGCACGAAACATGATTCCCAAGGGTCTATAACAACCTTAAAATATACCCTATAATTCAACTTAACTGAAAACATACTAAACACTAATCATTGAAACCACAACACTCAGGGTGGGAGATCTTGTCATGCATTCCACGAACACATAGTGGCCATGACCAGGTCATAGAGGCCACAATAGGTACTAAGGTATTCCTTGAAGCATCCACAAACTTTTTCCAGATTAAGGTAAAAAGAACTAATATTTATCTCGCTAATCATACAACTATCATCAATAATCATTTAGGTCACCTACCTTGTGCAAGAACGCTCACTCTCAAACATTTCCATGCTTAGTGATTAACGCCTTACTCTTACTCGCTTTTTAAGGTTTCACACGAAACCCCTTAACTATTTTTCACAACTTTTCCACGTAATATATACCAAACATTTTCCAAGAACTATGGTTACAAGTTTCTATAGGTACTACACCTAGAAGATTTTCAATCTCACACTTAGGTGGTAACTAAGCATATCCTTAAGGAACACAAGCACATGAATTACTAAGTTTGACTTTCATCTACAGGTAACAAGGATCATGCATACTCAAGTATTTCCTCTCGAAACATCTTAACATGATTGACAAGGGCAAAGTCTCTCTCTATTTGTAACAGAAGTAACAACATGACAATATATCAAGCAGTTTAACAAGACATGATTGGAAGATGAGCAACTCATAACAAGATGAACACTCGATTGATTAGGAGACGATAATTTTAAATCAAGAATGATCACTTATCCAGAATCAACAACAAATATTCCAAATGAATTCTAGAAATGAAAATATAATCACAATGTACGCACATATGGAGACATCAACTATCGCTTGATTGTGACAGAAACATCAATAATCCAATTGTTTGATGTAGGCTCATAACACAAAAAATGAATTATACTCAAGCGTGCAAGTGTAATCGAGTTACGTGACTTCAACACGCAACACAAAAAAATAGGTTGCACTAGAATCAGAAGGTATGGTCAAAAGAGTATTCTTTATGAAATATTTTTCGATATGAGTCATCAAACTATAGAGTATTAGCATCACTAAGAACAAGAAATCACAAACAATCATACTCTCTATGCAATTAAGGTAGAACACCATACTACAAGTATACATAGAATTATAAGGTTCATATAACAAGTATATAACAAACATATAAGAATAAAGAATTAAACAGTCACTAAGGATGTATTAAGGAATCACAAACTTCAACAACTACACACAAAATAAAGGGAATTAAGTAGTCATGCGTTTACACATCAAGAAAGACACACTCATCCAAGACATATATATGGTTAAAAAGGTTTTCACAACACTAATCCACACTTCAAGATAGAAATAAGTTTATTAACAACATACATGCAGGAAGATAAGGGTTCATTAAGGCATTATCCATCAATATCAAGGATTCTTGCATCACCTAACGACTTGCCATAATGTCCAACCGAACTTCACAAATTATAGAGATCGCCAGTCTCATAACTCACGACTCAACAGTGGATTTATGGTATAGAAAACATTAAGGATGCAACGCACATCACAAGCATCGTTCAACCTTATTTAATCATGCAAAGGAAAATAAAATTCATAATTCAGGTATGTTAAAAAAAACATTCATAAGTAATCACACAGAGTGCACACCAGAATATGATAAGCACATAACACACTGGCCGAAAGGTTCGACCTGCTCTGATACCACTAAATGTGACACCCTCTACCCCAAGATATATATAAATAAATAAAATATATAAAAATATCAATAACCAAGTCACACGGGTAAAAGGTTTACATTCACTTCACTATTATCAATTAAAACTCATTAAAACATATTTGGCTCAAAATAAGGCCGTCAAATTTTACAAAAATATTTTGTTAAATCAGTGAGATAAAATAAAATAGACTAACATCATGCAATTAATATAAAAACTTATGCCCATTGTCACATCCTATCAGAGCATTGTGTCCCGACGTCCTTCAACACAAGGTTCTTTAAAGCACTTCACCTAGTCATCTGCTCCCCCGAACACAAAGTTCAAGATCATCACAGGATCCAAACACAAACAATACACAGGGAGTGAGTTATCACATTCCTAACTAATAGAGAAGCAAGACAACTAGATATACATATCATATAAACCAAATAAAACTTACTTACACGTAACTCATGTAATTCCGCCAGTTTGTCATTCAAAGTTCACTTTTCATCCATCAATCACACTTTTCAATCATTAATCACATTACACAAGAATCACACGCTCTGATCAAGACATAATAACACATCAATTTCATAATAAACAATTAGCAAGCGCATGAGACATTTATGGTAAGACTCAAGCCTATATGCAATGTGGTACCATGTCAGTGAAAAACTACCCTGGGCACTTAGGAGAACATAACAAGATACACCACACAATGGGTTTGTCAGGTCACTCTCACTAAGTAAGATCATAGGGAGACTAGTTAGGGTCACGATGTTTTGCGAGAATGCTCCAACCATATGGGATCAGCATAGGCTTAAAGGAGCACTCAAACCCGATGACCCCCAAGGCCTACACTCCGAAGAGTACGTCAGGGTCTCTCCTTCTTGATTCAGGTCCAACCCCTAAAATCATTTTAGCAAACAGACACTGCTCGTGAATTATACAATACCCACGACCTCACACTCGTGTTTTAAACACGTATAACATATTGCACTACAATTTAACACTGGTTCCTAAATAGGAAACCTACACTTTCTCTTCAACCCTGCGCATTTACACTTTTCTCAAGATAACACTGGTCGGGTTATTATATAATTCACAGCTTACAACATAAATAATGTCACATCAAGAGTTAATCACACACTTATTCACAACCAAAACTCATTCACAATTTCACATCTCATAATGTCACAATCCACCATCACATGTTTTCACGTATCTCACAATTCAACACCTGTTCTACTTTATACTTTTACTCAATCTCAATAACAATATTGTGATCTCAAAACAACATGTCATTCCACAATTCATCATATATTTCATTCATAGACATTGCTCATGAATTATACAATACCTACGACCTCACACTTATTTTTTAAACCATACAACATATTGCGCTACAATTTAACACTGGTTCCTAACTAGGAACCTACACTTTTTATTTAACACTGCGCATAAACATTTTTCTCAATATAAACACTGGTCGGGTTATTATATAATTCACAGCTCACAACAAAATTAATGTTACAATCAACCATCTTATATTTACGTGTATGTCACAATTTATCACATTCAACTTTGCACTTATATTCAATCTTCATAATAATATTATAATATCAAAGTAATATGTTATTCTACAATTCATCATATATTCGATTTATCAGTTATATACAATTTCAATCATAATTTCATAATTCTAATATAACTATTTATTACACTAATATTATTCAAAGCACAACAAATTATACAAGAATATTTCTTAATCCACCGAGAGTAAAAATCCCTCACATAATTTCACATAATCATACTAGAAGAATTTCAATGTAATAAAACATCCCAAAAACAAACCCCAATTTGACCCTCTAAGGATCCCTACCCATATTTTCACTAATTCCCAATTGAGAGGAGAAAAGAGAAGAACGAAAATGAGTTCGAGATCATCATTTTTCCAAGACAAGGTTGGTGGTCTACGGAAAAAAGAGAGGGTTTTGAGAGGAGAAAAGAGAAGAACGAAAATGAGGCGAAGAGGAGGCACTTGAGTTAACATAGCTATTTATACCTAGGGTACTCAGCCTATTATTTGCTCTCTATTTATTTATTTATTTATTTTTACTAAACAAATTTTTAAATTTATTTTTAAAAAAATGGGATGTTACACCCTCTGTCGTTCATGGACCAGATGTTAGAGCGGCTTGCTGGAAAAGCTTTTTATTGTTTCTTGGATGGCTACTTGGGGTATAATCAGATAATAGTAGACCCTAAGGACCAAGAAAAGACTTCTTTTACATGCCCTTTTGGTGTCTTTGCTTACAGAAGAATGTCATTTGGGTTATGTAATGCCCCTGCCGTCTTCCAGAGATGTATGCTAGCTATTTTGGTTGATCTGAATGAAAAATGCATTGAAGTGTTCATGGATGATTTCTCAGTCTCCAGCCCCTCCTTTGACTGTTGTTTAACAAATCTGGAATTGGTGCTACAACGGTGTGTAGAAACTAATTTGGTGTTGAACTAGGAAAAGTATCATTTCATGGTCCAAGAGGGGATTGTCTTGGGCCTCAAGATCTCATCTAGAGGGATTGAAGTGGGCAAGGAAAAATTTGATGTTATTGAGAAGCTTCCTCCACTTGTTAATGTAAAAGGCATTCAGAGTTTTCTTAGACATGTTGGCTTCTATTGGAGGTTCATAAAAGACTTCTCCAAAATTGCCAAGCCATCAAGCAACCTGTTGAACAAGGTTGTTGTGTTTAAATTTGATGAAGAGTGTCTATTATAATTATTCTTTTTTCCTTAATTAGCTCTGCTTTCCTCAATTAGTCTTCTTTCCGTAATTAACCATGTTTTCCTCAATTAGTCTTTTTTCCTTAATTAGCTCTGCTTTCCTTAATTAGCTTTATTTTACTCACTAAGCATTATAAATTCATCACTTTTAATATTTCCTGCACAAAAACTTACATGATGTTAATTTAACAATTATTTGCTCAAAAAGGAAAAATTAGGAGAGAAAAATTACAAACTCCTATATAATTTAACCTCAAAATATACTCATAATTAGCAGTTATCAAACTTCTAGCCTGGAACACAGGTGCTGCTGTTCAACTCTGGGCTCAAGCTTTTTCTTGGAAAACTCAAGTCCAAGTGGTTTAGCCCCTTCACAATCAAGGATGTGAAGCCCTATGGACCAGTTAAGCTGATGGATCCTTCATCTACTGACCTAGAGCGTAGCTGGATAGTGAATTACCAAAGGTTGAAGATCTAAAGTGGTGGCAATATTGAGAGATTGACCACCATCATTGACCTCCATGACCCATGAGGGTGTTTTACATCAAGCTAGTGACGCAAAGAAGTGCTTACTGGGAGGCCAGGATTTCTAACCTTCTTTTCTTGTATGTTAATTCATGTTGCTTAATGTTTGGTTGTTAATTCTTGTGTTTGTGGATCTTGAATTATTTTAGTTGTGCCTTAACATTCAATAATGGTGCAAACTAGCTTTTTCTATAGTGTGATGTGCTCAATACTAGGAATGATCTGCATGAGTATAATTAGTGAATTTTGGTGTAAAATTGCTAGTTGTTTAGTTTTGAAAAGTGTCATCATGCGCTTAGTGTGTAACAGCATGCTAAGCACGTGTGTGTTGTTGCAACAGTCACACTTAGCCTACACGTCATGCTAAGCCTAAATTCCTCTTTGTTTTGCGAAATTTTGAATTGGGCTTAGCGTAAGATTGCTCGCTAAATGCGTAAATTGGTTAGCTAATTCTCGTGAAGCGCAACAGTCGCGCTAAGCCCAAAAACCTCACTGTCTAGGATGAATTTCAAAAAAACCTCCCTCTGGAGCTATCAAGAATTGGGCTTAGTGTGCAAGTCTAGGCTAAGAGCATACACACCAACGCGTTATGTGCTCCTGACGCGCTAAGCCACCTTGCACCTCTAGAACTTCCATACAATAATTGGCAAAGCATGGCAATCATAGGCTATGCGAGCCACACTTACTTGCTAAGCGCACCCTGCCTGCTAAGCAAAAATTGCAGCTCAAATTTCACTTGCAAATCTCACTAAGCCAGAATAGTGGCGCTAAGCCCAAAATACTCTCAAGTTTGAAATTTCACAAATTGGGCTTAGCGAGCAACTTCGCGCTAAGCATAGGTTTTATTTAAAAAAATTTGAAATTCAAATAAAAGTTGAGGGGTAAGACCAAATGACATCGTCCTTGGTGCTCTAAGCGAGCCATGCTCGCTATGCGCGGGGATCATAAATGCACCTTTAACTGTTAAGGTATAACGGCTAAGCATGATGCTCACACTAAGCGCGTAGGCCATAACTGCAGGCAATTTTGAAACTGCTCTGTCCCCCCCCCCTTATCTCCACTCTTCCACTTTTCTTTTTCTTTTCTTTTTCTTTTCTTTCTTTACTCCTCCCCACCTTCTCCTCACCTGCTCAATCTCTCTTTCTCCTCTTCGTTCAACACTCTTTCACCCTCCAGTTTTGGCTCTCCTTAGTGCTTACCTTCTTCATTCCTTCTTCCAAGTACTTTTGTACTTTCCTTCGGTTTACTGTGCATTTTATTGTCTTTTTTTTTTAGTTTCTCTCAATCTTTGCTTTGTTTCGTTATTTTCCCTTGTGTGTTGTGCCTTTTTGTTACATTGTATGTCATTGCATTTTACATTGCCTTTGTACATTTGTGCAGTTCGCTCATGAAAGCCTTATGTGGTGTGCCTTTCTATCATTTGCGCATTTTACATGTACTCGCTAAGTTGGCGCCCCGCGCTTAGTGAGTTCATGCATTATGGGTTTTGCAAGCATTTCTGGAAATTTTTTTGATGAACTCGCTAAGCTGAATCCTTGTGCTTAGCAAGTTCATGCGTTCTAGGTGTTTGTATAAGTTTCTAGAATTTGTTTGATGAAATCGCTAAGTCGGCATCCCGTGCTTAGCAAGTTCATGAGTTTATGTGTTTATGTTCATGCATTCTAGGTTTTTGTTCTTCCACTTTTAGGTGTTCATCATCAGTTAATAGTGCTGGGAATTTCCCAGATTTTGCTGCTTCCTAAGCGTGTGTACTCGCTAAGCAAGCACCTTGATATTTTATTTTTTTGTGCTTGGGCTTAGTGCTAGTTACACGCTAAGCGCACCTGCCATTTTAAATCTCCACACGCCCTTTTGTCTCCCAATGCATGGGCTTAGCGCCAGCTACGCGCTAAGCCCCGCTGGGGGCTTAGTGCGCACTCTTACCCGCTAAGCCGACATTCCCCTAGGACATTTTGTCATGAATTGTCTGGGTTTAGCGCATTGCTCACGCTAAGCCCACATTGTTTTTAGAAGTCCCATTTTTGCATTGGGCTTAGCACGCCAGTCGTGCTAAGACCAAAACCCTCTTTGTCTGCTTACTTGTGGTAATTGGGCAAAGCGCGCATCCTCGTGCTAAGCCCAACCTCCCTTTTGCCAGAGTGGCACTAAGCACCCAAATGGGGACTTAGTGCCCAGCCATTGCATATTTCCCTTATTTTTACCTTTTTACTTTCACATTTTACTATTTATCTTTCTCTTATCAGTCATGTATGTCCCTTTTTTCTCTTGTTTTTTTGCAGATGGCCTCCAAGAATTCTATGCAAACATCTACGACCCCGAAGACGGCTCACCTAAATAGTGTAAAGTTCACGAGAAGCTCATCTGGTTCAACGCCCAGATGTTGAACCCCTTTCTGGAGACACCGGTCATCCTTTTGGAGGGGGAGTGACAACCCACTTTCTCTCAGTTTCTCCGCACTTACCCTGATCATCAGGCCATTGTGGGGAAGTTGTGTACATCAGGAGGCTAATTTATGTTGAATGCAAAAAGGGCCTTATGGAAGATTCTTTGACCATTCTCGCTTAGACATTGAGTGTCTTGTCTTACTTTAAGTTGGCTCCCACCTTCCACACTTCGGACTTAAACATGGACCGCGCATGGCTAATCTATAGGATTGTTATGAAGATGAATATGGACTTGGGCAATACGATCTCCCACTAGATCACTCAGATTGCCCAGTCCAACTCTTCCCTATTGGGCTTCCCTACATTGATCATCGCCCTCTACGATGCTAGGGGGGTCTCTTCAAACACCCTGACTTTTGAGTCCTTGTGCCCTGTCATCAACCTAGCTTATATTAGGAAGAATTGTTGGAACCCAATAGATCCTTCCATAGTTTTTTCAGGGCCACGGAGGGCTAAGGCTCATGTCGTTCCAAATGCTCCTGAGGCTTCCCGTCAATCGTTCCTCCTCCAGTCTCCGTTTTTCCTTCCCTTCTCTTTACTCCTCCCGAGTAGCTGATTACCGTGATGACAATTCTTCATCAGGGACAGCTGCTCGGGAGGAGTAAAGAAGGGAAGGCGCAATGGAGACTAGAGGAGGAACGACTGGCAGAGGAGCCTAGGGAGAATCTGAAACGACACGAGCCCTAGCCCTCCATGGCCCTATAAAAACTATGGAAGAATATGCTAGGTTCCAGCAGTTCTTCCTAATATAAGTTAGGTTGATGACAAGGCTCAAGGACTCAAAAGTCAAGGTGTCTAAAGAGACCCCCTTGGCGTCGCAAAGGGCGGTGATCAATGTAGTGAAACCCAACCGGGAAAAGTTAGACTGGGCAATCTAAGTGATTTGGTGGGAGATCATAATGCCCAAGTCCATATCCATCTTCATAACAATCTCATAAATCAGTCGTGCGCGATCCATGTCCAAGTCTGAGGTGTGGGAAGTGGGAGCAAAGTTAAAGTAAGACAAGACACTCCATGTCTGAGTGAGAATGGTCAAGTCCTTCAACATAATCTTCCATGGGACCCCTTTTGCATTTAATTTAAATTGGCCTCCCAGCGTACACAACTTCGTCGTAATGGCCTAATTATCGGGGTAAGTGCAGAGAAACTGAGAGAAAGTGGGTTGTCGCTACCCCTCCTAAAGGATGATCGGTGTCTCCATAAAGGCATTCAACATCTGGACGTCAAACTGGATGAGCTTCCCGTGGTCTTTAAACTGTTTAGGAGAGTCGTCTTTTTGGTCGTAGATGTTTGCATAGAATTCTTTCACCAGTGCCATATCAATATTTTTTCTCCGACAGTTTGGTGAGCCTCGTGTGCCATTACCTCTTCTCAAGCTCCTCCAGGAACTCGTCGTATTGTATGTAAGCCAACTCCACATTCCTCTTTGGAAGAATGTTTCAGAGATAAACATTGTCCTGATAACACTGCCACACAACCTCAGACATGATGTTGTTAATTCTTAATTTTTTTTTCATTCTGAGATGAGATGTGTTGATTGTTCTTTTTTCTATTGTTTTCTCTCTCTTTTTTTACATGGATGATTGATGTTGGATAATAATATTTTATTGTTAAGCACATGTTTCTTATATAAAATGCATTTCTTCTTAAGGAACCCGTTTTGCCATGGAAACGCTCTACACTGGACAATTTTTTCACGAAACTGTATCTAAGTGAAGGAACCCAATATAAACTCCCTATTCCAGATGCTTTTGTTTGCCATCCTAATAGCCCTATAGCAATCACCGAGGTCCCTGCCCTCGGCCCACATAATGGACTCATCCTAATAATCTGAATTGTACGGCACCAACCGAACCTGCAAAACAATCACAAAAGAAAAGTTACCAAAAAGGCAGAAACGTAGAAAGAAATATTATGGAGAAAAAAAGATGTTACATATAACTATGCTATTATTTCGTAAACAAAGAGCTTTCCTTTGTTCCATACGTTTTCCACTGATGAAGCAAATTGCAATGAAAACCCCAATTAATAGAGCATTAAAGAGTGCATAATTAGGACACCTTTGTTTTACACAAACACATTTGTTACATATGTAAGCTCAACCAAAAAAGGGAAACATTTTGCAATCGTGTAATACTATTATTTCTTACTGGGTGAGAGGGTGATAGTCAGCGATGGAATGCTTCGTGGCCTTGTTCACTAAAGAAAAAGCAGGGTATCCCTCTTCATCCATCACCCCCGTGATGTACCTTTCGACCTTATACAAATGCTGAATCAAAAAAGGTGAAACAAAAATGGCACGGAGGGCAATAAAATAAGCATGTACCAAAGTAAAAACAATCACACCTTGAAATTTTGTGTCAAATTGTGCCAAACTCATTGAAACAAATCAGCTTACATGATTTTTGTTAAATGTTCTCATATATGTGTTGTTAGTAGGGAAATTAATTACTAAAAACTCGTTGATTCTTGTGATAATGGATTCGGTCCTCAAAACCAAGATATTGGATTCAAGTTTTGTGGGAAAAAATATATTTAGAAAAAAAATCTCACAAAAGGTGATTAGTCAAATTTTTCATAGAAATTAATCATTAATAAACCAATAACATGATAACCCAAAAAAAATGGTTGAGAAATTAATTATGAACTCAAAATTAATTTTGAATTGAAACAATCTTATATAACAGTAAAAAAGAAAAAAACTTTTGGCATTGATTTAAAAGTTTTATATTGAATGTAAATTTTATTACTGAGATAACTTTTGGCATTGATTTAAAAGTTTTATATAAAAAAATTAATAAATAAATAACCTTAAAAAACTAATATCACATAATTGCAATTAATTAATATCTTCAAAATGACTAAAATATCTTCAAAATGACTAAAATATAAATTTAAAATAAATTTCATATTTTACAACAAAATTATTTAAAAATTATTAATTATAAAAACAGAATTTAAGTACATGTAAACATAATATTCAAAATAACAATCAAAATTTAAATATTTGCAATTTATATATTTATTATATATATATATATATATATTAATTTATAGATTATTCTGTCATTATTACTTGGAGAAAGAACAATCAAAATAAATTTAATTAGGCTTAATATTTTTTAAAAAAAAAAAACATCTCCTTAGTTAAAAATATAAGTAATTATCTTTCTTGATGATGAATCAACTTACTCTAAGAATAACTTTTAAATTTTTTTTTAAAAAAGCTTTAAAAGAGTTATTCTTTTTCATAACCATTGATTTTTTTTTAGCTTAACCATTAATTTTTTTGAAATCTAATATATGATTAAGATTAACTACTTATTAATACCATTAGATTTCAAAAAAATTAAATGTGAGGATGAAAAATAATTCTAAAAGAATTAATTTTAAAAATTAATATCTTACTAAATATTTTAAAAATTAATTTTATTAATGTGGACGTTTTATATATTTAAATACTAAATACGTATATAAAAATATATAATTTAATCGAATTTGTACATAGGATTTAAAATCTAGTAATTAATAAAATATTCTTATCGTGTTAAAGTGTTTTTTTTAATGCGAATGTAACCCATATGCAGAAACCTCACAATTTTTCTCTCCATAAATGTTAAACAAGTTTTTAATCTAACACATAACTCTCATTGTGTAATTGACTATCTTCCACGAGTATATATGCATTGTAGATCAATTCCAACCAATTCCAACGTGCTTATGTTGAGTTTAACAAATCATGAAATCCACCACCACAAAGTTATCTTTTTCAATGACATCAACAGTGAAAACAAAATCCTAAAAGATCACATTTATATATAAGCAAGTGACCTTCATGATCACATTTGTACTGAAGATAGCAGTATTCCTCGAAACACACGAACACATCATTTCAAAATTCCTCCAATTAGCATTGATTGTATGGCAAATTTTCCCAAATGGGGTCCTCTTGCAAACTTATTCCCCAAATGGGGTCTTTCTTGAACAATTTTCGTCATGGTGTTGTCTTCTACGTGGGCTACATGTAAAATGCATGCAAAACGCAAGCTCTAATGGCGACTTCGTGGGCATTGGACACGTGGAAACCTAACCCGCCAGTGTTGTTGGCAACTTCACATGGAAGCTTGTCCCGCCAACTGAGGCCATGGAAATCGCCCATATCAATGGCGATTTGCACCTGCTGAGGCCTTTATATACGTGCTCAGTGTTTATAAAACTTACCATTTCAGTGCTTCGAGTTTCAGTGCGTTCTTGAGAAGTTTTCAAAATCGTCCAAATTTGCCTCATTTAAATTTATCAATCTTCAAAGTTTTATTCAAGGTTTGAAAGTCCCAACCAAGCAACTGTTAGCATCAAATATTTTGTTGAATTAATTTTTTATAAATTAGTTTTATATGTTATATACCTATTCGTTTGTGTTGAAACTTTGTTTATGAGTTTAAGTAAATTGATCAATATTATGTATGTTAAAAATTTGTGTATGTAAAATAAAATTTTTTTTATCAAAATTCTCTATGTTAAAAATTTGTGTATGTAAAATAATTTTTTTTTATCAATATTCTCTATGTTAAAAATTTGTGTATGTAAAATAAAATGATTTTTATCAATATTAAAAATTTGTGTATGTAAAATATAAATTATTGAATATTATACTTTTAACTGTGTTTAAAATAAAAAATATTTATAGCATCATATTTATTTGAAGTAAGCATTTTGAGTGTAATTTTTTTTTAATATGAAGTTGTAGTAATTTTTTTTAATATGAAGTTGTAGTAATTTTTTAATTAGATTAGGTTTATGTTTATGGTTTGTTGATGTGTGTTAAAAATTTATAAGCGTTGAAGTTGAATGGTGTTTAAAATAATTTTTTTTTGGCATTATATTTATTTATAGTAAGTATGTTAGTGCAGAAAAAAAATTCCAATATGAAGTATGATGTATTTTATTTTGTCTTTAAAATTAGTATCTTGAAATGGTTAATTAAATTTTTTTAAAACAAAAATTGAATGTGAAGTTCCAATAAAGGAACCTTTTGTGATTACATTTTATTAGTTAGGATTTAAAGTTTTATAAAATTATTTGTCTTATTTAAGTGTGTTGACGTTTAATTTATTTAAAGATAATAATTTTGATTACATCTTGATTAGTTTAAAATTACTACATTAAAATTACTACATCTTAATTATTTAAAGTGTCTTAATGTGAAATTGATTTGAAGAGAAATTTTTTTTAAAATAAAGTTTTGTTTTGAAGTTCAACCAAATTTTTTTTGTGATACCCATTTTATAAATTATTTGACGTGTTAAAATATTGTTTTTGTAGGTACACGATGAATTCAGTTATAACAGTGTTGTATTTTAATGGAAGGGTATATGAAGATAATGATGGTGTAATATTTGAAGACAGTAAAAAAGTCATTCAGATTAAACGTGGAATTAGTTTCAATGCTTTGAAGAAAAAAATTGGAGACAAGGTAAAGTTACAAAATAATGAAATTATTTCTGCTATTAGTTGTAGATTTTTAGTGTCAGGAAAATATATTGCCTTGCAAATTTGTGATGACGAAGACGTTGAAACGATGTTGGAAAGTTTTAAACAACAAGAACAAATGTCAGTTCTGGAATTGTACATAGAAAAGGATGTGGTTGGTGGTTCAATGTTTCATTCTGCAAATTCGCTTACATCATGTGGAAATTATTTATCTAATGATGAGACACAACCGACAACAAATATGAGCAATTTACATATTGACGAAGACGATGATGATGATGATGATGATGATTATCTTGTGTCTAACTCATACGTTGAAGAGTCTTTAGACGAAGATGACAGTGTTGACGGTATATCTGATACCGACGATGAAGTCATCAACATTCCTCAACCAGTAAGGATTGTTCACCCAGCAGAAGGTATAATTTGTTGTACAAAAAAATTAGACAATACATTTATTATTTGATGGAAATTCTATTTAATGCTAAATAAGTATGATTTGAATTTTTATTTTGAACTATTAGGTGCACAACGAATTGAAAATCCATTTTGGAATGATGCTATGCATTATAACAATATCAATTGGAGTTATCCTGATGAGGAGGACATTTGCGGTTTGGAGTTGCCGTCGACCTTTAATATTGGCCAAGAATTATATGTTGGCATGAAATTTGATAGTAAAGATGCGGTCAAAAATGCAGTCAAATAATATGTTATGAAGGTGCATCAAAGTTTCAAAGTTGTTGAAAGCAAATCGAACAAGTATGTGGTTTGTTGCTTGAATAAAAGTGCAGAGTGTCCTTGCCCTTTCTATATGAGGGCAATTTTATCTAAAAAAACAGATACGTGGAAAGTCACACAATGGGGTGGACCATATACATGTCTGAATATGACCATCACATAAGATCACGAGAAACTTGATTCCGATTTAATCGCCACTTGTGTAGTAGGTACGTATTTTATGTTCATATTATGTTAATTTTTTGTTAATTGTCATTTAAATTTTGTTATGTTATTGACAGACATGATCATAGAAGATCCATCAATAAAAATTTCTTTGATTCAAGAGAGGATTAACAGTGAATTTGCCTACAAGGTGTCATACAAAAAAGCTTGGTTGGCCAAACAAAAAGCCATTGCAATTGAATATGGCGATTGAGATGAGTCATATGCGAAACTTGGATCGTGGCTAACACATATGCAAAATCATTCCCCTGGATCACATTTTCAAATACTACATGACGATTTTATCGTTGGGAATACGGTTAGTCGCGAACATCGTCAATTTCATAGAGTTTTTTGGACTTTTGGCCAATGTAAAGAGGCTTTCAAGTACTGTAAGCCAATCATACAAGTTGACGGGACACATTTGTACGGCAAATACCGTGGGACCCTCTTGATGGCCACATCACAAGATGGAAATGGTGGTGTCCTTCCTTTAGCATTCGCGGTGGTCGAAGGTGAGACATTGACAGCGTGGTCATGATTTTTGGCACACTTGCGTGAACACGTCACAGATAAAAATGGTATTTGTCTAATATTTGATCGACACGCGAGTATAAAGTCCGCTGTCGCTAACGAAGCACTTGGTTGGCAACCTCCCCACGGTTATCATGTCTACTGTGTGCGACACATGGCAAGCAACTTCAATCGGAAATTCAATAATGCCAAACAAAAAGAAATGTTGAAGAAATTGGGTAAGATTTCATATTTCATGGTCACGTTTATTTAACTTTGATATATACTTAAACTTTTTATTCATAACTAATTTTATGCAGCCTACACTCCTTGCGAGCACATTTTTTATCAAAATCTAGAAAAATTTCGTGAACTGAGTCCAGCCATAGCAACATGGATTGATCGCATTTCAAAAGAAAAATGGACGATGACTTATGATAGAGAAGGATGTCGATATGGCCACATGACAACCAACCTCTCAGAATGTATCAATAAGATTTTGAAGGATTGTCGCAACATTCTCATAATAGTGTTGGTCAAATCAACGTACAGTAGGTGTCGAAAATACTTTGTTGAGCGTGGCCGCCAAGCCCAAAGACAGTAAAATGAAGGACAAGTATATTGTTCAAAGCTTGTTAAAGAACTTAGAAAAAATCAAGAACAAGCTTGTTCGCACATCGTTCGCGTGTATGATATCCACTCCACAAGGTTTGAAGTTGAGGAGACCTTCAATCCTATTACGCAACGTGGCGGACAAAAGTGGGCTGTTAACTTGAATGGTCATTATTGTCAATGCGGAAGGTATTCTGCGCTTCACTATCCATGTTCACACATTATTGCAGCTTGTGGTTACGTGAGCATGAACTACTACCAATATATAGATGTTGTTTACACAAATGAACACATCTTAAAAGCTTACTCCGCACAATGGTGGCCTCTTGGGAATGAAGAGGCTATTCCTCCTTCTAATGACACAAGGACACTTATCCCTGACCCAACTACAATTCGTGTGAAAGGTCGGCCAAAATCAACAAGGATAAGGAATGAGATGGATTGGGTCGAACCATCTGAGCATCGACAAAAATGTAGTAGATGTGGAGCCGAAGGGCATAACAGGCGTCGCTGTCCAATGCAATATGAGCATGGGAGTTGTTCAAATCATTGATTTATGTATGTTAGTGAATTGACTTGTATTTGTTTAAGTTCTCTTAAATGTATTGAATTTTTCGGGTTGAATGAATTTGTTAGTTTATAACATTACTTATTTTGATTTGTGTACATTACTTATTTTGGTTTGTATACATTACTTATTTGTGGGGTTCAATGAATTCATTACCCTAAGCGCTAACTATTACCACTAACCCAAAACCCTAAGCATTAAACCCTAACCCCTAGAACCTAAACCACAAACCCTAAACCTACACCATAAACACTAAACCCCAACCCCTAAGCAATAAACCTTACCCCTAACCCTAAATGGTGAACCCTAAACCCTAACCACAAACCCTAAACCTATATCCAAAACCCCAAACCCCAAGCCCTAACCCTAAACAATACACCTAAACCCTAAACCATAACACGTCAACCCTAAACATAGGTAGAGTGAAAGTGGGGAGTCCAATGCTTTAGTTAAAGGTATTCAAATTGATACTAAAGGAGAACTATCTACAATGATGAAGTATGGACTTTGTCAATGTGGAGTATCTGCACGTTTGTCAATGATGAAACTTTATTTGTTCTTCATAATTTCTTTTTATTATTATAGTTTCATGCGCCACATAAACTGTATACATTAGTAATAAAAATTGATAATAAAAAATAGAAAAATAGAAAAATGTAAATTAATAAAATACATAAAATTAGTAATAAAAATTGTCACAAGTCCCAAGTCACAACTCACAAATGATGACATCAAGTGTTGCGAAGGACACTCGGGAATAGGTTGTTGCATCCCAAATTGTCGCAACACTTTATCGGGTTGGTGCCACTCAACAACATGGAAACAAATTAGTGGCACCACCGCGCACCATGCTACGCTACCAACCAAACATATCGGAGGCAACGACGACATAATGGTTGTTGTGTAAGGCTCCCACAGAAACTGCATACAATAACAAAGTTGTTAATTTTCACTTAAACATGACATTGTATTAATTGTTTAACGAATTCATTATGATCTTCTTACCTCATGTCGTTTCATGATATCCAACTTGCGACGAAATACAATCAGATCATCATTCCCAATATGCTGATTTCCACGTCCCAACCACCTAACAAAAATATGAAATCATCAGTGGACACGCGTTACATTATTAGACCTATTCAAATGAAATCTTATTTTCAAAACAAATAACCTGTGTCCGAGTGGCTTATTTTGGATCACGGGAGGAGTCCTCTTTGGAGCCAAAGTCGTGCATCGTTCCCATGCCCACATTTGGATTAAGATGCACATACCTCCGATTGATTTTATTTTGTAATCGGTGGCGCTGCACATCTCTCTATATAAATAGGCAAGCACGGCAGGTCCCCATGCATACATGCTGCACTGCTCAAAGTCCCGTAAAAATTATAGGTACCATAGGGAAACTTTGCTGCTGCTTTTGTCAACAAATAGGACTCCTCCTATGAATCTAAGAATCCATGCACGGGTAAACCTTTGTAATTGTTCTACGTTCCCGTCATGGTTATTGATGTGTGAAAAATGATGAGCCAGCCAGCTTAATTTAACGACATTGCCTTGGAGTTCACCTTCCTGTAGTTTGACTCCCAATAATTCTTCACACAATTCAGCCCAATCAAGATTAGTTTGACCAATTAATGGTACCCCGTCAACACGCAACACGCAACACGCATACCTAATAATACTGAGACATCTTGAAGAGTAATTGCACACTCTCCACATCTCATGTGAAACATATGTGTTTCGGGTCTCCATCTTTCAATCAAAGCAGTAATTAATGAAGCATTTATTTTTAAATAGTCCATCTTGATTATCCAATAAAAACCGCATTGCCGAAGAAGAGGAATAATTTCCTCTGGAATTTCTTCTTCCCCTTGATACGTGGGGACAGCTCGTCTTATGTGTAATTTGTTGTTTTCTTCCCTGTTCCAAACATGTTATGAAACATGCTTAGCTTGCATCCATAGTACGTCTCCATCAATCGGGCCAGACTTAATTTTAATATTTGATGAAGATGATGACGAAGATGTCATTGATACTGCAAAAAAATATATAATACAATAAATTCACATAATAATTTATACATTAGTTATAAAGAAATAAAACTAACTACATTTACAATAAAATAATTAATTATATATCCCACACAATTTAAATTTTAATAAATAACAAAATATATAAAGAATTTATTTAAATATATAACAAAATTTAAATATATATAAAAATTTATTCAAATATATAAAAAAATTATTTAAATCTATTCCGTAAATAAAATAAATTACATGCAAAAACAAATTTTAAAAAATAACATCATATATATATTTATAGCCATAAATTTATATAATATATATACAAAATTATATAACTAACCTAGCATAGCAAATTTAAATATTTGTAATTAAAACTAAACCTACACTAAATAATTTAAATTAACAAATTAAAACCTAATTTAGCATTTAAAACTAAAACTAACTAAACACAATTTTTTTTAAATAACATCATTTATCATTTTTAATTAAAACTAAGTAAACACAAATTTAAATAAATAACATAGATTACCATTTAAAAATAAAACTAACTAAATATAAATATATAACGTAATATATATATATATATATATATATATATATATATATATTTAATATCATGTAATATATAACGTAATATATAACGTAACATATATATATATACCTACAAAAACTAACTAACTATAACTTCAAATATATAACATAATATATATATATATATATATATATATATATATATATATATATATTTAATGTAATGTAATATATAACGTAGTATATATATTTACCAAAAAAAATTAACATAATATATATACAAAATTAAAACTAAACCTAATATCATATAAATCTCATATAGAAAACTAATCTATCATAGAAAACTAATCTAACATAATCTACCATAAAAAATTTATACAATGTATCATATAAACCTAAATTACCATACAAAATTTAAATATATTTCACTAAAACTAAACCTACAACTAATCTAACATAATCTAACATAAAAAATTTATACAATGTATCATATAAACCTAAATTAGCATAGAAAATTTAAATATATTTAACTAAACCTAAACCTAAACCTAATATTATTTAAAACTAAAAATAAATCTATTGTACAAAACTATAATTATCAAACTAAACTTAATTTATCATTTCTAACTAAAACTAACTTAAAATACAAAACTAATAACATACATTACTAATTATAATCAGAATACAAATAAAATAAATATATTTAACTAAACCTAAACCTAATATTATTTAAAACTAAAACTAAAAATAAATTTATTGCACAAAACTATTTCTAACTAAAACTAACTTAAGATACAAAACTAATAACATACATTACTAATTATAATCAGAATATAAATAAAATAAAATTTTAATTAAACAAACTTACTACAACTGAATTCGTTTTGAGAGAAAGCTTCTCAAACTTAAGAACCAACAGCTTCCTCTAGCTTCCTTTTTCTTTCCTGCTGGATGCTCTAAGACACACGAACAACAACAACACTCACGTTCCTCTAGCTTCCTTTTTCTTTCCTGCTGGATGCTCTAAGACACACGAACAGCAACAACACTCACGTTCTTTCTGCCTTTTTTTCGCGTGATGGTCTACGGGGGAAGGGGGGGATTTAACGAAAACAAATCGCAGGTGCTGTTGGCGGTTTAGGGACCTCAGCAAAATCGTCAGTCAAACTGGCGATTCCTTGCTCTGCAGCTCCCTCGGAAATGGCTTCTGTGCATCCTGCACCCTAGCCTGATAGCCTTGGAAATCGCCAGTCAAAGCTGCGATTTCAGCACAGGCTTGAAGTCGCCAGCAGAACTGGCGAGACGCGCTTCCACCTGAAGTCGCCAGCAGCACTGGCGGGTTGGGCTTCCACGTGTCCAATGCCCACGAAGTAGCCAATGGAGCTTGTGTTTTGCATGCATTTTGCATGCAGACCACGTAAAAAACAACACCATGGCAGAAATTGTTTAAAAACGACCCCATTTGGGGAATAAGTTTGCAAAAGGGAACCATTTTGGAAAATTTGCTTTGATTGTATTTTGCCTTATCACTACTGATCCTTTATATTGTAAATTGATGGTAAAGTGAATGAGATTTACTCACAAAGGAGCATTGAGTGGGAATGAAATTGACGGTAACGTAAATGAAATTGACGGTAAAGTGGAAGAACAAAATTTGAAAGAAAGAAAAAACCTATAACACGTAAGATGAAGGAGCATTGAGAGGATAGTGGGATAATGGATGTAAGGAAAATATATCTGAATTTTTACAGCGAAGAGGAATTCTTGTCACCTTAAAATAAATTTTTCCTACCCTATCCACCGGAATTAAATTTTGGTTAAACATGGCATTAAATGACTCTCAAGAATAAAATATATACATAAATAGTTATTTAATTTCTTCGTATCAAACGTATGTTAAACAAACATCTCTAGAAAATTTAGTTTCACCATAATACAATGACTTCATTTGTTGAAACTAAAAATACCAGAATGTATCTTCTATGCTTTAACAATAACTATAAACTAAAAGATTTTGTTTGTGTAAAATTTATAAATAAAAATAAGAATGTTTTTATTATTAAAAATAAATATTTTATTTTATTAGACTCCTATAAATACTCATTGAAAAGTAAAAATTCAATACATAATACTTATAATTGTATTTCAAAATAAATAACGCTACACTTACAAGTTACAACATTTTTTTACAACTTTATATAATTCATTTTTTCCACCTAACTTGAGATTAGATTATTCATCTTATGATCCATTTCTCTTATCTTTTTTCTATTTCTTTTTTAAACCGTAAAAGTTGTAAAACAAAAAATAAAAAATCAGTGGCATTTCTCTTTTAAAAGAAGTTCTCAAATATAAAGGAAAATTAAGAATGAAAAATGAAACATTGAAAACCCATGATCTAGCAAGTCACATTGTACTCTCCCCGTGTTAGTTAACTAGTCATCACTCATCAGTGATAGATGTAACAAGTAACAACAGCAGTAATTGTTCACACTGAATCACATTAAGATATACTAGTAAGAAGATACATGAACTGTATACCAATATATATATGGCAATCAGCACATTAACCAGTGCCACATGTATGCAATAAATATTAGATAAACACACTTATTCTATTGAAAAAAGCCGATTGCTTGGTACCAGTAAATGCAATACACACCATTCATACTCTAGACAACACCAAACTACTCAAATAGAAGGGCCAATAGTCCTCTCAACTTAATGCATCTTCAAAGCCACTCACAAATCCCGTCAATTTTACTCCTGCATTTAGCATAATCGTTAAGATTTAAGAAGGAATCAGTTACAATATTTCATTCTTAGGGAAAGAAAAGAAAAATGGGGACAAATGATTTTGTCAATTTTTCAGGCACATTCAGCAACAAAAAGTATGTCAACTATTTTTTTTTTTCTTCTGGATCATATGCTACCAAAGAAAAAGAAACATAAGCTATTGAGTAGATAGTATAACTTCGGAATCATTAGGAATCCTCTGACCAAATGTTGAGACTTGAGACACTTAAAACATCAAAGGTTAGTCTTGATAACAAACACAGCATATATACATTACAAACTTCTTTACCGTTAGATAATAATGTTTTAAAACTATTTAGGCATTTAGAAGGAATCACAAAAGGAAGAAACATGATAGAGATTTGCTGGGAATTTAATTTATGTTATGGATAGAAAACTTACAGTAAGGTAAGATCTTCCACCGTTGGTTATCACCTTTGTTCCAGTCCCAGAGGACTATTGTAGTGCCATCACGCACACCTCCAGAATTCTTATCGCCATGAAAAGCATCCACATTAAGATGAACATTGTTGACCATCCTTATAGCTCTGTGGCCATCTCCTAAGTCACGGCTTTCAGTCCACAGAATAGACTCATCAAGATAGTCTGGCTTGTAAGGTATCAGCCGAACCTACATGAGAATTATAAGATTTCTCATGTAATTAACAAATTACCAGAAAGGGGGAAATGAAGAGAAGGTAGGAATGAAGATGTTATATAAAATTGCTATTTTCTCCCAACAAAAGGATCTTCCCCTCTATCCACTTTCCATTCACTTTCTACTATCCACGAAACAGGATACAGGGAGAACCACACACAAACAAGTGATGATATGGGCAACTCAACCATAAAACTCAAGAATTCAAAGCACATTACTGAAAGATCAAATTGGCAAAGTATAGAAAAATAAAGAGATACTGTCACATGTTTTTGTTATAAAAGTTTTAAGGGCCAGAGAGCATTTTGATGCTGTCTCACTGCAAGGTTACGCCATGCCACATGCCTTGGAAAAGACTACTACTACTACTAATAATAATAATAATAATAGTGATAATACTTGAAGATGACTTGTCAAAGAAAGTCTACTGATAAAAATTGATCCCAAGATCGTTTTACTGTTGCTCTTGGCTACACTTTTGTTTCCTTTAACTTTGAAGTTTGAACCCATTTTTTATTCACTTTGGGGGAAAGGAAATAGACAAACCAAGATGCTTCACTCTGCAATTATCCCAATGCAAACAGATTGGTAATTTGCACATCAGAACAAAAGCAACTTTATCTTAAAAGCAGAAAGCCCCAAGCAACTCATAAAGCTATTTAAAAAAGGACCTCACTCATCAGGGTAAGTTTCATTATTTGATTCTAGAGTAATTATTATTATTATTATCATGTATCCACTTTCTCATCCATCTCATTTCCACAGCAACTCATTATCAGATCTATCATTTTTTTTTCTCTTTACTTTTTCTTTCTACCTCTCTCTTCCATCCACTCATAAACCCCCCCATTTTTGGGGTGTAAGTTAGCCATTTCCTTGACTTTATTTGAAACAGAAAAGCTAGCAAAGCCATCATGTTTGTACGGTAAATACTGTAGTAACAGAACATCAAGAATCAAAATTACCGATTGACATGCATTTGCTGTA
Source organism: Glycine soja (assembly GCF_004193775.1). Taxonomy (NCBI): domain Eukaryota; kingdom Viridiplantae; phylum Streptophyta; class Magnoliopsida; order Fabales; family Fabaceae; genus Glycine; species Glycine soja. The sequence goes on along the minus strand of NC_041020.1, from coordinate 36,174,343 downwards.
ACAGACATCACATTCCGATTCAAACACAGATTCGCTGCAATCAGGAATTTAACACATTCCCGCAATCAGCTAACTGTAACCCATTAGATGAAAATCAGACGAATCATATTTTATCTCCAAAATCAAACTTAAAAAAAAAATGCATCTGAAATTTAAACCGTCTGATCTTCATCCAACAACAGTGCTGTTTCACTATTGCATGAAAGCAACAAATCTGAGTCGGGTTCCTTTCATTTCCATCACGAAACACAGGCAAGAAAACATAGCATAGCTACAATGCTTATCACCTATTAGGATCATTCAAACAACTCACAATTCTAAGGATGAAACTTTCTTAGGCTGTTTGGACAAACTTTTCTAGAAGCATTTCTGGGAGAAGAAAAACATGAAATGGACTTCTCCGAAAGCTAAAATCATTTCATTTTTTTTCTTCTTATTTTCTTCTAGTGGAATTGCTTCTGGATAAACTTATCCAAACATGCCCTTATTCCAAAATCTTAATTGAAAACCCAGCATAGCAAGCATGATCATATCAACGGGTAAAACTTGAGAAAGAGATCTTACTGGATGAGTAGCACCGATGGAGTGCTTCAAGGCCTCACCAGTGGCCTTGTTGATCAAAGAGAAAGCAGGGCACCCCTCTTCATCCTTCACCCTCGTGCTGTACTTCTCATCCTTATACCAATGCTGCGTTTCAAATAAAAAGATAAACAAAAAATAAAGGCTAAATGATCATATTGGTTCCTGAACGGGTAACCGGATAAAAAGTGTGACAATTTCATCCTGTCTTGTGGTGTCTGCGGTTAAGTTTCTTTCTTTTATTAAGGGACTAAATCGTCACTGGCAGGTTAAAATATATTCAGGGACCAAAATGGTGAAACATTACAAAAAGAAAAAAAAAATCAGATTTAGGGTAGAATTGGGGTTGAGAGGGAGACACACCTGGTACTCATTGGTGGGATCGGAGGGAGCGAGAATGACTTGGCCGCGACGAATGGTGAGAGAGAAATTGGGATTAGCTTTGGTGAAAACCCTGACAGTGGGTTTGGTCGAGAGACCACCGGTGTTAACCTGGTGGCTCACGTGATGAACAGTGGTGGGGGGTGCGTTGTTGTGGGAGGAGAAAGCGGAATGGGGGGTGTGGTGGTGGGACTCGTGAGCCACGTGGTGCACGGTGGTACTGCTGCCTCCGTGAGCGGGGTAATCAGCTGCAGCGGGAGCAGGTGGGTAAGCGTGGGTGAAGGAGTCATGATGACGATCATGATGATGGTGGGAAGGGGGTGGAGGCGGGGGAGCGGAGTAGTTGTTGAAGTCATGGGACACGTGTCCTGGTGTCACGTGAGCGGAATGGAACACGTGGGTCTCCGGCTGAGGGGGTGGTGGTTGAGGGACGCCGTAGAACGGAGGTGGCGGGTTGCTGAAGGAGTTTCCCGGCGGAGGGTAAACGGTGGGTCGTTCGTCGTCGTCGTCGTCCCTGCGGTGGTGGGTGTGGGTGGCGTGAGAGTGGTTGAAGGGGAACGACATGGTTTGGCTCTGCGTTTTGGAATATGAGTTTAGTTGAGGGAAGAGAAATGGTGCTTTGTTGTTAAGCTGCTTACTTTGGTTTATACAATTTGATGTTGAAATAAATAAGGGGAGGGCCCACCTCTGCATCTAAACTTCAAAAAATATCACTGGCTTATGGCTTTGGGGTCCTATCGGATACGTGGCGCCATCTCGCTTCGTGCGGAGAGGTTTTCTTTTCTGCAACTTTCGATTAACTATGTCATCACGATGTTAATTGATATTAATAAATTGTTAAAATTAGACTAACGTGTCCGTGTGAATTGATAGACATACGATTTGTTTGTGTTTTTTTTTTTGATAAATAGTTTTTTTAAATCATATATTATTGGTATGTAATATTTACTTATTTTATTAATAATTAATTTTTGTTGAAAAATTTGGTTGATTATTTTTTAGTAAAATTCTCTTCTTTCATTTTAAAATCTGAGTATAAAATTTTAGTTAAGGGAAATCAAATTTAATATTACTCAAATTAATTTGGTTTTTGATAAATTGTTTGGGTTTATGTAGTAGTGTTTTGAAAGTTTATAAGTGACTTTAATGCTTTAGATAAATAAATTAAAAAAAGTTAATAAAAATATATAACAAAAGCAAAATTATTTAATTATTTAAAAACTAGAAAATATTGAATGAAATATATTAAACTTTACTTGTTTTGTTTATATGAGAAGTAAAAAAAAAATTCAAAAAGACAAATCAAAATTAAGTTAATTAATAATTTCATACATTTAAATTGTATTTTAAAAATATTCATAAAATTAAATGATTTAATTTTTTTAAAATAATTAAATAATTTAAGTAATGATTATATTCAATCACACAACACATTAGTCACGGAATAACTTTTCCAACTAATGAGTGTACTTGTATTGTTATAAGTCCAACTAATGTATCAACTTACATAGGGAATTAATTAGCATGTGTTTTATTCTCTTAGTTCTTTCTCATATTTTTTTTATTTTAAAAAAATAGTTCTGAAGTTTTTTATTTGTATTCTACAATAATGCATATGTATAAATTAATTAAAAATTGAGTGAAAAATAAAGGTATCCTTATGGCGCGCCTATACCAGTAGAGTTTTCACTTCTCGTCATGTTTCAAGGGAGCAAAATTGCGCAGCTGATACTTACTTTAGTGAAGTGGGCTTTGGGGAGTGATTCTTCTTTCACTATTCTTGATGAGCCTCCACATTTTAATAAATGAAATTTGAGATAATAAGTGTGCTAAACATTAGGTTACTTGAGCATGTTCTGTTAAAATATATTTTTTTTTGTAATGTTAAATTATTATTTTTTATTTTCAAGTTTTAAAATTAATTTTTTAAAATAATAGAAAATATTACCCTCTCCCCCCTCCCATATAATTTGTTTTGTGAATCACACATGGAGATGTACTAGTTATAATTGAAAAAAAAATAATGTTACTTTAAACTTTGAAAATGTCAAATAAATAGATTTTTTTTTTCAAAAATCCAACAATTAAAAGAAACGAAGACAACATTACTCTAAAAGAAAATTAATAATTAACCTATCTAACATTGGGTCCATATTTCTATTTCTAATAATTAAGACAAAAAAGTGCACATATTTGTTTGTTATATAAAACATTGAATAGGGTATTTAACTATTAAATTTTAAATATTTAATTATTATAAAATATATTAAATGAAAAGTTATTTCTCACCACGAAGATGAGATCACAATAAAGAATATAGATTCATCAAATGGGGTTGGAATTGAAGGTGAAACGTCTGTTTCAAACATCATTTTGATCTCAACAAAATTTCTAGTATTGACGTTGAAGAAGCCATAAAATCTAGTAAAGCATCTACATTAGAAAGTTAAATTTCAATTCGAATGATTAATGTGAATTTTTCTTTTGGAACTAAACAAGAAATTTTTAAATATGAGAGATTAAAAACATAACTAACAAAAAAACAATTCTTTTTTTTTTTATCGGTAAAAAAAAATCCTTTGGATTTGATTAAATGAGATTACCATTCATTTATTTTTCACGATAAAATGACACTTCACCTAATTACTGATGTTGCATTTGAATTATCAACTACTCTAGATTGCAATGACCATTGCCAATTTAAAGAAGAGAAAAAAGCTCATACTACTCATCTCTCTTATGTTTATTAAGTATTAAGTCAAAACCAAGTAGTTATTGTGGTTCTTCCCCACAGATGGTCACCCTATTATAAACCGTAAACAATGCTATATAAACTTTTGTATAGATAATTATTTTAGTAGTTATAAGAAAAAATAAAAATAAATTAATTCATTTTTTTCGTAAATTAAAATTAATATACCCCCTTAGTTTTTATCTAACTTCTTCTTCTTCTTCAAATGTTAAAGTACGTAAGTTACTTTTAACTTGCAACATCGTTAGAACAACAATTGGTGCTGCTATCCTTCCAATCCTCGTGCAAGAGGCAACTACGGACAAGAAGGGTCATTGTAGAACATAAATATAAGGTTCTCTTTAGATGAATTTTTTTAATAAGTATTTATAATAAGAAAAAACAAAATGAAAACTTTTTTTTAAAAAAAAAAACTTATGTACTTCTATTTTTATAGATATTCTTTTCTTTATCTTCTCTAAAACCTAAGATGATTATTTATTTTTAACTTATGAAAGAAATTTGATTCATTTTATTTTATTTTCATAAATACTGATTAAGAAATTTATAAAATTTTAAAAATTTATATTTATATATATATATATATGAAGAATATTATTCGAGTATACAAATTGTTATTTACATGTTCTCGCAGTTATGATATCTTAGGCTTTATAAAAACTAGACCCAACCATAAACCCACACGACCCAAGCTAATGTGGGCTTGCATCACTCTTTAGAGGGCCCAAATTACACATAAAACGATAATAAATTAATTGAAACGAAGAGTTGGCAACAACTTTGCATATAAAATTGGATATTTTTTAATTTTAGTCTTTTCAAGCTTTTTTTTTAATTCTTTAGGAGCATTTGTTTCACGGATAATTTTTTTAATCTTCAGAATTTTTTTCCCTCTAATGTAACATGACAATGTTATTTTTGATTAATCATAAGAAAAATATGTTTGGTTAACTATTAAAATTGGTGGATAATATTTTTTATATTTCTAAGAATAATTACTTGAGTTTTGCAGAATTATTTTTTCTTAAAAATATATATATTATAATTATTAAAATATCCTTATTGTATTAAAAGATATTTTTTATACCGAATGTAACCAATGTGCAAAAACCTCAATTTCTATCTGCCAAAATGCTAAACAAGTTTCGTATCTAACATTATATACATAACCATTCGGCATGTAATTGGCAGTAACATGAACAAAATTGAGGGAATGAAATAGGTGCAACATTAGGGTTGACATTGTGGGCGGGTCTTGGCCCAGCAGTCCAACCAACCAAAAATGTCAAGAGGTGGGTTAGGTGACTCAATTTCTCTGTCCCCATATTGTTTATCCCGCCTAACCCTGCCAACTAAGCGGGATGGGACGAGTTGGCCCACCGATCTGTCATACATTTAAAAAAAAAATGTAAATACTAATTGGTATTTGAGTTTTGGGTTGTCACTTTGTATTTTTTTAAAAATTTACAATATTATTTAAAAAATCAAAAAACATATTTATTATTGTTTTATATTATTTTATAAATTAAATTTCTCTAATACTAATAGGAAATTTTTTATTAAAATCAAATTTAAGATAAATAATTGATATATTTTATGTTCTCTAACTATATTTGTTCATTTAGGTTAATTTTATGAAATAAAATATTAAAACTTCCCTTTTTTTACCTTTTCTTTTTATTTTTGACGGCCAATCCACCCCTTAAGTGGGATGGATCAGGATTTTCAACCCATCCGAACCCATTTTTGGTAGGCCAAGATGGGTCTGACCAGCTTTGCCACCTTACGCAACATATAAAAACAAAATTTGTGAGAAAGGAAAAAATCATAACACCTAACATGAAAGAGCATTCTAAGGATAATGGGATAATTGGCAATAAGGATGGTATATCTGGATTTTAACTTATGAGAAGAGATTCTTGTCACTTAAGAATAAAATTTCCTTATTCCCTTCACCGGAATTAAATATTGATTAAATGTGAAATTATAGTTTATCTAGGAATAAAGATTATCAAAACTAAAAAAAGTATCTAACAAATATTCCTTTAAAGATTATTTTGTTTTTGTTTTAGCCCAATGATAATTCCCAACATAATGAAGTTAGGAACCCATTTCCTTGTCATATAATCAATGACCATGACAATGCATTCATATGTAATTTTTTTTATAAACTAAGTAAATTCTTAATCAACTAATTATTGTGACATCATCAAATGTTTTGAATAGATAAGGAAGTACTTGCATATCTTTTGTTGTATTAGTCTAAAACCAACTTTTGATTGCCTACCTCGATATAAAAAAACATTAGTTACTAAAATTTTCATTTTCTATATGATGAAATTTGGTTGCCAAACAAGTTAACAATCAAATTGATGACCAAACCATGATAGTCACAATAAATCTTGTCGCTAACAATTCTAATTATTGAATAAACATTCAGTTGAAATTAGCGACCAATATATTCGGTTAGCATTTTGTTTGCAAATCAGTTAATCATAAGATTCTTGTTGCTAAAATCTTAGAAAGGGGTGAAATTAACAATTGAATATTTTGGTCGCAAATTTAGATGCTAAGTCATAATTCAACATAAATATTAAAATAAAAATTGCGTTTGTAACTGATAATGTGATCATCACAAAGATTTACATTAATAAAATGATGCTAGCGACCGTTCCTTCGATCTCTATTTTGGTAACTAAATATAAATTGTACAGAGACATTGTTATTTGATTAGTTTTTTTTACTTGCTTTATTATTATTATTATCAACAGAAATTAAATAAAATAATAAATATGTTAGTTGCAACCCAAGAGATCAAATAAATATGATGAACTAATTTTAAAAAATGATAAAAAAAATATATTTCAATATAGTGTTTCATGTGTCAGTGCGCTAAATGGCATGCTTGAAAAATCAATTTTGAATTGAGATAAATTAATTGGGCACATCAAATGTTAATTTTGATTCAATCCAGTCAGGTTGAAATTATGCCTATCCAACGCATGCATATATTCATCTGGGTGCATGTTGACTAAAAGAGAAGATCTCTATTTCTTGTTTTCCATTTTTCGGTGCTTATTTCTTACCCATTTGTTTTAATATCCTCCGTGTAATAAACAATAAAATTTAGACATATGACATGTTTGGATGCACAACTATAGAAGATCTTATAAGAAAAGAATTTATTCAAGAAATTCTTATCCAAAAAATTGTTTTTACACAAGCTAATTTAATGTTTGGATGATAAATTCTTAAATGTTTATTTAAAATAATATGATATTTGGATGAAATTGTAGAAGGTCTTTTACATACTTAAAATTACCAAAAATGATATTATATGCTTTGATATTATTAAAACTAATAATTAAATACTTTAACATTATTATATAATTATTAAATGTTTTAAATAATTAAATATTATTAAAAATTACTTTTTTCTTCTATTTCATTTATAAAACTATTTTAACTTTATCATTATATTTAAAATATTTTTATATATTTTCTAGAAATTTTGATTAAAAAATAAATATTTTTATAAAAATAAAATAAATATATCTCATAAAAATATAATTATATGTATTTCTATATAATTAATTTTCATATTTAAAATTTAATTAATACATTATTGTTTTAGTAATGTTATCACTCACATTCTAGTTTATAAATTTAATTATTATCTATGTAATAATATTTTGTAACATATAAAATATAAAATGTCATTAACCTGGTAATAATATGATCAATAATGTCTTCCAATATAAAATTATTCAAATGTACTCATACCATAAACATGCAACTTTATATTATTAAAAAAATAAAGAAATTAAATACGTGTTGGAAACATATTCTTTAGAGATTCTCTAAATCGTTCCATTTGTAAAGTACTTTGAGCATCCGATTCTTCTCATGTTGTAATACTAAGACCAACTTCACTTTCATCTTCATCACTATCTATTTATTCGTTATCTTCATCTAGTGAATCAAATTCTCTATCACTCTTGTCATTTCTTTGAATGAAGTTATGTATAGTCATGCAAGCAACAATGATTTGGTTTTGTTTCTTCAAAGCAAAAGGTGGCATATTATCCAATATCTTTTATCTCGCTTTACATAAACCAAATGCATGTTCAATTGTACTTCAAAGACTAGAATGATAATAATTAAAAACTTCAACTCTCCCCCTTATTCTAGGCCCAATTCTAAATTGCGAGAGATGATACCTAGTTTTCTTGTATGGCCCTAAAAAACCCATAAAAGTAGGGTAACCAAAATCAATAAGATAATATTTACCTAAAGAATAAAACAATATTGCATGTTAGAACACAAAATTATAATGATACAAATATTTATAATATATAAATGTTAAGTACCTTGAGGAGGATGTGGAAAATGCAATTCAAGCTTACGTAAAGCCTCCATAAATATCTTAGTATCATGTGCAGAACCTTCCCAACCTGCCCAAACAAAAGTGAAACACATGCTAAAGTCACAAGCAACCATGACATTAGTGGTAGTGTAGCCTTTTCGACCAATATAGACTCCTTGTAGATGAGAGGGAACACAAACTCGTATATGAGTACCATCTATTGCACCAATACAATCCCTAAAATAAGGGCGATATCTGACATCTTTCATACTCTCATCTCTCATCGGGAGTATCTCTAAATGATGGATCAACAGGCTTAATTATGTCATTTGCAAACATACACACAGCTTCTAAGACACTATGAAAATGTATAGATATTGTTTCACCTGAATGTTGAAATCTTTCCTCACAATTATGAATAAAACCTGATTGACTCAACATGTATAAAAACAAGCCAACTTGCTCATAAATGCTGACATTTTGAGTTTTCTTTAAGTTGTACTTGGTTTCCAAGATATCACATAATTCAAGAAAGACAAGTTTCTTCATTCTAAACATTTGATAACAACGTATTAGATGACCATTTAGAATTTTAGATACCCAATGATGGTCTGTCATGCTTGAATCTCTACATGAATTTTTCACAACATAATTCATGAAGTAATTGGTAACATTAACTACAACAAACATCAACACTTTGTTCTTCGTAATGTGATCGTCATCGTCAGATGAAAAGTCATTTGATGATAGTGATGAGTCATTTGATTGTTGGATCAAGTGGCCTCATAATAATTAAGAAGGGGAGGGTTGAATTAATTATTCCTAAACCTTTACTAATTAAAAATTTACTCTTCTAAGGTTTTTACTATGTTGTTAAGTGAATAAGGAGTAAAAGAGAAACTTAACCAAAAGTAAAAGCGGAAATTAAAATGCACAGCGGAAAGTAAAAGAGTAGGGAAGAAGGAGACAAACACACAAGAGTTTTTATACTGGTTCGGCAACAACTTGTGCCTACATCCAGTCCTCAAGCGACCTGCGGTCCTTGAGATTTCTTTTCAACCTTGTAAAAATCCTTTTACAAGTAAAGATCCACAAGGGATGTACCCTCCCTTGTTCTCTTTGAACCTAGTGGATGTACCCTCCACTAGAACTGATCCACAAGAGATGTACCCTCTCTTGTTCTCAGTCAACAATCCAAGTAGATGTACCCTCTACTTGTACCACAAAGGATATACCCTCCAATGTGTTAAGACAAAGATCTCAGGCGGTTAAACCTTTAATACTTTGTGAATGGGGATACAAAAGAATTCTCAGGCGGTTAGTCCTTCGAATACTTTTGTATAAGGGAAAGGGAAGAATCAAAAGAATTATCAGACTGTGTCGTTTTGAATTCTTTGACAAGGGAGAAGGGAGACACAAAAAAATTCAGGCGGTTAATCCTTCTTTCTTTTGGAAAAGAGACACAAAAAGAATTCAGGCGGTTAGTCCTTGGCGAATTCTTTTTGGCAAAGGGAGAAGAGATGAAAAGAATGAATAGCACAAGTTTTCAAGGTTTAGAAAACCAGAAAACTTTGGAAAGCTTTTGGCACAAAGAAGAAGAAGAAGTTCAAAGAGACTCAAAAACCAATGTGGAAAAATTGCTTGTGTAAAGAATGCATTCGAGAAGATAGATGTGTAGATTAATAGAATGGATTGATGTAGGATAAGATAGATGTGAAATGCAAAACAAAGTCTTGCTTTTATAGACTCTTCATATCTGGTCAAGAGAACCATTAGAAGAGTTATGACTTTTAGAAAAACTTAAAACCAATTTGAAAAAGTCAAAAACCATTTGAAGAGTTACATCTTTTGATTTGTTTAGAAACTATCACTGGTAATCGATTACCAAATCATTGTAATCGATTACACAAAGCTTTTTTGTGAAAGAATGTGACTCTTCACTTTTGAATTTGAATTTCAACGTTCAAGCACACTGGTAATCGATTACCAAAACATTGTAATCGATTACAGCTTTTTGAAATCAATTGGAACATTGTAAATTTTGTTGAAAACTTTTTGAAAACCATTTTGCTTACTAGTAATCGATTACCAGAGAGTAAAAAACTCTTTGGTAAACATGTTTTGAGAAAAATCCATGTGCTACTTAGTTTTTGAAAAAACTTTTTAATACTTATCTTGATTAATTCTTCTCTTGAGTCTTGAATCTTGATCTTGATTCTTGATTCTTGATTCTTGAATTCAACTTTCCTCTTGAATCTTGAAGTGTTCTTCAACTTTCCTCTTGAGTCTTGAAGTGTTCTTGATTCTATCTTGAATATCTTGAACTCATTCTTTGAATGACCTTTGAGTTTTTTGTCATCACCTTTGTCATCATCTTTGTTATCATCAAAACATCTTTGAATCAATCTTGATTCATCATGAAGCTTTGCTTCTACATTAATGATAATGATGAAGACATCCTGTAGAAGGAAAGAAAAAGTCATAACACAATTGAAAATAAAAATCAAGAGTCAAACCATAACCAAGTTCCATAGCATAACCAAAATTAAAAACAAAGATCCATGACATAACTGAAATTAAAAACTAAGATCCATAACACAACCAATGTTCATAACCAAGTAAAACTAGTAGGTGTCAATGATATCAGATAGAGGAGAAACTAAGAAACTTGTGCTTAAGTGTCAGACTTGATCCATCCAAGTTGTAGCTCAGACTCTTCTAAAGCAACAAAGGTGATCTTGTTTGCCCTTTTTTTCATAAGTCTAGTGGCTTTGTAAAATAGTTCACTCTCACGCTCAAGTCCTGATAGATCTTTCAACTTTGCTACACGTGTAGTAATGCTAGTTGGGTCTTGAGCAAATACACTAGACTCAAATGTTTAAATAATACGATCTAATTGTGAGGAAAGCTTGGCAACAACCCTAATTCTTTTGTCACCCTCTCTTCCTCTCTTCCTCTGTCCACTTTCTTTTTCCAAAAACGTTATCTGAGTTGTTGTGTCTATCTCAGGCTCATTCACTTCCATCTCAGTGTTATCATCAATGTTATCATATGTCTCTTCTGTTCTTCTGTTGAATCCTTCATTTTGTCTTGAATCTTTAGATGGTGCATATGTTGCCAAAACCCGTAGCAATAGTACCCTTAAAGAGAAATTCCATCTCAATCAAGAATTTGAGCCTTACTCTCTAAACTTTGTTTGTTACTTCAGGATCCTCCTATAAAATAAAAAATAAGAATTATAATATATATTTGATATGGGAGTTAAGAGATAAAAATTTATCTCATTATAATATATAGATAGATTAGTAAAATACATTGTGCTCTAAACCACCTAATAAAATCATCCCTAGTAAAAAAATACCAACTACTCCATAACCGACACCCACCACCAACGGGATAAAACCATCTTCCTATACACACGACGAGACATATGTTCTCTGATCCGAAAACGTGTCAACCTCTTACCAAGTAAATGTTTCACAACCATACAACTAACAATTCCAATTCATAAAACTCAACTTTCAAATTAGAATCCGCTCAATTAACACTCCATTAACACCTATAATTTCTTTAATTATAACGTACATATCTACATTTTTCTCTCTAAATGTCAAGTAAGATAGTAATATTCATACATAATTTTTCTTCTTGAAGCATTATGGAACACATGTACATGAGCAAAATAAGATTAGAAAAAAACTATGTCACAAAAGTTAAGTTAAATGTATATATAAGAGAGGCTTAATTACTAGCTACAACTCTCTCCAATGTCAATAGGAAAATAGTCACAGGTAATGCTGCAATCTTGAGGAAGTCGCACCTTTCCAAAATAAAAAAAAAGTGTCCTGTTTTAGACATTTAGAAAAATCTACTCAATAATTAAGAATTTTTAACGAATGTTTTCGAAAACAAACTGATGCATGCAAAACTGCTCAAGATACTAATTCAAAGTTTAATGGTTTAATTATGAGACAAATTCGACATTGATTACTTTTTAGATAAAAGCTATATAGATGTATTACTGTACTAAATTTCACTTCTGACATTATTTCATTTTATCTTGTATATATCATCTGCTTATATATACATGACTATCCATTCTGATACTATTGAGATTAAACTCATTAAATGGTATGTGTATAGGAAAAGGAAAAATACACTAGTAACATAAAATGAAGGGATTCACCTAATTAACAAACTATTATTCCTTATACAAGTAATTTTTATGTGTTGTAAGATGTTTGTCTCCATTTGTTCCTTACCTATAGTCAGTCATTGAATGCATCATTATTGTTAGGGGAGGAATAGACGTATGGTGAAGAAAAAGTAACCGCAGTGAAAATGAAGAGTATTGTTTTTCTCTTAATGGAAGCTGAACTTGACTAGATACCATATGAATATATGCAAACCTTGATTGAAGCCTTGCAGCATTGAAAGTCTCAACATATTGAGTGGCAATAAGGGTACTTCCATAGTAGAGATAAATGATCACTGAGCTAAAGTCCACATGCACCTTCTTGTTTGGATTGTGAAGTTAGCCAGCATTGTTAGATCAGCATTGAGTAGATATCCAAGGTCAAGGTATGCAGCATTTAAGGTCACACTAAACACATCAAAATGAGGACTTTGGGGGCGAAAAACTAAGTACACTATATGCAGCATAAATACTCCACCTCAATATTCAACATTCTAACTCCTCCATTCTGACATTGAACTGCGACGGGATAAATCATATAAAAAGTCATCTTGCCCGATAAACTACGTTTCATAATTAAGCAGAGACGAATGTAAAAAGTAAATATATTAAAGTTGCTTTCATATTCAATGGCAAGATCCAGGAATTAGAATTATCGGCTTGAAATCATAAATTTAGATAACCAAGCCTTTGATTATTCCTGGTCTAATTATGTTCAATACTGGATGGAAAAATCTATTTCTTCTTCTGAAATCCTATATTCAGGCAAGTTGAAGTCCAATTTCATTTTGATAACCTGGGATTATATTAGAAGTGGATTCTCAATACAATTGTGATAAGAGTTTCTAAAATTGGTTTAATATGTGTGAATGAAGAACTTGACATACCACATGTTGGAGAAATGAAAATCTTTGAGAAATACACAGTGAATGAATGAAGAAAGGATTTGTCAACCCAGTTTCAATACTGCACTTTTCCAAACTAATTCTAAGATGTAGCAGTTTTGAAACTAATTTCCTAATACAATGCATTGTCTGACATTAATTTATACATTACAATCGTGCAAAAAATAAAGGACAGGAAAGAACATAATGAGATGGGACAAAACTACATCATCTGAGCAAGAATTTAGTAAAAAGATAGATAACCACCCTGCAATTATTATCAGTGAAAAAGAAAATCAACAATGGGATATTACGATTAAAAGTAGAGTCCAGAGAAAGCGTAAGATTGCAACAGAAAAGAAAAAGAAATAGAAACAGAATCACACATAAAGAACAAAAGAACAAGAGACTGGCTTGCACGAAAATCACACATTGAGCAAACAATACTGATCTCAAATTGGAGATAAAATTCTAATCGCAATGTTTTTGGAAACAACACATTGACCAATTATACAACTACCACTAACTTTATTTTAGTTGAATAATACACACCTGAATTTTGGCTTCCCACCATTCATCACTAGCAGTAATAGTTTTCTTCTCTCCATCCCAGCCAAGACCAGTGTCCTTCCCAATAAGCTTAGCCCATAATTGTCATCCCTTTTTCAAAGAATCCCACCTATTTCTGAATTGTTTGTATTCATATATCAAATTTGTTGTCTTATTGAACTTTTCTGCAACACTTGCCCAACTAAGCTTAGTGAAGTGGTTGTGAGGTTTATTTCCAACATTCACCTCTTCTATGCACACTTTCAACATAATCTCAATATTTTTATCATACCATCTTGCTTTCTTTCTTTTCACAGGAACTTGATTGAGAGACATTTCTCAAACTTAATGAAGCAAACAAAAGCATAACCCTAATCCATAACAATTCAAAATTTAATGAGAAGAAAAAGAAATTAATGAAAAATTGGTTAACCCGTGATGTTAATAAAGGAAGAAGAAGAGATGCTGAAGGATGATCTGAAGAGAAATTGAAAATGGAAGAGAGACTGAGGAACAGAGGAGGAAGGAACAACATGTAACTTGTGAGGAACAAGAGAGAGAAACTTTGAAGGTTTAGAAAATATGGAGGGCATGCTTTGTCATTTTGAAATTTTTTGAGGACATAATTGTCTAGGCATCATTTAGGGAACAGATTCCCGAAAAGTAAAAATTTCACAAGCTGAAAATTTGAGCTTCAAGAAAAGATTTGCTAAGAACTTTTACTTTTATAAAAGCTTAAAAAAAATTAATAACCAAACACTCTTAAAAAATAAAAAAGATCTTTTTTTAATAGATAAGATGCTAGAAGGTCTTTTGCGCTGCATCCAAACGACCCTTTAGCAGGAGGCTACTTAATTTGTACATGTAATTTTGCATGCATTTTGTGTAAGACTAACAAATAAGGGGATTGAAGAGATAAAACATATTAAAATAAGTGGAGTCTGGTTAGCACATCAATTGCATTGTATTGGTAGTCCTTATGTTTCGTTGTTGTTAATTAGCATTAGAAGTCAAAGTTCAATCGCCACACACATGAAGACTAGTCAAGAACACGTGGGAGAGTAGTTGGAAACAAACATGATAATCATCCCCCCTCATGCAACCTTAATTATATTTTTTTATTATCCGTGAGAATTGACAATATTTTTTTTTGAAATAGAAAAAAAGATATATTATTGTAATGTCTAGGGTCCACAAAATACACTCGGCATGCTACCTAACACTCATAAGTATATGTCAGTCCTGGCATAGGAGCATAGACATCCATTCCTCAGCAGTCAGGCACTCAATGAACATGTTATCTCTAACCCTCTTATTATTTGAATATATTGCGATCTCCTTATATCTTGGGCAGATATTCAATTATTTACAAGTGACACATTATCTATAAGTAATAATTATCTACAAGCTTTTATCTCTAAGTTATACATTATCTCAAACTTTATCTATAAACCACCTTTATCTAATTATTATCTACAAGGGTTGTTACGTCATCGTAACAACCTTTGTCAACAAGGACTCACAACTCCCTCTCCACACTATAAGTATCAGGTTCTCTCGTACTCTTTTCACATTCTCATTTACTCTTCTAACTCACGTACTTACGAGTGTCGAAGTCATTTGCTTTGCAGATCTCCCTTCTTGTTTTCTTAACAAAGATAACTCTCAGTCCAACGTGTTAAGTCTAGGAGTTCACCTTAGCCACGCTACTCTCACAACTAGGGACCTTCCTCTGAGACGTTGCTTGATCGCGATCGAGGCACTGCTAAACAAGGTGGCCTTAACAGGTGTTGTGTCTGGATTGGAATGTGAAGTAGGAGTTGGTATTTATATAACAAGTCTAGTTTGGTCAAATGTGTTAATGTCAGGTGATTCATAAGTTATTGTATGTTTGGTTATATTTGGGTGGGTAGCTATCCTTAAAACTTGGTTATTCTATATTTTTGTTTCCTAGTCATTAATATAACTTAACCTTTGTTCTGGGGATTGGTTTTGTTGAACACGGTTAGGGGCATATGTGTGTTCCTTTGTCTTGTAACCGTTGTCTGGGTATATCTTATACCTATGGTGCTTTTGGTTTATATAATTCTATATTAATGACTAGGAAACATAAATATAGAATAACCAAGTTTTAAGGATAGCTACCCATCCACATATAACTAAACATACAGTAGCTTATGAATCACTTGACATTAACACATTTGATCAAACTAGACTCATTATATAAATACCAACGTTTGCTTCACATTTCAATCTAGACACAACACATGTTAAGGCCACCTTGTTTAGCAGTGTCTCGATCGCAATCAAGCCACGTCTAAGAGGAATGTTCCTGGTTGTGAGAATCATTATGGAAAGGGCACATCAAAATTCTTTCCCACAAATTTTAGTCAACACCAAGTAAAGTATAAGATATTCTCCATGAGCAAGTCCTTGTCAAAAACTTTCCCCTGAAAATACAAGAGTTTCTAACCCTCCAAGTATTCCAAACCACAAAGCACCACAATATCCTCCACCTATTAGGAATTAAAGACAATGTCAAAAAATTTATCACAATTTACACATTTTACTTAACTAATTAAATTAGACCTCTTAACATCCGATCTTAATTATATGACAAAAGACAAACATAGAATAATATTCTTCTTTGGATAGGGGGATGCGATGCATCCAATCCAATGCATGTTGCTATTTTATATAAATTAAAACAACTTCCCAATGTGCTAGCTAAATTGCAATAGTTAATTAACTGTCCACTATTTTATATGCATATATTATATGACCAGTTTATGAAAAGACAATTGATTATTTAGTAATTTTTACGGGTTTATGATTTTGATTATGTCATCACTCTAAAATAAGTTATTTGCTATTAGCTTATTTTTTGGGACTTCCTATTTCTCTCTCTTGTGTTTTATTTATAGTTATTAGAAACAATTGTTACAATTAAAAACCAACAAATGATTAGTCCGGAGAGCGGTGGACACGGATTCCTCTAACATATTGGGATTCAAATCCTAACTTATGCCTACAAAGTAAAACTTGGTAAGAGCATTATAAAAAAAAAAGAGAAAACTTGTTTAAAGGGGACAATCCACTTGTTAATATAGATATATTATTCGTAAATCATAGACTTTAATGATGACTTATTGCAAAAAAATTACATTATCAACTATTAAAAAATTATCGTTAATATAATTTTTAAGATAATTATTATAAAATTTAATAAATTTGAAATTCATATTAATTTCTAATTGATTGATAATATAAAATTATTTTATACTAATATATGTGCATGACCTATCTGTTCTAAATCATATAATAATAAAAAAAATATTTATTTTTATAGTGTTTTCAACTCAAATGTATTTCTTTAAAAATTAAGTTTTAATATTTATTTTTATATTAATTTCTTTAAAAAATAGTGTCTTTCTTATACTCTAGTTCTGCCAATGCTACTAAACACGATACTGTATTCGTGTTCAATAAAAGAAAGAAAATATTATAAAAGTGAATTATATTTGCTGTATTTTAAAATATAAAAAATGAGAATATCCAAATATAATAGAAAAAGAAATATTAATTCTTGAAGTACAGTACCATGAAGTCAATAAATATATATGCATTTTTATAAAAACATAAATAATCTTTTAACCATATGCTGTCACGCACACTTAACTATTATATGGTACGACAAAGCAAAGTTGGACTTGGCAGGGTATTTTACACTTTGAAAAGTAACCAAAAAAGTTGGACTTGACAACTGAAGTTTGGAGCCAGTTCTTCAACTAGATATTTAGAAGAAGAACCAAGGAAGAAACGAAGGGGGCGGAAAAATAAATAGACAGAAACACAAAGATGACACGTATTCATTGCTCACCCTATTGATGTAATTCATGTTTTTATTAATTATTTAATTGATGGTTTTCTTAGTACATACTCATAGGTTGAGGTTCAATAATGCATGTCATGGTACAAAGCATGTGAATAGAAACGCCAGCATGTTGATAAAGATAAATGTGACTATTGAACATACTGAAATGGCAAATCGTACCATTCCAAATCCAAAAGAAAATTCGTAGCTAGCTAACCTTTCCAGGAAAAGAATGAAAAATATCAACACAACAATCAAGTACAATACCTTATCTACAAAAGTATATTATAAAGCTAACCTCCAAACCCCAACATGTACAAATTAACATTTTTTGTACACAAATTGTTTCTAATTTGTCATAGAAACTTGGATATTTTGTTTTAATTGTTTCTTGACCCTCGAATGATGGAATCTTTCTTTATAATAAATCACTAATTACTAATCCTTTTCTATATACTAAATCACTAATTACTAATCCTTATCTAATGATCAAATTGATTGCATTCTTTGGTGGGCTCAGCTTCTGAATATTTTACTTTTCATTAATTTTCCTATTTCATTTTTTTTTGTCCGACTTAACCTTTTGATATTTTTGGATTATCCTTGAAATTGAAGATGAGGACCAAGCATTAACCGTTGATTCAGCAAAGACTGCTTCATGAGGTAGTTCCATTGTGGGTTCTCGTATTGGTTGTTGATGTTAGTAGGGAAGTTGCAAGAGGAACTAAGGTATTTCTTTGATGGGTACAAGGTTTCCTCATCCATGTTTGAAACTTGGCGCTTTGGCCTCATCATGTTTTCCATGTTGGAGACTGAAGGGTTCAATTGGGGGTTGTTCTTCTGAAACATGTAACCATTGCTGTTGTCGATTGGAGATGGTTGCTGATCCAAATTCCCAGTGTTGAAGCCTGTACTTGATCCAACCCCTGGTGGGTGGGTGGTATGATTTTCAGATAAGAAACTGCTTAGGATAGAGTAGTCCATGGCATCCAACAAGTTGGAGAAGGACACAGATTTCTGAGATATCAATGTGTTTTGAGGTGGAGGTGTTGGAGATTTTGAGATTGGCAAAAGGGTCTCTTTGAATACGTGCTCCTCTGCTTGATCTACATCACCTACCCCTATTGATGCCTCTGTTGAAGTTAGAGGATGTTTGGATTTCTTGTAAATCCGGCACAGAACCCAGTCATCCAACTGCAATAGACCAATAATTAATGTAGATCAGCCATAAGCAATCAGCATGTGTTATTGTTAATAAGGTTTTGAAGAAGGATCTATAATATGATAAATTATTACATGATCTGATCAATCTCAATATGACACCTTATTAGCTCTTTTTGTGTAAATTGAAAAATACGGTTATGCATCACTTGGAAATTGATTAGGATCATATAGTAGAATATAATAATTTCTCCTACATTAGATTCGTCAATATCAAGAATTCCGATGAAAATATAATCTAATATGACCGCAATTTAAAACCTTGGTTGTTAGTTGGGATCGACATGGGACACTTACTCTCATGGAGGAGTCTTTGAGCTTAATGGGTTTGTTGTTGTCTACAAGGCGATATTCATGCATGATCCAATTGGTCTTCACACCCTTTGGGGGTCTTCCTTTGTAGAACACCAAAGCCTTCTTCACACCAACGCTCTCTTGTGCTCCTCCTTGCAATGATGTCACTATGGTCTTATCAGTGCCAGTGGCCTTCCAATAACCTGAAGCAGCTGCCCTGTTTGGCCTTGCACCATTAGGGTACTTTCGGTCTCTAGGACTAAAAAAATACCATTCTTTCTCCCCAAAGGTTGCCTTAGCTGATAGAGAAACCACAAAAACAAATCATTAGTAAAGCTTCCACATCAAACATTAATAAATGGACTTGAATGACACACATCACTAACTCTAGTCCCTAACTTAACATGATATTTTTATCTTGAGTAATAGAGTTTATACTATTTCATTTTATCACATTATGTCAATTATCAATTATTACATATATTTCTCTGGGATTATAAGATTGATTTAATGATAAAGAGAAAAGAGAAAATATGATTTGAATATTTTACTAACAAAAAAACTAACATATTAACTAAGAATATGTATCGATCAAAAATAAAAATAAAAGCATACATTTCTCTCTTTCTAGGTGTAGATTCGTACATGGGTGTCCATGCATCATTTATTGAATATCTTTGTAACAAAGTATCAAAATCAAAGGAACTAGAAGAGATACAAACCTGGTAAGTCCCATGGATCTAACTTGTAGATATCAACCTCTGCAATGATGGAAACGGGCAAGGGTATGGATGCTACCTTTTTACTAAGGTAGTGAAGAATGAGCTCCTCATCGGTTGGGTGGAACCTAAAACCGGGTGGCAAATTGGATTCTGGGTTTCCCATTATTTGCCTAATTAATAATTAATTTGGCTAGCTAGCTAAATGATGTTTAGGGGGTTAATTTGATGAGGATGAAAAAAAAAATGAAGACACTAAACAAAGTGCCCAATTGGTACTACTTGAAAGCATAGAACAAGAGGGAAAGAAAGAGAGGTTGAAATTTTTGGGGTGTAGAGATGGGAAGGGGTTATATGGTTGTGGAATTTGTCGCCTTGTGGGAAAGGATTAGGTCGAGATGGGCATGGGGTATGAATGAGAAGAGATTAGAGATGAGTTCAAAATTTTCCCAAGTGGGGTCCATGTAAAGTGAGAGAAGCAATATGGAACTAGTGATGGCTAGCCACATCTACGGAAGAAAAGAAGAAAAAAAAGAGAGACCCAATTGGCATTGTTTTGTTTGTGAATTGTGATATTATTATTATTATTATTATTATTAATACATAAATTATCTTTTATATTAAACACATAACCAATATCTTGTATTTTTTATTTTTATCTTTATCTTTTTATAACATAATAAATTTTATCATATTTAGATTTTTTTTTCTTTCTTTTTTATCTTTCTCTCTATGTATTAGATACCATTTGGGTTGTTTATACAACATATTATTATAATTATTCAGACATTCCACTTTTGTAGTTTCTCTTTTAAATCCTGGTCCAACGCTCCAGGATTATCGTTGTGCAATGGCGGCTGCAAAGTGACATCATCGTTCTTGAGATAAGATGATGACACGTGTTATTCCAAGCCCACAAGGTAGAATGATTGATGATATCATTGAGGGTAAATAAATCACACGGATAATGTTACCTTACCTTTTCTTTCAATAGTTTTTTCTTTATTCTCATATATTTTATAGAAATTTTTTTGCCAAATATAAAACATGTTTTATGTTTTGTTTATTTAATAAATATTTAAACTAATTAAAAGTGGGTTCAAAAACATTTTTATCCTTATAATTTAACTTTTTTTTATTCTTACAATTTTTTTTTAGTCGTTACAAATTATATTCTTTTATTTTTAATTGTTATAGGATTTTATATAATATTTTTACTGTTCAAAAATGTTATTTAAAATATTTTAAAGATAAAAAATAAATAAATAAAATTTATAAAAGTTAAAATAAAAAATGTATTTAAACCTATTGTAAGATGGCGAAGAATTGTTCGATCACTAAATGCATGGTGATTAACGTTCTTTGTGTTGGTAATTTGGTATTCACTTTCTGATCCTAGGAAAGGCAGAAAAATATTGTGGAGAAATAGAAATAGTATGTTATTCTCACTAGAAAATGTACATTTTAATGTTTGTGGCCGTTGTCATCGTCGTGAATTAAGGTACTCGGCTGGGATTATTATGCGTGTGGCTTTGACACTTTGACTAGATACCCACTGTTTTATACTACTAGGTCTAGAACTAGGATAATATTTTTAGCTCTTTTTCTTTTTTTATTTGTTATGTTTTTTATTTTAATTAATAATGTTTTCGGCTTGAGTCAAGAGTGTGCATGGCACGAGCATATGTTATTAAAAGAAGTTCCTAGTTTTATGGTACTTATAGTACTTCTTCTTTCTTCTTTCATTCAACGTTATCCAACACTTCATTTTATCCTTTATTTCTATTTCTAATTTATTTCATCCAGTTATATGTATGGAGCTTCCAAGCATAATTAGTCGACTGTTTCGTTGATTTTTTTATATGTTCATAACCCTATAATAATGCTATACAAAAACGAGATACATGTACAGATTATTAAGTATTTTTCTGTTGTTTTTTCTCTCTCTCATTGTAGTTATTGTTTTACTTTTTAAATCACATGTAACAGATATATAATAGAAATCAATTTCTATTACCAAAATAAAGCTTTAATTTTAATTGAAAAATAACACAAAAACATTTATAAAACTGTATCTAAGTTTTATCATACTATATATCAAATCATCACAAACTATAACAACGTCTCAACCAGTGGACCAGCGGATTGGCCCACATGGCAATCACCTAAACTAAGATAAAAAAGGATAATAATTCAAAGTTTTGGAGTGCTATGGGACAAAAGAAAAAAGAAAACTTTTGGAATACGTTATTATTATTGTCCACTGCTTCAGAGAACTGTAGCCAAAGGCATAGCCTCAAAACTCAAAAGTGCGGCTAGTGCTTTCTCATGTGGGCCAAAAGGGATAAAAAAAAATATCCTTCGTTGAGCACGGGGAAGCATCTTTAGTAGTATCAAATTTATATTTTTTTTATAGGTTTTTTGGGGTTGTTATATAGTTTAGGTTTAACTTAATATTTAATAAAAAAGATTTATTATGCAGATTATTAAAAATTTAATTATGATTAGAAATTAGTTCAATAATCATATATCCATAAATATCTAAATTTTATTTAAATTTCTATTAATTGAAGAATATACGTGTATGTGACAATTATGATAAATAAGAAATATAAATAATTAGGGCATATATAGATGGTCAATATTAAAAGTTAGTTAGCGATTACATTATTACTTAAATAAAATATGTGCTTTGAGTTTGACCTGAGATATTTTTTCAATAATGTTCTTTTTGATATATTGTCTTTTAATTTGAAGTTTAAGACCAATGTTACAAAATTTAGATTATGTATTAAAATGATAAGGATATTACATTTAGTTAACGGGTTATTGGTTACAGCAATAAGTTACTCTAGTTAAATTGAAAGAATCTATATAAATTATGATAACATGACGTATCATAGGAGATTGGTTTCGTAGTTCTCACGAATATATTTATACTAGCTAGTTCAATCTAATTAATGAACAATTTAATGATGTTAGTAATAAGCGAATTAACTTATTTAATAACTAAATTGACCTAACCACAAGTCTGATAATTGCCTAGGCCGAGTGAATTTTAATAATAAATCTTAAGACAATCTTTTGAAGTCTTCAAACATCTAGAAGTTCAAGTTTTCCTTCTTTGATCTAGCTAGATGTTTTTTTTTATATAAATGTTAATTATTAATTTATTAATTTTTATTAATGTGAGAGATTCAAACACATGACCTCTCATTTCCTCTTCTCCCTTCAACTATCAAACCAATCTTATAATTCTTTCTTCAATCTAAATGTTAACTTGTTCTAATGATCCAATGCATTTTTCTTTAAGGGTTTCCTCTCCAATAAAATTTTGCTATCATATACTCAACTTCCAAACATATGTGATATGGAATTCTAAATACATCAAAATAACTTGAGCCACTGGTTTGATTAGCTCTTCACGACTTTCTCTATACAATGGTCTCTTTTTTCATCCCTTGAAATTCTTGCCATCACAATAATTTTTGCTATTACAGTAGGCCTCGAGGTCATTAACAATACAAAGAGATTAATTATCAAGGTTTTTCCTTTTGTAAATGGCATACATTATTTTTTTGTCAACAATACATATATAGAGATTATAGTGAACTTTTCCATCGATAAATTACAATCGTATTTTCTAATCAACAAATATCAATTATGAAATTTTAATTATTTTTTTATACACAAAAAAAAATATAGATAGTCAAATTACTAAAGGCTAAGCCTATGGTAATTTATAGTTGACTTAGCCAAAAATAATTACTAAAGGCTTAAACCACTATACTTTATCTAGAGATAAAGCCTCGATAAATTACAATAAGTTTAACTCACTGTAAATAAATTATGGTATATAATTAACTTATATTATATATTATTTATATAATGTATAATATTTTTTTATAATTTAATTACAATGAGATTAGTTCACTGTAAATTATTGAGGACTTCTCTGCTAGTAATTTCTTCGAAAATAAGATAAAAATTCAAAATTTTCCTCTTTAGTTGAGGAGTCATAAATTTCAAACGGTTGATAATTTATCGATAAAATTGAATTATAATGATTTTTTTTCTGATTACAGTAATTTTTTTAGCATGAATGAATTTTATAAACACAGTCCTAGACAAAAAAAAAAAAAAGGGTGATACTTTGCTCTATCAACTATTATTGGAAGACCCTAGAGTACTACTAGTATTTGACATGCCTTTCTACCCCATTTATACCCTTTGAATCTCGTTTATTCTGGGAGCACATTCCAGCTATAAATTCCTCCAGGTTGATTTTCTATTTGCATGCCAGCTCACAGGCTATAAGGATTGCACTGATACATTGCTTTTTTTTATTATTATTATTATTATTACATACATTGCCATTATTTGTCACATGCATTGATGTTTTTCTATTCATCCTTCCCATGCATCTTAGATTCCGCATAGAAAATTTTATTCCATATGCATAGTACGTGATTTACGAAAGCAAATCTTTTTAAATTAAAATTTGATTAATTATTACTGGGAATACTTAAACTTCCCAAAAAAAATTATATTATATAGTGTTTTTGACAGAGAAAAATTATAATAATCAAACCTCTTTTATTATGCCAATACATGACTGTATATGATAGTTAAAAGTTTTAAACGAATTCAAAATTAATTACATTAATCGTTGTGAAATCACTTATGTGTATGAGTGTATCACATTAATCGTTGTAAGTAATTAAAGGCATAGGTATAGAAAAATTAAATATCTTTTTTGTCAAATAATTATAAAAATATACATATTTATTTAAAGCAAAATGAAGTATAAACTAATGCCTTTTTTTTTATTAATAATAAATATTTTATTAGAAATAAATTGAAAAGATAAGATTCTTTTGAAATTAAAGGAATAAAATTATAAAAAAAATAAATTAAGACTCGTCATTTATGAGGATTTGTTTGAAAAGAGTAATTAATACCTTACTTAAAAGTTGAAAAGTTGATTCTAATTACAAATTGATTAAAAAGATTATAAATTAATAATATAAAAAGTTTTAGGTACCGTCATTTAATCATAACTCATTATTTATGATAAATTTATTGATTTTTATGATAATTACTTTAAAAAATCATATTAATAATAAATTATTATCAGTATAAAAATGTTTTACATTTATAATGTGTGACCATTAAACTCTTAAAAATTATTAGTTAAATGTTATTAAAATAGTTTACTTATATAAAATTTTTGGTAAAATCAAATGTTGAACTAGCTAATAAATGTAAAATGATATAAAAGGATATATTTATATGATTTTTTCCTTAATTTTTTTGAATTTTTTATTATTATTATACTTTAGATTCTTTAGTTTTGAAGTTTATTATTATTTAATGGTAAAATATTTACAAAAAAATTAATATATAGTGTGATAATTAAAAGAAATAATGTAATATTAAAAATAACCCCCAAAAAGTAAAAATAAATATAATAAGAGCTCAATTGTGAATGTAAGGGTGGTGTTTTTTTCAGTTTTTCCTAAATTAAAAGAAGGTAAAGGAAAAAAAATATTTACACATTAAAGGTTAAAATAAAGAAAATGATACCCTAAGTTTAAAATTATTCTGCGAAACGTCTTTTTTTTTAAAAAAAAAAATCATGAGAATCAAAGACACCTTTGAGGAGATTTATAACATTCTTATAACTTATTCAATTAATTAAGTTATACCTTCTTGTTACTTTAAGAAACATCTAAAAAATAATATTCAGTTAGTTACATAAATTTATTTATCAAAAAGCAATTTTGATGATTAAGAATACAATAATTTTAAAATCCAATTTATTAAAATAAATATTTTTAATTTGATATTGTGTGTCAATATTTAAATTTAATTTAAATTCAAATTAGTCTTATATCAAAGTTTAAAATTTGAAAATATAGAAAATAAAAAATAAGAGAAGACACTTAATATAAGAGAAATGGCTTGACTTAATAAAAAAATACTCCTAAGAATACTTTTTTTTTATCAAATAAAAATACTCTTCTTTCAAGAGAGTGAGAACTAGTGCATTAAAATTATTCGTTTACTTTGTGTAGTAAACACGTAAATGACGTATTCCAATCATTTTCATTTATTTCTTAATTTTTATTTTATTTGGATCATCTGCAATTTTTCTTAGACTAATGATAACTCGGTATTGCTAATGTATGTTAAGTATGAATAAGAATTAATCTATGATTTAGGTCACGAAAGTCAGTTGTTTCTCATTTTTCAAGTTGGTCTAAGAGACACACGAGCACGAGAACAGAAGCTACTTCACACCTAAATTTTTTGGAAAAAGTTTGTTAGACTGGCGTAGTCATCTAGTTTAAATATAATAGGTGATAAAAAGAAAAAAGATGAAAAAAAATAAAAGTTGATGAAATACATGATATATTGAAGTGTCTATATAGCATACTAAAAAAATTTACATGATATGTATTAGGTGATTAACGTGGATGCATGAAATACCCCACATGTAACGACAGAAAAGCAAAAACTGTAATTACTATATATATAAGAATACATTTTTAAGAGAAAATGGTCTATATATAAATAACGTAAAAGAGTTTTTGGTTTTACAAATTCGTGTAATCAAAATTTATTATATTTACGATAAATTTGTTAACTTTTTATAATAAGTATCTTAAACATCACAATTATTATGATTTCTTGTTGATAAATTATGTAAATTTTTTTACAATAAAGATATGTAAAAATTAAATTATATTTGAAATCTCTGACATTTAATTTAAAATTTATTAAATAATATTCATGGGATAATATACTCAGGTATCTCCCAAAGAATCTATTTGCTTAGAACGTAAGGCATGCACTCTCCAATAATTTGTAACCCCTCGTGGCCTCGTGGGCCAGCTTGCAAATTGATTTGCTCAAGATAAGTTATAGCCAACACCAAAACAAACAAGGAACCATCCTAAACAGAATAAAAAATTCAAAAAAGTAATAATCAACCAAGTATGGAGTCACGCCACTTCCTCTGATCTTCTCCATGTATCATTAACCAAAAATCAGCAACGTTATGTACTAATCTTTCTTTCATTACCACATATCTGGGAGAGTTATTAACTCAAACAACAATGCTCCAAACTACGTGTCACTTCCACAATGACCCAAATGGCCAACACTTGTATCATTGCCATGTGGTCCAGGTCCAGAGGAGGGTGATAAGTGATAACTTTATCTCTTTTTTCTGAAATTAGTATTGTGCCTAATGCACTTGGCTTTCCTTTTGAGATAGAAAGCATAGTCAAAAGCAGCAATGTATTGGTTAGGACATTATGGATCTATATATCAGTATGTCTATATATCTATGATTGAAGTGCTTGTTGAATCCTAATTGTGGCTTTGATTTGTTATTGATTGAATAGTTTATTTAAATACCTTTTCAACCCCTTATTTTATTACTTAATAAATGAACGAATCTTGGTTTTAATTTGCGTACCAATGAAATCGAGTGTGGGCAATCTTTCTTCTCCAATTAGAAATAATAAGAATTAAATATTTTTAACCTTATTCATAAATGATCAAATTGTTTAAGTCTCTGTTGTAAATTTAAGTGATGATATGATATAATTATATATAATCGTCAATAATATTAAAAATATCGTTTTATAAAATGATATATTATCACTTAATTAATAAGAGTCAATATAAAAATTTCAATATATCAATTAAGTTTTAAAATAATAATTTTTTTTATTAGAGATCCACACAAAAGTTTAATCATTTATTAAAGATTTTAAAAGCTAAATAATAATAGTTTTTGAAGAGCCCAATGAAAAGGGGAAACTTCCAATATAAGTGTGGTTAGGATAGGTTGTGCACTATGTACAAGGAGGTTGGTCCTGATTCTTTGGACCAAATAAGTAGAAGAAACAATGAAACTTGCTATATAGGGAGATCAGGGTCTTACAACTTTGAATTGGATATCAAAATATCATGCTGCATGCACATTCCTACATCATTAAATATCTTGCATCCTTTAATCTTTCACTATTTGTGTCCAGGATGAAAAGAGAGAAAAAGATGAGGGATGCAAATAATGATGAAATCCTTTTAGAACAAAATTTAAGTTATTATAAATAACTAAAGAGAAAAAAATTATACATTAATTGTGTAATTTTTTTTTACAAAGTCATCCGATTACAATCCATAACCATGTATTAAATTTATTAACTTTTTAAAATAATTTAAATGGTAGACATTAAACCCATAATTAAATTATATATAGCTAAATTAAACCGGTGAAATAATTTCTTAAGAAAATAAATTCCATACGTCTTTTAATTTAGGGATGTTTGTGAGATCGAATTTACCTAATAACTCTGACAAGATATTCTTTTATCAGCTTTTTGCATATCTCGTGTTAAATTTGCTCACATTTTATATTAAATTTCAGTTTTGCCTTTAAAAAACGTAATAAATATGATAATTCAATACAATTAAATCAATTAATTTCAAATCAAATTAGCTAGGTCTTCGAATTTTCTTTTCAACCTGAATCGATCTAATGATCCAATTAAAAAAAAATTGACTTTTTCATTAATACTTGTAAAAAAAATCGCTTGTATTAATGAATTTTATACTTTAGTACTTAAATTTTTTTGGGTCAAATGTGTTTTGAATCTCTTTATTTTTGGTGAAACTTGATTTTAATTTTTGAATTTTAACTTTAATGAATTTGATTCTTAAATTTTATAAAAAAAATAATAATTTTCATCTCTTCACGATGAAAACTGTTTGTGATGAGGGATGAAGATTTACTTTTTTAAAGTTGAGGATCAAATTAATCAAAGTTTAAGTTCAATAATATTTTTATCTTGTACTATAAAATTAAGATTTATAATTCACCAAAATAAAATAAAATTAAGATTTATATAAAAAAGAAAAACTTGAAAAAGTATATTTTTTTATTATAGCATAATATTTTTTCATCACAACTAAATGATTCAATCAAACCAAATTAACATGAACTTAGTTAAATTAGTTTAGTTTAGATTAATAAAAAAAAGTTTTCATAAGTTGAATGAAATCAGTTATTCAATTAAATAACATTGTTTAAGATTTAATTTTAACCTAGGCAACTACTATTATAATTTACATGCCTATAGTAAATTATATATTATAATTATATTAGTTTAATTAGTAATATCTCAAGTGTAGGTGTTATTTATGTAATTAATTGCATGAAATACTAAAAAAAAAGATTTTATTACTCGACTGAAGTAAAATTACTTAATACATGTGATCTATTAAAAAAACATTTTTGGGGAGAGATAAATATGTGAAAAATAGGAATTTCTAAGCAAAGTTACCCTGTAATGTATGCAAAAAAGTACGTGAGAGCTAAAATGTAAGCCACTGTTATGAACCCAAGGTGATGATTATCCACAACTGTGAAACTATAATAATTATACCTTTTTTCTGCCTTAAAAAAAATTCTTCTTTTTTTAGGTCCATAACTACAATAATATGATAATTATCCTTCAAAGATGCTTTTGTGCGATCGAGACCATGGCTAAAGAGAGCTCTCTCCATACTGTTTTGGGTTTTCATACACTAATGTTTTTGGCTGTTTGCTTCACCATCGGGATGGTGTCAGCTGTGATGTAAGAAAAATTAAAGAATAACAATTTGATACATACTTCTATCAAAAAAAGTAATTTTATACATACTTATATATAGCTTTACGTACATAAATACAATTTTCATTAAGCGATGATACGTAGTTTTATTTTATTTTATTTTGTACACACTTATAATACTGTTTCTTATAATGATAATGATAATGATATGCGGGTGAGTTGATTTGTTTACAACGTGTAACGAATATTTTGAAATTAAATATCTAGTGTTTGGATTTTGATTTTGAATTGACCTGAAATAATATTATATTATTATAGGCGAAAATGATATGCCAAAATGGAATTGAAAACACAAAAAAGAAGAGAAAGCCAACTTATTCCATCTGATCCCTTATCTAGCTAACTTGTTCACCTTAAATTCCAATACCCAAACGCGATCGTACCAAAAACTTATTGTTAAGTACCAACAACACCAATTATCTAACTTTTTATTTTCTTTTAGTATTGGTGGATTGGGCTTTTTGTTCTAAAAAACGTGAAAAGAACTAGAAATGAGTGTGGTTATCTAATGATTTCAGTTAATTTATAAATTTATTTGCCTAAAATAAAGTGTTTGTTTGGTTTGCCGGCATAATATTTTTAAAATATTACGTTCGAGTTACTATTTTTTATTTTAAATATCTTCATAGTTTTTCATTTTTTTTAATCCTCCCATTATAAATGGAAGAAAAATCTTGACTAATCCAAAATTCAGTCAAAAAATAAATAAAATTTAATACAAAATTATTTCGATCAAGGATCAAATTCGAGTACTACACAAACAATTCAATCTTAATTTTAATATATTAATCACTTGTATTCTTGGTTTCATAATTTTTCATTTATTCTCTCCTTTCATATTACATATTTACTTTAATATTTTTTTAATATAACACTATTTATTTTTAATACGTGTTTAATAAAAAAAAATAAAAGCATTTAAAATTAACTAAAAACCTAAAAATACATTTAAGTAAATATATATTTTTTCTATAAAATAATTTTTTTTTTAAAAATATAATCTTTTAAATTAGTGTCTGTTTGGACATGTACGTTGGACACACATGTTAGAAGGAAAAAAAGGGCATGCCGCATGCACTAGAAATAGTATCCAAATAACAAACAGTACTAAAAATTACTTATTTTTTCAGCACGCAATTAATTAAATTACAAAACTTGTATACTTAAAATAAAATAAAATAACCATTATAGAATTTCATACGAAGAATATGTGTATAAATAAATAAAATCACATACAAATAATAGTCCTTATGGTGTCTATACAAGTATAAAATTATCAAAAAAATCTATAAAAATATAAGGAAAAAAAAAGTATCTAAGCCTTTCAAAATTATCATCCAAATCATTCCAATAGTGTGGATGACTTGACGTTCGACTCTCAACATCTGATCCTTGTTCTGACATAGTTTCTTTTAGATGCTTTCTTAAAGATCGAGCTACCCCAATAACTCTAAAGAATAGCCCAAGCATGTTCTCCTATCCAAGTTGGCTTTAGGTTGTGCCTTACGTTATATTTGATTTGGAGAACCACACTTTTTTCTTTCTTTCAAAAGAGGTACTTATGTCTAAGAGCCTGCCTGAAAGCGCTTTATTTAGAGAATATTTGACTTTGATCTTAAGGAGACTTGAAATAGAATACTTGATAAAATCAGGATTAGAAATATCTTTATATCATGTACTCCTCTTAGTATAAATCTTGGTTGTGTAAAAAATTAGATGCAATCCTCCGTTGTAAGATGTGTTAGAATTCATTAATTGTAGAGATTAGTTATATATGATTTGAATTTAAATTGTAATTGATCCAAATTCCTATATATTTTCTCCTTTTTTATTTGTGATTCTGTTTTTCTTTTCTAGTAATTGGAGATTAACTTCTAAATATGAAAATGAATAATAAGTCAAATGAGTTTCTCCACATATGCAGCATTTATCTTCAATCCTTACACCTGAGTGTCTTGATGATATAAGTTATCTTAAATGATACCAAAAGGGAAAAAATGTGAAGTCTCCCAAGGACAACTCCACCTGTCTTTATTCCTTACACTTGATTTTCTTGATGGTACAAGTGATCCTGAATGACACCAAAGAAAAAAAAAAGGTGAAATCTCCCAAGGATAACTCCACAATTGCTACTAGATTTGTTGGTACATTTATGTTACAATTGCACCCCTCCCATAATTTTTTCATTTATGTTACAATTGCACCCCTCCCAATCAAACAGGGTTGACTCCGTTAGCATGTGATGGTCACGTGATATTTAAAAAAATCACCCAAAAATGCCCCTTTCTTCTCTGTTACCGTGGGCTCCTAGAACAAAGGGTTGATTCCGTCGGTGAATATCACCGGAAACGGAACTTCCCGTTCACAACATCACCTTTAAATCTTTACACTGCTCATCACAACACCACCATCTCGAATCAGGACCTGCATCGAAACTATTGTACCAGACGTGAAATATCCACACGAGTAGCAGCAAGGGCCAGAAGCAGCTCCAAAATGACAGTTTCTAAATGCTTCTCACAAACCCAAAAGCCCACGATGTTTAAGAAACAAAAAAAAATGCCCATTGTTTGCAGGTTAAGTAAGAAAGGACTTCGACAATAGTTTTGAATCTAAAAGCAATTTCTATAATGTAATTGTTGGTTTCTCACTAGTTCTCAAAGCAATTTCCATTACATGTTGTTTAGGGTTAAGTATAAAGGATAATTTAAGTTTCACACTAAAAAAATAAGGACAATTTCGTCTATTACAATAAAAGATAAAATGTTAGTTAACACTTTTAGTAGAAGAGAGATAAAAGTAATGCTAACAAAAAGAGAAAATACATATGTAATTAAACTAAATTTCAGAAAATGTCTATGTAATTTGCTAAAAAAATACCTTTTATCTGTACATCACTAAGATTTTTATTTCAACCATATATCTAATCAGAAGCCAAGTTGATCATACTTTCTTTATAAAACATTCCTAAACAGAACAACCCATTCCTTTTTTTTTTCTTTTCTAGTTTATGTGAATGCACGATATAATTATTGCAAAATGTTAAAAAGTAGAGTCAAGGGAGAACTTAGATATTTAATCTAAAATAATGGACCTAGGAAGTCTAAACTACTTACTTGAGATTTAATTTGTCTACTATAGGCGTATCTTTAATTATCTTCCAAAGGAAATATGTAGTTGATCTTCTTAAGGAGACGAGTAATAAGTTGTACTCTAAAGCTAGTAGAGCAAAATAATTAATATGCATGAATGGAAGTGATGAGTTTAGCCTAACTATGGACAGGGACTAAATATCAAAGACTAGTAGGAAAACCTTATTTATTTATAATACACCAGGCTAGATATAGGTTCTACAGTGAGTGTGATTTGAGGTAATTTTTCATCTGAAGAGATAACTAATAAGAGATGATTATCGGTGTTCGTTTCCATCCCATTATCATCCCTAATTACTAATGCATATACTCAATTAATCCAATAAAATTCGATTATATTTTATCATTATTTTGGATAAAGATGTATGGCCTCATTATTTTCTCTCCTTAATTTTCTTTCCAAGAACATGGCGAGAGGCCACATGAATATATTAGCAACGGATTTAATTGGCCGTAACGGTCATTATATAGAAAATTTGTCTCATTAAGTATTTTGAATATCAATATATTTTGATATTAAATATGAAATAATCAGTATATTGCATATAATAACAAAATTGGAATGAAAGAGTTTTAATATAAAAAGTAAAAAAAATCACTTAAATATCTTTTAAATCCTTGTAATTTAATTTTTTTTATCCTGATGAATATTTTTTAGTCCTTTCAAATTATGTTTATTTTATTTTTTGTCATTATAACATTTTAGATAACAGTTTTTTTCAATATTTAAAGTGGTAACTAAAGTGTTTTAAGGACTAAAAATAAAACAAACATAATTTATATTATAAAGACTAAAAATATAAAAAAAGTTTTTTTCAAAAATAAAAAATACTAAATTGGAAGGGAAAAATATTTAAATCTTAAAAATTTATCAGAATAAAACATGCATTATATAGGCACACAACCCCATTCAATTATTTTAATATTTTATCATTATTTTGGATAAAGATGAGCTGCCTCATTGTTTTCTCTCCTTAATTTATTTTTTCCAAACTTGGCGTGAGGCTGCTTAAGCATGTTAGCAACGGATTTTATTGGATGTAACGGCCACGGCCAGTTAGTTAGAAAATTTGACTAATCAAGCATTCTGAAAATATATGCCAGAGACTAGTCAAGGACATGGGCATAATTAATTAATTAATTAAATTAAATTAAGTACATATTTAGTTAGTTCCCAGCTACCATTCTTGATTGTGACTCGTGTAGTAGTTTAGCTAGCTAATCCAAAGGATTTGCACATTTGCACTTATCCATTGTCAAAGTAGAGTGCCGGTGCAGCTAGCAGTGTTTCTTTTTTCTACTTTGGAATTACATGCCAATGACTAATGCCTTGTGCCAAACGTCCAACTGTTCAAGTAATTAACTTTGCTCTTTTATATGCCCACGCGCAACTACTTTCGATAAGAAGGAACGTTCTTTGATCACAGGTTCCACGGTGATGAGACTGTAATTAATACTTTAATAATCAATTAATAAGCTTTGTAGGTACCATCACGAGTATATAATACTAGTCCAAGGTAACTAATAGGATCACAAATTTAAGGTTTAAACCTACCCAACAAATTATATATGTTTTAGTTAACTCCAATCCATTTTAATAAGAGAAAAGTTATTTAATCACAATTCAAACGATGATTGAATAATAATGTATAACTATTTTATATTGTTTCATAAACATTAAACATTTTTAATAATTATATAATTAATGATCAGTTTTTCTTATAAGTCACATGATTATATGTGTAAGTTTTAATTTGCTGCGCCGGCTAATACTTCCTAATACCATTTGTACCATACTTATCCCATATTCGGAGAATTTACACACATGGGGTTCACCATGATAATTTTGGGTCATTTTTATAAATAAAATATTAATATAAATCTCTTTTAAAATAATGTATCGATATGGGTCTTTTTTTATTATTGAGCGATCAAAATAACATGTTTCACCAATAGGTTCAAAAAAAAAAAAGACATGTGTCAAAAAACATATCACATGTTATGTTTTCCTTAAACCTACCAATTAAATTATTAATTTTGATTTGTTAATGGTAAAAAAAAGACTCTAGTCGGTTAATGGTCAAAATATTATGTCAGTTTTTTATAAAAGAAAATTAAGTCATTTTAATGTGATTATAGTCCTTTGTCAAATGAATTATAGTTCAATTCTCTTTTGAGGGTGATGTCACATTAGCCACTAAAAATATATATTTTGAGTTTAATGCTGTCATACAAAATACTTTGACAAATAAATAATAAAAATAAAATATCACGCACATAAATAAGATATAATTATACATTAAAATTGTTGGTTTAAGTGAAAATAGTTTGAATTCTTATTTAAGATGTCTTTTTATATCATCACAATGTTGATGCAAATTATCTATTAATTTTATTGAATCTTTAGTGAGATTTTTCTTTCTAATTAAGTTTTTTTCATCTGCAAGATTTGAATTTGAATCATTTCTTAATAAGACTAAGTCTAAGAATAATCAGACCAACGACTTGATGATATTCTTATTGAATTTGAGTTTTATGAATGTGAAAAACAGAGAGAATAAATTTTATTAAGGTTATCAATTAGATTTTTTAACCAAGATTGACTATTGATAAATTAATAACATAAAATAGTTATATTATTTTTCTTCTCTATGTTTCTTTTATCAATTTGCAAAAATTTATTCCTCACTTTTCTCTCTTTTTTGTCGAAAAAATTTAAATTTATTTTCTTAGAAGAAAATTTAAATGTATTTATTATATATGTAAATATAATATCTCAATTGGCACTGCACTTTTTGTTTTGTTTTTGACAAAATTGGCATTGCATTTGCACACTACATTAATTGATTGTTATATTTTATTAATGTCGTCAAATACCAGCAACAATTTCACGCCACCCTCGTGGGACAATAAACCACCAAACTGAAACTGATGGGAGTACAATAACATACTAACAAGTCTAACCTTAAAATTAGTAATTTGGATAGGCCATCGAATGCTGACCAGACTTTTAAAAGCCATGGGTAATTCCATTGTTTTCACGTCTTTCATGTAGTTTACTTTTATTTTTCAAATGTTCACACTCTTCTCCAAAAGATACGAGCTCTTAAATTGATAATGTTTTTATACAATAAATAATTGCAATCTATTTTTAAACAAAGTCAATTTTTAAACCAAGTCTTTCATGAAGTGATTTTTAGACACACTTCTATAGACAATAAGAAGCATGCTTATTATCTTAAAAAAAAGAAAAAGAAAAAGGAAGCATGCTTATTTTTTTTTATATAGATGTATTTTCATCTGAGTTTTCGCCCAGAATTTTCGTTTTAAGATTTCTATTATATAATTATGTTGATGCAAATCTGCCGTAAATAGAGGAAACTGTGAAAGATGGCTACTTTTATTTAACTTTATTTTGTTTTCCATAACTTCTCAGTCCACGCAATTGTGGAAATTTCGAAGGAGGGAGATTCAATGGATATTCTATATATTGGACATTCTGGGAATTGCAATAGAATTACGTGGCTCGAAAAATATTCATTCTTTTATTGGAAAAATATTCATTTAAAATAGGCTTAATTGAATTTTTTGCTATCCAATTTTTCATTTTTGTAATTTTTTTTTCAATTTACTAAGCATTGTGATTTTTCTCCCTTTTAAAATTGCTATAACCAGACGTGTTTAAATTCTAACCATTCCAAAAATAAATTACAAACTAATCCAAAACAAAAACAAAAACATTATCTAATACACTTATTCACTGAAATTATTCAAAAATGATAAAATTTGGTAGATCTCTTACCATATTTAATAATTCTTTCTTGATTTTGTAATTCATAATAAATTTTAATTAAGAAAAAAAATATTTAAATGAGTGTGCTAAAGAGTGTGATCCTAACACTCCTATCCAAAAAAAAATCATAAACTTATGAAAACAAATTCTTTTGTATAACTGATGGATTTGATTCGAATTTTGGATGATGTTTCTAAAACTAAAACGAACCGCATAATATGTTTTTTTATTACATGAGATAGAACAAGAAAACAAACAACAAAAGACTACAATTGGCTAAATTAGCCACATAAGAATTGGACACCTAACGTATATGCAAGCAAACACGATTTTTTTACAAAGCTAGTAATATCACTAAGCGAAAAAAGGGACCACTGGGACTATACAAAATATCATTAAAGGATGATAAAAAAGAAGTATTAAGATGGGGACTATATCAAAATCCATGAACAAACAATGGGAAGTAAATCCCAAAATTAAGAGAATCTGTAATTAGGGAGCCCTTGTCTACTACAGAGCAGCTCTCCCCAAACAAAAACAAGAGCATTATCCCACCAGGAAAAACAAGAGCACAAGAATTGTCTTCCTAAATGTGAGAGTAAATTAAATCTATAATTTTACAAAAAAATTAGCATTTTCCCCAATGTCTTCGAATGCATCAAGGAACTATAAATGAGTCTTTGAAGGCTTGAATGACAAGAGTAGAATCACATTCAATCCAAATTTCCTCCAATTCTTTTGCATGGCCATTTCAATATCCAACATAACAACAACTAGCTTTTCAAAAAGAGCATTACAGGTACCGAAATAAGATGAGAAGCAGCCAAGAATAGCGCCTGAGATCCCTGAAGAGGCCACCACTTCCAACATGACCAGGGGTTCTAAGAGTAGCCCCATTAGTGTTACATTTTATAGTATCAAAAAGCAGGGGGAACCAATCAACCCTCATGATGATAAGAGACTTAAGAGCAGGAATGCAAGACAAAAAAGAACTTCAAAATGGAGAATTCAACAATGCTATTTTTTAGTGAACCCTTTGAAGCAAAACTATTAAGCTATATTTGGAAATTAGTTATATTTGGTAATCTTTTAATGTGCAAATCAATGCAAATCAGAGTTGATT
The DNA here is from genome assembly GCF_004193775.1 of Glycine soja. NCBI lineage: Eukaryota > Viridiplantae > Streptophyta > Magnoliopsida > Fabales > Fabaceae > Glycine > Glycine soja. The sequence continues at coordinate 36,136,772 of NC_041020.1, read as the reverse complement.
TCGTTAATAGTTATTTACAGCTGTATAATATTTAGGCACATGTGTAATTGATAAATGTGTATATCAGAGACACAATTTTAAGAGGAATCGCAGGTGCACATTCTTGTATATAAACAATGACCCCTTGAAGAATAAAACCATCTGAACCGACATTCAAACTCACTGACTCAATCCCTACTCCCTTTAGCAGTCAGCAGTTGAGGCCTTGGGGCTTGGAGCTTGTATCTCTCTCCATCACATTTCTCTCTAATCTCTATTGCATCACGATTGGTCTCTCTCTCCTTTGCGTTGTGACTCATGACTGATCTTTCTCTCTCCCCTTGCGGCCTTGCATCTCTCCTCCCTTGCGGCCTTTCATCTCTCTCACCCTCGATGACTTTGCCTCGACGAGTAAATGGTAATGGGGTTATGCTTTCTCTTTTGATGTTGGAAAATTGCTCTATTAACTACTATAATGTTAATTTCTTCTCTATTCTATGCATTCTCCCGTTGTCATATTAACCCACTTGGAAGATTTGATTTGATTTCCCTAGTTGTGTGTCTAAATTGCACAATTCATAAGGTAATTTCTTATTCATTCTCCATATTTGTGTTTTTGAGATGATTAAAGTGCCCTTGTTGCAAGTTAAATATTGTTGAGCTTGTGGAAATATAATGTAAGAAATATACATTTATTTAAAGCAACTTGGCGGTATTTAAATTTCTTAGAGATTGTATTGAGTGTTAAATGTTGACGATTAAATGAAATTGTTGAAGGAATTAATTTGTCACAAGGGTTTGAAATTGTTGCAATGGATTGTTGTGGCCATTGACTGAATTGGTCCTCCTAATTAAAGCATGAAAATCAAAGTTGATTAGCTAACTAATTCGTGTCATATAAGAAAGATATTATATATATATATATATATATATATATATATATATTATATATATATATATATATAGAGAGAGAGAGAGAGAGAGAGAACTCTAAGCAACAAAATCACAAAATTACAAGTATTTACATACCAGTATCCTTATAGTGCAACGCCAAGCAAGAAATTAATCATATCCCAAATCATAAAACAACGATCTGATTATTAATAAGAAATTAACCTATCTAAATTATACATATTCATAAAAATTGTATTAGTTTAATACCTTGATTGATAAGAGCATAAGGAAGTTTTAAGTTGCCCATCACTTCGTTTGATGACACAAAATTCAGCTACTATATCCTAAATTAAATACAATTTGATGTTCTCATAACTTCTTGTTTATAAACAATGCTTCTTGGTCATCTCTAAACTTCTTCATATAATCTTTTTATCATGCTTTTGATTGTTCTTTATTTTTTATTGTTATCATTTTTCACTTCTTAAGTTAAATATTGTAAAGCTATACACTAATTTTATATCTTAATTTTTAAGCAAATAAAGAATCAAAATGGATGATCATGATGACCTTCTAGCTTCAGAGATGGCTGAGCATTCGACCCCTTCACCTACTGCCTCAAACATTGCTAATGACTTACAACCTTGCACCCAAAGATGTAGAAAAAATCGGTCTAGAGTTTGGGATCACTTTACTCCAGACCCTGAGTTAGAATATAAGAGAGCTACATGTAACCATTGTCAAAGCTCAATCAAGTGCGATAATGGAACAAGTTCTTTGCTAGCCCATTCAAAGAGGTGCTATGATAGGGGGCAAAGTTCAACTTCAACAACAAAAAATGTGGAAGACCATGTGAGTTCTTCCCCCTCATTGGTCAAATTTGACCAATAAAGATGTCACAGGGAACTAGTAAAGATGTTTATAGTAATGAAGCTTCCTTTCTGACTAGTGGAGCATGAGGCTTTCATAAAGTTTTTAAGCATCTTACAACCAAAATTTAATGTCATCTCATGTGCTACATTAACTTGTGACATCCTCACATTATGGGATATGGAGAAGATCAAGTTGAAGAGTTTTATTTCCCAACATTGTCAAAGAGTGTGTCTTACAACCGACACTTGGATTTCTAATCAAAATCTTAGGTACATGTGTTTGATTGCCCATTTTATTGATAATAATTGGAAGCTAAGCAACAAGATTTTAAATTTTTGCCAAGTCACAGGCCATTCAAGAAAGGTTATGGCCAAGTTTTGGGAGGGATTCTTGAATAGTTGGGGGCTACATGACATTAAGTCTTATCATTGATAATGCCTTGTCAATGAGCATTGGGATTCAACATCTCAAAAAGAGGCTAATGTCTTGGAATAGGTTTGTTTTGAATGGAGACTACATTTACATGCATTGTTGTGTGCATATTCTAAACTTGATTGTAAATGAGGGTCTAGAAAAAATTGATACCTCTATTTTGAGAATTCGGGCTGCAGTGAAGTACATAAGATCTTCTCTTTCTAGCTAGATTGGCCACATTTAAGGATTGTGTTGAACATATGAATAGTAAACACAGGTTTTGTATGCTTAGATGTTAAAACCAGGTGGAATTCAACATACTTGATGTTAGAGGCAACTTTAAAACATCAAGAGGCATTTTTAGAACTTGAGTTCTAAGATGGCAAGTATGCTAATGAGTTGAAGAAGGGAAAGGTGAAAAGTGCACCTACTTGTCAAGATTGGGACTATGCACTCTCAATGTTACCATTTTCTATGTGTTTTTATGAAGCTATCGTGTGTCTTTTTGGTTCATCTGATGTGACCGCTAATATGCACATGTTAGGCCTTTAGAATTGGATGAAAGATCAATGAAGCATGTAAGTCTAAGGACGTGGGTATAAAGTCAATGGCTGAAAAGATGAAAACAAAATACATGAAGTATTCAAGATATCCCGACATTTTGAACATATTGTTATTGATTGTTGTTGTCTTAAACCCCTATTATAAATTGATTTTTGCAACACTACTAGAAAAATGTGCTTTAGCAACCGATTTATAGTCATATCAGTCACTATATTTAGATCAATGACGAAATATGTGTCGGTCGCTGTCTCATGACCGATACATTCAATCGCCAATAAAAACTCCTATGGTGATTTGGTTATTTTATCGTCAAGAGACCAACTCAACGAAACTGTTTGTCTCTAATTTGGTTAGTAAGGTTTATTTAATTTTTTTTTAATGTTGGTAGCTGTTTCAGTGGCTGTGTAGCGATCGAGATATATCAGTCGTTGGAGTTTTTGTCTCTAATATGGTCGCTACATTTAATTTATGATATTTTAAATGATACTTTCTGATAATAATGTCGGTCGTTCTTTCGGTGGCTTTGAAGCAATTGAAGAGTTTCGGTCACTAAAATATATAAATGATTGTAAATACTAAATTCATAAGAAAACAAAAGTAGTGGTTGTTTCGGTCACTAAAAGAATCAAAAAATAGTCACAATTCTACTCACTAAATTAAATTCTACTACCTAATTTGTTCAATTTTTGGTAATTAATAAATATTTAACCTATTTAATCTGCTTAATAATTAAGAATAAAAAATTCTTAATTACATTCAAACCCAGTAAGATATATAATATATCCATAAATTCGAATACTTAATTTGTTAATTACTTGTAAAAATGCATTTTCATAACTCAAAAAGTGTAGATTCACAACTCAAATAGTACCAACAAAAATTCCATGGCGTGTAGCTATGTAACTAATAAAATCAAAATAAACATGATGCTAAATATTATCATCTAGTGCAATGAATGGTCCTTCAGCTCAATCAACTCTCGCATTGTCAGCATCGTTTTGAATGTCATTTGCACTGGTAGTAGTTGTAGTAGGACCTGACATGAGAGATGTAATATTGAAGTGCTCTAATATAAGTTGCATCTGGTTCTTTTGTTGACAAATTTATTATTCTGCTGACGAATCTACTCTTTTTGTTGGTCATGATTCTACATCTTGCTAGTGATTGTGGCTCTTTAATTATTATAGAATTTGTGTCTAGGAAGAAAATCATGCTTTCGGTAACAATCGTGAATAATATGTCAATCCTTACCACAATAACTACACAACTTGGTATTGTAATTTCCTTTATTATTATTGTAATTTCCTTGACCTAGCATTCCTTTGCCTCTACCACTTCTAGAAGAAGAAAATCCATTCTTTTGATAGCATGTTCAACAGTATGTTCATATTTACCACAATAACTACATGGTCAACTCAAAGTTGAACTTGCAACATTTATCATAGTATTCTTAGTTTCAAAACTCAAATTTCCAATGAGATTACAATTAAAAATATGGCATTCTTGTTGCACTACATATGAAAACACTTTGGCTATTGTTGGCAAAGGATCCATCATCAAGAATTTGATCTAACATTGCTATATTGATAATTTAATCCATGCAAAAACTTTTACTTGATCTTGTGTTTTTTTATCCATAACACTAGTAAGAGCATCACATGAGCACTTTGTTGAACAAGTACAAATTGGATCTAGTCTATAATTCTCAAGTTTTTCCAAATTATTAGTAATTTTGTAAATTATTCCGTTACAAAAGAATCACCTTGCTTTATTGTTGGGACCTCTAGTTGTAAATCATAAATTCGCAACAAATCACCTTGTGAGTATCATGCTTTTAAATCTTTCCATATATCTATTGTTTTGTCCATCCTTAGAATGCTTTTTCGAACGAAGATCGAAATTGAGTGAGCTAACCAAGAAGCCACCATATTGTTGCACTTCCATGCACGAAACAAAGAACTATTCATCATAGGTTGCAAAAGACTTCCATCAACAAACTCAACCTTGTTGTTCACAGTCAATACTATGAGCATTGATCTACTCCATGAATTGTAGTTTGGGGGATCTAGAACTGGTGAAATGAGAGCAATAGCTGGACTCTCGGTAGAATGAAGATAATAAGGCTATGAACATTTAGGGTTTGATCATTATCTATACTCATGATGATGCAAGAATCGTTAGAAAGAAAAAAAAATCAATTGAATAAGAAAGATTTGGATCAGAGTTACGCAGCAAAGCTCTTCATCTGATGAACTCTAGTCCCATAAAAAAACTATGAATCTTCATAATAGGGAGAGTTTCAACATAGATGAATAGGGAAAACAAATGATTGAAGAAGATGAGCTTAAATTGATCAATTGAAACTTACAAAGAGTTGTTTATTACATGTATTTATATTTGGTTGAGAATGAAACATAAATAACAGTAAAAGGACAACTCATCAATAATTAACTCTGAGTTTAATTAACTAATTAATTAACTATTATTAACTATTCAATTAAGAATTTACACTTTTGAGAACTAATTAATCTTTAAAAAGACAAATATTATTAAGATAACACAATATTTGAGAAGCATATTGTATGTACCAACACTTTTAAGGGACTAAAGGTAAAGAAGATATTACTTTTAAGGATTGAATTTTATATCAACTCTGTTATTAAATAATTAAATTTAACTAATTTTGGGACAACTAATTATTACTTTATTAGTGAGCTAAATCATCAAAGTGAGTTAGTTGGATTGAATGTAATTCAGGTAATATTCCCTTACAAGTTAGAGCCTGGTATATGTTTGGTGAATGGTGATGCACACCATGCCAGTTTGTGACTTGTAATGGAGTAGGTGATAATTTATTTCAAGGTTTAGTTTGTTTGTGAAAAGTTGGGTTAGTATTTTGTATGGTAAGTAAATATAAACCTGTGGGTATTATCCAACCTTGGCCCAACTTTAATAGTTAAATAATTTAAATTATAATAATAATTAAATAATAAACTTAAAATTATATGTTTAGTTAAAAATATAATTTAATTCTTAATATTTTATTTTTTTAAGTTCTTTGTTATTAATTAATTTTTATATATTATTTGAATTAAAATATAATTGATAACATGATATATGATTTATTTAAAAAATGTATACGTAAATTAGAAATAAAAAAAAGTGTGGTGAGTTATTTTATGGATTTTCTCTAATCCAATAAAATATGATATGAATGGATTAGGATTTTAAAAAATTAAGCCGGTCTCTTTTAAACTCACCCAAATTTGCCTAACCTTTTGTGGGGTCGGGCAAAACCGAAGTTGGAAGATCCTAAGGCACGATCCTCAACTTTGGAAGATGAACAAGATATAGTGTGTTGCTTCTTTGTGCACTACGAAGGGGAAAACCAAGGAAGAAACAGTAACCAGAAAGTGAGCAACGGGTGTCACATACAGCCAACTGTATCACTAAAATTGAATACTTGCAAGCATAAAAATCTTGGGAAGAAAAGACCTTGACCACTCCTTGAAATATCGAAGCATTCCGCAAGTTGCATTACAATGAAACATACTGAGCCTAGAACGAATTCCATAGGAACATAAGATGACATTAAAAAAATGTATATAATATTTATAATCATTGCTTTAAAGGTAAATGGTAATAATCATAATTTCAAATGGGGCACGTGAAAAAAGTTGAAGGAGGAGAAAAGTCAAAAGGCCAGCTACGACCACTGGATAATTGATGAAAATAATGCCATACACATATAACAGAAATACGCCTCTTTATTCCTTGCACAGCAAACAATAGTTACGTTTAGAAGTCAATGGCTCAACGCATTTGAACCAACCATTAAAAAAAAAAATACAATCAAATTTAGAAAACTTGCATGATCTAGCAAGTGCAAGAACCACTAGACTAAATACGGCTATAATCCACAAATTGTTTCGGAAACCATTTTGAAAAGGATCAACTTAGCAATAAAAATTACAGATTCCTTACTGTAAGCTCACTCATACACCTTACTAAACTCTCTTTCCTGCACTCCAAATATTTGCAAGCCAGCCCATCCAACAGCAGAGTTCCCTCCATCTAAAGGTTTAACAGAAAAATGTTAAATCACGTTACCTGGATTCAAAAATAGCCATTATGAAAAAATTTAAATACAAAAGTTGTTTAGATAGCAATGGCATTACTAATTTACTCTTACTGCTGGGTCCAAAACAAAAACTTAGCACAAAAAGGGCATCAAAATGACCCTCAGGCCTCACCTCCATGGTGTTTTATGTAATCAGCTATCCAGCTAACCTGATTAACAATCGTGACACTCTTTTAAGACCTGGTATGGGGTGTAGGTATAGGCTAAAGTTCAAGCAAAGAAGCCTGAGTCATCAGTTCCAGGATCAAATAGTCTCCAGAATCTCGATGGTATGAATTATGGTTCTAGGTCAAAATAGCATGTTTGCAGGGACTCTAACAACCAGTGGCGGATTCACGTTGTTGGGTGTGGGGGTAATTTCACCCACAATAATTTTTTTTTACATCGATATATATAATAACATTTATTTTCTGTCGCCATAAAAAATTAGTTTTGTCCCCATAAAACATTTTTTCTTTAAATTAATGTAAAATGTTATAAAAGATAAAAGAGAGAATAAATTGATATTAATTTTATCATTTTATCTTTTTAATTTTTTTATAGTATTGACAATAAAAAAATTATACAATATTTTTAAAATATGAAAATATGTAAAGAGTAATTATAATTTGTAAAAACATAAGTATTTTAGATTTTTTTTTTTACCTACACATTGTATATTCCGTAAAATTTGTAATATTTTTCTTCTATGAAAATATTTTAAAAAAATTGCTCCCACTAGAAAAAATTTCTGAATATGCCAGTGTTAACAACCCAAAGACCAAAAGGGCTAACTACAAAATCCAGAGGTCATACTAGATATTATGTCCTAGGACCAAAGGCATGAAAATAAAAGATGTTGCATTATGCACTACAGCATAAAAAAAAACTAATGGATGCCCAACTCAAGGTGAATAGTTAGAATTTCATGCAGCTTCATAGATAAGGCAATTAATTTCTTCCTCAATGTATGTTAACTTCATATGTCTATTAATTTTACTTCTAGAGTAGATTCTATTAATAACACCGCAAGCAACTATCAATTCACATTTTTCTCAGCAATCAAAGCGATAACAGCAGTCAGTGGTTTGAGTTTCTACATCCACTTGTGGAATTTATACCGAATTCATGAAGATACATAGAAGCACCTGAGTTCAGCTCCAGTATTACAACATTCACCAAGGTTAACCGATAGTAAAGGAGAAATGACATTTAGATCACTATAAGTTTTAACTCAAAAGTATCCAATTCTATAACAATTAACAAACTCAGGTTGTTTATTAATTGCACTAACCTTGCAGCTCTTGCTTATGATAAGGAAGTTGAAGTCTGGCTATACATCAAGAAAAGAGTATGCTATCCACTTGTTTGGGGTACACAACTAAATTTAAAAAATATACTGACCAACAAGCGTCATCTTCTTCATAGATAAAGTATTAAAGTGTCATTGGACCTCTCATCAAATAAGGATTTACTGCTCCCAGAAAGAAAAACCCCGTTCTCTTGTTACTCTTCTGGTCTCAGGTTCACGAAGAAAGGCTTTTTCCCTGTCAAATTTACTCGGTATGGCCTTTACTTTCTTTTTAAGAGTATCATTTTCCAGTTGATTAGGTTCTAAATTTGTCTCCTGACCCTCTGTTGCCTGTTTCCCGGAAACCCATGCTTGAAGCATTTCTTCTGTCTTCGGTTCAGGTAGGAAGCCTTTCTCTTGCATCTCTGCATAATATGTGTGCGCTTCCTCCAGCTTTCCATTTAGAAACAGCCCATGAATCAGCACTATATATGAACTACGATCATGGCCTATCCCATCTTCCCTCATTGCATCCCACATCTTAAATACATCATCAAGCTGGCGCCAGCGGCAAAACTTTCTCATCAACATTATATAAGTCTCAATGGTTGGGTAGCATCCCAGCTCTTTCATTTTGTCCAAGAGCTCAAATACTTCTTCCTTGGTCCGTAATATACGGAAGAAAGCATGAAAAGTTTGAATTGTTGGGGACAGATGCCGTTTCAAAATCTCATAAAAAAGTTGTTTAGCTTCATCAACTTTGCCGGCTTTGCAGAGAGGTTTGATCAGGGAGTTGTAAGTTACAACATTTGGAGTAACATCATTGTCTTCCAATGTTCCAATGAGATTGACAGCTTCTTTCACAAGCCTGCCCTTTGCTAGGGCATAAATGACTGCATTATAAACCTTCCTATCTGGAGTGATCTTCCTTTTCTTCATTTCATCAAACATCCTGAGCACCTTGTAAAGTTTAGAAGATTTTGAATAGCAAGATATGATACTTCCATAGGAGACAACATCGTGTTGGATTCTTCGCTTGCTCATCTCATGCCATATTCTTTCTGCATGACTAGTGCTTACAATCAAATTACACCATCCATTCAGAATGATGTTAAAGCTTTTGGTATCTAATGGGAATAAATTTTTGTTGCAGAACAGTAAGTGCTCAGCATCTTGCACATTCTTATACCGACAAAGGGCAGAAAGAAGGCTATGAAATTCCTCTAGCCCAACTTGAAAGTTAAACTGTTTATAATCATAGAAAGTATTGATAGCCCTTGCAACATCATGTACAGCACAGTATTTCCTGATCATAATCAACAGTGTTTGGGGAGTGACAAGAGATGGACCAGTTCTACCTCTTCTCATTTCCTCAATTAAGTTCCAAGCAGTATCAAACTTCCTCATTTTGCCAAGGATGGAGATCATAGAATGGTACTCGCGAATCGAATGAGCATACCCCGGTTGCTTGCCAGCCCACAAGAAAAAAGTGAAAGCCGCCTCCCAATCATTGCGAGTTCTCAAAAGGACCTCCACAACCAGCTTTGCTGATAGCACAACACTGCAATGCTCAAGCTTCTGCTTAGTTTGAGATGGTACAGAACCCATTTCATGCATTATATCCAAAATGGTTTTAACATCTTGGGCAAGTCTATCATCCCTAAAACGTAACTGACTACAATGGGTATCTTTGTTCTTGTCATGATCATCATCATCCCCATCATCATTATCATCATCATCATCATGACTCAAGGCCTCATGTGCAGGGGCATCAGTTGAAGCCCCAAAGTTTCTGGTTGAAGAAGTAGAAAAATGCTTGACTGAGAAACCAAATTTTGGTGGTGCTAAAAAAGTTTCAGAGCTAAAAGGCTTAAAGAAATTGAAAGTAGCACTCATAAGGGGGTGCTCAACTTTATGACTATGAGTAACAGTGAGTGAGCTATGGCTGATGCGTGATAGCTCAACAAAGAAAAGAGTTAAGTTAAATCTGATTCTGATCATGATTTGATAAATCAGCAATGCACACTTCAGTCTATCGAAATTGGACAGAGCGCCAAAATAAAATAACCCAAAATTCTTCGGTTCTTTAACGCTGAGCGAAAGGTGTTTGTGAAAATGACTGAAAGAAACTCAAAGCCAAGGTAACTCGTAAATTGAAAGCAGTATAACGTGGTGTCCACAAAAATCACGGGTTTTATGGAATGTTTGAGAGAAAAGAACTCCTACCTACAGAGAGGGAACTGGAGAGCAAACATGATTCTTCTGATGATCAATACTGGGCCACATCGTTGAGAAGCTCTTTGTGTTAACGTCTACGGAAATGCTATCTACATCATCTTTTTACTCTTAACACTCCCTATTTATTATGGACTTTTAAAAATTCCAAGATTACCTCTACCTTCATCTCTAGTCCTCTACCCCTCTTTTCCTCCCTGCAACCCCGCTATCTCTATATTTAATTTTCACTTTTCACAGATATTTCAAAAACTAGTTTCAACAACAATGTAAAATTTACTTTATGGAAAATTAAACCTTATCTAAACTAATCTTAAGGTGAATTAAGTTTTGCTGAGTTGAGAATAAAAACTTTACATTAAGAAATAAAATAACGATTTTCTCTATTAAAATTGTATTTACATTTTCTTTCTTAAAGTAGAAATTAATCCATCAATTTCCTGTCTCACAAAGACCACTGCCTCGCAACCATGACTGGGAGTAGCATATCATTCAAGGATTTCGCTAAACCTTTTAAAGTGAACCAATTGGAGTCCATTGCCACCAAAATGAACTCACCCAAGTTGAATCATGGTACAGAGTCATATACCACAATTGCATTTGTTACGGTGTAGACACGAGAAGTTGAAGATATCGAAGAGTTGTTGGAATCTGAGAGAGAATGGCTGTGTGATTTTGTATTGAATGAGTGTGTTAGTTACATTAAGTTAGGATCTCCTTATTTATAGTAGTCTTAGATGCCACGTTTCAGGGTCTTATTTGATTATGACTTGTTCGGAGTCCTATTATTCCAGTCGGGCTATACATCGGTTTTAACTGTATTTTTTAAGTCGGGTCTTCTTGAGACTTCTAACTTGAGATCCCCTTTAGGTGTTAAAGTTGGTATTTATTCCGAAACAATATTTTAAACCATTTACACGACATTGCTTACTCAGATTCGTTTTGGGTTGTTTTGTATCAACTCCGTTTGAGTTACTGTTGAGCAGTACTGATACAGAAGAAATAAACAAGGAGAAAAAGTGTAATAAAAAACCCGACTCTGTCATTGTTTTTTTGTAATAGGAAAATGTGATTTTATTCTGTTTGTATTTTCAATATTACTAATTATTTGTTAGCTATTTATCCGAGTGTGTATGCGTATTTGGCTATTTGCTATTGTCTATTTTTTGTGTACTGCTGTAATGCTTTTGTTTTGCATCCTGTGTTATTGCAAGTGTTAAGGCATTTTAAATGAATGATTATTAGACCAAAAACATCTCTACATGAATGCCCATTTGTAACAAAAATTAATAAGAAAAAAATACTATAAAAAAGAAAAACAGAAATGGTCAGGAATGCCTGATTTAGATGAGAAATTGATCACAACGAAGTTATTAACCCACACTCCTGCAAGCGACAAGCTAGGTCTGGGCAATCAACAAGATGAGAAGTAATAAAGGATTAACTATGATCACGAATGAAACCATTTATAGAAACAAAAATGAAATGGTGTATCACCATTTTGTTCGTCTCTGAAGACAACATAAAAGATGCCCATAACGAATCGAATGAATCTTCCAAAATCGCAAATTAGATATGTTGTGAATTAATTACATACAAAAAATAATGAAAAGCTATAATCGCCCATTATTTCTGAATCACAGACCCATATCCAATCTCAATTCAGCCTGAAAGTTAATCTCTGATCATCATGAATGACAGTATTTCACCACAAAATCCTGGTGATGAAATTCATGTGCCCCTAGGTTTCTGAAAAATAATCTAAGCGATGATCCCAGTAATTTTACGTAGATGACACGGCTTCAATGGCGCTGCCTAGGGGCCATGCTGCCTCAACCAGGGCATCATCGTATTTAACTTTCTTCACCAATGTAATCTCTTGCCATGGATATATGCCTGCCAACAAATTGAAGCAATGAGTGCAGGAAGATAAAACCATAAATCAGACTTTGTAGAAATGTCATTATAGCTATTCCAACATTGAAATTAAACCTACCAAACCCATCAACAAGCAGTGTATACTGGTATATAAGATCCATGCAAAGATATGGAAGGTTCCCCTCATCAACACGAGGAAAAGTGGATTTGGCATTCTCAAGTTTTGTTTGACATGCTTGCTTAGCTGCATCCTCAAAATCTGCAGGACGAACTATCGCGACTGGCAAGTTGGGATCAGCAAAACCAGCCTATGAATAAATAGTATGATTAGAACGGCAATGAAGTAGCATTCCAAGCAATGGCTAGCAACAAGCATTCCAAGGTTGAATAAAATAAAATAGTAAATACCTCGACAGCTCGGTCAAAGAAGAAAGAGGCAACAAAAAGGTTCTTCTGTCCATCCCCCCCTCCACCATTCCATATCCCACCAAAAGTACACTTCATATGAGTACATGTTGACTCATTAACTTTGAGAGCCCTAAGAGCAACACTTTTGCATTCATTTAAGCTTGTTCCAGAAGAGCCGGATGAAGCCTTAAACAACTTTCCTCCATAATTGTAGGATCCTAAGAATAAAAAAAAGTTTTAAAAAGATATTAAAAAAAAAATTCAAAGCTCTTTTTCCTTGTGGACCAATGAAAGGTTAAAAAAAGAGCCAAAATGTAACTTGGCATCAAAATAGCATCAGGCAGACAGAAAGGAGTATATTTACCATCATAGCCAGATATGATACAAGGGTTTTCAGCATCATCAGAAGCCTTTAAAATCTCTGCACGAGCAGCTAGTAAACCATAGTGCAAGTAACTGAAAGCAAGATGTAAAAATCTATCAGACAAAGAAAAATAGTATTACAGAATATCAGTGAACATGTACTAGGAGATGAAAAAGACTACAAAGTGGAAGTACACAGGTCCATGAGTTAATGCTCCTAGAGGCTGAAAAAGATGACAAATCAAACTGACATAACAAGAGTAAGTAGAAAACCTGTGAACATAAAGATAGTATTTCCTTCCCCTCAGGAACATCTCCTTGACATATGGGTCCCCGCCATCTGCTACTTTTGGAGCCATGGCAGCATCTGTCTCTGAGATGGCATAAGCCATTTGAACAGATCCACCTCCAAGATCAACTACCCCAACAGTCTTTGAATGATCTTTTCCCAAGTTTCCCAATAGATAGTTGATAGTAACCTAAAACATTTTGCAAGGTAAGACAAACAAAATCGTGTCAGTTCTTTAGAGGAGAATATACACAGTTCATAATCCCTTTACAAGCTATAGCTAGTAGTGCATATTGATGCTTTAATTGATACACTTCTGTACCAAACATATGTTTTATAGCACTGTGTACGACTTTAGATCTATGAAAAGCTATCTGACCATCTATTCAGTACATTAACTTTGAAGCAATTATCATATATCTAGCTTTCTAGTGTTCTAGAGACACCCGTCCTTTAGATTTTAGAGTTCTAAATAAATTATATTTTTCTAATACATCTAAGAATTGCTCGTACCCTCTTCATATAGAAATTCCAAAAATTTAATTATGTTAGAATAAAACTACAGTTGAAATAATTTTATTTTGGCAAGGGAACATAGATCTTTCCATTGTTAGGTTTATTCCACAAAAAAAATATAGTGAACAATTACTCAGTTGTTTTAAATTTGTCAGAATGAACCATAAATTGAAATATCTAAGCTTTTTTATAGACAAATCTTTGGAATCTAACAATCAGAAACAAGAACCAAGTCCACATGTCTTTTGTTCTTCTGAATTCAGATCATCCATGATTTAGAACTCTAATAAAATAATAATGCCCATCCCCAATTTAAAACTTACAAATCTTTATAATGTTGTCCATCTCTCCATCCTAATTCCCTATTTCAAAACTCTTATAGTACTGCATATCACTATACTAAAACTATTACACGATGGAAACTACCAGTGAGATGGCATCATGGACAGACCTTTGTGTAGTAGTGTGGGGACAATGTCATTTACTCAATTTCAATTTTTTTTTGTAATACTACTATAATATTAGATTCTCATTTAAGCTTCATTGTCTTTGAATATGCTCCGTATCAATTTTATTATTATTTTTTCTCATACAACGTAAGAGATAATGAGATATTATCTTACCCCCACTACCGAAAATTTCCAAGTCTGTAAGTAGATGTTACTAACAATCCTGCCTAGAATACTACTTGTAAAAAACTGTTTCATTAAGAATATAGTACATTAGTAGAAGAATATTAATTAGAAAGAAAAGTGAAGATATATGAAATATTTTTTATATGGACTTTAGACTGCACAATTTTTCAGTAGTAAAATATGCATGCTCCTTTATTCTATTAAATTGCAAATTCTTATGCTTGATGTGAATATATATCAGAAAACAATCTAATGAAGAAAATGATTATATCAAATATTTTACACCAAAAATCTCATCATTTATATAAAATGCATTATCTCTTAGCAATGCATCAATATATTAGTTTTAAAACATTTGAGACCAAATAACAGGCAAACACCCCTCAAATCAGTACTCTTTATTTGAGAGCATATGCAAGCAGTACAAGAATAACTTGTTGAACTCTAAAGTGAGAAAAAAAAAAAAAGAAGCTTATATGGGGTGAAAGGTCATGTAATTATAATACAGTAGCAAATCAAACATAGAGTTACAAAGTACAAACAACTAGGATTATTCAGAAAACAGGTCTGGGGAGGTCATACCAAGTTCAATAAGTTAAGTTTTCCACCCAACAATACAGGATGCACAAATTCAAAAGAAAGTTCAACTATAATGATATGGCAGGAGTTTGAATGCAAGTGGGATGAAACTTTCTCTGGTGAAGAAGCACAGAAGCAAATTTTATAACTTTTCACAACAAACTGGTAACTGATTTTTTTAAATAAACTTTATAATTGCATTTTGAATAAAATATTCCAGGAGAGCTTGCAATAAATATAAATCAACAAGCTATATCATCGGTTTTCCACCAATTAACAAAGAGCATATATTCTCAAGATCATGTCATGAAGCAGGGTTATAGAAATTCAAGATTCGCTAAATTGCCACAAAAAGAGGAGTGTAGATGGCATTGATGATATGAAGATCATGCTCCAGAAATGGATGCAGAAGCAAGGCATTTCAGAGACATTCAACGATCATGGCGGCAAAAATTCTGACGACACTGGAACAAAGATCGTAGTTCAAGAAGGGGCACCGGAATCAACACCGCAAGAATGGTAAAAATGGGAGGAGTTGCCTTCATTCGAAGGTAGCAACCCGCTGGGGTGGATAGCACGTGCTGAGAAGTTTTTCGTGGTTCAACAAGTGAAGCCCAAGAAAAAGCTACGCTAGGCTTTTTTCGGGATGGATGGAAATGCAGTTCACTGGTTTCAGTATTGGAGGAGAAATGCCAAGAACCCAAGTTGGGAGGAGTTTACAGTGGCGTTGTTGAGAAGGTACGGTGGGGTTAGGTGTGGTACTGTGTACGAGAGACTTGCAGCTTTGAGGCAGAAGGGTGGTGTGGAAGAGTATGTCCAGGAATTTGAGCTACGGGTGGCTCAAGCAACATCAACTTCTGAGGATCAATTGTTGGGGTATTTTCTTGTTGGGCTTCGTCAAAATATTCGAAGTAAAATTCTCCCTCATGATCCAAGGGAATTGGTGCGAGCAATGGAATTGGCATGTGACATTGAGGAAACCAAGAGGGAAGAGAATAGGTACGGGGAATCACGAAATCGAGGGAGCAGCGGAGGGTTCAGATTTCAGTCAGGGGGTGGAACAATGGTGCGAAGTTCGTCCTCTAGGGGCGCGAAACAGAACCAACAGAACCAATTGCAGAATAAAACAAATTTTGGGGGAGGTCAATTCGGTTCAAGCTATGCGGCCAATAAGCAAGGCAAAAATTCTGCTTGGGGAAACAGAAACAAAGGTATAAGGAATTTTTCATATCAAGAATTTGTGAGAAGGGATGATAAATTGTGCTTTCAATGCGGGGGACCTTTTGGGACAGGACACAAATGTCCAGAGAAAAGCATAAGGGTGATGATTTTAGCAGAAGATGAACAAATCAATGAGAAGGGAGACTGCAAGGATTGAGGTGGAGGAAGAAAGTGAGGAGGAAGGTAGTGAGAGGGCTGAGATGGAGTTTCAGTGGATGGAGTTGTCACTATGTTCAGCAAGGGGTCTTACTCAACCTCAAACTATGAAAATGGAAGGGGTGATTCAAGGCAGGAAGGTGCTGGTCTTGATTGATAGTGGAGCAAGCCACAATTTTATTTCCACTCGGTTGATACAGGAGTTGAGATTAGGAGTAGATCCAACTTTTGGGAGTGTTGGGGAGATTCGAGGGGTACACCTGTGGACCACGAACCACCACATAAGGAGACCTAACACCACACTCTAACCCAAAACCTTTCTTCCACATGGTAATCTTCCCCTCGAGTGGAAGTCTTTATCATCCACAAGTATAGTCATTCTGGCCACCTACGATACTTGCACTGCCGCTCCATCTGCGGGGCATGCTGCGCCGCCATCTTATGGGTCTTCTCCTCACTTATATGGTGCTCAACCTTTCCACTTCTACCCGATGTGGGACTTCACCTCACACTTGTAACCCAACAGGGAGATGGTCACAAAAAGAATGCTCAAGGACGTTGTAAAGAGGTGGCTATTAAGTTGGGAGAATATGCAATGGTGGGTGAATTTTTCTTGTTTGATTTAGGAGTGGATCTTATCTAGGGATGGCTTGGTTAGCTACTTTGGGAGAGGTTAAAGTCAATTGGCAAACACTTTCAATGAAGTTTATGCAGCAAGGGCAGTTAGTGGAGGTAAAGGGAGATTTGGGGTTCTCAAGAGTGTTGGTATCACCTCAAGCCTTGATGAAGATGACAGAAATAGAAGCTGTTTCAATGTTATGGATGATAGAAACTGAAACAGTCAAATCAAATGAGGAAGTTCAGGATAATGGGAAGGAATTAGGGCAACAACCACAACAGTTGCAGGCCATTTTGGAGGAATTTGCTGCAGTTTTTGCTGAACCAAAGGAGCTTCCACCCAGTAGAGATGAGGATCATCGCATCCCCATCAAAGCAGGAGTTGATCCAGTCAATGTCAGGCCTTACAGGTATCCCTATTTGCAGAAGAATGAAATAGAGAAACAAGTGTTTGATATGCTTAATGCGGGTTTAATAAGGCCTAGTAAGAGTCCATATTCTAGCCCTATGATATTAATTAAGAAGAAAGATGGTAGTTGGAGGTTTTGCATTGATTATAGAGCCTTGAATATGGTGACAATTCCTGATAAATTTCCAATTCCAGTAATTAAATCCTCTCTTCAGTCCATCTTTTCTGTTCTAGTTGGGTACAGAACTCATCTGAGTTATGTTAGAGGATTTATTTAAGAAGAATCCTAACAGGTTGTATCAGCAATTAAATCCCATTGCCCGTCTGGTATAAAGGTGAAGATTTTTATCCCTCTCATCATTTGTGGTAGAGTTTTATTTTAAGAAAATGGGACTGTAAAGCAAATGCATTTTTTACGACTTTATTTTCTTTTCTGCTTGTTATACTTCTAGGAGAACCCCTTGTCCTCCTTCCTTGTTTCAGACTTCTTGATATAGTGTTGAGCAACTCAATAAACTATGAACATAGTATATAGCACAAACTTAATAAAAGAATAGAAAGATAAAAGGGAACTTCTGACTTAGTCTGTCTCAAAAATACCTTCATCAACATAAAAATCCATTTAATAGAAGAGAGTTCATTCACAATTGGTCTTTCAAACCCCTCTCCATCACACTCAAAAATAAAGAATCAGAAACCACTGAACCACCAAACCTCATTAAACATTATTCAAATCCCACAATCACCATAAACCATCATGTAATCTAATTAACAATCTGATCTATGTTCGTGAAAGCTAGTCAATTCTCTTATAGTCCCTGTGCACTCAGTTCCAAAATTTTAATTATCTGATCTATTTCAGTAAAAGATTCTTAATTCTCCCCAGTCAGGATGCATTCTAGTCTTGATGTGTAAATAATAAATGGCATAAAGGCCAGAGGCAATCCTAAGAAAATATAAAGCCATAGCCAATAACTAACAACTTTAAGTTCATAAATCATACCCATTGATAAGCACCTTCTTGTGTTCCATCCAGTACCGTAACTGCATCACTCTCAGATTTAAGGCTACTCCTATCCTTAAGCAAATCCCTTACCTTAAATTAATGAAATTCAAAGAAACAAAATGTTAAAACAAAACTAATTGTGCATGGCTGCTAAAACCATTGAAATTGAGACACAGTAGTCACCGCTTGCAAAATCCTATCCGATGCATCCCCTTCCAAAGCCCTCAAACCCGCAGTTGCCTGCATATAGACACTAATTCAATTCAAGTTCCCTTCAGAGAAACCCAAATGTCAATTAGCACACACCGATTCAATGTATATTTGGATGTCAATTAAATGAGTTCAAAAATACCCTTAAAGCAACAAATTCTTCCTCTTTCATTTTGTGCATTGAAATTCGGGAATGTGCATTAGAATTCCTAAAAGGACATTCCCAAATTCCAACTTTTATCTAAAATAGGCTTGGCAGAATATAAATCTAAAAAAAAAAAAAACACCCACCCCAACTCGAACTGGTGTCTTGGATCGCAATTCACGAGGAACAACACTCTCCGCTTCCTCCAAAAGCGAAACCAAAGATTCCGCTGCCTGTTTCGGATTCTTAGCGAACGCACTCAAACCCGGTTTTTTCTGCAAAATACAAACCAACATTATAAGACCAAAAACACAAGCAAATAACAGCAATAACCACGGTTTCATCGCAATCCTTGATACTATGGCAAATGGCGACCAAATGTGGCTTCAATGTCGCGTGAATCCAAAAAATTTTACGTTGCGATCGTAACCTCAGTTAAAATCATAATATAATAATAATTTGATTTGATTTGACCTGGACGAAAAGCTCGAGATCTTTGCCAATGTGAACGAGATCTAGGTTGTGATCGAAATGGAAGACGTGGACGCGGCTGCCGGAGCTGCCGGCGTCGAAGATGACGGCGTAGGAGCCGGCGGATTTCTCGACGGGGGATACTTTCCGGTTAACGAGGGCGTAGCCTCCGACGGACTCGTTAGAGATGCTGGACGGCATGACGTAGAGGACGAAGGTGATGAGGAGAAGCGGGATCGCCACGACGAGCAGCGTCCCCCGGAACCGGTAGATCTTGTCGGCGAGGGACTCCTGGCGGCCGGGGCGCTTCAGCATTTTGCTGGACTCGAACTCCGGCGAGTGCTGGTCGGCGGCGTGCGACGGCGGAGAGTTGCTGCTGGCCTGGCCGTCGAAGAGCTCAGCGGAGGACGGCGACCGGTAGCGGATCTGACCGTTGGAGGAGGCGGCGGGCGGAGGCTCCAGCTCGGTGTCCTGGGATTGATTCTCAACTAAACTAATTGAAGAAGACGAAAACGACGACGACGGATCCGGAAACGACGGGGAGGCGAAAACGGCGTGATGCTGTCCGTCTTATGGGAAAATGCACGTTGCGTGCGTCTCAGACACTGAGGTCTTTCTCTCTCGCGCGCGCGCGCGTGTAGTGAGAGAGTCAGTGTCTGTGTTGTTTGTGCGGGAAAAATGGTTAAATGGTGTGTGTAACTGTAAATTGTGAAGGAAGGAAAGAAAAGGAAAGAGAAGGTTACTGAGTTGGGCCTTCTTCGCCCTCTGAGTCGGACTCGGTCTCTAGTGGAAGAGAAATACCGAGTCGTTCTGTTTCTGAATCTCTCCGCGTTGTCCTTGTCGTGTGTATTTTAAGTATTATTAATTAAGTGTAAAAACCAAAAAGTTACGTGGCATATACGGCCTGGTGGAAGAAAATGAGAATGCTACGAAAGAATAAATCTTTTTTCACTTTACATTATACTACGGGCTACTGTTGTGTGTGCACCAAACTAGGGACTAAAGCGTATGTGGAATTGCGTATAAATAGAAAAAAAAAAAAACAAATCCTTCCTCGTAATAACTTTAATAATGTAATAATTACTCTTTTTATTGACAAAATTATAAATTTGATTCCCTCTTTATTTTATAATTATAATTTTAATTTTCTTATAATTTAATCCCTTAATTTTTTACAATTTCATTATTTTACCCTCCAATTTCAAGATTAGATTAAAGTCACTTGTCATTTTATTAGATATTAATTTCATGCCCTAGTTAATATCAAACTTTAATAAAATTAAGACAAGTAATGATTAATGTTTAATAAAAATATAAGATGATGGTTAAATTAAACGATCAACGATCTCGAAATTAGAAATTAAAATAATAAAATTATAAAAAATTAATAGATTAAATTAGTGAATTAAATTATAAAAAAAAGTAGAATTGAACTGTGAGACAAATAAAATTATCAAATTTATAATTAGCCTTGACAAGAAATAAGTTTTTTCCTGATCGGCTCCGGCTCCTTTGAAGTACAAGCTGCACATTAGAGGATAAGTGCACATATTTCAACCCTTTATAATAATTGACGGTATAAATTGTTACACATAATTTAAATTATAATATTATATTATATTTTAAAAATAAATTTATATTATAAGAAAGGACAATATCATTCTCATCTCTGCCGACAACCACGACGGCAAAGTATTGCACCTCGCCGTTAGTGTCCAGGAAAAGATGCACAACTCGCTCACTGTCGATTGACCCCATTGCAGACAATCATCGGAGCAAATTCTAGTAAGAGCGACACGACACTCTCCTTGTTGTTTGTTGTCATAATCGGAACACCACCACAACCAATCGACCTTTTTCCCTTTAACCCTTTGCATCTTTGAAATAAATAAAAAATAAAAAAAACCCAAATTTCGACAGGCATGCAGTGGTGTGCATCCAATTCAAACAAACTTTGCATCTTTGAAAAATCAGAAACCAAATTGATGAACTGTGCGAGAAAGGCAAACAATTTAAATGGACTCGAAAAGCACACTAATTCCATTAACCAATTGAAATTGATTCACAAACTTTTAATTCTCCTTTGTCATTGGCTGTTGTGGTAACATTTACATTGTTCATTAATGTAAAGGAGTATGTGTGTACTTTATCTTCTAAAGTACAAGTTGGATGATTCAATTTTTTCATATCCAAAAATTATGATTTTTAATAATTATGAATCTTAGAATTAAGTTTTCTGAAAATGAATATAATTTTTTTTGGTTGAATATTATGGATATTTATATAAAAATTTTAGAAATTAAAGAATTACGTAATATTTTTACTATTTATTTTAATTTAATAAAAATAATATAATATTTTCTAGTATACTAAAAGAAAAATTAACTTGAAAAAAATAAGATTCTCATTTTTTTATGAAAAATTCTTTGTAAGAAATTAGTTAAAAAAAACATTATCAAGAAATATCCTTTTTCAAGAATATTTTTTTAAAAAAAAAAAAAAGATACCAAACAAGAGAAACTAGGATTCTTAACTTAAGATTCTCAAAAAACTAAAAAGTTTTTTCCTACAAAGCGTTCATTTGTATTCTTTATAATACTAATGAAATCGACAATAAAAATTATAAATAAATTAACGATGATAAGATTAATTTTATAAAATTAGTATTATTTTTTATTTATTTATTATTTTTTTTTGCCTGTGTAAAATAATTTAAGATCACAGTTATGATGAAACCAAAAAAATTGAAAAATAGAAGAAAAGAGTCGTCTACACACAACGCAGTGTGTCATGGTAAATGGGCGGAAAAACTATTGTAGATATGAATTATGAAGTATAAATCAAGTTTTAAAACTTTACCTAACTTGAGGGCGGAAAAACTGCTCTAGACCTAAGCTCAGATTTGGATTCAGATCTGAGCCCACCACAACTCAAACTTATGTTACCAGCAAAGAATTCGGCCATAAAGTATTACTATTCCAAAATTCTCAACATTTGTATGGAATTTGGATCTCATTCATATAATGTCAATGTTATAATGGTAAACTAATCGAACAAATGAGCTATTGGTTAAACTGCATAAATCAATGTTAAACAAATTTTAAGAAATATATACTTTAAATAATTAGGGAAAATTGATGATATACTTAAAAAAAAAAACTTAAGCAAATTGACAACACACTAATTTACTTTGAAACCCATCAGATCAGCAAATAATTCATCAGTTTGATTTGGTGGGTCACTAATTCACTAGAAAAATTGATCAAATTACTAGCATATTTGGGCTGGCATTGTGGATCCACATATAGATTATTTTTCACATAAAAAAAGAGTAAAAGACACAAGCTACTCTTTGTAGCGTCTGCGTCCTGAGCTTCAGACGTGTTACCAAGCACGCTATACACCAAAATCTCATAGCATTTCCAATCTAACAACCTATTCAGATATCATCATCAGCTGATCAGACCAATTCAATAAGCTATGCCAACTCAATTTTGATAATTTGATATGTTAGTATGTCCTAAAAGTAATTTAAAGTAATATTATATTTGGGATAAAATCTCAAGTAAGTTTAATTTACAAAATATGGTTATATATTTCTTATTTTAGGTAATTAAGCAATTAATGTCCTGGTTTTAGCAATTTCAATGCTATATAAAAACACAACTTTCACATAAATCTTTATTCTTTTTGTGCATTGTTGGACTTATTTAAGTATCGAAATACCTTTGTACATGCATCATTTCACACTCAATTATAATAAGCTCTAAAAGAATCATACTCTCGCAAGGGATGAAAATAGATTAGGATGTACATGAGAAATTTATGACATCCCATATTACATTTAATCTAACCTAATCCTATATACTAAAAAAGATAAATAGATAATTTTAGCATTATATATATAGTTAAAAATTAAATATTACGTTAATAAACTGGGTTGATTTAATTCTATCTCATGCATTATTAAATCTTAATGGGTAAAGTTAGAGTTTAAACAAATGATAAAAAACTTCGTACCCCATTATCCAGAGGCTCTTCGCTATGCGAAGGTATGGGGGAGGGATGTTGTACGCAGCCTTACCCTTGTATATGCAAAGAGGCTGTTTTCCGGATTCGAACCCATGACCAACAAGTCACCAAGGCACAACTTTACCGCTGCACCAGGGCTCGCCCTCAGTTTAAACAAAAGATAAATTAAAAAAAAATTGTTAGAAGAATCAATTAAGCCAAAGTTTTTCTAACCAAACCTATGAACATCCCTCCTCTTTACGTAGCTTGAGATGAAGGGGTTCACAAACTCATTGAAAGTGACTATGCCATTGTTGTGCAATTTGCTTGTTGGGATTTTTAACCTCAACATCCTTGTTTTCCTTAGGTTGATTCAGTTGACTAAATGAAGAAGCGTTGAGGAGTGCACATTATTCATGGTCTTCGTAAGGGAAACAACCTTTCTCACTCTTAAGCTTAGTGATACATATTTCAGATAATCCTCTTAATGGGTGGTAATTTTTTCTTCATGACATCACAGGAGGTTTCCTTTCCTTTTTTGTTTTTATATGGTTACTATCTTGGTAACCTAGATGTCTTAAGTTCAAACTTAAGGCTCTGTTTATTTCCAAAGAAAGAAGAGCGACGAAAGTTATAGGATCTACAAAAACGAGAGAAACTTTAGCTTTCCACTAGTAATAGTGAATTTTGTATGAAAAAAATGGGGTTCACCAATTCGTATTTCTTCACAAAATTGAGGCGATTTGTGAAGAAAAGGTACAGAAATTAGGGTGTTTACAAAATTACTTTCTTCTCTTGAAGGAAACGCAGAGAGAGAGAAAGCTATTTTTGTTTCAAAATCGGATATGTTGCAACCATATTCGATTATGTTGAGCAAAATCGAATATGCACCATGCATATTCGAATGTGGTAAAAAAATAAAAATAGAACGCGTCCCAAATTTGACCCTACTATATTCGTGGGACACGCACATTCATAAGGAGCACTTTTTTATTCATCCTATAAAGGTATTTTCACTGCAAACCTTCATTTATTTCTTTCATTCACTTTTGGCTGTCAACCTTGTCACTCCTAGTGTGTTTAGATCTGTGTCCAACCTCCAAAAACGTAGATCAAATATGTGATAATCTGAAGTTACAGAAGGTAATTTCTCCTTTAATGTGGAACTTAGACGTGAATCTTGTGAGACGCAACGCGGAACTGGACATCTTCAGACATATTCAATTATGATATGGTCATATTTGATTATGCACTACCTCTACTTTTTTTTAGAATTACATACCATTGTACAAGTAAAAAAAGTAATGAAACCAAAAGAAAGGATAAACTTGGAATTAAATAAATGTTTCATTTAAATTTCACTCATTTAACCTCTCTTTTATCTCTATCAAATGATTTCACTTTCTATTTTTTTCATTCATTTTCATTCATCACACTTTCTTTTTCTTTCACCCCAACCAAACACTACCATAATCCTAAAATGATTTATTTGCTGGCGAGAATAAATTTGTACACATTTAGCCTCTCTAAAACACCATGCACTAAGTTATTGTTTTTAGAGTCTTAGTACTTGTTTGTTTTAAGTTTAATGGGTGTTTGGTTTCCCATCCAACAACCCATAACGTGCATATCAGATGAGAAAAAAAGCTGTCATTTTAAGATTCTGCATCAAATGTGGACAGGAATTGATTTGAAACCCACACGACATATATCCAAAGACACTATCAGTTAAACCAACACGGCATTCAACACATTTACAGAAAGGCCAAACCTTTTGCTTTTGCAGCTTTCAAACAACAAAAAAATATAGGCTCTTAATGCATGTTTAAAAACCTGTTAGAAAGCCAGAAATCACGTCAAAACATAGAAGTTATAATTACTAGCTTCTAGTAAACATGAAAAACCACATTTAGAACGTGAAATCAAACATGCGCTTAGTTTAGTTCACTTTAATCCTTCCTCATATTAAGAAAAGAAACAAAAAATTACTATGCTAAAGTCAATCAAACAAACAATCCAACGTTTATTCACACAAACAGAATTGGATTTTGGCCGAAAGGAATAATATTAATGTGAATCAAATTGGAATCGAATCTAGATACTAAAATTCTACACTTTTTTTTTCTTCTAAGCGGATGCTGAATTTATGGGCCAAACAAAACCCATTAATTTGACACGAACATTTTCACGTCTGATTTTGTACTTAAGGGAACATGTTTAATTATAAGCTGAAAGGTCGAGTTAAGAAACATAAGACAGAATGAAGAAGAAAGTATATAAAGAAAAAAAAAGGGGGGGGGGGGGGGGGGGGGGGGGAGGGGGGGGTTCTTAATGCAGTAGCATGGTGTTTAACAATTGACATGAAGAACCAAATCCACTATCCCTCTTCATGCTTTCTTCTGTTTTACTTCTGGTGGTGGTGGTGGAGGAAAGACAGCACGGAACAGCCAAGCAGCCAATATTGCTCCGGTGAAGGGACAAATCCAGTATACATAGAATTGGTCCCATGTGTTGTGCCAGTTGTTTAAGTATGCCCAGCCAAAAGCCTGCAGGGACAATAACCGATCACAAAGTTATTCATTGGCATCTCTAGGTCTAGAACCTAATCAAACTGAAATTAAAATCAGAAGATTCAAAAACAAGAGAAGATATATATAAACTATAGGAACTTCAAAGGAATAAATAATAGGAACATCAAAGAAACAAGTTACAATTCAATGAGTAACACCAAATTCTGATTTTAAGACGACAATTTGGAGTCAAGCTATGAAAAAGTTCACCTTGACTATTTCAAGGCAAGCCACCAATTTGCTTCTCCATTATTTATATTCATACTAGAAACAATATGAAAGATGGGTAAGAAATATCATGTAAGGAGATTCATACGAACCATAACTAACTTTGACATTCTTTTCAACACTCAATTAGGTGAAATCTCACGTTGGCACCACTAATATAGACAGTAGATCAATGTTATTTAATGCGGCCTGCTTGATATTTCACACAGTAATAGAGAGTATTGAAAAAGGACAGTCAAAGAGTGAAGTCTCTTTATGTTCCAAATATGACTGGATGAAATCTAGCAAGCAGGTACATAATCAAGATTCTAGTTCACACAAGAGTACTGTTGGAACAAATAAAGTTCTTCACTGTTTGTTGGAACAAATAAATTTCTTTACTCACACTCACACTATGCACTCACTTACTCTATGTTAAAGAATAAGAGAAGATGAAAGAATTGATTTTGAAAATAGAGGGAACTTAGAATACTGAATTAAAACTTCTGCACTTTCTTATTTTTCATTCATGATCACTACTATTTTATATAAACTGCACATGTAACTACAATAACCTTCATAGCTGTCAAACTAACTAACTCCTAACTAACTAACTGAATTACAGCATACATCAACATTCCTCCTTAATTCAGATTTGTCAAGGATGTCACTCCTAACTTGTCTCTCAATTCCTTGAACTTGATAGACTTCAATGGCTTAGTTAATATGTCTGCAACTTGATCTTCAGACCTACAAAACTCCAATTCAAGCTTCTCCTAACTCACTTGATCACGCAGGAAATGAAACTTGATTTCAATATGTTTACTCCTGCCATGTGTCATAAGATGCTTAGCTAAATCATTTGCTGATTTGTTATCCATCAACAACCTCATAAGACTGCAATTTCTCAAGTTTAGTTCTTCCATTAAAGCTTCCAGCCATAGAGCTTGACAGGCTGCCATAGCAACAACAATATATTCTGCTTCACATGTTGACAAAGCAACTACACTCTGCTTCTTTGAGCACCAAGAGATTGGTGATGTTCCAAATTTGAAAACATACCCAGCAGTGCTTTTCCTATCATCCTTATCACCACACCAATCTGAATCACTATACCCAAACACTTCTCCTTTTATATTCTTCTGGCTGTAAGGATATAAAATGCCAAGATCCAATGTTCTTTTCACATAACTCAGAATCCTCTTTGCTGTCAGGAAGTGAGGTGTCTTTGGTTTCTCCATAAACCTGCTTATCAACCCAACACAATAGGCAATATCAGGTCTGGTGTTACATAGGTACCTCAATGAGCCTACAATTTGCTTGTACAAGGTAGGATCAACTTCTTTCTCATCCCCATCTATTTGCAGCTTAATTCCAATTTCAATTAGTGTGATAACAGAATTGCAATCCATCATATTGAACCTCTTTAGGATGTCTTCTGCATACTTCTTTTGATGCATGAAAATCTCTTTACTAGTAGAAACAAATTCAATACCCAGGAAGTATGATAGTTCACCAAGATCAGACATTTCAAATTCATCAATTATTCTTCCTTTGAACACTCTTATATCTTCTTTACTACTGTCAGTCACTAGCAAATCATCTACATAGAAACATATTATCAAAAACTCACCAGAATCTGTGTTTCTGACATAAACTCCATACTCAATAGTGCACTTGGTGAAATTTTGCTGGACTAAGAAGCTATCAATTTTCATATTCCAGGCTCTAGGGGTCTGCTTGAGGCCATATAGTGCCGTATTCAAC
Source organism: Glycine soja (assembly GCF_004193775.1). Classification (NCBI taxonomy): domain Eukaryota; kingdom Viridiplantae; phylum Streptophyta; class Magnoliopsida; order Fabales; family Fabaceae; genus Glycine; species Glycine soja. The sequence continues at coordinate 36,108,943 of NC_041020.1, read as the reverse complement.
TTGTAGACTTTATCCTCTTGTCCTGCAACTACATAACCAGGTGGTTGAGTTATGTAGACTCCTTCTTCAAGTGACCCATTCAAAAATACTGACTTCACATCCAGTTGATATAGAGACCAATTTCTGTTGCAAGCAGCTGCCACAATGAGCCTAACAGTTTAAGTCTTGCAACAGGAGCAAAAACCTCATTGTAATCCAAGCCATGTTTTTACAGATTCCCCTTGCTACTAATCTTGCCTTATACTTGGACACATCTCCATTAGGCTTTACTTTAGTCTTATAGACCCACTTCACATCAATTGGTCTTTTTCCTTGAGGCAAATGGACTAACTCCCAAGTCTGATTCTTCTCAATTGATCTCAATTCTTCTTCCATAGCTGCTCTCCAATGTGAACTTTGTGAGGCTTCATCATGACTCATTGGATCTGATTCAGCAAGTAGAGCAAAGTGCACAAAATCCCCTTCTGCAGTGATTATTGTATCAGGATACAATTCATACTCTCTGAGTGTTTGTGGTACTTGTCTCTCTCTTTGTGACCTTCTGAGTTGCTCTCCACATGATGGTATATCCTCTTCACTTTGTTTGTCTTCAAGGTTCACAATCACCTTTCTTTCACCATTGTCAACAGCATTTATTTCCCAATTCCAATCCTGTTTCATCTATCAGAACATCTTTGCTAATCACAACCTTCCTCATTCTAGGATCATACAGCTTGTAGGCACCAGTTTAATGATATCCAATGAGTATCATTGGTTCAGCCATGTCATCAAGTTTCTTTCTGTTCTGCTCAAGCACATGCCTAAAGCACAGTGAACCAAATATTTTGAAATGATTCACACTAGGCTTCTTTTCTGACCATGCTTCTTCAGGTGTGTATCCCTGCAATCTCTTAGTGGGACACCTGTTGAGAATATACACAGCAGTAGAAGTTGCCTCTCCCAAGAAATAATGAGGCATTTCCTTCCCTTTCATCATGCTCCTGGCCATGTTCAAAATGGTTCTGTTTCTTCTCTCAGCAACACCATTATGCTGAGGTGTATAGGGAGATGTCACTTCATGAATTATCCCCTCTTCATCACAAAATACTTGAAATTCATGTGAGTTATACTCACCACCTCCATCTGTTCTAAGTACTTTGATTACTTTATCACTTTGTTTTTCACTCAATAGCTTAAACTTCTTAAAAATGTTAAACACTTCACTTTTCTGCTTAATGAGATAGATCCACATTTTTCTAGTAAATTCATCAATGAATGACACAAAGTAACTGTTACCTCCTAGGGATTTCACTTCAAAAGGACCACACACATCAGAATAGATCACTTCAAGCTTTCTTTTGGATCTGATTGGAATTTTTGACTTGAAAGAATTCCCTGGTTGCATTGACACACAACACTCAACACACAATTGTTTTGGTATCTCAATTTGGGGAAGACCATGAACCATTTTCTTACTTTTCAATTCACTTAAACTCCTAAAATTTAGATGACCAAACCTGTGATGCCACATCCAGCTTTCATCACTTATAGAAGCAGCCAAGCATTGAAATTCTGCAATTTGAATTCCAATCTTGAATGTTCTGTTTCTTGACAAAGAGGCCTTTAGAATCAACCTCCTATTGCTATCAAATATCTTCATTTGACAGTCCTCCATCTGCATTGAGTAGCCCTTTTCTAGCAACTGTCCCAAGCTCAACAAATTATTCTTCATATTGGGAACATATAGCACATCATTGATAAATGAGTGCTATCCATCCTTCCTCTGAATCATCACCTTTCCAATGCCTTCTGCAGTTACAGAGTTGTTATCTGCAAACTTGATCTTGCTCTTCACCTTATCATCAATGTTTACAAACCACTCTCTATGCCCAGTCATGTGATTGGAACAGCCTGTGTCAAGATACCACAGATTAACATTGTCTTCTTCTGAGTTTGTTGTTGCCATTAGTAACACTTTATCAGAGGCAGAATCCTCATCTTGTGCCAATTGAGTCTCATCTGCATTTCTTGGAAACCTTTTATTTCTGCATTCATCTGCAAAATGTTTCCATTTCTGACAGTTATAACACTGAATCTCTTTCTTGTTGAATTTCTTCTTACCCAATTTGTGATTCCCTCCACCTTTCTTGTCAGTTTCTTCATTCTGGTTATGATTTCCAGAACTGCTGGAGCCCTCACCTGACCCCTTCCACTTATTGTTCTTCCACTATCCCTTTCCCTTCTTATTCTTGTCACCATCATAGTTGTTCCCTTTGGTTGTTTGGGCTTGCATAGCTTGCTCAGCTGATCTTTGTGAATTTCTTTCATTGAGCCTCATCTCTTGAGCTTTAAGTATTCCTTGCAGTTCTTCAATCTTCATTTCTTCAAGATTCTGCCCTTGCTCAATTGCCACCACTATATGATCGAATCTTGGTGTCAAGGTTCTCAATACCTTGTCAATGATCCCCAAGTCTGATTGCTTGTCACCATAAGCATTCATTTGATTTGTAATTGCCAAGACTCGAGAAAAGAACTCACCAATGCTTTCTTGATCACTCATTTGTAGAAGTTCATACTGTCTTCTCAAGGTCTGCAACTTCACCTTCTTGAGTTTGCTATCCCCTGCATAGGATTTCTCTAGAGTATCCCATGCCTTCTTTGCAGTACCTGCATCTACACACTGATGAATAATGAACAATGCCTTCGCATCTCTTTTCATCAAATCACGGTGAGTCACCTTCTGTGCATCAGTTGGGTTCCCGTTAGGTTCTTGAACCCCTTCTTGCACCACTTCTGTCACATCTTGAAATCGAAAGATTACCTTTATCTGAGCACACCAATCATCATAATTCTTGCCTTTGAGAACAGGCATAGATGCTGGAAAATTTCCATTCGAGGAAGCCATCTCAGTTTCGGTATCCAAGGATCTTGAACCTCAGCTCTGAATACCAGTTTGTTAGAACAAATAAAGTTCTTCACTGTTTGTTGGAACAAATAAAGTTCTTCACTCACACTCATACTATGCACTTACTCACTCTATGTTAGAGAATAAGAGAAGATGAAAAAATTGATTTTGAAAATAGAGGAAACTTAGAATTCTGAATTAAAACTTCTGCACTCTCTTATTTCTCATTCATGATCACTACTATTTTATATAAACTGCACATGTAACTACAACAACCTTCATAGCTGTCAAACTAACTAACTCCTAACTAACTAACTGAATTACAGCATACATCAACAAGTACTTCCATTATATTGACTCAAAATTTAAAAAATGCAATTTGGCTGAATATTTGTGTAACTAGATTACTATTTTATTTAACATAGATCAGCATGTAATCCTTTTGTTGTGACAAGGAGGCATGTGATCCCGTTTCAAGTGCAGATCAATCATGACGATCATAACACTCATATTAAATGATATAAGTTCATGATATTTTAAGGAAGCTGTTGATGCTGAGAAACCGATAAACACAGCTGCACATAGGCAGGAAAAGAAAAGGATGTTCATACTTTGTCTTGATAGAATTGTCAACAGGAGTGAATCCCATTTGAATCTACTTTTAGCATACAATGGCCAACAGATTTCAAATCCGTGATCTCATTGTCTTTCACTTTAAAAGGGTTCTATTAGGAGCCAAACTATAATGGATGAGTAAGCCAAATTAGTGCTAAACTATAATGGAGGAGGAATTGCAGTAGGAATAATGGTACACAAGTTATCACCAGAGAAATATTGCAATCATGTAAGAAATATATGAAATATGGAATGATGACACAAATTGAGAAATGGTTCATAAATTTTGCACAAGGCCAAAGAGTGTATAGTGTTGGTCACAGAACAAGATACTTAGGAATGATGGAAAGGTGATTTTACAAGTTGATGAAGGAAATGCAACTTTAATGGGCTCTTTGATTAAAATTACAGTGGAGGACCAAAATTATATATCTATCTATCATAGAATTTGGGAATTTGAGGTAAAAGAAACACTAAAGAGGATGGACAGTGGAAAAGTGACTGAACTAGATAATATACCTATTGAAGTATGGAAATGCCAAGGGGAGAAAGGTATAAATAAGCTCACAAAGTTGTTTAACAGGATTATAAGGTCTAAGAAAAGGGAACGTACAGAATTGTACTAACTACAAAGGGATTAAGACTATTAGCCACACTATGAAACTACAAGAGAGAGTAACAAAATGGAGATCAAGATAAGAGATTCACATTTCAGAGAAACGATTTGGTTGTTTGCTTGGCTGGTATATATACCTTTGGCAATGCAAGGTTTGATAGAGAGGTGTCAATGGAAGCAAAAAGATCTACACATGGTTTTCATTGCCCTAAAATGGCCTATGACAAGGTTCTAAGAAGTAATTCCATGGGACCTAGAGAAGAGGCGTGTTCATGTTTCTCATATTAGGACACAAAAAGATTCATATAACAGGACAAGAATGGCCACAAAAGATTTCCTTGTAACTATAGGTTCACACCAAGGGTTAACAACCCATATCTTTTTTCCTTGATTAGGATGTTCTTACTCGACATATCCAAGAGCCAGTGCCTCAACGCATGCCTTCTGCTAAAGATTATATGGAAATAAAATTTCTGTTTGAGCACAAGTAAAACAGATACTATGGAATGCAAGCTAGCACTGCCTTGAAGGTGAATATTGGGAATTATACCATACCACATGTCACCCAGTTTAGGTATCTCAAATCTATCATACAAAGCAATGGAGATAAAAATCATATGATTCTATAGATTTGGATTGGCAGGAATGCAGCTGAGAGCCCAGGGTCAGGTGGTTTGCATCGAAGAGAGAAAATACCGGGAGTAGTGAATGATTTAGTCTTCAAAGGAGTGAGAATGGGAAAATAGGGTTTGTGTTCTGATGAAATAAAAGGGGGTGCATTTCTAAGACTGCCCCCCTTAAACAGCTCCTGAGCACGAAACAACCTCATTCAAGGGGCCAAAAAAGGGGTTTTCCATTCAGTTGCAACGGTGGCTGATATAGCAGCTGTGGTTCTGGCCTCTGTAGGCATGACAGTGAGCTGCAATGTAATGAGCTTCCTTGAGCTGCCCATAGCCACAATGCCACTATAGTGGTGCTATAGCTTGCGATTGACGACTATGAGTATGATTATAGTTCTTTGGCTCATAATATTCAGCCATGTTGTAAATTTGCATTTGACACAACTTGATACATTATTTAACAGAGTTTGACATATTAGGCACATAGAAGAAAACAAAAATACAAAGAGAAACAGTAGGAATAGAAGAGACAGCAATTAAGTCTCTGTTTTCTATCAATTTCCATTATGTCTCCCACTTTTTTGTGCTTACAACCTTCACAACAATTAAAAAGAAATAAGCAAGCTTGTAAACCATAAAATTTATTATTGAACTTGGTCTTAATCCAGGAATGTTGAGAAATATAAAATGCATGTCACATAAGAGAGCAAGATAAAAAGTTAATATATAATGTCAGTAGCATTATCTTCTGTAAGTACTTTGTTTTATTTATAGAACACCAAAACTGTAGGGACTATGCAGACGTTCAACAGGATTTGACATCATTAAATAACATAATAAGTATGGGGCAAAGAGGCGAGAAGAATAGCTGCAGCATACATATGATTGACATATTCAATAGTAGAATAAAACTACAAAAACAAAGCATATTTCTCATAATCAAAGGCCAGGGAGAAAAGTTAAATTCCAGAATGATTAGAAGAACAACAAATCCTAGGCAGAAATTGTTAAAAAAGATTTAACTGAAAAAGAAGACAAGAAATGATGATAATTGAGTAAACCTCAGATTAGTCCTTGAAATTGTACAAGTCAAGCGTTTTAGCAGCTGAGATTTTAAAAACCACGTCATTCACTTTAGTCCTATAGTATTTGTTACAAAGCAACAACAGAAAATAAAGTAGAAACGGACTAAAATGAATGACTTTTAAAGTCCCATGGACTAAAATGTCTGAACAATCTCAACATCTAACTTATTTCAAATCACCATAGTGAAAATGCAAAAGACAAATGCAAGAAACGCATACAATTCATGCACAAAAAACAAAAATACTAATGCTAAAAAAGGTAATCACTCACATTAGCAGGATTCATGGCAGGCCCAGTGTAGGCAGATCCAACCATGACCAAAACTACAGTTGCCGTGGCCAGTAACCAAGTCTTCAACAAGTCACTACGAGGGCCCCTGAGGAAGATGAGGAGAACAGCAAAGGTAATCACAAAGGTCAACACCCCTTCAGCGACAGCCCCGGTGTGCAAATCCACTTTCAAAGAAGGCCCCCCAATCATGTGCCTGTACTTCGCAGGAATCACTTCCATAATTGCCATTGCACCACCCGCAGCACCAGCTGCCTGTTCACAACTCAACCATCCATCAAAAATTCCTTGCACAATTCATATCAGAATAAAACTTAGAAGCAGTTTCTAAGGCATTTTTGGTGCTACTTTTCTGTCAAAATTGAATTTTCACCTTTATTAACCAATAATGAACCTTTAATCCAAATCCTTATCAGGCAGATTACTAAAATGAAAATTCAATTCTAATGAGAGAATAACACTAACTGCATGTTTGGTGCTATTCTCCCATCAAAATTGAAATTTTGCTTCAATAACTTATGTTAAACCTCTAATGCAAATCCTTATTGGGCCGACTACAAATAAAACTTCAATTCTGATCGGAAAACAGTACTAATAGTATGTTTGGATAGGAGGAAACAAAATAAAGAGAAAAGAAAAAGCCGAATAACATGTATATTGCTGTTTAGTTAGGGAGAAAGTGAAAAGAAAAAAATAAAATTAATTCAAAAAACAAAAATTCAAGTGCATGTTTACTGTTCTTTTATTCCCTGTTATCACTTTTAATTTACAAGATTACTACTTTATTTTCAAAGATTTGTACATGAAACAGATTGAAAACAAGGCAACTGTTTTGTAAATTAAGACTAAAAACAGAAAGTGAAAACAGGGAATGAACAAAAATAAGGGCACAAAATTTTCCTTCTTTTCACTTTCTCTCCAATTCAAATTTCAAAACTTCCTTTCTGTCCACCCAAACCAGACATGGCATAAAACACAACCTGTATCTAAGTTTCATCTTCTTATAATCCACCCACCACAAACATCCTCAAAAGATCAAAAAGAAAAAAGAAAGGCCAAAAAGACAGAGCAAAAAAGCTTCATTTAAAAGCAATACAACACAGAGAAAAGAGAGAACAAAAAGGGAAGAAAAAAAAGACCCTTTTGGCCACAAAAGGGAAGCAACAAACCTGCGCAGGGAACCGAAGCGCCATTGAGAAGAGCGTATCCGAACCAAGACCAACAGCGTAGAAGGAAGCGGTGCCGGTTGGGTTGAAGCTGGCCCCACCAAGAACATTGCCGATGATGGTGAAAAGAAAAACAAGAACAAAAACGAGGGTGGTGGTGACAAGAAAAGAAGCGTAAGGGAACCCATTGTAGGTGATGTGTTGAAGGTTAAGGGCATTGGTTATGTACCCAGAAGCAATTCCCAACACAGAGGAACAGAACACCCACATGAAAGTCAACACTGCGTCTCCAATCGCTGCTTTTATAGCACCAACCATCTTTACTCCTTCAAAGTTTCACCCTTTTGAAGAATTGGAGACAACCCTTTTGAAGAATTGGAGAGAAAGTAGAAGAATTGGAGAAGGTGGTGGCTCACTCAACTGTGTCTCTCTCTGTGATGCCACCAGAATGCACAGCAGAGAGAGAGAAACAGAGGAGAAAGAAATAAAAAAGGGTGTTGTTTGAAGGAGTGAGGGGGGTGAGAATTAAGAAAGCATGGATCTTTGGTTTGAAGAGAATCGGAGTGATGACTCACCTAATCAGAGGTAGGTGCAGTCCAACATGGTGTGTGCGTAAGCAGATAAGGTCTCACACCCCAAAACAACCTGCGATAACAGGTCACACACACCCCGGTTTTGTTGTTGTTCTTGTCTTAAAAAAATCAAATCAAATAAAATAAAAAAACAATTAATGATTAAATGATTAATTTGATGCTTCTTATCTAATGTGGTTTGTCAATTTCGTCCTTCGCTCCTTCTATAAAAAGAATCTGTATTTTAATTGAGTTTAATAGGACAGCTATATTAGAATCAACACATGTTACTGAATAAAAAAAAATAAAAAATCAACATGTGTTAGTTAGGACTTAGTAGTGTTCATAATTCATAAACTAATATCGTCAAAAGAATACTTCATAAACTAATTCAATTAAATAAAATAAAAATAGTAATATAGAAACTTACAAATTGAAAACAACTAGGGGTTAACGAAGGAATAAAAAAAAATAAGAGTTTATGTAATTTCATGAAACATGGTAATCAGTATAATTTAATCACCATTGTAAGATTTATAAAGTTTTTACTAATTTTATACTAATGAATTCTCAAAAGCTTTATATGAAAATATTAATTTTGATTTTTAAAATATTTTTTCTTTTTTTGTTGGTCCTAAAATTCTATTTTTTAAGAAATCATCCTAAAATTCTTAAAATATAATTGATTTTTAAATATTAATTATTAATTTAAATTTTCGAACAATCTATTTCGTGCATAAGACAATCGTGACTTCAAGGTTCTAATCATAATGACCTCAACTGTCATTATCATACTCAATAATCTTCTAAATCATGTTACTTACCATTGGGAAAAAATCTCAACAACAAATCCATAATGATTTGTTATACAAATCTACAATTTCCTCAATCAATATATCAATCGGATTAATCCTCATAAACTTCATACTAATTATTATGTGATCAAAGCAGCTTATACACTACTAAAGTGTTATCTGAAATATAAAATGAATCAAATTTGTCTCATAATGTAAAACGAATCATAAGTCAATTTATTAACATTCTCTCATTTAATTTCTCCAAAAAATAATTTTAATTTCTATATAAATTAATTTTAACTTATAAGAAAATTTTAATGTATTCATAAATTAATCAAGTAACCCAATGAATAAGTTGCTAATCTTCAGGGAATCACAACCATGTATCTATTTTTTTTTATGTAAATCAATGGCTTAAAAGTAATGAAATAATCGGTTACTTATCCCAATCATCTTTAATATGTTTTAGTAGAATTTATGGACGGAAAAGGGTCAAGATAAGCACACCAATCTGAAGCACGTGGTTCAACATTTCAATCCAATACATCGTTCATTAGTGTTTACTTACTTAAAAAATAGTAGACCAATTCTTTATGGCTGACTTTTCTTTTTCATCTTTTTTACTGATTTTCTGTTTTTGTAATTGATTTTTTCGAAAAATTGTTATATAAGAAAATAGGTTAAATTGTAATTTTGATTTTCTATAATTTTAAATCTATGATTTTAGTCCTTTATTTATAAATTAAGATATTTAGTCTTTGTACTTTTAAGAAAAAATAATTTTTATCTTTGATTGATAGTCCAAAATCAAATATTAACTTTAATGTCATATATTGATGATGAACTGATATTTATGTAAATTATTGACATGATAGTTATGTGATAATAAATTAAATAAAATATAATAAAAAAAATATTGATAGAATACCTCATGCTATTTTACCAAAAAATAAAACAATAAACCATTATCATCCTAACTTTTACATGTATTATTAATCAAAAGTTATTAATTTTTTTGAATTATAAATATTTATAAATTAAATATTAAACATATTTAATTTTACAAGTATTTATTTTTATTATAAAATTTTATTTTATTATAAATTAATAAAATATTGTACATGAAAATTTGTTCTTACTTTATAATAATTTTAAAAAAAATTACATAAACTAACATATAGATTATTTCAAAAAATATTTTATGTGATTTATAAAAATTAAGTAAATTTAAAATAATATTTAAATAATTTAAAATTAAAAATATATTTCTTTTTATAATTAAAATAAAAATTTGGATTATTTATATATAAAAATAAATTTACATAATTTTTATAAATTTAAATAAAATAATTTATATAAATAGTTTACATGTAATTTTCTTGATTTATATAATTGATATTAAATAACTTATTTATTAAATAACTTTTTATAGTTAAAACAAAAATATTAACATGTAAGTTTCCTAAAAAAGTTACATATTAAAATTTTATCAATTTATATAATTAAAATAAAAATAATTTACATATTAAAATAAATTTATGCAATTTGTATAATTTATATATTAATTGACGAGTTTATATTATTTATATAATTAGAGTAAAAACAATTAGTATATTAAAATAAATTTATAAAATAATTTATGTGAATAATTTATATAATGATTTATGAAATTTAATTATAAATTGGTAAAATAAAAATATATAAAATAAAATTAAAAAACATTTATATATTAAATAGTTCTAAATTTATAAATTTTATAATTCATAAAAATTAATAATTTTTATTAATGATATATACAAACTAGTGTTTGTAAAATTAATTAAATAAAACAAGTGCTTAAGTAGTTTATTATTTTTTTTGAATAAAACATCATGAGTTGAATTCCTATTAAATATTTTTTTATTTTTCACTTTATTTAACATTTTTTTGACTAAATACTATATAACTACACAAATTCATTAATCATGTGTAATGATAATGACAAAAGGATAAAATAAAGACAAAGATATGACAAAGGAAATGCAGCAATTGAATTTAAAAGATTTTTTTTAATTATATATTTTACTATTGATCTATTGTGAAGGTTTTATTATCATGGTAAACGTTTATTATAGTTTTTTTAACATAACGTATCATTTAATAATTATAATGGACTTTACATTTAGAAAAGCATCTGCCATTTTTATGTAAAAGAAACATCACACTTAATTCATAAGAACTGACAAAAAAAATCCTTTACTTCATAAGAAGTTTTAATTTAATGGTTAGCTTAATAAATTTTAGTATATATATAAAAATTTCTTAAAGAAGTAACCACCAATAATTACTTCTAAAATAACTTAATAGTACCCCATATATTTCTAGAGAATATTAAGTTTACAATATATAAATTTGTATATTATTAAAAATATAAGTTTAAATAATTATTTAAAGAAATAATTTTATCATTTGTAATAATCTTATTCGTAAAAGAATTACATTTAGTGAAAAAATATGTATCATCTAAAAAAAGCAATTGAATATCAAATCTGTACCAATCTCAATCACCTAACGTTTTAGAAGATAAGGACGGAGCATTGGTAAAAAAAAATGGCCAAGATTCACCACCAGCTGCAGGCTGGTTCAACATTTCAATGACATAGGTTATTTAGTGTGTTTAAATAAAGAGAAAAATTATATGCATTGGTAACTTTTTTTGTGCTTAATATGCATTGATAATTTGATATTATAAAATAATTTTATGTTATTAGTTAATTATAAGTTATTATGTATGATTTACAAAATATTGTGTATGAAATTTATTTATTTTTATAATAATTATATTAAAAATTATACTAATGATTAATTATAATTGCATCACCATTAAACTTTTTTTTCATTAAAAATAAAATCAACAAAAGGAAAGGGGATATGATACTACTGAAGACAAGAATGAGATGGGGCTACCCTAAAGCTATGAGCAACACTATCTTTATCTTGTGACAAAACCTTGATGAAAGGTTTGATTATTAAGTAGCAACTTCCTACACTAGGAAATGAGGACACCCGCTTTTGATACATCTTTACCTTTGCCATTGATTTTATCCACAAAGATCTTGCAATCTGATTCAAAGTAGATGTTGCTGAGGTACAAGTCATTCACAAGAGTGAGAGCTGACCACAAAGCCCAAGATTCTCCCTCAAGCACTTTAAGACACGAATTCTTCCATTCTGATTTGGCTACCAAAAATGTACCAGTGTTGTCTCTTATACAAGCGCTAATAGCAGTACATTGATTCTGCTCAAAGAACGAGGCACCCATGATCTCCATGATGAATAACCATGAAATCTGGAAGCAGTTTATCATCCCACACCTTTTCATTCCTTCTCCTCCACAAGCTCCAAAACAACATCGACACACGAGCTCGAGTTCTCGAATCTATGTTCTTCAAAAGTTAGAAAAGCTCAGCAAATGATTCTACCTGATGACCAAGCTGGAGAATTTTTTGACCCAGTTCAATGTTGTTCCAGCTTGAAATACCGAAAGGGCACGTAGACAGACTATGCATGTTGTCTCCACATCTGTCTCACAGTAAAGACATGTTATGGGGCATTCAACACCACGAGTTCTCAGGTTTGCTCTTGTAGCTAGGGAGACAATTCTAGCAGGCCCTCCATAGCGTCATTTTCACTCTTGGAGGAATTTTCAGGTTCCATAGCAACTGCCACTCATCATTCATTGCCAAGTGATCCAGGTTCAAGATTTTCTGCATAATTAAATGGCATGCACTCTTTAATAAACATGATCCATCCATAGTGTGTGCCCAGATCAGTTTATCTTCGAGAATTTGAGGAATAAGAGGAGTATTCGTTACTGATTCTGCACCCTCCAGGTTGAATAATTAATTCACAAGGTCCATGTTCCAGCTTTAATTTTCGTGTCATGTTGAATAATGTCCACTGCCTTCAGATTTTCAAAACCCACACTAATAGGTGATGTAGGATAGTAACTGCTCTCTTTCCTCAACCAAGGACCGTGCCAAATGTTGATATTTGAACCATCACCAATTCGCCACCTACTGCCTTCTTTCAAGACCATTTTAGAGGAAAATACGCTCCGCCATGTGTATGGGTTATACCCTAACGAGAAACCCATGAAGTCATCCAATGGATATTAAAAATGTCAATCTACAAAGTTTTAACAAATTTTAAAAATATGCATTACCTTTTTTTTTCAATCAACTCCTATTTATCATTAGCAAAATATTTTCTCTATTTGTAAAATTTTTGCCTCACCTATCATCTACAAAATAAAATACATAAATTATCATAAAGAGTGATTTCTTCAAGCATTTCAAGTAGCAAAATTCTTAATGACAAACATAACATCAATATTTTTTAACATATCATTCCCAATAGATAAAATTGTTAAACCACTCAATCTTTCTTGTGATATTGTTGACCACAAGTAAGTTTCTATTAGTTTTAATTTTGAAAAATTTCTTTCAGCTGATACTATAGTTACAGAAACAGTTAATAAAATTTTATAAGCAATTTAAAATTTTGGATAACAATATGCAACTTTGACAAACTCAAGAATTTCAATGGCTAAGATTAACTCATATTTTTAATACTTTCAATTTAGAGAAAAAAAAATCATCTAAATCAACATATGATAAATCACCATGAGAAAAGGTAGAGTGAACATTAGCACAATATTTTTGCAATTCATTATCATTTAATGACTTTAACTTCTTTGAATCAAACAAAAATTCAAAAAGCACTTTCAAATATTTTTAATTTCTCATTGTCATATCCACAACAACTAAAAAATAATTAATTCTAAATGATTCATCAATCGACTAGAAGTATAAGCGGAAAAAATATATGTGTACTAATTATTCTCGTCAAATTATTTTTTCTAATAACACAACATTTTGTTAGAAGTATAGGCTCAACATCCATACTAGATGTGAAGCTTTCATCTCTATATTTTTCAGAATGCAACAATACATTTTCTAATTGTTTAATGGCAGTGTCAATACACATAGACTTAGATTGTAGTTTCTTGCTCACCATATTAATCGAAAATAAGATGTCATACCAAATAACCATACCAAGTAAAAACTCAAAACTCTCAAGTGAATGAACCAAACTATGTGCTTCACTCTTTGACTTGGCATCATCACAAGATTTTTGTAATTCCAACAAATCCAATCCTATCTGGGGACTTGGAAATCTAATAGCTTTAACACTTTTAATTCGACCCTCCCAACAAGTATTAATTGCACAAAGATTTTACTCTTAATCCAAGAACATTATCAAGCAAAATTTTCTATCTTTTTGTAGAACTCAAAAATAATAAATATATGCGTTGAACAACTCCAAAAAAAGAAATAGCTTTAACACACGAATGTGTCATATCAATAAGAGTTATATTAAGACTATGACAAGCACATGGAATATATAATGCTCTCGAGTTTATCTCAAGAAACCATTTTTGAACTCCTGGAGACTTTCCTTTCATATTAGAACCATTATCACAACAATGACCCTTCACATCATCAACATTAAGATCAAGAGACTTCAACATAATTTGTAACTCATTAAAAAAATCTAAATCCAGATGTGTCATCTACTTTTAAAAACTCTAAAAAGTATTCCTCAATTTTTATTTTATTATTTGACATATTTACGCATCGCACTATTAGCAGAGTCATTTGTTCTTTATGACTCATATCAGGGGTGTAATTAAAAATTATAAAAAAGTATTTTGCCACTTTTATGACCATTATAATGGAACTTATAACACTCTAGGCCAAAAGAGTGATCATCTCATTTTGAATTTTATGCCCAAGATAATGATAATGAATTTCACGATTTTGAATGCGTCTAACATTGTCTTGCATTATCAAATCAAATTTTGCACTCATTTCAATCAATCCTAAAAAATTACCACTATTATTTTGATATAATTTTTCATTTGATCCTCGAAAAGCCAAATTATGTTTAGTAAGACATTTCACAGTTGAAAATATTCTAACTAAAACTTGTCTCCAACGTTTTTTCTCTTTCATAACCTCTTGTTGCAAATTTTTTATCAATTGTTTGATTTTTATTCAATCTTACTCTCAATTCATTCTAAGTATTCATGTTATTCATATGTTCAAAATTATTCTCATGATTTTTAAGTCTCTTTCTAATATGTTGCCAATCTCTTAAGCCCTCATTTGCTAACAAACTTTTCTTCTTATTAGATTTGAATAAAAATAATATACTTTATCAACATGTTTAGAATAAACCAACAATTTCCTATCACTAGCATCACCATTGCTCAGCTTTCTAGACTAACAAGCATATGAAAAATGCCTAAAAGTGTTATCTAAAGGAAAAACAAGATTAATTTCTCTAATAGGTCCCTTTTCAACTAAAATGTCTCTTGTTTGGTTATCAAGATTATCCCAATTTCTAGGATCATAAATATTTAAAGGAGGAATTGATTGTTCCTCATCAATATTACCAAGATTTTCAATATTAGATTCATTTGACACGTCATTAGGCTCACTTGAATCATTAAATTCACCATTCTCACCTACATGATTTTCATTATGCAGGATTTCATTTGATTAATTTAAGTTTTCTTGAGAACATACCCCTTTAAAAATGAATTTATCAATAGCTCCTTGTTGTGATTTTATTAACTATTCTGCTGGTTTTCTTTATTTTTTTTTCTTTTTTCACTTACAGATAAATTCTTTTTAGGTAGCATCTTATAAAAGATAAATGAAAGTCAATTAATGCAAAAAAAAAAAAACAATTGCACCTGAGAGAAATTAAAAAAAGAACCCTATAATTTTTATAATACTTACGTTTTTGAATTAGTGGTAGTGGTTGTCTTATATAATTAGCTAATACTAATAATATTTTGTGTCAATTCCCATTACATCACACAAAGGTTCATTCACTCTTAAACACCAAATTATCAACACCTGGGCAAGTCAACATCCATTTTTTTGTGGTTGTTTTCTTTCCACCATTGCTAGCCACATTTTCTACTTTTCTTAATCTTTATTTGAAACTAATATTATACTCTAAACAATTAAATTTCAACATGAACAATTATCCTATAAATAACTTATAAACATTATTTTTAAAAATAAAATAAATAGCAAAGTAACAAAAGATAATAGAAAAATTTGATGCACATACCAATATAAAAGCAAAGTGCTAAAGTGTCTCGTGGTCTTGCACTTGAAATTGCTGAAGGAAATTTAGAAAGTTCAATTTTGGATCAAGAGTCAGCCAATCACACTAGCAATGAGCACAGAGTGAGTAGAGAGTGGTGAGGCAGACATCCAATGAGTATATGAATTATGAATATATGATTTGTGTTCGTAAATTGTAAATCGCAATCCAATTTCATGTCTTTAAATATAAAATACTATTTTCGTTACCATAAACTTAGAAAAAAGTGAAGGATTCTTCATGGTTTAGGTGAAAATTGATTGCACAAACATGTTGTAAAGTTAGAAAGATGGAATTTGTAATTAGTCAATTGGATATTAAATTGTAGAAGCTAAAAAGCCAGGTGTGAAATCATAATCTTTTCTTCAAATATCAAAGATAAATCCCCCCCCCCCTCGGTTAAGAGCCCTAGGCCATTGCACTTATTAACCAAGCTCAGGGTCGATCCTACTATGTTAATTCTCATGCGTTAATATCTTATCCTAATCATATGGGTTCATTTGATCCTAGTCTTATTACTCTCAACAATGGTTGACAAAGTGGTAGTGACTTGTATTTCCTAACCATGTGGTCCAAGGTTTGAATCCTAGTTAGCCCTTGGTTATGAAATTAATCGTGTTGGAAGGAAAATACTCACCTTATGTGTACTCACGGACACCAATACCACAGGCAAGCAAAAAAGTAGTTTTGCCTTTTGACTCTCTATATTAGTTTTGACTCTCATGGATATGGTAAAATTGTCATTCCTGCCTCATTTTTTTCAACTATTTTTTGTATTAGTGAAAAATTATGAATAGAGAGTTCATATAATTTTTTTTTGAAATAATGGTACTTCATTGTGTAATCTATATCTATATATCTATTTATAGATATATAAATATATAACATCTATATGTATAGATATCATAACCTACATTTGTGTTTTTTCTATTTTTTCATATCTTTTTTAATGTCATATATTTAATTAGACAATTCGGTCTTTTAATTTTATTCTTGAACATAATATGTCTTCTCCACACATATTGAGTATTTAGTTATATTTTATTTTTATTTCAGTCAAATATATTTTAATTTTAGTTTTAAATTCAAAAACTCAAAAAATTATTGTTTTGAAGCACCAAAAAATTATTTATAAACAATCTTAAACTTTTATCTATATATTTGATTTTTTAAATACTTATTTTTTCAATTTATCCTTTTTCATTAATTTATCTATATATTTGATTTTTTAACCACTTGTGTTTTTCGATTTATCTTTTATTTTCTAAATTGAATTTTAACATTAAAGGTATATCGATTTATAGATAAAAATAACTTTGTATTACAACATAAATTGTTTACCATAAATCTAAAGTATAATGTACATGTTTAAAAATATTTTTTGTTAAATTTTACTTGTACATTAAAAATACTAATTTATTATAAATTTAGCTATATAAAATAAACATTTATGTTCGTATTGTACAAGTTAAAATGCTAATTTAAAATAACTTATATCATAATATATATTGTTTGTTATAAATCTAAAATATAATTTCAATGTTAAAAAATGTTTGCATATTATATTATAATTTATAAATTCAAAAATATTTATTTATTATAAATTTTAGTTATAGAAAATAAGCATTTATAGTATACAATACATAAAGCCAAAATACTAGCACTTTATTAAGTTGTATAATTTGTTTTTCTTGACTGATTTTCTGTTTTATAAATTAAAAAATTCAATTTTTTAATTAAACAATTTAAATTGTTACAAAACACTGGCATAAAAGTAAAAATATACAAATAGAGGTAATGTCTGTCTGCCTTAGATATTTTGTTTAAAATTGAAGGAAAAAAAAGGGTGGTGTCGTACCAAATAAAAAAAAGAGTGGTGCGAGAGTGAATAACTATGGTGGTGTGAATAATATAAATGGGAGGGCAAAAGTTTGGGTAATGAGTTGTAGGCCCAATTTGAGAAATGGGTTTAATGGGCCGAACAGTTCAAGGATTCAAATGTGACGATCGACGAAGCCTTTTGAGTTGTGACAGTTTCATTATTATGATTTTAATTTAATTTGATTTTATAGCGACGAGACCAGCGAGCACCACCACCGCGACCGGCGAGCCCAGCCACCGTGTTCGACTTCGAATTGAGTCCGAGAAGGCTGTTAGATAGGTGAAAGAGAAGTTTAATTCAGAATTTTAACGCAAACAACAGATCCAACTTGAAAACGCAGATCGAATATGCGATGCTATATGTGTGTCTTTTGCTTTTTAATTTAGATCCGTAATTGGAGCCACACTATTCAGGCGTTTCAGAAAACCCTCGTTTTTTTTTTCTTTTTCTTTGGTTGTTTTCCGTCGGTTCGCGACGGATCTAGTTCGGATTTGCGCGGGCCAATTGGTGAAAAATAAAAGACTCGATTTATCATTATTATTTTTCTCCAATTTTTTGTTCTCTTTTTTGGGTCTCCTTAAAAAATATGGTACTTTGAGTTATATTCTGAATGAAGAATTTTATTTTATTTTATTTTAAAAATTTCTCTCAAATTGTGTTCAAATGTTTGCTCACTATGCTATATTGCTATCTTGATGATAAGTAGATGCAAACTTACTTACTTGAGTTGATAAAAAAATGTTAAATAGTTGAGAGTTTTTTTACTGAGCCGAAAAGGGGGTAACACGATTTGATTTTTTTGCTAGTTAATGAAGTAGGGTGAGTTATTTATTGTTTTATGTTTGATTTTTGGTAGGTTGATTATGTTGACTACTGAGATTTAGAAGATTGTCAACTTTGGTCCATTGCTTGTTTTCTTTTCTCGCTTTATGATGCCGATTTTATTCGTGCTATGTTGTTATTCTGAACTTGTGTGACATTTCTTACTTTCTGATGAATTGAGGAGTATGCATTCTTAAATAGTGAAAACTGAGATTTCAATAATCACTGTAGTTATGTGTTAGTTTGTTCTGCAGGACTGCTAATTTCTTTATATGTTCAAGAATGAATTTACTATTGAAACTCTAAAGTTCAACGACTTTTTTCCGTTGAAATTGAGGGAATGGATTCTGGGAATCTGGTTACTTGGAGTATCTTGTGATCTGTTTTGTTTTAGATTATATAATGTTTGTTGCTTCTATGTGATGTGACTTTACATCATTTTCGTATTTTCTGAATTTTCAGGCTTTTATATTGAAAACTGAGACTTGAAGGGAAGCGGTTATAATTGGTCTGGTAAAACAATCCTGTTATTTTGTTGTAGAACACTTAAGTTTGTTCTTGATTAATGATTAGGGAATTGAATGAATTTGATCGATTTGTATCTTAGAAAACTCAAATTCTTGACTTGAACATTTAATATTTAACTGCAAAATAGTAATGACAAGTCCCAATTCACTATTGGTTCTTTTTGCACAAGACACATCCTCTTGCTGTCCGTTTTGTTAAACAGTAGCATGAAGATTTGATAAAAGTAGCTACATATGGATACATTCTTTGGCTCTTATTTTCAAAGAAAATTGTTCTGTTTTAGCTTTTTGTTTCTGCACTTAGTCTTTATAAGTTCTATAATAAGCACATTGATTGACTGCAAGAAGCCTGAGCTTGTTAGCCTAGCTCTTTGATGATTGCTTATTGGTCTCAGAAGTTTTTCTGAGCTAATTAAGTTTACATCCCACTATTTTTAAAATTATCTCTACCAAATTTCTTCTACCTAAAACTATCAAATTGTCATTCTTTTATGCAAAATCCTTACGAAATTTAATCCATTAAATTGTTTTAAACCTTGTGCTCAAAATTCACCAACCAAAAAACATCACATTTCACCCAAAATAAAAAAACTCAAATTTTCTCCTCTTCACATTCTACTAAATCCTTCAAATTTTGTCATTTTTTTCACTAAATTTCTTGCTTCTAAACTTCTAAAATTATTTCATATCCCGAATCCATCATAAACCCCTAAATATATAGTTAGAAAATGATAATTTGAAGGTTTTTGATGAAAGAAAACTAACAGAAAGACCAAATTTAGTTAATTATAAAAAATTGAGGGACATAAATG
The DNA here is from genome assembly GCF_004193775.1 of Glycine soja. NCBI lineage: Eukaryota > Viridiplantae > Streptophyta > Magnoliopsida > Fabales > Fabaceae > Glycine > Glycine soja. Next base: position 36,089,032 of record NC_041020.1, on the reverse strand, counting down.
GCTTGTAAAAAACTTGGGGGGACCAAAATTGCTCCATTTAAAGCAACTAAAAGTGCAATTAAGCCTTGTTCAAACATAAAGAGATATTGAAATGAATTAGATTCAGGTTAATCTGTGATAAATTGTTCAGTAATTTGGAGATAGTTGGTATTTCCATAATTTTATTTTTATTTTTTCAAGCTTATGTTATACTACATTATAAGAACTAACTAGCTACATGCTAAGTTGCTGCTGCTTTTTATTTTAATTTTTTAATTTTTTTTAATTGTCAAAGGCTTTTATCGTTATGGTTTGTGGTGTTGATGGACAATAATTGTTCAAATTTCTAACCAATATGGAAATTAGGTTCATGCTAATCTGTGATACATTAGTTATGTTAGTTGGAGATAATTGATGTTTCTTTAATTGACGTTTCAAGCTTATGTTAAACTACATGGTATGGACTAATAGTATGCTACATACAATGCTGCTATTTTTCTTTACTTTTTTTTGGCTTAAATGGTTGAAGGTTATTATTCATTGGGTAAATAACATTGCCTTTCCGCAAGAGATGCTTAAATTACGTTGTCCTTTCTATAATTTAAAAAAATTACAATCCCCATCCCTAAAAGATGGAATGTGCTACACTTTAGTCCATTTTAATGTAAACAAACCCCTTGTGGTTAGTAGAGTGAGCCACAGGAACATTTTTCCTGTGTAACTTTTGGTACCACCTCTAGCTAATTTTGAACATCCTATTATCAAATTTTAAAACTTTAGAAACTCCTACTGCTATCTTCCGGATTTTACTTAAAAAAATCTTCATTCCAACTTCTAAAGTCTCAAAGTTGATAATAAGTATTTAAAACTAGCTGCTACTGATGCTTTGAGTTACCGAGATAGAGAAAATATGCCTAAGAGGCTTGTTCACACTAAAACAAACTAAAGCATAACATATGAAGTAGAGGGAAGTGCTATTTTCAAAAGAGGAGGGAGGTCAGTGTAAATTAAGCATTTTTTTGGAGAAGGTGAATGTAATTTGCCCTATTTATTGTTCTGTTCTTTTAATGAGGAGTTATATAATGTGTGATTAAATGTTTTCTTATTTATACAGGCTTTGGACGTTTAAACAATTCCGATCAAGATCCAATTTTGCCTTCCCATTTTCTCGTCGTTTTTTTGTAACGGTCTTTCCATGGCATATCCCTTCTCTGATTTCAAGTACTCAGATGGCCTCAGTGTAGTGGGTATCTCCTTCTGCACAGCTATTGTCTGTGAGGCTATCTCATGGGTTCTTATCTATCGGACCAATTCTTACAAAAACCTTAGGTCCTCCATTGACAAAGCCTCCAAGAAACTTGAGACCATGAAGACTGACAGCAATAAAATCAACATCAAGAAGTCCAAGACCAAAAAAATTGACCGTGTTGAGACAAGCCTCAAAGAATCTAGCCGTGACCTGTCTCTCTTCAAGTTCAAGTCTGGGGGTGTGGTGGCTCTGGTTCTCTTTGTGGTCTTTGGGTTGCTGAATTCACTCTTCGAAGGCAAGGTTGTTGCCAAATTGCCCTTCAAACCTTTTGGGCTTATTATGAAGATGAGCCATCGAGGGTTGCAGGGTAATGACCCCACTGATTGTTCCATGGCATTTCTGTACTTCTTGTGTTCCATTAGCATCAGAACAAATTTGCAGAAGTTCTTGGGTTTTGCACCACCAAGAGGTGCAAGTGCTGGCCTCTTTCCAATGCCTGATCCAAAGACCAGTTGATTGGGTTTTTACAATATTTAAACTTTTTATCTCAGTTGTTTCTAGGTTGAAGATGATATGGAACTGCAAAACTTCAGTCATTTATATTTTTGATTTGGTTCTCTTAGGGGAGTCCAGAATGATTTTAATTGGTACAACTGATACTGAAAACAGTCAACTCCAGTTTTACGATGGTGATTTTCTTGTTAAGTTTTGATTTAAGTGCAATAAAGACTCTTCGTCTATGGTACTAGGTTGCCCCCCCCCCCCCCCCCCCCCCCCCACACACGTTTCCCTAAGTCTAGAATTTTGTTGCTTTTACTATCTCTTACAAGAGGGGACACAATTATCATTATAAAGTAATCAATAATGTCATCTATATGTTATTCGGATATTTGGTTGAGATATATAATTTTAATTTATTTCACTAAAATAATTAATTTATTTTCTTCTTTTACTAATAGGTTGAGAAATGTTAGTGACAAATTCTCTAAACATTTTTTTATTATTGATTAAAATTTATTAAAAAATACAAGTGTTTAAAGAGTTTAATATTTATGCATTGATGGTATAAAATAATTTTATAATATCATTTAATTATAAATTATCGTTTAAATATTTTATATAATTAAAATTTATAGTAACAATTATTTTTGAATGTATAAATTATATTATAATTATAATTTATAATAAATAAATATTTGTGAACATATAAATAGATTATATTTTAAATTTATGACGTATAGTTTATATTGTGATATAAGATTATTTTAAATTGTTTGATAATTTCTTTTCTAAAAAATATTAAAATTTAATTTAAAATAAAATAAAGATGAAAGGAAAGGTTGAAAAAGATAAGCAATTAAGAAAATTAAATATATAGGTAAGGATAAATGAAAAATGATAACTCCTATAAACAATTCTATTTAATAAAAAGTTAAAAACACTTTCGTAGAAAAACAACTCTTAACAACTCTTTTGCTTAAGATGGTTATTTTAATTTAGGTTTAATTACTTAGTTGATCCTATAGTTTTAGGATTCATATTTTTTTAGTTCTTATAGTTTGAAAGTGATTTTTTTAGTCTTATAGTATACATTTTAATTCTTTTTTAATCCCTATAGTTTACATTTTAATTCTCTTTTCTTGTAGTGGTTTTTTTAGTCCTTATAATTTCCATTTTAATTTTCTTTTAGTTCCTATAGTTTAAAAGTATTCTTTTTAGTTCCTATACTTTATATTTTAATTCTATTTTAGTCTTTACCATCAAAATATCAATAATATTATCAATTACAATTAAATACAAAAATATTAGTAAATAATTCGTAACTAATTTATCGTAAGATAATTTGTAATAAAAAAATAGTTGATAATTTATAACTAATTTGTAACTAATTATTTTTATATTTTTTAGTAAAGACTAAAAGGTAATTAAAATACAAATGATAAGGACTAAAAAGATCACTTTCAAACTAAAGGAACTAAAAGAGAATTAAAATACAAAAGATTAAAAACACCACTTTTAAACTATAAGTATTAAAAGAGAATTAAAATGTAAACTATAGGAACTAAAAAAACCAAAAAGATATGAATGGTGAAACTATAGGGACCAAATGAGTAATTTAACCTGTAATTTATGTAAAAAAGATCGGGTAACCATGGTACTTAGTTATGGATGAGTTGACTACGTTAGGATCTAACTTCTTTAAAAAGGAATTTAATTAATTAAATTTGTATACATTTTAATTCATTAAAATTTTGAAAATCTTTATTTGAAGCTACCCCAAGTCCGAAATTGAAATGGTGTGTACATCTGTGCAATGACGAGTCATAGCACCCGTCTTAGGTTTGGCGGAGCATTGCTTCTCAGGTTTTGCTTAGAGGTGGGTAAACGAGCCTAAGTCCATGGACTGGCCCGCGGTCTGCGTGGGTAACAGACCAATTTTTTTAAACAGTCCATGGTTATGTCATGTTTTTTGGCCCGCCCCGCTTAACCCGTGGACTACGCAGGTTTGGCCCGCGGGTTGCCCGCATTAGGTTTGATTTGTGTGACCCAGTTATATTAGGTTTGATTTTGTCTCTTTCACTTTAAACTTTTCTTTCTTCTTCTCTTCACAGACTTGTGGTTGCAGTAGGTTAAGAACACTTTTTCTCCTCACGATTCTTCTCCACCACGCATTCATGCACGCGTGCCGTCACACGACTCTTTTCCTTTCAAGGAAAACAGAACGCGACTCATCGCAACAGCACTGCCTCAACCCACCACCACGCCACCACGCAAAGTATATCTCTTCTCTCTCTAGAATTTGTTTTTATCCTATTTTTGTTGGGGCTGAATGGTTGATTTTTGTCGGGGCTAAATGCTTGATTCAATTTTTCCATAGCGCTTAAGAAACAAAAGCCAATTTTTTTGTATTTTTCACACGTTTTTGTTTTGGTATTTGACATTTTTGTCGCATTAATTAATTATATTATATCAACATACAATTAGAGCATGAGAGATGGAATCTATTAATAATTTCAAAATTTTAGTTTGAGCATGACAACACCAAAAGGATAGAAATTGCAAAATGAAAATAATGCTAATATTGAACTAGGCTTCTTGTTGACAACGTGCAAGCCTTGATATGTACTCAAAATTGGTTTCTAGGATTTGATATGTAAGGTAAATAATATGTAATAATTGTTGTCTTTTAATCACTTAACTTGAGTTTATTCTAATATTTATTATTATTTTGAGTTTTAGGAAAAGAAGATGAAGATGTGGAGATGGAGAAGACTCAAACTACTTCAAATATGAAATCATTTGTTGTTGGAGATGTTTAAGTTTCATATTTTAGATTTGTTGCTTGGATTTTTTTTTTGTTAAGACATTGTTTATTTTATTGATGTTATTAATTGATTGTTGAGATTTTATTTACATTTGTGTTGAATTTAATTTGATTGTGTTACATTTTTATTGAAATTGAAATTTCTTTAAAACTAGGCCCGCGGACCGGTCTGTTTGAACCGCGGGTCCGTGGGACAGGGACGGACCAATTTATTTGGTCCGTGTAAGAATGCGGAATAGGCTGACCCGGTCCACTGTCAATATAAGCTTATGCGGGTGAGTCTTACGCAGGACAGACTGGCCGGCTTACTCACCCCTAGTTTTGCTAAAGAAGGGCATAGGTGGTGTATTGGGTCAGGTTCCAACATTAATGTATGGGATGAACCGTGGTTAAGAAATAATTGCATCCTAGTGATTTGCTCTTTAGGATCAAAAAGCTTGGGATACTCATCTTGTCTCTGAACTTTTTGGTGTTGATGTCCCTGACCTTATTTTAGAGGATTAGGTTTCAAAACAAAGGGATTGAATGTCCATCTACTCATTGATGGAACTTTGAGCAAAAATATTGAGGGAGCCAAAATAAGAACTAAACAAAAAATATTTATAAATTACTAGCTATTCGATAGTTTCATCTAAATTCATAGATTTTTTCCTCTAATTTTTCTCAAAACAAAGGAAAATAGAAATTCTTAAAATAATAAGGTGAAAATAATTTTAAAAATATTATGACTCATTGTATTGTATTATTTCTCACCTATTTATACTAATCTCTCTATTCTATTTTTCTTAAAATAACTAAATATTTTTAATTTTCATTTTATTTCTCATCTTTTTTATTTCATCTATCTTATTTTTCTCCTGTATACCAAACACATTCTAAATATCCACAAACATATAGATAATTTTTAAAAAAATGGGGGGGGGGGGGGGGGGGGGGTGGACAGTGGAATCTCTTAATGACCAGTGTGGGAGCTTTTCTAAAATTATGCTTCATGTTACTTCAGAAATTGCAGGGGATGGCCTCAGGCAAAAGCGTCAGAGGACGAATTCTGCTGTTCCTCAATCTCAAGAGCACCGCTGGACTGCTCCATGTGAAGGCTTTATGAAATTCAACGTGAATGTCTATTTTAGAAACTCTCTGATGCAACTTACTAGTTGGTGTATGTGTATCAGAAATTTGTATATATGATCAGTTTGTGTGAACCAAGACATCAAACATTCACAAGGTATGCTACGATGTCCTCAAAGGGGAAGCTTTGGAGTGGGCTATTTCTTTCATCCTATGATCTTTGAGATGGCTTGAAAAATAGTGGTTGACGGCCTTCACAGAAGAGTCCCCCACTATGGTGGCCAAAACCGCCGGAGTGAGAGGAAGAGGAAGAGGAAGAGGGAAATATGAGAAAAAATATTTGTTAGTGAATATTATCAACAGTGTTAACTTTAAATTGATGGAAAAATTATTTTAAATATTTAATTTAAAAAGATAAAAAATTAAAATAAATTTTTTAAAAGAAGAAGGAATCAAAGTAAACAAAAAAATTAAGATAAGAAACCATAATGGTCAATTAGCAATTGTTATTTTTCCAGTGAGGAGGTTCCTCCAATTACGTCTTTATTTTTATTTTTATTTTTTTTTATCAATGTGGAGGTTTCATCCTATACATTTTTATTCTTAAACTTAATTCTCAAAAAAAAAAATCTATTAATATCTTATTAAAATTTTACAATCATGTTATATTTTTAAGAATATTATAACTAAAAATGTTATTTTTGGATATATTTGAAAATGTGTTTAATTGCATTTAATATTTTTGGAAACATCTTTTAAAATTTAAAATAATTTAAATAAAAAAGAAGTTAATGTTATTTTAGGAAATAACTCTCCCTATTCCCACAAAAATACTAATATTGTTTAGAATCAATAATATCCAAGAATAATTTTTCAAAGCTTACAACAAACATGAGAATATATCATTCCCGTATTTACATTTTAAGGAATCAACTTTTAATATGTAAAACAAGCACATTCTAAATATTTTCTAAAAAAAGGTTAATAGTAATAACCATTTCGACTTTACTTTTTATGTAATTATTCACATAAGCTTGTGTTTTACAAAATGTTCAAGTCATAATGACTTAATAATGTGAGTTATACGATTGACTTAATAATTGAGAAGAAAGACATTTAAGGCCGTGTTTAGTTAAGGGGAGAAAAGAGAAATAGAAAATAAATTTCGTGAGTTCGACACCTCCTACATGTCCCTTTAATTAAAAAAAAACTTCTATTTTCATCTTTTCCATTTACATCCTCTAAATCGAACATATCCTAAGAGTTGAAGGGAGAAGAGAGAGATAGAGATTGTGAGTTTGAATCATCCTACTAACATTCTAACAAAAACTAATAACATATATTGAGCAATAAAAAAAAGATGATGTAATAATTCTTAACTTTTCCAAATTATAAAAAATAAGTTGTTAGGGATAATTATGTGTTTTTTTTTGTATCGCTATGATATTGATGCAGAGTATGTATTAGTTTTATTAATGACTAATATTTATTGGAGAACTTTGACAGGTTTAATGGAGTCTCTCCTCACAAAGGTATTTTTCGCATCCACAAAACTCGAATATGAGACCTTAAGATCAAATTCAGTATCATTCGGACTAATGACTTGTTGATACAATTTTTGATTTATTTAGTATTTAGTATTTACTATTTGGGTATTATAAGAACCTTATATTTTAAAGAACACTTGAGTTATGATCACATAATTATATCTACTTTTTTCTTTAAAAGATAATGACTTTCTTTCATATTTTCTCATATTAATAATATTTTAATTAATATGAATCAATCCAATTTTTTACCTATAAGACTACTTAACTTTGATTTTTCATTACTCTCAAGGATACATAAGATTAAGGAAAACGTGTATATATTAAAGTTATTTAACCCAAAGAATAATTTTAGAAAAAAATACGTATATCTATTTTAAAATGTTCTATTGAAACTAAGTACGGGAATTTGTTTATTTTCAAGAAACATGTTTAAATTTCAAAAAATGTTTAGAGCTAACTAAATATATTTTAACCATTTCTTGCATTGATACACAAAATTCGTGGTTCTCAACTATATATATTTTCCCTCCTACCATATATCATTTTAAAGACACTTGCTTTAGTCGATTTATAAAAGTTCAATTGAGTTAAATTTCTTCATAAGCACATCGAAGTTAAGACATGTTTTAATGTTCAAAAATATTTTTTGAGAAATATTTATAGATTTTCACATATTTTTTGTGAGATTCAAACTTGTATTTTTATTATAAGATAAGATAACTTTTTAATCCTTACAAACAAATTGTACTTTCATTTACTTTTTAAGCACCATTGTTTCCATGGAAATTAAATCCATATGCACGTATATTGTGAAGTCGTGGACAGTAAAGCCACTTTTGTGGCATGCAAGTAAAAAAGAAATGGCTGAATATTTTACCTCTACATAGCTCCTAGGCTTGTAAAATTTGTTGGAAGGGTAGAAATTGTGTCAAGGCATTTAATGCACACGTTGCAATCTTTGCCTATAAATAACAACCCATTTTGCTCATTAGATTATCCCATTACAAGTAGAATCCATTCTTAGAGAGAGTTCTTTTAGTGGAGTTGTATTTTCTTATTACAAGAGAAAGTGTGTAATTGTTATATATATATATATATATATATATATATATATATATATATTTAGAGAGATTGTAATTTTCTTCCATTAAGTGAAAATATTTCTCTAGTTTTGTTCGTGCTTTGTCCCTTATCCATTGAGGGTTTTCTATGTTAAAATATTGTGCGTCCATTCCTATTTTTCTCATCTCTTATTTTAGCTACGAGATATTATTTTGTTACTTTGGTATTCAATAGTAGTATTAGAGCCAATAGGTTTTGATATTGTTCTACTGCAATAAACGTTGGCATGCTGATCTAGTGCCGGAGAAAATTTTTAATATGCTCAATGGTTGCAATTAGTTTGATCTTTCACATCAAAAAAGAATTATTCTTGTTCCTGGATATATAGTGAGGTAGTATGAAAGTGCATGTCTGGGAAAGTTCTGACTAAGGAAAAATTTGGTATTTAAGTGTGCTGCTGGTGACCCACCTCTCTTTCCTGGAAGCTTACTTGGTGTACTAGTTCACAGTCACCGTCTCTGTACAGTAGGTGGTACCATAAACGGTGGAAGTTATGTGAAATCATGGCAACAAAGTACAACATAGAGAAGTTTAATGGGAGTAAATATTGTGTGAAAATTGAAGATAAGAGAAGAGTAAGAATGGACCTAAAATATTTTAAAGTGGAAAACCCTCAACTGATAAAGAAAAAATCACATGCATGACTAGAGAAATATTTTCACTAAATAGAAGAAAATTGCAACCTCTCTCTAAATATAAGGAGAGAACAATTACACACTCTCTCTTATAATAGGAGAATACAACTCTCACTCAAAGAACTTTCTCTAAGAATGGATACCACAATTGATGAGCAAAACGACTAGCTATTTATAGGCAAAGATGGCAACGTATGCATTAAATGCCATGGCACAATTTCTACCCTTCCAATTAATTTCACAGTCCTAGCTATGTAGAGGCAAAATATTCAGCCGTTCCTTTTTTACTTAAAGTTGCTTTACTGTCCACAACTTCACAATCTCCCACTTGAAGCTACTTTTGTGAGCTTCCAAATTCCTCTCTACCTTGTCATTTCCTTGCTGCTTACGTTTTTGATAGGCCAAATGAGGATTGACTCCATTCAAACTTGTTTGCATTCATGGGATTCACCATAACATCTACTAGGTTATCTTTAGTGTGAATCTTCTGCATATCTACACTTTATTCTTGTACTGGTGGGAAGCCTTATGTACACCATGATTTGTACTAGACCAGGCATTGCACAAGCAGTGAGAGCGGTTAGTAGGTTCATGGCAGATCTTGGTAAAGAGATCTGGAATGTTGTTAAGAGGATCTTTAGATACATCAATGGAACCTCAGGTGTTGCATTATGTTTTGAAAGATCAGAATTTATTGTTAGGAGCTATGTTGATTCAGTATGCAGCTGATCTTGATAAGAGAAAATCTACTATTGACTATGTGTTTACACTTGGAAGGAGGGTCAGTGAGCAGGTTATCCAAATTACAGCTTGCTGTGTCTTTGTCTACTACAGCATAAGACTACTGTGTATTGTGACAGTCAAAGTGCCTTGTGTCGAATAAGAATTTGAGTAATTTGAACAATAGAATACGAATAATGGTTCAAGTATATCTAGTTGTTAGTAACAGTTTATACTATTCAAGTAGAACGTAATAAGGCTAGCAGAAGGCCAAAGCCATTAGATCACTCAAAATCTTGGATACTGATTGAAGACCATATAGAGTAGGATATATCCATTATAAGAAAGAATATGGTAGGACAAAGTTCAAGTACATAACATTTCACTATTCGTGGGTACTAAGAACATCAACTATACAAATTTGGGAGACATAAGTTTTTCAAAAAAAGAAGGGATGAGAATACCCACTATAACAAGTCACAAATATTTACAACAAGGGGAATAGGAAATAGGCCTAGGCCATTAGCTCCCACAAATACACTATACAAAACAAAACATAACACAAGCAAAACATATAATAGCACACAACCCTCGGTTGTTGTGTTTAATTAACAACCATCTGCCCTACCACTGTGGCCTTCCTATGATCCTTCTCACCTGTTCAATGCTTAAAACCAAGCAAAATCAAGAAAACACAAACAAGGAGGAATGAGACTTTGTAGTAAAATACGATAAAGGCGGGAGAATAAGCATACAGATAACACCTAAGTTCTTTAACACATATATACACCTATTGAGTTGCACATCATATTTTATGACTAACAAAATACATTTTATATATAACAAACAAGTATGCCAACAGTCAATATCAGATAGAAACATATATCTCAATCAAAGTATTTGTACTTACACTAGTCATCACACAATTTGAAATCATTACAATCCCCATATATCAAACAATCACCAACCCATAAAGTTAGTCATCCTATATGAGTGTGATGCATGTTCCTATGTTAGTCATTACTACTCTTCCATTTATAATGTCATACATGGGGTACCCCAATAGTATTTATATGACACCCTTGGCACTAAGCCATGGAATATCCCAGAAACTTGAAGTAGCACTTAGCTTGGGATATCACCAAGTCTGGGTGACACTAAGCCTGGAGTGTGCCAGTAAGTCCTGGGATGCAGTGATGCATGGTTTATTTCAATTTCTTTCTCTTCACATTAGAGATGAGGCATATGGAATAAATTTTCCAAGAAAACACTTGCCCCTCATTTGTAAATCTTTCCATTTTCATTTGACAAGTCTTTATCTCACCCATAAAGCAAAATCATAAGCCTTCAAAAAAAGAAGTGTTTAGGACTAGTTAAAACATCAAATACGAATTTTAAAAGTAAAGGATTTTGGATTTAAATTATACTAAGTAATATGATTATAAGTTCATATAAATTTAGATATAGATGTAGATAGGAAGTATTGAAGGAACTAAGTATAAAATTTTCTAAAACCAAAAGCTACAATTAAGAACCATACATTAGCTTGAAAACAATTTAGACCAATAAAAGGCAGTTGGGTGAGAAAAATCTCAAAAACCGAAAACTCATTAGGACTAAGAATTTACAGAGAACCTCTCAAAGTATCAAGAAAGCACTGGAATATTTTCTATAATTTTTCAACTACCACAACTTCCTCAAATCAAGTCTCATTTCATCTCCAAAGAAGAACAAACTACATAATTTTATTCCATCCCATACTCATCTTATAAAATTCATAATCAATTACCTTAAAATGAAAATCCACCGATTCCAAATCCTCAAGATCCTTATCAAGTCTATTTCTCACTAAAAATACATAGCAAGCATCAATACATGCCAAACAATGCAGTTTATTATTTTTTATCTCACAGCTTCGTAGAATCAAAATCAACAGGGCAGTCTGCAGTGTGAAAATCACTAAAAATCATACAAAATTTGAAATGACATGGGACCAAAAGCATTACGAAGAGGACAAACAAATCTGCAACACTACCAAAAGGGCATAAAAAACAAAGACCTGTGGAAAATACTGTTCAAACCATAACACAAGGGTGGTGCTGTCTCACAATTCTAGCATATAGCATTAAATGTAGTGTAGTTTACTTGTTTAAAATCAGAAACTCAGAATCTACAAGTCACCTAATAAACACACTAAAAGCATATGTCAATCTAGAACTCACACCAATTAATTGCACTTCCATACACATCCTGTTTTGCACCACAATTCAATTCACTTAGAGCAACCATATACATAATGTAAGCATCTCTCAAACACCATTCACAACTCACCAGTCACAATTTAACTATACAATTGCATTCTCTCACAATATAATCAGCACTTGATTGAGTATATTTCTCTTAATTGGAAACAATTACATCAATACAAATTGCGTAATTCAAAGCAATTACACACACAAAGTTTCAATGGCCACAATTTATGTAATTGAAGCATAATCATCAATAATACTTAGCATAAAGTTTATTTATAACTCATCCCTACATTCTCTACTTAGCAAATCACAACTCATTCCGTTAAGCATTTAAATCGATTAAGGCATTATGAATCAGATTTCAAAAGGCAGTGTAACCATCTACATTGATCACCATAATCATAAATTACATAATCATCACATGACATAATTCAAAAAGTGCTCTTTAAGCAATTCGATCAATTGCTTTGAGTTGGGGTTTGCCAGACAGCGAGAGAGCAACATCATTCTCTCAGTGTCATGATTAATTACTATATATAACCATGGCAGCGAGTATATGCGTCTTACAGCGAGTCGTAATTCGACTCTTCGACAATAAAACCCCAAAAGAGTTAAGAGCGGGGAACTCCTAACCCTCTTCGTACACCAAAACGTACATTAGCTCTCACTCCCTCCCTTACCTGAGATTTTCCAGGGACTTCCAAGAGTACGATAAGACGATGTCCTCTGCGTATAGAACTTTCTCTCTAACCCTTAATCGACATAAAACACTATATGGAAACATAAGGACAAAAATACTGTCAAATTAAAGAGCACTAAGAGAACCGAATTTCTGATTAGGAAATTTAAATTTAAAACTACCAAAATAAAATGGAATAAAGGATGTGCTTGGTAACCTAGAAAGAATTCGTACTTGAGATTCTAGAGGTGAGACCACAATTATTTTCTACATGCAAGAAGGAAAAATCAGATTTTGGTGGAGAAATTATGAACGTGGTCTTACCTTGAGTAACGGGAAGAAAGATCAAGCTTTTGGTGTTAAAGGGTCCATGGCTAAGAGACAAGAACACAAGGTGATGATGATTTTTGTTGCTGTGGGTGTCGACAACATCCACTGCGACGAAAGAAATTAAGGAAAAGAGAGTGGTGCTAAGCCATCAAACTCGTGAGGGAAGCTTGGTGTTTAGGATCGTAAGTGATAAGTGTTGTGTGGGGTGTACTGGTTGCTGATTTACAAAAGGGGAATATCACGTGCTATAAGGAAATGGGTAATTGTTAATTGTGGGAGTATATAAGGCTTTAAGAAAGAAAAGTTTTATTAAAGAAACAGAGAGAGAATTAGGGGAAGGGTGTGGTACGTGGGATTAGGGCAGACCGCCTTACAAGACTGGTTTACGTAAAATTTGTGGTCTGAATTGGTTTATTTAATTAAAAAATTAGGTTTAGATTTTTTTAAAAATCTATTAAATTAAATAGATCAGATTTTGACTTATTAGAAAGTCTTATAAGTCTGATAAACTGGCCTATATATATATATACTTATATTATTTTTTGGATAATTAATTTTTTTTAAAAAATATCAGACTTTGATTACACTCGCTCCATAACTTATATTCCTATAATCAAGTAATACTTTAATTATAGATGAGTCATGTGCCCCTTTATATTCCTCATCATTTTTATTGGTTTTCTCTTCCTTTAACTTTTTCTATTACGTTCCTAATCCATAGGAAATGAATATTATAGATTTAATATAAAGAAGACTTTTAAAAAGGCTATCAGGCCAGATTAGACTTTTAAAAAGGTCAGGCCGAACAAAAATAAAATAAAAGTCTTTGATAGACTATAAACCAAGCTCAAGCCTCAAAAATTCATCGTAGACTAGGTTCAAACCTTTCAAAGTCTGGTCTGACCTATTCCCACCCTTATGTGGGATTGAATTAGAAATTTAGGGTAATAAGAATGAAATTGGTATATATTTAATTGAATAAAAAAGAGTAAGATGTAATTTTTATGATCACAATTTAAATTTGGATACCAAGGTAGTAGTTTAAAAATATTAGGAATAGATATAGCAATCATTTTAGAGAATGAAATTAATAGAACAACAATAGGAATTGCTATAGCAATAATTGAGGGCTGGAAATTTAATTTGGATATACTAGGAAAATAAGAATAAAATTTAGATTTTATTGAGATTGCACAAAGATCTCAATATAATAATTTTAGAATTTGAATCATTTTAGGAGATAGAAATTATGTTCTTTAATTGATTACTTTGACTCTAAACGAGTCCCAAAATATTTTAGTCTTCATTATAGATATTAGTGATTATAAAATCACTAATTGCGGGTACTTGACGTAAGATATTGTTCTTTATTCATAAGCCTTATTATACTATTTGCTGGCTAACAACATCAATAATAACTATACTATATAAAAAATTAAATACTTTCCATAAACACACCAAACCATCAACGAAGCACATATACGCAAACATGCTATAGCAAATTATAACCTAACACCTCAAAAGATGTTACACCTTGCACATTACAGAGAATCCAGCTTTTCAATCTAGGACAAAGCACATAGCTGTTCAATACCATTTTACTAGCACTACTAGAAAAAAGACCTTTTACATTTCGATAAAATCGATATTAACAAAAAGATGGTGATATAATAGTAAATAAAATTATTTCATTAACATCATTAAAAAAATGATGTTAACATGCATCATTAACATCAATTTTTCAAAAACTAATGTTATTGTTTTGATGTTAACATTGATTTTCATAAAAATCAACATTGTTTTTCGCGTGCGCGCGTGTGTGTATATATATATAAAATTGAATTTGGTTATCTTCTCGCGTCCACTCTCAGTCTCCTTACTCTCACCCTGACCTTGTCACTTCTGTGGTGTGACATCCTTTATCCCGACATATGCATAAATAAGAAAAACATATAAAAAAATGAAATTTAATTAAACCAATTTTATTCAAATCTCGTAAACAAATTCACATGGGTAAAATGATCATATTTGCTTCATTATTACCAAATAAAACTTATTAAAAACATATCTGTCTCAAAACAAGGTCGTCCAAGTTTACAAAAGAACTCAAGTTAAGTAGTGAAATAAAATAAAGTAAAAAAAAAAAACATGTTCAGAACATCATGCAATTGAAATAAAAACTCATGCCCCAAATGTCACATCTTATCAGAGCATTGTGTCCCAACATCCTCTAACACGAGGTTCTTCAAAGTCATCCACCTAACCATCTGTTCCCATGAACATAAGGTTTGAGATCATCACAGGATCCAAATACAAGCAGCACACATGGAGTGAGTTATCACATTCCTAAACAGATAGAGATAAACAAAATCAAATATATTTAATATAAGTATAACAAACTCAACTTAGCACAATTTGTTTCATCTTACCACTCATTGTGTAACATCACTTGTCCCAAGGATTTAATCACACAATCACACCTTCACATTAATCACGTGTTCAGAACAACACATCTCAAGTACAACACAATGTCTCACACTCACATAATTCATTATCCACTATCACGTAACGAGTCACAATAGTCATTACATAGGCATTATGCAACAAATACACTAAGACTCAATCCTATATATAATGTGGTACCATGTCAGTGAAAAATCTCGTCGGGCGCTTAGAAGTACATGACAAGATAGACCACACACTGGTAAGTTAGGTCACTCTCACTAGGTAAAATCATAGGAAGACCAGTCAGGGTCACGCTGTTTTGCGAGAATGCTCCAACCATGTGAGATCGACACATGCTCAGAGGAGTACTCAAACCAGGTGTATTTACCCCCAAGGCCTAGACTTTGAAGAGTTCGTCAGGGCCTCTCCCTCTTGATTCAGGTCCAACCCAAAAAATATTTTAGCATGCAGACTCTATCTATGAACTGTACAAAACACACAACTCCTCAATTATTCTCAAAATAATTTAATCTTGTCGTGTCTTAAAGTGATTAAACTTGTCGGGTTCCCACAATGGTTTCCATCACAATACTTATCGCGCATAAACTCGTCACCCTTAAAGGGACTTACAATTGTGTGATTGCACAGTTCATAGCTCACAACTCAATACATATAATATCTCAATACACATGTATCTCAAAATTCATCACATATTTAATTTATCACTTAAACACAATTTCAAGCACAATTTCATGATCCCAATATAACAATTTATCATGCTAATCTAGTAAATCTTGTCCAACACAAACAAATTATACAAATATGTTTCTCACAACATGGTGAGTAAAACCCCTCAAACAATTTCACATAATCATGTCAAAATCAAAGGAATTAAAATCATAGGTCAAAAACACGTAAACACCAAGAGCACTCAATTTTATCAACCAATTCGCATCAAAACATCAATTGGTCCTTCAAGCACAACAATATTGTAATTAAAATCGTAAAAGAAGAATTATAATTCAATAAACATCCAAAAATAAATCCCAATTTAATCCTCTAAGGATCCTACACATGTTCATTCTAACCTCAAGTGTGATAAAATCATCCCTTACCTCTAAGCGGTCTCACATGTGTAGTCTGACAGTGATAGCAACATCTCTAGTGGTTCCCTAAGATTTCTTAAGCTTTTTCTCTAGTTGCTCTGCTAGGGTTTCCAACCGTTAGAGAGAAGGAGAATGGATTGAAGCTTCCATTTCATTGTCTCTATGTGAGGGATATTTATCTAATCACACACACTATTTCACAAATCTCAACGGTAGGGGTGTGCAAAAATGAGTTTCGAACCTAGTGTTCAAATTTCACTACGATCCAACGGTTAATGAATCCAAGATTGTAATTTTACTAGGACAAATTTAGGTGTGTGCAAAAAAAAGAAAGCTCTGTGCGAGGAATATTTCTCTCACCATAGATATTATTTCAAAATTACAATGGTGAGGATGTGCAAAGGTAGGTTCCAAACCTGGTGTTCAAATTTCACGATGATCCAACGATAAACGAGTCCAAGATCAAGTTTTACTGGAACTAGTTTGAGTATATGCAAGAAAAAGAGAGGGTTTTGGTAGAGGGAGAAGGAGAAAATGAATTTGAGAGGAAGAGAGTGGAGAGAGTGGAGAGACATGTTGTAAATGTAAAAAATGACTTAATATGTCTCTATTTATAGTTAGGGTATTCTTAGCTTATTATTTACTCTATTTTTCTTTATTTTATTAAAATGAACTCTATTTTACTCTTTATCAAATGAATAAATAAAACATCTTTTTTTTTCATTTCCTAAAAAAACACATATTTATTTTATTTACCTTAAAAACATTATTTTAATTAATAAAACTATTTCTTCTTATTTATTTAATTACAAAAACTTCATTATTTTTCTAAAACTATTTATTTTTAAATAAAACCCTTTTTAATTTATTTTACAAAAAAGGGTGTTTCACGTGGTGCTGCAACTCGTACTCGTACTCTCAGTCTCCTCTGTCGCACTCGTACTCGTACTCTCAATCTCCTTCGTCTCAACGCTCGTACTTTCTCTCGGTTTGAAGCTCGCGACAACTCTCACTCCCACTCGCAGCCACTCTTGGTCTTAGTCATGCTTTAGCTCTCAGTGATCACTCTTCGCGGCGACGACAAGTGTACGAAAGGAGAATGATCAATCTCGGTGTCGGCCTCGGTGACGAGGTATGTCTTTCTCTTACCTTTGGTAACTTCAATTTCAATGCTATGTTAGGGTTCCCTTTCTTCCATGTTTAGTAACTTGTAATTAAGTTTTATTTATTGGATTTTGGTTAACTACATTGGATTTTGGCAACACTATCTTTCTCTTACCATTTTTTTCTTTCTGAGTTTTGGTGCTTCTATTGAAAGCTTTGTGCTATAACTCTATGGTATTTAGTGAGAATTAATAGTAATCTTTTCCTTCCTTTTTCCATTGAAAACTCTATGTTATAACTATTCCACATTGTAGTAGTTAGCTATGAAAAAATACAAGATTGTATTTGATCCTTCACATTGAATAAAAAAAAGGTTGTGGTTGAAACATATGAACAAATAAAAACAGTGTTGGTTTAAATAATGATATAAAAACAATGTTGGTTGAAACATATGATTTGATAATAGAGATATGGACTTCAATAGTGATATATTCAGTTGTTTTAGTTTGTGTTTGTGGGACATAACTCATAACTATGAATTTCCTCCTTACCACCTACTACATTGGTAACATAAATACCTAATATGATCCGTTTAGGAAAGGTGTGGAGAGTCCAATGTCGCAAATGAAATAAATATCAATGATTTTTTGAATTTTGCTATTTTTTTTCGTTTTCTTATATTTTTACAATAATTTTTTTCTTTATAATTCTTTAACCAATTGCACTGATTGTCCTGGGAAGAATTTATGAGGGATCAACAACCATCCATAACATCCCTTTGGGCAATGATCAAGTGAAAGTCGGTGTTGAGTAGTTCGAGATGTTGATGTTTGCATCCCTGTACCCATTCAAGAGGTTTAGCTAGTGGGGCAAACCATTAACACCTTCCTTGCTTGGCTGACACATCTTGTACAACCTTTTTCAAAACAAGTATTTCATTTTGTTGAATTTGTGATTATTAAAAAAAGATTTGTTACAAATAAAGTGTTGACTGTCATTGACTTATGTTTATTAATTGTGTAGGATAAACAGGTAACTAGGAGACCGGCGAAATCTGTAGATAGGCCGAAACCTGATGACGACCCCCTATACCAGATGACATTAAAGATCTTGCAGCTTTTCCTTAA
Organism: Glycine soja; assembly: GCF_004193775.1. Taxonomy (NCBI): domain Eukaryota; kingdom Viridiplantae; phylum Streptophyta; class Magnoliopsida; order Fabales; family Fabaceae; genus Glycine; species Glycine soja. The sequence goes on along the minus strand of NC_041020.1, from coordinate 36,070,341 downwards.
GCCTATGCAAGTGTCATGAGATTTAACTGTGTTTGGGGTGTATAATGATGACGTCCCCTTGTACATAAAGCATGACGATTGTTAACTCGTTGGCAAGTGTACCAAATTGTCACAAGTAGTAAAGTACTCGAAAGTTCGAGTGTCGAATCCATAGGAACTTTGTTTTTACTTAGATTAATGCAAATCCAATTTAAAAGCAATAGATAAATAATTTAAAATAAAGATAAGAGAATATAAGAGATAAGATAAATATTTAAAGATCAAAATAAAAGAAAAAAAATAAAAGATTTAGATTAAAAGATTATAAAGATAGAGATAAAGACAAAGATAGAAAATAAGAAAATAAAAGTAAAAGATAAAAAATAAAAGATTAAGATAAAAATAAGAAAAGATAAGATAAGATAAGAAAAATAAAAGATAAAAATAGAAGATAAAAGAAATAAAATCAGAACGTGATAATGTTGGGACCTGACTTGCCTTGTTTGCCTAGGATGTATGAGTTTATGATTTTTCTTTATCAATCTAGGTGATTCTATTCTACCCACATCTGTTCAATTACTTACCCCTGATTCCTCACGATAACAAGCCTATTTTATTTATCTATCTTCGAAATTCCTTTGCAAAGACTCAACAAATAAAATGCATGAAGTATGAATTATAGATGTTTGCAAGAATGCATGGGCATAAAATAATCATTCTATGTCTAGCAATGATTTTCCTATGAAGTTCTTTCTTTTTGTTCTATTAGAAGTTACACTCTTTCGAGTGTCTAACCCCTAAAACCAATGCATGCATACCTTTTTTAAATCTTATTTAGAAGTTACCCTCTCCCGAGTGTCTAACCCCTGACAGAATATAAAGATGAATAATGTAAGATAAAAGCAGAAAAGATAATAGAATAGAAAACACCTTTGCATTGATAAATAGTGAGTACATCATACATTGCTTGACTTTTAGGCCTGCCAGACCCTAACTAGGGGTTTAACCACTCATTGTCATGAGAGACTTTTACAAGGGGTTGAGGTGGATGGAAGAAGATGATGGATGAATGGAAGAAGATGATGGATGAATAAAGAGAGAGGGTTTTCCGTAAGGGATAGACCCAGAGTGTGGGTTGTCTGTTGTGTGTCTCCTTTTGGCTTGACTCTCCTTTTATAGTTGTTGGAGTGGACTTGGGCCTAATGCTAAAAATCTTCCTAATTGATATTTTTTTGATATTTTCTCGATCTTTTTCTCTTTTAATCCCTCATTTTCATATCTGCAAGCCATAAATAAGAAGAATATCAAATCTTAATATTTAAGCCAAAGATAATTGCTAAATCAATATTTTTAAAGATATTTTTAACATATTTTTATCATCAAAATAACTCATATTTAGAAGTTATAAACGATCTTTTTGAAATAGCGCGGTGGTCAATGTCTCAACATATTTGTTATACAAATGTAGATTCTATAAGTCACTTTATATTACAATCAATTACATAACTAATTATTTTAAATTGATGCATAATTTACTTTATTTTAACAATAATAGGCATACGAATGAGTTAAGTCTGCGATCAATGAATGCCTCTGTGTATGGATTGCTTGAGCTACAATTCACACATAAATTTGGGCAATCATAATTTGAATATGAGGATTATATTAAGAAATGAATGCATAATTCACAGAGAGATGTCTACCTAAGAGCCTACTTGAATGTGTAAGTAAAACTAAACAAATTAATTTAAATAATTTATGTACTATAACAACTTAATATTCTCCAATGCAGTGTACATTGGCAACTAGTCGTTATATGTCCTAAGGACAATGTTGTTGTTTGATTTTGTTCCTTGCACAAGAAACCCGACAACTACTTGAAAGGAATTATTAACAGGTCAGTTATAATTTGTAAGACATTTACTTTATCTTTTGTAAGATTAATATTTTAATTGTACAATATGCATGAATGCTTCTCTTAACCAGTGCTTTGAAGTGATTTAATGATATTCAAGGAAGTAAATCCAAGGGTACTGTTAAATGGATTCCAGTTAAAGTAAGTCATTTAAACAATGGTTGATGTCTTAAAAATTATATTTTATTACTGCGTTAATGGATTTTCGATTAACTTTCAATATCTTATTGAATTTAGTGTAATAAGCAAAGAGAAAGCACTGAGTGCGGCTATTAAGTGATGCATTGTCCTAGGAGGTTTCAAGGATAATTGAGAAATGACAATTGTTTACTTCAAAACTAATTTCATTTGTTATACTTGTTATTATTTATACTGATTAAGTTATGTTTTATTATATCATGTAGTATTTTACTGATCTAAGACCATTGGAACCATAGAGATTACAGACAATTCACATTTAGTGGGCAAGATTTCATCTCAAAGTTAAAAATGAAACACTAAGTGTTTAAGGAATTTTACAATTGTATACATAGTTTAATTAGATTTGGTTTCAATAAATGATTTTATGTATTGACATCATTGTTTTCTTTAAATATTTCTTATAATTGATAGTAATTATTCATTAATAATATAAAAATTTGTACTGTGAAACTACCTGGATTAGTCTATTTTTTAATTTGCAGGTTTGAGTAATATTAAAAAAATAAACAGGATATTAAAAAAAATTACAAAATACAACATCGATTTTCTGAAAAACCGATGTTGTTTTATGCCTGACAACATCAATTTTCCTATGCTTAACAACATCTGTTTTTCAGGAAAACCGATGTTGTGGTCCACTCACAACATTGATTTATGGAAAAACCGATATTCTGGTTACACGACAACACTGATTTTCAAGAATACTGATGTTGTCAGGTGTACGACAACATCAGTTTTTCTAAAAATCGATGTTGATTTATGTATCACAACATCGATTTTTTAAAAAAGCGATATAATTTTTTTTTTCATATTTTACATTTTTTTGTTTATTGCTTATTATATTACATCGATTTTTCTAAAAATCGATGTTATGTACTGTATGTTAACATCGGTTTTGTGAAAATCGATGTTAACATTGAGTTTGTTAACGCCAGTGATTTCAACATCAGTTAAAAATCAATGTTGAAAGTTGAAAAAAATCAATATTAAAAACCTATTTTCTAGTAGTATAGAGAAGTAATAGAGGAAAGAAGTGTAAATATGCAGATAATCTAGTAGATGTTATGACAAAACCAATCAATGCAAACAAGTGTGCATGGTGTCGATCCTCGTTTGACCTATCAAAAACATAAGCAATGACAAGGTAAAGAGAAATTTGAAAGCTCACAAAAATAACTTTAAGTGGGAGATTATGAAGTCGTAGACAAGCTACTTTTGTGGCATGCAAGTGAAAAAGGACTGAATATTTTACCTCTACATAACTAGGCCTGTAAAATTAGTTGGAAGGGTAGAAATTATTCCATGACATTTAATGCACTTGTTGCTATCTTTGCCTATAAATAACAAGCCATTTTGCTCATCAGATTATCATACTACAATTGTATATCCATTCTTAGAGAGTCCTTGAATGAGATATTATAAGAGAGTTGTTCTCTGCTTATAATTAAAAAGACAATGTAATTTTCTTCCACTTAATTAAAAGATTTCTCTAGTCTTATCCATAATTTTTCCCTTATGAGTTGAAAATTTTTTAAGTTAAAATATTGTGTGTTCATTTTTATTTTTCTCATCTCTTGTTTTAGTTGCGAGGTATTATTCTATTATTACTGTTATTACTCTAGTAGCCAACATATATTTGATTTAAAGAGAAATAGTATTAATTTTTTAAATAAATTTTACATTTAATATTAAAAAAATTAAATTATTTATTTGCAGAGAATTTACCTGATAACTACTCCTAACTCAGTTGCGTAAACAATTGTTAAAATAAAAATTATTTTAAAATACAAACAATAGCAAAGCAAATATCTAAACGTGAAGATAGTTGTAAGAAACACCTTTTCATTGATTCACCTGAAAACTGTATGTATTTCATAACAAAATAAAGCGAAATGTTTTATTTTTTATTTATAAAACACGTTAAAGTTTATGCATATAAAACAAGGATAGCTAGAAAAGAAAAAGACATCATAAAGTTGAAAGGGTCAAGTGTTATTAATAATATTCTATGTAATTTATGTAAATATATATATATATATATATATATATATATATATATATATATATATATATATATATATATATATATATATATATACTGATCTAAACATACAAATCAATTAAATAGCATATTCAGATCAAACAGCGGAAATTAAATATTACGAGTGTACCTCCAGTCATTGCAAATTGAACGGGAAGCGGCGCACACACGAACCTGAAAGACAGTTTTGTTCTTCCAGACCCTTACTGACTCTGAATAGATGGTGTATTTTTTTCTGAATAGAGAAGTGAGTTTGGTGATACAAAACTGAGAGCACCCCATCCTATTTATAGAGTCTGTCCATCACAGAGCTCTCAACTTGTTATCAGAACGTGAGATAGGAAGTTATTAGCACGTGAGATAAGAAGTTATCAGTACGTGAGATAAATGATGGGTATTTGTTACTGAAGGTGGTTGCAAATATATTTGCAAAGATATGGGTTGAATGTGGATGGAAAATGGACCAGATTCAAAATAACTAAATGTTCCAAAATAATAAAATAAAATATAACAAAAGATTTGGAACGTGAACGTGGGCGCTTCCAACATTCTCCCGCTTGGTCCATTTAACCCAACATCAACCGTAACAAGAAACATAATATATGAGTTATGGCGATAGGTCCTCTGATGATGAGTAGTATCTTCCATGTACCACAATATATCAAGTCTCTCAACACTAGCTCTCAACTTAATGAATAAACCATATGTTTATTCTATATCTAAACCGAATGATTTTTCTTGAAATAAATAAATATGTGCTCAAAACCATATGAGAAAATATCTAACTGAATAAGAGTTTCATTGAAAATAACAAATGTACGTACAATGAAATTACATCATGGAACCAAGTCCCATTCGTACTACATGATCCTTAAAATTCTTTGGTGGCATGCCTTTAGTTAAAGGATCAGCAATCATTAACTCAGTGTTGACGTGTTCAATGACCACTTTCTTTTCTTTAACACGTTCTCTTATGGCTAAGTACTTAATGTCGACGTGCTTACTTCGACTTCCACTTTTGTTATTTTTAGCCATAAACACCGCAGCAAAGTTGTCACAATACAACTTTAATGGCCTAGAAATAGAGTCCACAACTCTAAGGCCAGATATGAAACTCTTCAACCATACACCATGCGAGGTAGCCTCAAAACACGAAACGAACTCAGCCTCTATAGTGGAAGTAGCAGTCAAGGTTTGTTTGGCACTTCTCCAAGATACAGCTCCACTGGCTAACATAAAAATATAACCAGATGTTGATCTTCGTGAATCAACGCAACCAGCAAATTCTGAGTCGGAGTAGCCAATCACTTCCAGACAATCAGTTTGTATGTACATGAGCATGTAATCCTTTGTTCCTTGAAGATATCTCATCACTTTCTTTGCAGCTTTCCAGTGGTCAATACCTGGATTACTTTGATATCTTCCCAAAACTCCAACAGCGAATGCAATATCAGGTATAGTGCAAACCTGAGCATACATAAGGCTTCCAACTGCTGAAGCATATGGAATATTTTTCATGTGTTCCCGCTCAAAATCATTTTTGGGGCATTGACTCAAAGCAAGTTTGTCACCCTTCACAATGGGAGCTACACTTGGTGAACAATCTTTCATATTAAATCTCTCTAAAACTTTGTTGATATAGGTTTCTTGAGACAAGCCTAAAATGCCTCGAGATCTTTCTCTATGGATCTTTATGCCTATGACATAAGATGCGTCTCCCATATCCTTCATATCAAAGTTCTTTGAGAGAAATTGTTTCACCTCATATAGCATACCCTTATCATTAGTCGCAAGCAGAATATCATCTACGTATAATACAAGGAAACAAATCTTACTCCTACTGACCTTCTGGTATATACAGTGATCCATGACATTCTCTTCAAAGCTGAATGAAGAAATGACCTCATGAAATTTTAAATACCACTGGCGGGAGGCTTGTTTCAATCCATAGATGGACTTATTAAGCTTGCAGACTAAGTGCTCACCAACACTAGATAAGAATCCCTCAGGTTGTTTCATGTAAACCTCTTCTTCTAGATCACCATTCAGGAACGTCGTTTTCACATCCATTTAATGCAGCTCAAGATCAAAATGAGCTACTAATGCCAAAATTACTTGAATCTTTCTTAGATACAGGGGAAAATGTCTCTCTGTAATCGATTCCTTCTCTTTGAGTGAATCTTTTAGCAACAAGTCTTGCCTTATGTCTCTCAATGTTGCCTTCTGAGTCTTTCTTTGTTTTGAAGACCCATCTACATCCGATGGCTTTTACATCAACAGGCAACTCAACGAGATCCCAAACTTGGTTAGATGCCATAGAATCCATCTCATCCCTCATAGCATTATACCACAAATTTGATTCCTTAGAACTCATGGCTTGTGAAAACGTCTCAGGATCATTTTCGGCTCCAATATTGTAGTCAGATTCTTGTAGGTACACTACATAATCACTAGGAATTGCTGTCTTTTTTATTCTAGTAGATCTTCTTAATGTTGTTTGGTCATCTTGCTGAGGAACTTGTTCAAATGGTTCTTCACCAGTTTGTTTAGTATCATCATGTTGTTCCTCACAAACAACTTGATCTACATGATCACTTTCAACAGCTTGTGGAACTTCAATCACTGGTTGTCTAACACCCATTTTAACTTGAGGGGTGAGAATGACTACCAACCTATTACTTGTCCCAGAAGGTTCAGCTTCATAGTGATCCCTTTCAGAAGAAATGTTCTGAAATTGATCACTCCCACTAATCAAGTCATTTTCAAGAAACTTTGTATTCCTTGATTCCACAATCCTAGTGTTGTGGGATGGACAATAGAACCTATACCCTTTAGACCTTTCAGCATATCCAATGAAATACCCAGTAATAGTCTTAGGGTCTAGTTTCTTCTCTTGTGGATTATAAATTCTTACTTCAGACGGGCATCCCCAAACGCGTATATGTCACAAACTTGGTTTCCAACCCTTGAATAACTCAAAAGGTGTCCTTGAGACAGCCTTGGTTGGAACTCGATTTAATATATACGCAGCCGTCTTAAGAGCATCAATCCACAAGAATTGAGGAAGCTTTACATTACTCCTCATGCTTCTCACCATGTCTAATAAGGTTCGATTTCTTCGTTCTGTCACACCATTCTGATCCGGAGAACCAGACATAGTGTATTGGGCAACAATCCCATGTTCTTGAAGAAATTTTGCAAATGAACCTGGTGCTTGTCCATCCTCTGTGTATCTACCATAGTACTCCCCACCTCTATCTGATCTCATGATCTTAATTTGTTTTCCACATTGTTTCTCAACTTCAGCCTTAAAAACTTTAAAGGCATCTAAAGCTTCATTCTTAGAATGAAGTAAGTAGAGATACATATATCGTGAATAATCATCTATAAAGGTTATGAAGTATTTCGGACTATTTGCATCCATGTCTGGACAACATATGTCTGTATGTATGATTTCCAATAAATTAGAACTCCTCTTTGCACCCTTTTTAGACTTGTTAGTTTTCTTACCCTTAATGCAATCTACACAAGTCTCAAAATCAGCGAAATCCAAAGTACTAAGTACTCCTTCATTTACTAATTGCTTGATTCTCTCAATAGAGATATGTCCTAATCTCCGGTGCCACAACATAGAGGATTCTTCATTCACATTACATCGTTTTAACCCAATAGAAACATGCATAGAAGTAGCATCGTTTTTCAATTCAATCGAATAAAGACCATCAACCAATTGACCACAACCAATAATTTCAGATTTATTTGGTAAATTAAAACCAAAGTCTGTAAAATTAAAATAAAATCCCAAAGGTGCAAGTTTAGAAACAGAAATTAAGTTTTTACAGAAACTAGGAACATAAAAAACTTTCTCCAAATGTAATTTAAAGTCACTACTTAAAACTAAGATGCACGTTCCAATGGCCTCTACATGTGAGCTCATCCCACTCCTTGAGTAGATGCACTGCTCACTTCCCACTGGCTTCCTTAGGCTTTCCATACCCTGCAAGGTATTAGAAACATGGATTGTAGAACCAGAGTCAATCCACCATGTATTATGATTCACATTAATCATATTAGATTCATAACAAACAAAGGCAAATGGTGTACCTTTCTTCTCAAACCAACTTTTAAATTTGGGGCAGTCCTTCTTCATGTGTCCTTTCTTTTTACAGAAGAAACACTTTGACTCCTTTTTAATTGTTGGTTGAGTCAGAATCTTTCCTTTATTGGTGCCTACAGACTTCTTCCTATCCTTTCCAGAAGTAGAAGTAGTCAAATTTACCTTCTCACCCTCTTCCATTATCAATCTCTCCTCTTCTTGAACACACATGGTCATCAATTCATTAATAGACCATTTATCCTTATGTGTGTTGTAGGAAATTTTGAAGGGTGTATACTGTTGAGGTAGGGTGCACAAAATGAAATGTACCAGGAAGGATTCAGACATGGTAACTTCCAGGGTTTTCAACTGAGCCACTATGTCCCTTAAGCGCATGATATCTTCACGCACACCCCTCGTTCCAGTAAGCTTAATGGAAGAGAATTGCATAATGAGTGTGCTAGCAAGCGACTTCTCAGAGGTCGTAAACTGTTCATCAATGGCTTTCAATAGATCTCTGACCTTATCATGCTGGTCAACTGAACCCTGGATACTAGCGGATATGTTGGTTTTTATGAACATAACGGAGAGACGATTAGATCTCTCCCACTTTTCATAAAGATCAACAGCATTAGGTTCGCTAGTTTCAGTAATAGCCAGTGGCTCATCCTTCCTTATAGCATAGTCAATATCCATCCAGCCCAAATGAAGGAGAACTCTTTCCTTCCAAACCTTATAATTATCACCTTTCAAAATGGGAAGGTCACAAGAAATATTCATAGATTGTGAAACTGCAAACAAACACACATGCTCATTAAGAAAATTTGAGACTAAACAAATGCCATGTTTTGTCAATGCAAATCATGTCTCAATATATGAATCTAGTGACACAAAACTTGCCTGTGGGCTAAAAAGTCCTACTCAATTAGATTCATCATGCAACTTTATGATAAAACTATTAAATCATGTTCTTTTTCTTAATTCCTGTGGGTAAATTAAGAAATATAATTTAATATTTTATCCTAATTAATCATACAAATATAACAAAATTCCTGTGGGTAGATTTCATCACATTACATATGATTAATCACAATTAATATTTCTAATGTGATTATAAATTTAGCATATAATTTTACTCAATTAAAGATGCTGTGGCTATTCTCTAATTTAATAAAATTATATTAATCACTTAACATTCAAAAATAATCATTGCATAAACATACTTAATAATGCAAATGTGCTCAATATTGAATCATAAAAATTACATGTATACCAATTCAAAATAACATTGCACGTATATTCATTCAACATGTAATAAACTTTAAAGGATTAAATCCAATGCATATCAGTATTTAACATAATATTGCATGTTCAGCATAACTTAGAGACACACAATTTTAAACCGTTTGTGCATAAATGATTTATCCTTTAGAAGTTATAAATACACCTGAACTGCAATTAATAAACAATTAAATTGTAGTAGCTTAGCGGCAAAGGGAGTCCTTTCATGTTGCAGGGCAAGGGTTCAAGTCCAGCCCAAGGTGTTTTCATTTCATTTATACATTCCTTTTAATTAATTAAAAGGAAAACAAGCAACAAAAGGTAGCAATGAGATTCGAACCCAACAACAGAAAGGTAATACTAACCACATCAACCACCAGATCAAGTCATGCTTTGTTTAGAATTTTCAGAAAACAATATATATTAACAATTTCACATCAGTAAACATGCGCATGTAGATCTTCATCCTCTCAGCGTATCAGATTATTTAATATGTAAAAGTTAGCTTCGCTTCCCTTTTACGCTTTCTCAAAGAGGTTCAAACTTTTAATATTTAAATATTAAATTCAGCCACAAAATTTTAATATTTAAAAAAAAAAATTTTGCTTAACGCTGAATGTTCATGTTTCTTCTTTAATTGAACAAAACATAATAAAGGCAAGGCAGAGGTATTATGTGGCTCTGATACCAAATATATATATATATATATATATATATATATATATATATATATATATATATATACTGATCTAAACATGCAAATCAATTAAATAGCATATTGAGATCAAACAGTGGAAATTAAATATTACGAGCGTATCTTCAGCCATTGCAAATTGAACGGGAAGCGACGCACACACAAACCTGAAAGATAGTTTTGAGTTTTGTTCTTCCAGACCCTTACTCACTCTGAATAGATGGTGCATTTTTTTTCTGAATAGAGAAGTGGGTTTGGTGATACAACTGAGAGCACCCGATCCTATTTATAGAGTCTGTCAATCACAGAGCTCTCAACTTGTTATCAGAACGTGAGATGAGATAAATGATGGGTATGTGATTTGTTACTGAAGGTGGTTGCAAAGATATGGGTTGAATGTGGACGAGAAATGGACCAGATTCAAAATAACTAAATGTTCCAAAATAATAAAAGATTTGGAACGTGAACGTGGGCGCTTCCAACAATTTATTGAAGCAAGCGTTATTTCAAATAATCTGTTGAAGAAGTTTCTGAATGCTCTAGCCTTGAAAGATGACACCCTTCTCTCTAAATTATTATTAAAAAAAATGAGAGATTTTATTTACTTCTAATACTAATTTCTTCTTTTTCTCCGTAACTCTTCTAACTTATTTGATAGTGGTGTGATACTATTTTATTACTAAGAAAAAGAATTATACCATCACTCAATTACAACATCACTCAATTACAACTTATCATATATGATAAATTTATTAACTTTTAAATAATTATCTTAAAATAATTTAAATAATAATTTGTGATTAGATAATGATTATTTTATATCATCAGATCAAAGGGCATAGACATTAAATTCTATTTTCTCTCACTTTTCTCTTTATTTCTCTAAGTATAAGCTAGAGTAGAGGCATCCAAAAAAATCTTCATTGAACTTGTTAATATCTCCTTCCACCGCAACCACGCTCTCTTTGGCAGTTGGCATAAGCTGCTGCAACAGGTGCAAGGTTATTAATTTCAGCAAAGTTTCTGGAATTGAAATTATGGCGCCATTCTGGGGTGATGACAGTGTCTCTGCCCAGTTGCTGGAATAATATGAACACAAGTCGATGAATCCCTGCTGAAGGGTTCGGGCTCTCATAAAACACAACCTCTCTCCCTGCATAAATATGTCCAATGTTTATGTCACCGTATAGATAAACATTAAAATGCAATCTGTGCTACAAAGTGAATAAGCAGCATAATTAGAAATGGAAGATATATGTTTGCAAGAAATTATATATAGAAAATAATGATTGGTTAAACTGGCGTATAAAATGTTATAAGTAATTATTATGTCCATCTTGTGTGAAAATAGAATATTTTAAATAAGTATAAATTTATGAAATAGTTGAGTTGCTATATATATATTCTAGATTCTGTAAAAAAAATGATTATTGTACATAAGAAAATAATAAGTTAATGCAAAATCTTATATATATACACACAACCTACAAAGTCCAATATATAGTTGTTCAGATAACTAGCGAGTCTCCTAGACATATTGAATTAGATTTTAATTTTCAACAGTGTATGAAATTTTCTTATTGTTAGAAGAGACAAAATTCCTTTTGATAATTTCTAATTTTGCAAGGATATAATAATTTGTTCCTTTTGGTTGAAGATCAATACCGTTAATTAGTTCAATGATGAAAAAAAAAATAAAAACCTACCCACACACAAAGCACAATGGGATTATTGTTCTTGTGTTCACTTACACATTCTAAATTATATAAGAGACTATAATTAACAAAAAAAGTAATTGCTATATGTGTGATTTATAAAAAAAATAAAAATGTTATTTTCCTAACCTGCCATATTCATAGATTTGAAATTTAGCCGAAATGCTTATTAAAAGTGTGAAAATGGATAAACTCATGGTCATGTGCAATTGTGCATACTGTTTGACAAACTATATATTTAAAACGTATCAGTTTGTTTAATCTTTATACATTTCGTCTCATTACGAGGGGTCGAGCTTAACATACATGCATCACGCAGACTTTTTCTTTTCTTTTTTTGACAATTACATTTCTGAACCGATATGCACAATGGTTTAACTGTACATGATACCGGGGTTTTGCCAAAAAATAAAAATAAAAAGGCACATAGTTGCAGAGTAATTATAGAAATAATAGTTTTGTTGACAGAAAAAGATATATTTAAGTCCTTCACTGTATGTTTATCCTTACTCTGATTTACTTTCCAATAAAATAATTTTTTTATAATATATCATTCATTCATCCAATTTACTTCCGTTAATCAGTTAGCTCTTTAATAGTTATAATTTGCCTCAGCTCAAATTCTTCTCACGATCGAGGGTTAAAGATATATTTGAATAAACAACTTAATTAATTAAGTGTTTATATAACATAAGTTTAATCATCATTAGAATAGTTGCAAAAATTGTAGTCTACTTTTTTTAACCTTGAATGAATTTCTTATTAGTTGTTCCAATGAATGTCTTCTAAATTGACACCTTAATCTCTAAGCTTTGATCAACGGGAATTAAATTAATATAAAGTCGTGAATGGGACTGAATTTAAAATGAATAACTTAACGATCGAGGGATTAATAATAATACTAACCCTTCCTCATCAATTGATATGCATGCAGCAGGTGAAGTTCAAATTGATAGAAACATCAATACCCATTTTAACACTTGCTTGAAGAACAACTCACATACAAGCTTATGAACAGCACATAGAATATTTGTACTTATCAAAGCTTGCATTTGTGGTAGCTGGAATATCTGTCACCATCCTGCCAATGTTAAAGAGAGAAGATTGATAACAAACGAATATATATTAGTAAGCAAGTCACAAAAAATTTATAAAATTTGAGCAGCATTTATATACTTATTTAGGTTTAGGCTCTACAGCTATATATAGACTTTAAATACAAATTAACATCAATATTTTTTGCTAATTTTAGAATTTCACCCGTGCTTCTACCAAAAACAGATAGAAATTCAGAGAAAGAAACAAATTAAGAGAGATTATATGGTTAACTTGATGATGAAAGGAAAGAAAGGGGGAGAAGGTAATGGATTTGAATACTTTCACGAACAAAAACTAACAACTAACATTGAATGATAAACAAAAATACCAAAAAAAGAAGCATATCAAGATAACTCACCAGTGAAGGTATTCCCTCAAGACAGGGTTGCTAGGGCTAGGTGCATCTGCATCCACCATAACCTGATATTCAACCATAAATTTTTATGTAAATAGCATGCAACTAGCTGTTAATTTCACTAGTTAATTTCCACTACTGCTTATTTGTTAATTAAGACTTCAAGTATCCACTATATATAGCTAGTTAATTTCCACTACTACTTACCAGTGTGTAGAAGGTCCTTAGGTCTTCACCACCAACAGTGACTCTAGGGCGATTAACAACTTGAGAGGGCCTCAGTTCCAAGCCATTGCTAATCGCCCTATTATTGATTGAAATAGTAAAAGAAACGGAGATTGTAAAAGGATTGAGAACATCCCCAATCACACCCCCAATAACAAGAGGGTTCTCCCGTGCCATGCTTTATGTTAGATACTATATTGTTTGTGTTTGGTGTTCTGCAATTAATTATGTATACTATACATCGTATCATCATATCCCTATATATATATATTTTCCTCCTTAGCATCTTCTTTTGCTTCTATCGCATCAATAGATTCGATCTTCATTTTTTTACCCTGATCAGTTGTCCTCGATTGGTCGATTCTTTATATCGTACAATGAATTGTTTTCTTTTTTCCGATAAACTAAATGTGTGGTCTACTAGTACCACTTTTCTTTCCCTTGGTGCATGGTCAATTAAGCTATAGACATAAATAAAAATAGAGAAAAATGATTATATACTAAAAATTTATACACCTAATCTAATCACAATCCATCATATATTAAATTTATTGACTTTTTAAAGTAATTATTTTAAAATAATTTAAATAATAAATTATGATTAGATAACAATACATAAAATTATTTTATACTGTTAATGTATAAATATTAAACTCATAAAAAACATATTTTTATTAGATTTTAATGATTATATACTAATAATTTAACACTTTTACATTGTTGTCCAATTATAATTCGTTGTTAATATGATTTTTAAAATAATTATTATAAAAGTCAATAAACTTATCTTACATAGTGAGTTATGATTAGATAATGGTATAAAACTTTTAACATTATTAGTAATAATCATTTTTTATTTTTATTATTAGTTGAAATTTATCATTAATTATGAATTAATATGGACCACTCTCTATTTAATAAATTTTATTTGATTATTTTAAAACTTTTAACTAATAAAAGAGAGTATTAAAAAAACATATTAGAGAGTTTTCCCCCAATGATATTTTAATTTAAATTTGTATAAAAAAGATAATTTTGGACTTAGCTCTTATATATTAAGGTATACTTAATTCTAGTCATAAATTTTATTTTCCAAAAAGTGCTACTATTCTTTCTTTTTTATTTTTCAAAAATGTGCAGCTATTAACAATTTTTTGTGGTCATTTTACATCGAACAGTCAAATATTGATATTTCCAATATATATATATATATATATATATATATATATATATATATATATATATATATATATATATATATATATATATATATATATATATATATATCTAGTCACCTTTATGCTAATTAGAAAAGGTCTTTTTCTGCTCTTTCTTATTTACATGTCAGGGGACATTTTACAACACGGTTGCGAAGTATTAAGAAAAGATAAAAAAAAAAAAGGAAGAAAGAAAGAGTAGCTAGAGGAGAAGAAAGATGTAGCTACTAATTCTCTGTGGTAGCGACTAAGTGCATTTACAAAACGGTGTTGGTACTAATTCCCTTTAAAATTTCAGTTTAAAAATTTCATTCATTACATTTAGAAATTACAATAGTTAATGGTTTCTTTCAAAACTCATTTTTTTTCTTCATTTTCAAAACTCATTACAATACCGTATTCTTTTCCTAATTAAAACCAAATCACAGCAAAAATATTCCCCTTAAATGTAAGTCCGGAAAGCGACTTAATCTCTGTGTCCATATTCGGAAGGAAAGACAGAATTTAAATGAGAATTTATGAACTTTTGCACGTCTCTTTCATTCTTTAGAATACCTTGTCTTCCTAGTTTTTGTGAACTACAAATCTCCATTTCATAGAATCTTATTCTCCTCCCTATCCTTAAGCAAACCTTTTTAAAATCCTTATGTAAGTTCTATTTCGTGGTATATACATTAATCTCCTTCAAAATGTGATATATATATATATATATATATATATATATATATATATATATATATATATATATATATATATATATATATATATATATATATATATATGATCTTGAGTAATATTTTTTTTTTAACAGTTAGTAAAAATGTTAATAAAAATTCTTTGTAATATTTTATTATGTAACTCATGTTACTAAAACAGTCTCCAAAAAATATATGTTGAGGTTAGTTCTGCACAAGATTTTGAATTTATATGTTTTTTAAGTATCTTTGGAGTTTTCAAAATGATGATTTTTAGTGATAGTGAATTTGGGTCTATGGAATTTTTATATTGGATTATATGTGATGGGAAGTGTTACCGTTAATTATGATAAATTTATGAGTTGAAATGCTATTTTTAGTATTTTATGAGCTAAAATGTTGATATATTAATAAATGTTATTAATGAAATTGTGATAAATGCTCTTTAATGTGATTTTGCTATAAATGTTTCTAGAAAATGAGTCATACCTCTAAAGGAGAGAACTTGTCCATCTATGTGTGATTATGTTCATTGTCATTTACTGTCATGTGTAGTAATTACATGTGAACTAAGACCTAGCCTTGAGTTTTGCGCGTATGCTATTAGTTGGTCCTTGGATGATGATTGTTGGAGACGGGGAACCGAGATCCGTGGGTGCAAATGGATTTCGAGAAAGAGGACATTTGTATAATTTAATAATTACCAATCAAGAAATTCGTTATGAAAAGTAGTGAATCAAGTATTCAAAGAGCATGAATACTTAATTATGAACTTGGCTTTAATAATTGACCTTTGTCGTTACATGTTTATTGTACTAATACAATCCATAAATCTATTATAGTCATTTAAAAATACCTAAGATTTTCGCATGTAATATACAACATCATAACCATCATCGCATGTAATAGTTGGAATTAGTTTGAAAACCACTTAAAATAGCATTTTGAAGAGTATCATCGCTTAAGCCGCATCCATTATCGCTTAAGCCACTTTGCTCCTAGTGATTATCCTGACGTCAACTCTACCCTCGCTTAAGACATAACATTTCTCGTTGAAGCTATCGGTCATCGCTTAAGCTATACATTCTATTGCTTAAGCATTAATGCAGACAAAGGCAATTTCAAATTTTGTCACCTACATCGCTTAAGTCATAACCATCATCGCTCAAGCTGCGAGTCATCGCTTAGGCCACACATATCCTCACTTAAGCTCCAGTGTTGACAAAAACCATTTTGCCTTTTGTCAACTACTTGAAAAAGAGGATGGTACTCACAAACCAAGAGAGGGGGGAAAGGGTGAATTAGTTTTTAAAACAAAACGAAGTTTTAAAACCAGAGTTACAAAAACTTTCATAACCCGAACTCAATAAATACTGAATCAATCCACCATTTACACAAGATCCTTGTTAAAGTTCTTTCTTTCAAAAAGATGTTTTCTTGAACCTTTTGTAAATTGATTAAGACCAGAATGAGAAAGAAATATAAGATCAAGAGAAGAAGTACACAACCTTTTTATACCGGTTCATTCTCTATCACTAGAAAAACTAATCCAGTTATCTAATCCAAAACTCAAATTAGATTTTCATTATGCATATAGAATCCTTACAAGCAATCTATAGTTCTCACCTTGAAAAAAGAGACTTAGGCACCCAACACTAGGATCCTCTGTGAATAAGAGCCTAGGAGAAACCTATCCTTAGCCTAAACTAGAAACACTTGTGTAAGATCATACACAAAAAACCAAGAGTAAAGATAGATACAACCTGATCAATCCTTTCCGCAAAACCTTGCATGACTAAGTAAGGTGACTTCTTGTACTCAAGAAAGTAACACAACTCACTTATCACTAAAGATCTTCACATTCATTGAAGTTGTGGGTTACTGTTTCTAAGCACTTTTCTTTTCTTCTTTCTTTAACTAATAACAACACATGATCTTGGTTCAATCAGAAGCTTATTTTGTTGTTTTTTTCTCGAAGAGAACACAAGTTGGTTATTTATAGAGAAAACAATTATAACCACCTGCAATCAATTAAATCTACAAGGTAATCGATTAATTCAATGAAGTAATTGATTAAATTATCTTTTTAATCGATTAAACTGTTCTTTCCTAAACTTGGAAATAGCTCAAGAATAATGTAATCGATTAGATACTCAAAGTAATTGATTAAAGTGTCCTTGTTCACTTCTGAAACACTTATAGAAAGAGAAGTAATCAATTATATCTCATGGTAATCGATAAAAGCAGAGACTCATGAATAAATTAGTCATTGTCTCAAAAACAATTGCATAATCGATTACGATAAGGCTATAATCGATTAAACCAATACGAGACATAACTCTACAAGCTTAAGACAACTTGTGTAATTGATTACGATAAGGTTATAATCGATTAAAACAGAAAGTTTTACCTTCTGAAGAACTTTTCTAACTTCAAAAACTTTCTTCTCACTCATTCATGATGATACATGATGCATAAAATATATGATATGGACTAAGATGAACATTCAATATAACAACCAAAACAAATGTCACTCAAAGGAGTTGGGCATATAAACGACAAAACATCTTCAAGCTTTTCTCCAAGCTTCAAGCTTTTCTCCAAGCTTCAAGCTTTAGTCTTCATGTTACTTCCCCTATCTCTAACACTACCATCGTTGAAGCTAGAATACCTATAGCTTAAGCCATGTGGGTTTTGTAGAATTTTTGAAAAATTTGCATAGTTTCCCTTATGGCTTCCAAACCAACTAAAATTCAAATTTCACATCTTACATAACAAATATAGGTTATTCCATGCCAAACAACATCATTCTAAGTATAAAACGCACAATCAAAACATCAAAACTAATTAAAGCTTCCCTTAATTACCCTAAAATTTTGCAACTTTCTTGAGAAAGAATTTTAAAGGAGGGATTTGGTGATCCAAGAGAGTTCTTTTCTAACTCTAGTTGTAGCTCCAACTAGAGGAGTATCTAATTAACACCAAAACAAGTCTAATCAAATTTTGATTCATTAATCAAAATTTTAGATGAAACCCATTCACTAGCTTCTTGGTGGGTAGAGAAAAATGAACAAAAAGGTAAAAAGAAGGGAGAAGAGAGGTCTACCAATACAATAAGCACCCAAAGAAGCTCAAGACAAGAAGAAAGACTTCTAATTGTGTATAACTCTACTCTCTTAGTTCTATTGAGGGAGAGAAGCTTGGGTCAAAAAGAAGAAAATCAAAAAATGAGAAGGAGAAGAGAAGCTTCAACATATAAGAGATTTGGAAAAGGTTTTTGGATTGTGTTTAGGCTTTTACTACCCATCTAGGCCATTTTCCTATACACAATCCTTCCTACACGTGCCAACAAAATCAAGCCCAATAATCATAAAAGATCACCAAAATACACAAAACAATGAAAGTTCATTTAAATAACATAAATTTAAATTTTATTTCCTCTTGTATTTTAATTAAACACCTGGTCACACAAATAAGAAAAACTATAATGTTACAATTGTAACCACCATAATCACCATCATTATCATTGTCATCATTGTTACTATGATCATTGCATATTATTTATGTGGTGTGCACCAAACATTTGAAATGATCATTAAAACTTATATATATATATATATATATATATATATATATATATATATATCATACTTTTTAATGTTCTTATCATATTCTTATACTCTCTCGTTTATCAAATAGGTTCTTAACATATGAAAAGTAAGTATAACACCTCAGAACTGCTGATCAAAATGAAAACCTAACTAGACTAAAGATTCGTCACAAGTATCACAAAATCCCTATTTGCACCACATGCAACATCTACTTCGGTACCCTTCTATGGATTATCATGCTTGCATTTTGTTTACGAAGGATAGAGAGAAGAACCATTTACATCACATTTCGAGTAGATCTTGAATATGGAAGCCAATTATTTGAGCAGGACTTTGATCAGAAAATAAAAAAGAGAAATAGTTTTCGTATCTTCTAGCAGAATCTTTCTTGACTTTCGTCACCTCTTCCTTTTAATCAAAGTTTTGAATCTCTTGCTTTTCCGATTGACTTTGGTTCACAAGTGAAATTTTAAGATGGGCTTCATTTTATTTAATTTTCTGATCTACTCGAAATGTGAAGACCACCACTAAGCGGAATACATTTTTGAATAAAATGCATTTCCTGGAAAGAATTGTGTTACATGGCCTTCTAAAATTCTCAAATAATGATGATGTAAAGTGACCTCAATTCCAATACCCAAGCATTGTCTTCATCAAATTACAAAGCCTAAACTTTCATATTTATCACTTTTGTACTCTAGAAATGAAAATCAAATTAATCCGAAATATTCACTAAAAAAATAGAGTTGTTTTAACACGGGATTTATATATATTATAATAGTGTCAGAAATTCAAACTTGATTAATTTTTATTCATGCATATATTCATTTATTTGTAGGTCCTATAACTATATATGTACTTATGCATGTACTTGCACAACAAAATAATTGGAGGTTGTTATGAGGTGCAAAAGATATTCCCTACTTGATGTAATTCTACCCCCCAAGGGTATTGGATAGAAGACTCCAAGAGAATTGAGCTAGAACTGTTAAAGAAGGCCTTAGGGTTCTCATGAACCTCAGGGTAAATTTCTGAGCCCATGGGCCAAGGTTGGGTCCACTCTTATTTGTAAATATTAGAATATGTTTTCCTTCTTTTGGGCCTTGTATTTTGGCCATTCTAGTAGTATAGGGTTTTAACCTTGTATTTTAAGGCATTTTGAGTAGTCTTTGTAGTAGGGACTTTTTTTTGTTATTTTGGCATGGGGGTGAGCTTAGCTATTGGAGGGGTATGTGTAGTTCCCCCCTCCAGCTCCTCAAGGAATATGTTAAGATGCCTTTGACATATTCTTGAAATATTTCTTTGGCATATTTCAAGAATATGACAAAGGAATAAGCCATGGAAGGAGGAATATGCTAAGATGCCTCATCAAGCTTGATGAAAGCTTGCTTGAGAAGCTTCTATGGAAGCTGAATCTTTGAACTTCAATGAGGTCCTTCAATGGTGATTTTCAACCATGGAGTTGCTGCGAAAGATAAAGGAGAAGAGGTGAGCGGAGGTGCCATCCACTAGGGAATAAGCCATGGAAGAAGGAGCTTCACCACCAAGAGTGTCTTGGATAAGAAGCTTTGAGAGGAAGCTTCAATGGAGGAGGAGAATGAGAGAGAAAGAGGGGGGCACGAAATTGAAAGAGAAAAAAAGGGAGAGAAGTTGAACTTTGAAGTGTGTCTCATAAGTTTCACATTCATCAAAGTTGTAACAAGTGTTACAAATATTTCTATTTATAGCCTAGGTCACTAACTAAATGAAATTCACTTTCATTTCATGTGAATCTAAGAGGAATATTCCAAGGATATGCCAAAGGCATATTAGCATATTCCAAAAATATGCCAAAGACATCTTAACATATTCCCTTTAGATGCCACAAGAATGGAAGGTGTGACTCTAGCACATGGAAAATGAATATGCCACAAGAATATGCCAAAGAAATGTTCTAAGAATATGCCAAAGTCATCTTAGCATATTCCTTGAGAAGCTAGAGGGGGGAACTACACACACCCAATAGCTAAGCTCACTCCATGCCAAAATACATGAAAATACAAAAAAGTCCCTACTACAAATACTACTCAAAATGCAATCCTACCCCCAAGGATATTGGATAGAAGACTCCAAGAGGATTGGGCTAGAGCGGCTAAAGAAAGTCCTAGGGTTCTAATGAACCTCAGGATAGATTTCTAAGCCCATGAGCCAAGGTTGGATCCACTCTTATTTGTAAATATTAGAATAGGTTTTCCTTCTTTTGGGCCTTGTATTTTGACCATTCTAGTAGTTTAGGTTTTAACCTTGTATTTTAGGGCATTTTGAGGGACTTTTTTTTTTTGGTATTTTCATGTATTTTGGCATGGGGTGAACTTAGCTATTGGAGGGGTGTGTGTAGTCCCCCTTCTAGCTTATGAAAGAATACCAAAGACATCTTAGCATATTCTTTTAGAAGCCAGAGGGGGGACTACACACACCCCTCCAATAGCTAAGTTCACCCCATGCCAAAATACATGAAAATACAAAAAAAGTCCTTACTACAAAGTTTACTCAAAATGCTATGAAATACAAGGTTAAAACCTATACTACCAGAATGACCAAAATACAAGGCCCAAAAGAAGGAAAACCTATTCTAATATTTACAAATAAGAGTGGATTCAACCTTGGCCCATGAGCTCAGAAATCTACCCTGAGGTTCATGAGAACCCTAGGATTTTCTTTAGTAGCTCTAGCCCAATCCTCTTGAAGTCTTCTATCCAATACCCTTGGGGGGTAGGATTGCATCACTGCTGCAAAAGAAATAAAATATTATTTCTATATAAAAAAGTGATTTGGCAAACAATATGAATTATCAGTAAAATTAACAAAAATGCACTTTGGCACAATATTCAAAGCTTACTTAATGGACCTGATTTCACTTGATCAACCCACTTTCTTTTAGGGTGCTGCTATGTGCACCCATTTTTTTTTAGGGTGTTGCTACGTGCACATAATTGCTAGTGCACCCAGTACAACAACATGATTCCTATTTTGCTCTTCTGTAAAACTAATACGAATTGGGCAATCTGTAAGCCTCACACGGATTGGTCAATCTGTATGAGGCTTATGTATTAGCACGACGCTCTAAACAACTGAGCTAATAGATCAATTATGTTATAAAATAATTAACGTCGCTATATATAACACTAAAATTTCTAATGTATATTTAATGCTAATGTAAATTTAGATAATAAATTTTGTGACAATTAATTTTGATATAATAATTAATATGTTTATATATATGAATTTTTATGAAACCTATGATTTTTTTAAAATTTATATATGTAAAAGAAAATACATTATTAGATCAAAATTAATTGTAATAAGGTCAAAAAATAAATTAGTAGAATCGCATAATAAAAAGAATGTGCTCAAAATAGTATATTAGAGACCATTTCTAAATAAAAAAAAGATTAGAAAGGAAGCTAAGAAGAAAGAAAGGAAGCTCTTACTTTAAAGAAAATTTTGGTAGGAATACACTCTTTAAATTACACATTTTTTATTAAAATTTATTAAATTTTACAAAATTTCATGGGCTTGATATCATTTTTAATGTACTTATCTCTTAATTTTGTAGTTTCTAATATATTTTAATCAATACAAAAATGTGTGTTAGAAAAATGTGTTTAAGTAGGGTCCTAGCCCTTTTTTTTTTTCTTTTTTTAAGGTAGATTAATTGATTTCTACATACTACTACAAAAATAGGATTTAACATGACCAAGTTACAAAATGAGCAATGACATTTTTGTAAATAAAATATCATCATTAACATCAATTTTCAAAAAATCGATGTTGAAATGAGAATCTTAACATCGATTTTTTAAAAACCAATGTTACTAATACTCATTTAACATTGATTTTAAAAAAACCGATGTTAATATTCTATTTCAACATTAGTTTTAAAAAAAATAAATGTTGTGTGTGCTCCGTCAACATCGGTTTTTAAAAAACCGATGTTCAGGTTTCTTTGATAATAACCCTCTCTCTTTGTTACTTGAGCTCACTTGAATTTCTTAACCCTTTCTCTCTAAACCCCCTCTTGAACCTTTGTGCCTTTGTTCTACCCCCTCTCGAGCTCACTATGTCGTTGCCCCTTCGCCTGCCCCTCGAGCCTGTTGTAACACCTCAAATTTTAAACTCAAAATATTACTTGAAAACACTTAAATTTAATTTAATTCAGAAATACACTCCACTTTTTTTAAAACAAAACGCGATAGTCTGAAAATGATAAATAGTTGCATCGAATTAAAATAAATGCAAATATAATGTAGAGTAATTCAGTTTCCATACATAAATAAAATAAAACTTGTAGTGTCACAAAGAAATGATACAACCCATAATAGTGTGATAACAAATAAAATACATTTTTCATTCCTATTATAACAAAATACATGTATGTGGAGAAAATATCTCTCAAA
The DNA here is from genome assembly GCF_004193775.1 of Glycine soja. Classification (NCBI taxonomy): domain Eukaryota; kingdom Viridiplantae; phylum Streptophyta; class Magnoliopsida; order Fabales; family Fabaceae; genus Glycine; species Glycine soja. The sequence goes on along the minus strand of NC_041020.1, from coordinate 36,046,782 downwards.
ATACATCAAAACAATACAGAAACTAGGACCAAAGTATACCACTTATCACACAATAAGTACAGAACTAACTAAGAAGTGTCCTCAAAAGAATCGCCACTCTCTTCCTCAGTTGTCAGTTCCAACTGTCTCAGTAGTTCCCAGTACTCCTTCATATCCTCAGAAGACATGTCCGAATGGTCACCTCGGTCCTCTGTAACCTCCACTGGGTGTACTCGATGCACGTTGTATCCAGTCTATCAATTGGCACTACATGGACTCAAGTATGGCATGTGTAACATGTAGTCCATGTTACGGTGCAGGGCCATACTCGCTCTCTTTGCGAGCTACACTAAGCCCACAAATGCCTCGGCTAAAAGTTGTTGGTTCTAGGGGTGAGTCCTACACTCCTTGAATGCCACAAATAACAAATGATAGTAAAACAAAATTAAAACATGCAATCTACGTAACCACTACATGTGGTTATCTAAACAGACAATACTCTCGCATCCTAAGCGTGTAACTATTACAATTAATTCACAATAAGGCCCAATCACTGCCACTAATCCTCCCAGGTCTTGATGGGCTTATTAAAATCATGTGGATGACAGTCGGGAGCGATTGCTACATACGGATACATCGTACACCGATCCTCATCTCCCAACTCAAAAACATAATCTTAGAGCCTGTCAGGAGTAGCAAAGTGAGGTCTGCGAGTTACCCGTGCTAAATGAGTGCACCAGATGTCGAGTGATCACCACTCGCTAATTCTCCAAGGTTCTTCGAACCCCTCCGCCCACTACACCCCAGTGTATTTTTTTCCATCATCCACTTCCTCAACGCAACCTCACCTTATCATAGAAGGAAATAGAACCACTGGTTCTTTTACTCTCTGCCAAGCCTCTTGAATCTTGTCACCATATCGCATGCATAGTCCTCATACCATGATCATCGGCGAACGCGTACAAACAAGCAAACAAGAAAGAGAGATGAGACTCAAGCCTACGTACTACTCTCAGGGAACCAATCGTGATCCCTTAAGCGGTAGAAACCACTTGCCACAAAAAAAATTGGATAACATAACAGTTGTAATTATAATTATCTACTCAATCATAACAAACAATTTGTTGAGGGTCAAACACCCCTGAACCCAAACCACAACACTTATAGAATAAAATGATAATATGCATACATACATACATACATACATACATACATACACTAGAAATAAATTAGCATGCCATAAATATAATTGTTGGAGTTCACACTTTGCTGCTCTTATCATTAGATGATCACAATAAAATATAGACACACATTTCAGTAATTTTATCAGCAGAGAATTATCACAATTTTAGAACATGCATCAACCATCTCATCTTACATTTACCTCAACAATATGATAGTAAATACATCATCATGCATAAATAATTCTAAGGTAATTTATATGGAGGCACGAATTCCAAAGTTAAGTTATTTACTGTCTAAAATCGCTTTGTTGCTCAATTTTTCAGAGTTTTGCTCCTAACTTACTTTTAGCGCTCATTGTTTCGGAAGTCAGATTTTCAAAAATTTTATATGTTACCCTATATTTTCAAACCTAACAAACTCATTTTTTAGGTCAAAACTTCAATAAAAAAGAGTCCATACTTCTGTAATTCTCATTCCAAATTCGTGACGAATTTTTCATTTTACTAAAGGTCCTTAAACTTGTTTTAGTTGCGATTTGGAAATTCCGATTTAAGTGAAATTTAAGGTTGACTCTATGTTTTAACATGCAAAGAACTCATTTTTGGCATAAAAAATTCAAGGAAAATAGCTCAGCACAAAGATTCAGGACATGAAAGCAAGCTCAAAATTTTTTTTAAAGCAACATCATGTTCAAGGAAGTTCAACAACAAGTATATGGTTCAAGAGTTGGAGAGACCCCCCTTATCTCTTGTAGGTTCCACAAAATTTAGAAGAAAGAATTAGGGAGTTTAGATTCAAGTTTCCAGCCTTCAAGAGTACAAAATAAGGTTTTGAAACTACAAGTGAGAATAGAGCAAGAAAATGAAGTGAAAATCAAGCTTAGAGTTGAAAATGGAGGTCACTTACCTAAGCTTGATGGAAGAAGGACTTAAGAACACTTGGTAAAACTTGAAAGAAGAAGAAAAATATGGTCTCCTTTTTCTCCAAAAAGCTTCAGCAAAATGGGAGAACTGACCTAGGTTTTGGCTTTTAAAAAACAACACTTATTGTAGGTGAAATGCTTGGACAAATGGAATTGCAAGGCCTAATCCTTATCTTTTTATTATAAGCACTTTGAATGACCATTAATATGACAAATTGGTAGCTTGGACATCCCTTGAGGTGCTCTCCACGAGCTTAGCCTTGCCTTATATGGCTTCTTGCACTTTTAAAAAACTAACTATAAAAGGATAAAGTAGAGTTTTGCCAAAATGGTAAAATTGCTTTTGCTAAAAACTAGCAAATCTTATCCTAATCTTCTAGATTAGTGTGCTAACTTCCTAGATTAGTGTTCTAACCTTTTTTGGGATATGTGTACTTAGAGTAAACCTTACACTGAGTCCACTCAGACAGAGACAAATTACACTGCGACTCAATACATAATGCAATTCTTACACACACACACACACATATACATAACACAAAATTCTATGATTAAAAACATATAACTATTGAAATTAAATTCATACATACACAAATGAAACAACACAGAGTTTCCTCTGTCAATCTGAGTTGTAATTTTTTAGGGTGTTACAACTCTAACTTATTTTAATTATTCTACATCATATAATTAGACACTTTAATTAGTCACCAACTAGTTAAACTAAAATTCTGTTTTTAAACTAGTTATATAGTCATTAATAAAAATACCCTCCACTTTAAACTCTTATGACTTAATTACCCTTTTTATAATTCTATGGAATCTAGATCACCATTAATCAACCTTAATTATCCCCACTTAATATCTAACTTTACTTACATTAATTACTAATTTTCTTTCAAGCTTCTAATTTCTATTTCTAGACCAAAATTCGATTATTAACATCTAGGTCATTAATAAGTTGACCATTATTTGACCAGAGAATTTTCTCTGAATTATCCTTATTCTTTCTAGACTTTAGCTTAAAAACTTTAGAGTTTAACCATACCTAGGTATCCTATGGTAACATCTCATTTTTTTTACCATTTCAATAGTCTAAAAGCATTACCCAATCGCATAACAAAGCAATAAAACTGTCTACCCAATCGCATAACAAAGCAATTACACCTATTGTCTGCCACCGTGCCGCCCACTGTTTGCCCTTTTCTCACAACCATCGTGTGGCCCTTCTTTCGCGACCGTGATTACATCACGTAGCCCTTCTGGTAAGGTAAGGCTTTTGCATAATACCATTTTTTAGGAATATTTTTTGTGAGTTTTTGTGTCATTTACATGCATTTTCTTGGTAGAACTCACATTTGGGCACTAGTTTTGTATTGCAGTAGTATAACTGCTCAATTGAGTGATAGAGTTGAAAATTGCATGATTTTATGAAAATCTGAAGACTCTGCACTTGATAACGGTCGTGATAAGCAACACAACCATGGCAAAAAGATAACTTCCCCCAGAGCACCGCCAACCATTTAACAACGACTGTGGTAAATTAGAAGGTTGTTTATGTACATAAACAACCTTCTAATTGTGTTATTAATAGAATTTAATTTAAATGTATAGAGGGTGCACATATTTGTTATACTACTATTTAATCATAAATAAATATATATAATAAGATTATTAATTTGTATTCACCCATAGGATCGATCTATGACCCGGGACAGTTAAACACCCTTTTAGCCAGAATCAAGCACTCCCTCAAGGCAACTAACCACCCCAAGCAAGGGTGAGATCTCCAAGCCAAGTAAGCTACCCTTCGGACATTGTCAGATATCTCTCCGACCATACTTAAGCATCCTAGCCTATAACAAGATACTTGTTGGCTTTGGTCGAACACCTCATCAGCCAAGGACCAAGCACCCTCGGTTATGATAATACAAGAAGGCTCATTAAGGATTAAGGAAATAGATTACTTAAAGATAATATAACCTTGAAGGTAAGGCCCATGGATCCAAGATCCATTAATATGTGTATATAAAGGGTGAGGTTCTCAAGATAACACAGACTATTCATTCTACTCATTTATTACTCACTTTTATTATATTTAAGGAGAACTTTGACTTGAGTTTCAGAGTGTCTTTGCAGGTACCTGCCTCGCTGCATAGAAGAAGGAGCTCACGGAGTAGAAGGAGGAAGCAACATCTCATCGGAGTGAAGGAAATTACCCTAATACCTCTAAGCAAGTACATTCATAATAATTGCTTTAAAATTCATTAAAGATATTAAGAGTGTAAAAATATTTAAACTAATAATTTATCAAAATTAAAGTCTTTAATTTTTCTGTTAGTCATTGGTGATTGAAGTCATAAAGCATTATGGTATTCTTTTCCAATATCAAAGAAATTACCCACAAGTGTGACTTTTTCTTGTATTTTTTTTTACCATATTACTGATACAAAGTATTCACACACACACACACACACACACACACACACACGCACGCACGCACGCACGCACGCACGCACGCACGCACCACACACACACACACACACACACACACGAAATTACCCACAAGTGTGACTTTTTCTTGTATTTTTTTTACCATATTACTGATACAAAGTATTCACACACACACACACACACACACACACACACACACACACGCACGCACGCACGCGAGATTTGTTAACATACACACTTCTTTTTTTTAGTATGAGTGTGTTAGCAAGCTATAACTAGAGATTATCTTAAAATACACTAATGGTGTAGTTTGCTAATACACTCATACTAAAAAATAGGAATTTGTTCCATATATATATATATATATATATATATATATATATATATATATATATATATATATGAGGGATTCATTTACTCAAGAGTAGAGTTACTCCAAATCCTAATCCTTTATTTTTTTTTTTGTAAAAAAAAATCTAACGGTCAATATTGATTCACTAATTCCTAGTCACATGAGACACGAGGGTCCTTCCTTCTCGTAACGTGAATGACTCTTCCTTTTCCCATTCATTCTCAATATGCTTGTTCAGTTGTTCCTTTCTCTCTTTTGAAACGCAAATGGTGTTCCTTGGGTTGCATGGTTGCTCATGCTTGTTCCTTTCTCCCTTCCTCACTATTTCATGTTCCTTTTGACATTACCTTTAGTAGCAGAGAATTTCTGAGAATGGGAAGAAGAAGAGTCGTAGCCCAGAGGAATAAACATCTTAGAAGAAGCCGGAAGAAGCTCTCATGTGACAACTTAAAGTGAATTAATATGAACCATTGGATTTAAATAAAATGAAGGGCCAAGATTTGAAGTAACTCTCTTTGGAGTTACTTTTGGAGTAAGTAGATCCCTCCTTATATATATAAAAGTAAAAGATCAACCTTGTAAGAAGTAGTTAACTCCATATTAATTTATTGATACACTAAGAGTAGCACACCTCTCCATTGTCTAGCTCATTCTATAATTCCAATGTGATTAATTTTTTTGTATTTTATTTTAGGATTACATAAATTTATAAACATATATTATATAATTATAGTAATGAATGACTAACTAAAAATTGTAATCAGGTTCCTCCAAATCAAGACATGGAACTCACTCATGAAAGAGTTAAATGCTTCATAAGGTTTTTTATTGATTTAGATGTAAGGAGAAAGTGAATATAGAGTTTCTACTTCTTGGATGGAAGATAAGGTTTTGATGATCTTGATTCTTTAATTTATAGGACTAGTCCAAAATCTTGGTAGCCTGTTCATAGTGTTCATGCTCTAATACTTCAAAAGATTAACCTTAAATTACTAACACAACATTTGTTCATCTTCATGTTGTGAAAGGAATCAGAGTACTTATTCATTTATCAATTATCTTCAAATTATCAAGATGACACCACATAGAGCGGAAGATTTAGTATTTGTTCATAGCAATTTTTTACTTCTTCAAGCAATACTCCACAATATCATGAAGAGGAATCTAAAATATATGGGATGTAATTATAGATGATTTGGTTCACTTGATGATTTAGAGTTCTTGAAGTTACTAATTTATTTTTAAATATAACTGAATCATGAATGTCTTTTTCAATTATGACGATCAAGTAAGGGGTGTAATGCCTAAATGAATTAGATCCTTTTTAACTTTTTGAATATATATATATATCCGTGTCACAATGTTTTTTAAATAAAAGACAAGTCATACTTCCAATCATTTGGTGACACTTGACAAACTCTCAGCATTGGTTTGATATGAAGGAGAGAAAGGAGAGGAGAAGGGAAGAGAGGGAAAATTCCAAAAGCTTGATGATTTGGTATGAGAGATTAGTGGGGAAATTTTCAAAAAAGTTGTGGACCTCATGCTCGGTAATATTAATTTATCTTCTTTCTCTTCTTTATTTGCCAATCAAATCACTTTAATTTAAATATTTTTCTTTTATTTTCTTCTATTTCAATCAAATCCTTATTATTTTTATTCTATTTCTCTTCTTTTCTCTTACGTATTCTTTCTCATTCGGTCATTTTCTCTCCTAACACAACTAAACTCACCCTCAAAGCTCCACTTGGAGGATCTGGGAATTGATCTAATAGTCAAATGTTTAATATTCTATATTTATATTGATATAAGTACACATATATAAAAACATAAAGCGGTACACATGAGTGCTTCGGTTACATATTCATATGTGACCCATGAGTGTTATTATATGTAGATTACCTTTCTTATTTGGGTGCTATATAGTAGTATTCATTAACTAAATATGCACTTTTGGTACATTAACAGAAGAGATAGCTTTCAAAATGTTCTACCACCAGAGCCACTTTCCCTCTGACAGTTGAAGAAGACAGCAGCAACCGGCAATCCAAGGTTGTAAAGTTCAGCAAATTCTCTGGTATTGAAATTTTGTCGCCATCCAGGAGCATACACCCTCTGTCTAAACTGTTGACGGAATAACACAAACACCAACCGATGAATCCCCATCGTGGGTCGTGGGCTTTCATAGCTTACAACCTCGTTACCTTCGTACGTGCAAATCATGCAAACTCGTAATTAGCATATATATATATATATATATATATATATATATATATATTTATAAACTACTGAGATACTACTAACGTGTATCAAAATTTAGCATATATTTTGGTGTTAGACATATTTTTTATTATTGGAATTAGATATTTATATATCTTTTGGGACATGTAGTCATTTGTCTCATCGCATGTAATTTAGAATTTGATGCCTCGTGGAATCATTTTTAATTTCCTGCATGAGATGTTATGTATCATCATATAAACCCTATTTGCATTTCAAGTATATATCAAGAAACGTTGGCCACATAAATGATTCCAATACTTTTATACTCCAATCCCTGCACGACAAGAGATTTTCTTGAAACTAGTGTTTCGCGCATGATGTGATAGGTTCCAAAATCGGATTGTGGTAACGCAAACTTGTCGACAAACTACCAATAGCAGATTCAAATTGAATATATAATTTGGGTGTTGTATATATTCATGTCACTTTTTATGATCTTGTGACGTGATATGCGAACAAAATATAAAAAGTGAAATAAATAAAAAATAATAATCAGTATTAATGTTAAAAAATGTTGTACAAATATAAAATCTCTATAATATTAATCTAATTTGTACATGATATATAGCAGTAGAGTTATGTAGCTTTTTTTTAAAGACATCACAAAAGTAACTAATTTGGTATAAGAAAACAAATATTTTTAATATTATAAAGTTCATTTACATTTTCACGCTTTAATTTGTAATATAGTTTATAAAATTAAGTATTTTGCCATTTGTTTTATATGATTTCTTGTAATATTTCCGCTATCTTCTAAACGAAAGTTTCAGTTATTATTTAGGAAAAAAATATAAAGGGACTTTAACACAATGAAAAAGCCTCAAAAGAAAAGTATAACGTGCAAGGGAATTTTTAACAAAAAGAAAAGGCTTAACAATGCTTGTATATCGTAGCTACGCTGACTTTTAGCATGATTAGACGTACTAATAATTATCCATTAAGTTATTTTTTAGCAAATATTTTTATACTATTTAATGTTTGTCCCGGTTTGGGTAATTTAAAACTAATTAAACATCTAGCAGATAAATAAATATATAGAACTTGTTTGAATTTACTATAAAAAGAAACGTTATTTTCTTATAGGATACGACATTGGATTAATCTATGTTAGTATATATAATCTTTGACTAACAAACAAATAAATCCTTAGTATTAATATTGGAAGTCTGTATTAAAAGTATGACAAATCATATTAATAGACAATTTTATTAGTATAGAAATTAATATATATTATCAATATATAAGTGTTAGTATAATGTATCACATTTTTATTATATATACACTCATAATAATATTTATACTAACAGTTTATTTTTTGATAGACACGAGTTAGACTAATAAAAAGATAATCATAATTCTCAATATTCTTTTTACAATTAACTTATAATTCAAGGGAGTTATTTGTAATATTTTAAATGAATGGTAAAATTAACTATATATATACACACCGAAATTAGGCCCTGTAGTTTCTGGAATATCAGTCACCAACCTATAGAAAATCCATAGAGGGAAGGGTATTAGTTATAATGTAATATTAAAGTCTCTCTTATATGTAAATTTGGTTCATCTAACGGTATGCAAGGTATGTACTCACCAATGAAGGTACTCCCTGAAATTAGGGTTACTTGGGCTAGGAGCATCAGGATCCACCAGGACCTTTGATAGAAGAAACGAAATTAAACAGAATTTTGTTTAGCAAAGCACTATATATATGTAAATATAATATGATAACTAACTCATGTAACTAATTACCATAGTGTAGAAGTTCCTGAGGTCATCTCCACCAACACTCACTCTGGGTTGGTTGGCAACTTGGGAAGGTTTAAGCTCACAACCATTGCCCACTTCTCTATTACCATAGGTGACCCTGAAAGGAATAGAAATTTCAAAGGGATCTATTACTTCCCCTATAACACGCCCAACAACAAGAGGGTTCCTACTACCGCCAGGCATAACTAACTCACACACTTCACTGAGTCACACTGCTAAACACAAATATGCCTTTGTGTCACAAACAATTGTACTACAACACCCACCAGGCTAGCTATTTATACAGAGTGAAGGACGAGGGGAAGGGATATTCCCACCTGTGTTGTCTAGAAAATAATCTTTTTGGTTTTATGTATAGACTTGGAACTATTCCCGGGAAGAATAAAATAAAAATTTAAATAGTAAATTTTTTTAACAATTTAAAATTATTCATATTTATTCTGGATTTTTCCTTATATAAAATGTATGGTATATTTGTATAGTTAATTGTTTAGCTTCCGCATGATATTGATATTGTTTTGTATTTATGAAATTTTCACATTTCTATAAACCTAGCATAGTTACAGTAATATATATCGTCCTGTGTATTAAGTAAGGCACCTTGCGAACCCATGTTTTGAGATTTATGTAAAAATCATTATGTTAATTCAAGCTTGAGGTAGACCAAAGAGTCACGATAGAAGAGGGATTAAATATTAACTCTCGAAAAATATTGCTTTGTTATGCACAAAAACACACACAACCTTATGCTATTGTTTGCTCAAGCTTTTTCTTGGCTACTAGAATTATGTTAGAAGCAAGGCAATCCTTCTTTAAACTTGGAAGTAAAACAATAAATTACAAACTAAGTTTACTATGAGAAGCTATTTCTTCTCAAAGGGCATGTTCCGGTAAGTTTCTTTAGAAACACTTCTAAAATAAGAAAATAAGAAGAAAAAAATTTAGTTTCTCCATAAGATAAAATTAGTTCTTCATTAGCTAATTTGTATATGTCCTAACTCTCATCTTTTAGAAAAATTATATGAGAGAGTTCATTAGCTTATAGAAAATCTCATTTTATTTATTTTTTCTCCTAGAAGTACTTCTAAGACGCTTACCCAAACATGTATTTAGTGGTCTTAATGGGCGGTCATGCATTGGAGGTGGTTATATTCTATTTATGACTTGTATGTTTGTAAAGAGGAGGTAACCACCTTGATCCCAAATGAAAGTGGAAAGCTTTGTGATGTCTTATTGTATCTGATTCTGGTAATTTTGGTACCGCCTTATTTTTTAATATATTATAGGCCAAATGACCTATTTGGTTCTTTATTTTATTTTATTTTTTGTTCAGTTAGATCATTTATCTTTTAAAAAGTTCAATTTAGTATTTTATCTTATTTTTTTGATTTAATTTAGTCATTTATCTTTTAAAAAGTTTACTTTGATCATTTATCTTATTTTTTTGTTTAGTATAATCCTTTGATCTATTTAAGATTAAAATCATTAATCATTAAGAATAATTTTTTTTGTTAAATTAAGCAGAGGGGAAAGGGACAAAACTGAACAAAAAAAAAATTCATTTTTAAATGATTAATGACATCAATCATAAATAGACTGAAGGACAAAATTGAACAAAAAAATAAGATAAAGGGTCAAATTGAACAAAAAATAAAATAAAAGACCAAATAAACTTTTTAAAAAGATAAATGAGTAACTTGAACCAAAAAATTAAGATGAAGGACCAAATTAAACTTTTTAAAAGATAAATGATCAAACTGAACCAAAAAATAAAAAAAAAGAACCAAATAGTTGATTCTGCCTATATTATATTTGGTTTATAAAAAAAACTTCTCAAAACAGATTTGTTAATACTTGAGTTTTGATATACATCAATGTTGGAGTACAAGTGTGAAGGTTACGTCCCACATTGAGTAAAATGAATAAATTAACTAACATATAAGTGGAAAGACCCACAAACCTAATGCATTAAGGTTTTGAGTTGAAGTGTAGTGTCAAATTCACTTATGTGATTTGTTTGTGACCCATTGGTGAAGATCTTCCTAGTGTTTTCTCCCTTCAAATTCTCGATAATTGATATCAGAGTGATGATTTGACTAGGTGATCGACTTAGACGAGTATATTAACAGAATTGGCGGTGGATCCTAGCATTAGGATCAGTCCTTGTATCGAAAGTCTTCCTGATGATGGATCCACATATGGAGATCAAAAGTCTTCCTAGTAACATGGAGGTTAGGTGACATGTCCCATGGCCACGAAACGGTTGAATGACAGTGCAAGGTACTAGCTAGAGCATCTTGGTCTCAATGGCTAAAGCTCTAAAGGCCTAATGACGGACAATATGTTGGTGGAGAAACCACGATTAAGCTTTAAGGGGCACCACTGTATACACGTTGATGAAAAAGACTTCTGCTTGAGGGAGAGACTACCATATGAAAGAGACTGACACATGATAGGAAGATTGTCAGAGTGTAAATGTGAAGGTAAAGTCCCACATTGGGTAGAATGGGCAAGTTAAGTAACATATACGAGAAGAAACCATAAATCTAATGCCTTAAGTTTTTTTAGTTGAAGTGTAACGTCAAGTTCACTTGTATGGTTTGCTCATGACCCATTAGTGAAGATCTCCCGAGTGTTTATCCCTTTCGAATTCTCAACAGTTTCCATTGTGCAACCTTAAATTCTGCTTCATGTAAATATGCCCCTCTAGGTCATCGTGAAGAAAAGTTGTCTTCACATCCATCTGCTCCAAGTGCATGTCTTCACTGGCTACCAAGGCTAGCGTCGCCCTGATAGAAATGTGTCTCAACTAGGGAGAAAATCTCATCATATCAATCCCCATCTTCTATGAATACCCTTTTGCAAATAGGAAACTCTTGAAAAATTCTCCTTTTTTATTACCAGAGGTTTCCTCTTATACACCCATTTGCAACCTATGGTTCTCTTGCCTAAAGGTAGCTCAATTAACTCCCATGTATGATTCTTATGCAAAGACTCCATCTCTCTACCATGATACCCATCCATTTGTCCTTCTCCTGAAGGTTCATAGCGTCAATTAAAGTAGGCAGATTCCCATAACCGGTGAGAAATGCAAAAGTAACTAACTCTTCAAACCCATATCACACAATAGGTTTGACAGTGTGACGTTCTCTATCTCAAACAAGAGTGTGCTCTTATGACCCCCTGAATCCATAGGTCCAAATTCAAAAGTGGTCTTAGGAATAGGTCTCAAACTACATGGTTATGCCCTCTCAGAAATCTTTGGCAACTTTTGTAAGTCCACCTGAACCTCCACAGAGCTAAGGAGCTCCACCTGTAACGGGCACTAGCTGATCTTTCTGATATAGCTTGGATTACTCATCAAACACTGCATCCTTGTTGATCACCATCTTCTTTGAGGTTGATCATCAATTTGATCTTAAGTTTTATCATATTGTCGTGATGCTTCTAAAGTGTAAAAACAACTTGAAAGTTGTTTTTAACTTAGTTTTAATTAGATTTAATATTCAAACTAAAGGTTTTTCAAAAACAAATCACACAAGCAACAAATAAGTACAAAAAGCAAAGGTAGGATGTAACACATAGAAAATTTATATTGGTTCACCCTCAAACTTGGGTTATATCCGGTCCTTACCACTTGTAGGATTTTCTACTAAGAATTACACCAACAACAAAAGGATATTTTGTCTCCTTAAGCATCCTTAGGCTTTTACAATGTTTTTCTCAAGCCTATCTAGGCTACTCAATATTATTCTCAAACCTTTACAAGTTGCTATAAGCCAGTATTGTCACCTTTTTAGGTCTTCACTAACTATTCTCTCCTCGTCAAGTTTTCAATTGAGTATTATCACCTCTTCATGTTATTATTCTTACTTCTGCAGGTTTTGGAATCAGTATTATCATCTCTCCAAGTTTTTCAACCAATATTATCACCTTTGTAGGTCTTCTTAACCCAAATATTCTTGCCCAAGCCTCTTCAAGCTTCACCCATAGCACACTTGTTGTTGAGACATACAACTAACTTAGTTGTGCATACAAACACATTTTGGAAGCATGAGTCCCTTGACTACACTTTCACATGTTCTATTTTGGACATACTTTTTGCTCTCATTTTGGATGCTCACTTCGTTGAGGTTACACATAAATTAAAGGCTTATATACACTCTTTTAGAAGAACACAAGGTAGATAGAAAGACCTAAGTTTTTTTTTATCGCATCTAGGTAGGGGTAATCTATTTTGTAATAGAATCATGTTGTTTATTATTTTGAATAATAATTAAAAATAAATATTTAGTAGTTTTGTGTAACAGGGTATAGGATTAATTAGTGAATTCTTTTTTCTTCTTGCCATATAATGGCCTTTCACTTTCTTGCAGACTTAGAATGGTTCCTTCTCAAGTTCATTATTTTAAAAGTTTTTTTGGGTCTATATAAGTGGTAGGTCTGAGTAAAATTGAGTTTAATTTCCTTAAATAAAGTTTTAGGTTTTAATCTTATAAATGAAAAAAAAATATGATTGGGATTGTTAAAAAAATATTTTGTATTAATTGTACTTATTATCTAATATCTAATTCTTCATGTTTTTCTAGAAATAAAAATGAAAAAAATATTGTTTGGATTTTGGCTCCCTTACATTCTCTCTTTGTCGTTAACCCTTTACCTAACAAAAAAACTAAAATTAAAATATCAAAAGATATTATATATATTACTTGTTTGAAGTATATATTATTATAAATATTTCAAATTATTTAAATGAGTAAACATAAACACTGCTATATTAATTTGAATATTACACAATATTAAAATTATACCAGTAAAACTTAATTATATATAAGAATAAATATTTATAGTATAACTTTTTAATCAGTAAAAATTAATTAAAATTCAAATAAATTTTACTGATAAATAAAATATTACACAATATAATTAAAATTTATAATAATAAATATTATTGAATATATAAATTATATTATTGAATAAATAAATGAAAAATTCATTTCTCAAATTCACGAAGGATTTTGCATACGAAAAATCCAATTTTCAAATTTTCATAAGGATTGGCAAAAGATTTGTGAGAGAAATTCTGTTACAAATGTGCAAGCTAGAGATTTACAAAGAAAGAAATTCCTCATTAAACAAAAAATCCACTTTTAAAAGTTCATCAAGAATTTACAAGCAAATTGTGAGGGAAAAAGTCTATCCAGAATTACACTAAATCTCATCCGTTGATATAATTAAATCCCATGGCTATAATGAATTAAATTAAAAAATCAAAACAAGTAAAGCAAGTAACTCACGCGACACTTTCTTCCTGTGCCTTGTACCCTAAAAAATGCCTTTGTAACTCTGCAACACAGCGTGTTGGTGTCACAAATTTGTTTTATGATGCAACCAATATTGATGGGCATAAATTCTTATAAAATCATGAACCTCATAGAGAAAATACTATTCAAAATAGTAATCAAAACTACAAAATCAATTTTACAATTGTAATTCTCCATACGCCATTGAAGTTGACAAGTTCTGAAATTAGTTATCAAAATCTTGATTTTTAATTGTTCCTAAAGCTGTATTTCTAATACAATCTTGATTTCCAATTCTCCTTGACACTATAATTCTCATCGATGCTTTGATTGGGGAGATGCTAACACTCCAACGCCGTTGTCATCGATAAAGGTTTCGACAATCACGAGAGAAGGGTGATCCTGAGACGATGAAAGATAGTGTCAAAATGACTGGTGAAAGGTTCGTGGTGGTGTGGATAGCACGACATCGTGGCAGCCATGAAAGACCTTGGTGGCGTGATGATTGTTGGGTCTGACGAAGGGGTAGGCACTGATGGGATGAAGTGCGATGGCACTCCATGAGTTGTCTGAGAGAGGGAGGGAGCACCATGTGGTTTCCATGGTGGTACAGAATCTGGATTGGTCACAATCGTGGAAGACATAGAAGAGCTTGGTGCTTCAATGATTTGGGTATGGTGATTTGATGGCTTTGGAGTGGTGGTTGGTTGGTGGCGGCACTCGGTGAGATTGTTGTGGCTAGGATGAGAGAAAGAGTAACGAGAAGAGAGATTAGGAAATTTTATCACGTGACCACTTTTTTAATATTTTTTATTTTAAATTAAAATATTATAAATCATTAGATTTAGTTATATCAACGGATGAGATTTGGTGTAAGTCGGATCTCATCTCTTCATTCATTAAATGTGATAGAATACTAATAATTATTATTATTGTTAAAGGAGAGAGGGAAACTAATTAACGAGGATTTGAATTATACTAGTTTAAAACCACCGGAAAGAATGTTTTCAACATCATTATTTTAACATTAATTTTTTTTTATAAAAACAGATGTTATCAAAAGGACAGTGATATTTTCGTAAATAAATTGATTTGTTAATATCATTTTTTTAAAAAAAAATCAATGTTAACGTGACGATGTTAATCAATTTTTGTTAACATTGATTTTTTCAAAAACTAATGTTGGGTTTTAATGTTTAGTACGAGAAGCCGCCAACGTTATATATATTGATGCATTGTGTTTCTCTCTCTTAGTTCAAATTTCAAAATTTAGAACCCAAACCAAGATGCTCCTTCGAAGTCATTGTTGCTACTACCTTAGCATCATCAACATGCTAGCAATGTTCCTTGCAACGATGTCATTCGCCAATGCCCAATTCTGCAACGGCATCCTCGTCTCTTATGCCTACACCGTCGATGTGCGACTGCCGTCGAATGTCTTCGATCCAGCAAAGGAACCTTACCAATTTGAGTCAACGGTGACGGTGCTCAACAACGACCTCGACAAGCTCAAGTCGTGGGAGGTCTTTGTTGGGTACGACCAAGACGAGTTATTGGTCTCCGCCTCCAATGTTTTGCTCGCCGACGACACCACCCTCCCTGTCGCCGTCGAAAAAGACCGCCGTCGAAACCACCGACAACTTGACCCAGATGTAGATCAAACTTGTCGGCACCATGTTCGAGGTGGCATCAACCAATGTTTCAATGCCGAAATCCATCAACCTCGCCAATGATGGATTCCTCTATCATAGATCCACTGCTCAAGGTAACATTATTCTCCCTAATCTATAATTGTAGCTCGGGTGTTTGTGAAAATTATTGTTTGAAAAAGGTTTAGTTTTTAAGTTAGATAATTGGGTTTGTTTTGTTTGATTTGTGAATTCATTGATTGTATTTAGTGAAATACCTTGACTAATTGGGATCTTAATTATTGTGAGGTTTATAAGACATGTTTTGTGTGTTTTATGACTACAATAGCTAGCTCTTGTGTACGGTTCTCCCAGGTGAGGTTGTCAAACTCAACTCAAACTCATAAGATAAGAGTTTATCTATTATAATTATAAAATATATTAATAAAAAAAACTATTAATGACATATATGTATAAAGATAGTACTCATGGTTATCAAACTCTCAAGTTAACTCGTTAACTCTTACGAGTTTACAAGTCCACTTGTCTTCTGCGAGTTGACTATTGAGTAAACTCTTTTTTAGTAGACTCTAGACAAACTCTATAAACTCTAAGTAGACTCTCGAGTTTACCATCGAGTCAACGAGTTAGCAAGTTAAAAAAATTAGACCAAAATGTAAGTCATTTTGGATTGTTTTCTATCTGTCTAGCATTCAACATACCTTCATTTAGTGTGTTATTCTCAAATACAAAATCTTCACCTTTAATAATATCAAACCCTTGTTCTCCAATAATATCAAACCCTCGATGAGAATGATCTACCACTATTATAACATCTGCTAGTAGTGATGTATTATTACTAAACTTTGTTATTTAAATATGTTGAACCTTATGATTTACTGTTTTGCTTTATTATATTGTTGAAATGTTTAATTAGTATGTTATTTATAGATACTTTATTATTATTTTTATATGAAGTAGACTCTTACGAGTCCACGAATTGAGTCCACGAGTCGAGTATATGAAACTTTCACGATTCTACGTAAACTCTCGAGTTTGATAACCTTACTCTTAAGTCTTAACAATAGTTTAACATTTCAACTCTATAAAGGACATAACACAATAGTAAGTAGGATCAGAAGTTGTGTAATAAAATTTGTGTACTTGAGCAAGGATGGAGCTTTGACATATATTGACTTGGTGACTTTAAAATTACTTATTAGCTCCTCAATGAAGTGGATGTATTGGGTGCTATTAGGACTTTGTTAAACAAATTAAAAAAAAAAGTATGCAAGTCCCCTTACTTGGTCCTTTGAATTTCAGTTTTGGGCTTTTGTATTACTCTGTCCTTTTTCTTTGTTTCTAAAGGGAGTTGTTGAGTAGGTTGGATGGTTATCTACAAGGAATCTCATATAGATATATAAACTTTTTTTGAATTTATTTGAGTACCTTAGTTATAAGATATTCCAATTCTTGTAAGTATCTTCTTATGACAGATTCACTTAATTGGTTTGGAAAAATATTTTATATTATTATTTTTAATTACAAAAATACTAAAAGTTTGTACATGAAATAGTAAAATAAATTTATTATTTTTCTTATTTTCTATTCAAACTTTGGAAATTAAAACAGAAAATAAAGTAAAAGAAAATTATATTTTTGTAATTAAAAGAGGAAATAAAAATAAAAACACAACATTTTGTCAAATTAAATTGTTTCTTAACCTTTTAGTATCAAGACTTGAGCAACAAGGGCTTAACATCACTGATCTAGTTGCTCTATCTCGTATACTCCTTAAACTTTGCCTCTGTTTAGAATTGGGGCCCCTAAATGTACAGGTAGTGTAACAATTTATGGTGTTTGTTTCGCCACCTGAAGGAGATTTCTCAGATTCTGTGACATTTGCAACCCTGAGCATAGTTTAGGTAAAGCTATACTTTAAAATATGGTTAAAATGGGAAACTGCCTACAAAGTAAGTTGGCCTCAGGTTGTCATGACCAATGGCCATAAATTGTTAAAACCATGTTTAGGCATTATGAAATACTCCTCTGGTTATTTACAAAACCTGTACCAGATGCCACTTATGATCAGCGTGCGAAATTCATCTGGTTAGATATGTTTTCATCTAACTTTACACTATACATCTACCATTCTTAGCATCATTTGGCTTGTTTTAGAAATCTATTATATATTATATTTACGGTCACCACAAAATGGTTAAAAGCGGTAGTCAACTTTAGATGATATAGATAAGAACTTTTGTGCCCTCATTGCGTCTTGACTTGAGAAGTTCTAATGATTGAAAGAAGTACTAATCACTAGTTTGTTATGTTATACTCTTGTCAAATTATATATTCGTTTAGTTATTAGAACTTTTTGAGTACTTCTGTGATGATATTAGATAAAAGATGTCATTGATAACTGTTAAATATGAGTTATTTTTTATACTAAAAATATAATGGAAATATCCTTAAAAATGTTTATTTAGCAGTTATTTATGTTTATTTGTTAAGAATTAATGTTCTTCCTATTCATGGCTTGCAGATATGAAAATGAGGGATTAAAAGTAAAAAAGATGCAGAAAATAGCAAATATTTGAAAGGCCCAGCTCATGATGCGCTCAGCGTGCAGCACGCGCCCAGCACGAAAGCAGGCGTACTTGCTAAGCGAGAAGAAGCGTGCTTAGCGCAAAAACACACACTAGCACTAAGCAAGAGGATGCGCGCTAAGCGCGAATACAGGTACCCACACCAAGCGAGTAGTGCAGACTTAGTGTGAGTACGCAGGCCCAAGTCCACTCTAGCAATTATAAAAAAAGAGTCAAGCCAAAGAGAAAACGCATCGAGTCTCAGAGCACTCTAATATACACGTCAATCCTGAGAACTCTTCCTTAGGGAATTCTTTCTTCTCTCTATCATTTTTTATTCCCTTTTTCCATCCCTTCTCCTACATCAGTTCTAAACCCTTTTCAAGTGTAAGGCCCCTTATGGCTATGAGAGGTTAAACTCTTAGTTAGGGCTTGACAGGTCTAAAAAGCCAAAAAAATGTATTGTATGTTTCATATCTATCAATATAAATAGGTGTTTTCTTTCCTATTATCCTTTCTTATTTTAATTTAATGTATTATTCATCCTTGCATCATCTTCGGGGGTTAGGTGCTTGATAGAGGGTAATCCTTAATAGAAGTACAATGAAGGTTTTACATGTATTAGTTTTAGGGATTAGTCGCTCAAAAGAGGGTAATTTCTAATAGAAATAAAAGGAAGGGGTATCTTAATAAACTCATTACTAGACATAAGTGATTGCATTATGCCCATGCATCAAAGCAAACATCTAGAATTAAAATTTCATGCATTTTATCTATTGAATCTTTGCAAAGACATTTGGGATATAGATAGGTAAGATAGGTTTTTCATCGTGAAACATCAGGGACAAGTATTCTAATAGATGTGGAAGGAAAAATTCACCTAATTGATAGAGAAAAAAATCTAAAATAATACATCTTAGGCAAATAAGGCATGCTAGGTCCTTACATTCTCATCCCATTGAATTCCCTATTATATCTTTTTTCTCTTGTTAATATCTATTATTGCAGTTATTGTTTCTTTTAGCTTATCTCATAATTTCCTCTTATAAATTGAAAATTAGCCAACACAAGTACAAATCAAAGTCCATGTGGAAATCGACACTCGGACTTCTGAGTCTTTACTACTTGGACATTTTGATATACTTGCCAAACGGTTAACAAGTTTTTAGCGTCGTTGTCGGGGACTTTGTTCTTCATACTTGGTTGCCATACATTTTCAATTTGTAAGTATTAATTTTTTTATTCTTTATTTTGCGTTTTTAATTTTATTCATTATTTTTTTTCTTCTCCATTCTTTATCTTCTATAATTTGCACGGTAATGCCTTTTTTTGTGTATGCGAGGTAGAACTGCAACTGAAGATTTAGCTCTACTAAATCCGAAAATTGAAGCCACTTTTAGGCGTAACAACGCTGCAAGAAGAAGAAGAGAGCAAGAAATACAAGGAAGCAATCAACCCTTACCTCCACCCTCTCCACAAAGTTACTATCAAATGGAAGATAAACATGCATGACGAGTGACACTAGAGGACTACTCTAGTACAGTTACCCCCCAGTTCTTCACTAGTATTGCAAGGTCAGAGGTTCAAGCGGCCAAAATCTCTTATCCCCACTCTCTCATACAACTGATACAAGGAAACCTCTTCCACGGTCTACCAAATGAGGATCCTTATGCTCATCTCACCACCTACATAGAAATTTGTAACACGGTAAAGATAGCCGATGTTCCCAATAATGCCATACGTTTGAATCTTTTCTCTTTTTCTTTGGGAAGGGAAGCAAAAAGGTGGCTACACTCCTTTAAAGGCAATAGCTTGCGGACTTGGGAAGAAGTTGTAGAAAATTTCTTAAAGAAATACTTCCCAGAGTCAAAGACTACCAAGGGGAAGATGGAAATATCCTCATTCCATCAATTCCCTGATGAATCACTCAGCGAGGCACTCGACCGTTTCCACATACTACTCAGAAAGATGCCTACACATGGGTACATTGAGCCGGTGCAATTAAACATCTTCATAGATGGCCTGCAACCTTGGTCAAAGCAACTCCTTAACACATTCGCAGGAGGAAAAATCAAGATGAAGACACCGGAGGAGGCAATGGAGCTGATAGAGAACATGGCTGCCAGTGATCATGCCATCCTTCATGATCGAGCATACACGTCAACAAAGAGGAGCATTCTTGAACTCTGTTAGTCGTTATTTATGACTAACTTTTTGCATTGAATAGTTACATGAAATTAGCCTTTTCCCTAATTTATAGTTCTTTTTGTAGGAATTGTACATATTTTCATGTTTAGTTTGAATTTATACAATAGATACTCTCATTTTGTGAATTAATGTTGAAACCACTTCAGTTTCAAGCCAAAAGAAGAGAAGGTCAAGCAGCTGGTGTCTCGCTAAGCGAGACATATGCGCTTAGCGAGTGGCATCCGCTAAGCGAGGCACTCAGCTCGCTTAGCGTGTTGGAAAATCCTAGAAGAGGATCAGTCAAATATGTGCTCGCTCAACGCGCTACAAGCTCGTTCAGCGAGTCGTTTGTCTCTTCTCGCGCTCAGCGCGCCCAGCTTGCTAAGCCAAAATTCACTTGCTCGCGCTTAGCGAGCCAATCTCGCTAAGCGAGCCTTCATAATCTGAAATGTCAAGGAGCCTTTAAAACACTGAAGTTGGCGGAATATAAAGAGAGGAGTCGAAAAACAAAGCCAAGGGAGAAGCTAGAGCGATAGAAACAAGCCTCCAAGAGAGTTTAAGTTAGAGGAGTGAGATTAGGGTTCTAGAGGTTGGAGGAGACATCCTCAACCATTCTTAGCCATTTTCTTCCCTCAAAATCTATTCTTTGTGCTGAAAGTTCATTGCTTGTAATGGAAGGCTAAACCTCTTATTGGGGAGTTCTGCTGAACCTTTGATGTTAAATTTTCTTACTATCTATTTAATGTTGTTTTTATGTGTTCATTGCTTCTATCTATGCTTATTTTTGCATGCTTGTGGCTTGATCACCCATTTGTATGTATAGTTAGGATTTTTAGTACTAGGAAGTGCTTTAAAACCTTAGAACTTGATAGAGCAAGCTAGAAAACTGTATGTCTAGGAATGGAGTGCAACGATCTAGTCCTTATTATGTTGTAATTGTAATGCAACTCTTTTAGACTAAGTTTGTTGAGGGGTCAAGGATGAGGTTTAAATAGAGTTAGGCCCATTCACTCAAGGGATCTTGGTTTGGGTAATTTCTTAGCATAAGAACACTAGGATAACATTAAATAGAGAAAAATATTTAACAACATCAAAGGAAATTCAGTAGGATGACCCAACGTGCTTTTTTACTTGACTGTTTTTACTTCTCAACCTCTAGATATTTTACTTTGTGTTTAACTAGATTTTTATACATAAATCCAACTCAACATTTACTTGCTTTACACAAATGTTTGCTCATTGAACATATATCTTCTAAGTGAAACAAGTTTCCTATGGATACGATACTCAGTTCTTACCATTTTATATTACTTATGCGATTCAGTACACTTGCTTATTAGCATCGCAGAATATTAGTGAACAAGTTTTTACTATGGAACAAACTCACAACTCAAGATGCAACACTAGCCCAAAACAAGCTATTGGCATGACTGATAGAGGCCCTGACAGAGACCCTCAGCAAGCTCTCTCAACAACTACAAGCGGTTATTCCCTCTCTCTCCTCAATCATGCAAATAGGGGGATGCCACATCTGCAGTGGAGCACAAGAGCCAGGGCAATGCATAGCCCAAGAAGATTCTTCTAGGGAAGTGAACTACAAGGGAGCTCACAATCACCATGGATTCCAAGGCTATAACTAAGGAGGACCGTCGGGATTCAACCAAGGGAGGAATTTCACACAGGGCTCAAGCTGGAAAAATCATCCAGGGAAACAGTTCAACAAAGAGCAAAGAAGTCAACCTGTCTAGAATTCCAACCAAGGGATTGATCTTTATGAGAAGACCAGCAATCTTAAGGAGACGCTGACTCAATTTATGTAGATATCCATGTCCAAATACAGGAGCACAGAGTCATCCATCAAGAACTTGGAGATACAAGTAAGACACTTAGCCAAACAAATGGTTGAGAAGCCCACTAGTAGCTTTGGAGCTAACATAGAGAAGAACCCGAAGGAGGAATGCAAGGCGATGTTGACTAGAAGCCAAAGGAGAGCACAAGGTGAAGAAGAGAAAGCTGAAGGAAACCAGTCTGAGGAAGGAAAGAGCAGACAAAGAAGGAGAGAAAGAGAAAGAAGAGAAGAAGAGTAGAAGGTCTTAACCTCTAAGACCAAAAGCCAGCTAGCTCGAGAGGTAGGAAAGAAGAGCCACTAGTCCCTCTAAAAGATCTCTCATATCCTTTAGTGCCATCTAAGAAGAATAAGGAGCGCTACTTCAAGCGTTTCTTGGAGATATTCAAGGGGATGAAGATAACCATGCCATTTGGGGAAGCCTTGTAGCAGATGCCGCTCTACACCAAATTCATGAAGGACATCCTCACCAAGAAGAGGAAGTACATTGACAATGAAAGCATTGTGGTGGGAGGCAACTGCAGTGCAGTGATACAGAGGAAGCTACCCAAGAAATTCAAAGACCCCGGGAG
This sequence comes from Glycine soja, assembly GCF_004193775.1. NCBI lineage: Eukaryota > Viridiplantae > Streptophyta > Magnoliopsida > Fabales > Fabaceae > Glycine > Glycine soja. The sequence goes on along the minus strand of NC_041020.1, from coordinate 36,023,716 downwards.
CATGACAATCCCTTTCACCATAGGGAATGAGTCAGTAGGGAAGGCTCTCATTGACTTAGGGGAAAGCATCAACTTGATGCCCCTATCAATGTGTAGAAGTTTTGGAAATATGAAGATATACCCTACCAAGATGACGCTCCAGCTCGTAGACTGATCACTCACAAGACTATACGGGATAGTGGAAGATGTCCTGGTCAAAGTCGGCCACTTTACTTTCCCGATGGATTTCATCATCATGGACATAGAAGAAGATGCGGAGATTCCTTTTATCTTAGGCAGACCCTTCATGCTGACTACCAACTGTGCAGTAGATATGGGGAATGGTAATCTAGAAATGAGCGTCGACGATCAAAAGGTAACCTTTAACCTTTTCGAAGCAATTAAATACCCAGGGGAACACAAGAGGTGCTTCAGGGTGGAGGAGGTCAATAAAGAAGACGTTGATGCTCTTCAAACCACACAAACTTCACTGGAGAAAGCTTTGATCAATGTTGTGGATTGTCTAACTAGTGAAAAGGAGAAAGATCTAAGGGCTTTCTTGTAAGACTTAGATCGTGAAGAAACCATTCCTGCAGGGGGAACCAACTTTGAAGAATTGAAAAGCGGGAGTCAATCCGAGAAGACCAAGGTGGAGTTGAAGATCCTACCCAACCACCTGAAGTATGTGTTCTTGGAGGAGAACGAGACCAAGCCCGTGGTGATCAGCAATTAGCTAACAGTAGAGGAAGATAACAGGTTGGTAGAGGTCCTCAAGAGACACAGGGAGGCAATTAGGTGGCACATATCAGATCTAAAAGGAATTAGCCTTGTCTACTGTATGCACAAGATAATGATGGAAGAAGACTATAGACCTGTCAGACAGCCTCAGAGAAGGCTCAACCCATCAATGAAGGAAGAGGTGAGAAAAGAGTTGCTCAAGCTTCTAGAGGCTGGGCTTATCTACCCCATTTCCGACAGTGCTTGGGTAAGCCCAGTCCAGGTGATACCAAAGAAAGGCGGCATGACAGTCATTCTTAATGAAAAGGATGACCTAATACCAAAAAGGATTGTCACTGACTGGAGAATGTGTATAAATTACCGCAAGCTCAACGAAGCCACAAGGAAAGACCATGTTCCTTTTCCTTTCATAGACCAAATGTTGGAGAGGCTTCCGGGACAGGCTTATTACTGCTTCTTGGATGGATATTTTGGATACAATCAGATTGCGGTGGACCCCAAGGATCAGGAAAAGATGACCTTCACATCCCCTTTTGGTGTCTTTGCCTATAGACGAATATCATTTGGGTTATGTAATGCATCTGCCACATTTCAGAGGTGTATGTTGGCCATTTTTGCAGATATGGTGGAGAAAAGTATCAAGGTATTCATGGATGACTTCTCGATATTTGGGCCCTCATTTGAATGTTGCTTGAAGAACTTGGAGATAATGCTACAAAGATGCGTGGAAACAAACGTAGTTCTGAATTGGGAGAAGTGTCACTTCATGGTTCGAGAAGGTATAGTCTTGGGCCACAAAATTTTGGCCCGAGGGATTGAAGTAGACCAGGCCAAGATTGATGTCATTGAGAATTTGCCATCACTGTCAAATGTTAAAGGCATCAAGAGCTTCCTAGGACATGCAGGGTTCTACAGAAGATTCATCAAAGATTTCTCCAAAATCGCAAGACCGTTGAGCAACCTGCTAAACAAAGATGTTGTGTTTAAATTTGATGAAGAGTGTTTAGCGTCCTTCCAGACCCTGAAAGACAAGCTCAGAACTGCCCCAGTGATGATCGCATCTGATTGGAGTAAAAAGTTTGAATTAATGTGCGATGCTAGTGATTATGAAGTGGGCGTAGTCCTAGGACAGAGGCAATACAAGACATTCCATGCCATTTATTACGCTAGCAAAGTTCTCAATGAAGCACAGATGAATTATGCCACTACGGAGAAGGAGATGCTAGCTATTGTCTTTGCCTTAGAAAAATTCAGGCCATACTTGGTGGGGTTAAAGGTAGTGATTTTCACTGATCATGCCGCCATCAAGCACCTCCTCACCAAAGCATATTCAAAACCAAGGCTGATTAGATAGGTCCTACTTATACAAGAGTTTGATATAGTCATCAAGGACAAGAAGAGATCCGAGAATATGGTGGCTGATCACCTCTCTTGGTTGAAGAATGAAGAAGTGACCAAAGAAGAACCAGAGGTAAGGGGAGAATTCTTAGATAAGTTCCTCTTACAAGCCACCGCAAGACCTTGGTTTGCTGATGTGGCCAACTACAAAGCCACAAGAATCATCCCTAAAGAACTTAACTAAAGTCGACAGAAGAAATTTCTACATGATTCCCGCTTCTATGTGTGTGATGATCCACATCTGTTCAAGCTAGGAGCAAACAATCTGCTGAGGAGGTGTGTTATGATAGAGGAAGCACAAAGCATCCTTTGGCCCTGCCATAGTTCACTATATGGTGGTCACCGCAACAGAGATAGGACAGCAGCAAAGGTGCTACAAGCAGGTTTCTTTTGGCCCTCAATCTTCAAGGATGCTCATGATTATGTGCGTCATTGTGACAAATGCCAGAGAATAGGGGGAATTTCCAGAAGGAACGAGATGCCTCTGCAAAACATAATGGAGGTAGAAATCATTGACTGCTAAGGGATTGACTTTGTGGGGCCTCTCCCATCTTCATACGAGAATATCTATATCTCGGTAGCTGTTGATTACGTGTCTAAGTGGGTGGAAGTCGTAGCCACTCCCAAGAATGATTTTAGGGTAGTGATAAAATTCTTAAAGAAAAACATTTTTTTCCCATTTCGGAGTACCGCGAGCCCTAATTAGTAATGGGGGAACACACTTCTGTAATGCACAACTGAAGAAGGTTCTAGAGCATTACAATGTCAAACATAAGGTGGCCACACCTTATCATCCCCAAACACATGGTCAAGCAGAAGTTTCAAATAGAGAGCTAAAGTGAATCCTTGAGAAGACTATCGCATCATCAAGAAAAGATTAGGCTTTGAAGCTGGATGATGCTCTCTAGGCTTACAGGACTGTATTCATGACTCGCATAGGCCTGTCACCATTTCAGTTGGTCTATGGGAAAGCATGCCACCTATCGGTGGAGTTAGAGCACAAAGCCTATTGGGTCCTTAAACTGCTTAACTTTGATAAAGCTACAACTAGAGGGAAGAGAAAGTTACAATTACTGGAGTTAGAAGAAATGAGGATGAACGCCTATGAATCATCCAAGATTTATAAGCAGAAGATAAAGGTGTATCATGACAAGAAGCTACAGAGATAGAACTTCTAGCCAGGCCAAAGAGTATTGCTCTTCAATTCCAGACTCAGGCTATTTTCAGGAAAGCTGAAGTCAAAGTGGTCAGGGTCGTTCGTGATCGAAGAAGTAAGACTCCATGGAGCTGTGGAATTGGTGGACCCTACAGCAATCTCCCGGATAAAAGATGGATCGTCAACGGACAACGCTTAAAATTTTACAATGGAATCCAGTTAGAAAGATTAGCAAGCGTTGTCTACCTGAACGATCCATAAAATGAAGAACAACGTCTAGCTAAAGATGATAAATTAAGCACTTACTGGGAGGCAACCCAACATTTTTGTTAATTTTTTTTTCAATTGTTGCAAAAAAAAAAAAAAGTCCAACAATGTATATATTGATTTCAGGGGTGCATGAAGCAAAAAGGATGTTGGGCTAACTTTGCGATGTCCTAAGCGCGCATCTGGCGACACACGCGCTAAGCGAGACATCCTTGCTAAGCGCATGGGAAATTTTAAATTTTGGAAGGAATATCAAGGGATGTCGCCCTTGGCGCGCTTAGCGACCACTGCTCGCTAAGCGCAAGTGCCATAACTGCTGGCGGTCTTCGAAACTGCCCAACCCCTCCAACTTCCAGCTACTCTTATTTACTTCTTTCTCACTTTTATTTTCGTTCCCCTTACTTCAGTCTCATTCTTTTCTCTCCTCTCACTCATCACTTCCTTTCCTCTCACTCAAATCCACCGAGCTTCCTATTTTAAGGTACACTAATTTCTTTTGGTTCTGTGTTCATTGTGTTCTTCTTCGCAGGTACCAACTCACTAAGCCTCATATTAGGCTTAGTGAGAACGAGCAATCTGGATGGGAAAATGGATGATTTGGAATGAACTCGCTAAGCGTAACACAACGCACTGAGTGAGTTCATGGCAGCTGATGAACTTGGACAAGCGAGCAAAGCAAGCAAGCACACACTCAGTGCGCCCATCAAGAATAACGAGCCCGCTGAGCGTGCTCAAGAAGATAGAAGAACTCGCTTAGCACGCAGCTCGCTCTAAGTGAGACTACAACGCTAAGCCCACCAGCTCAAGACTTGGCGCTAAGCACACACTGGCGGCTTAGTGCCAGATTTTTATTCTATTCTATTTATGTAATTACTTTACTATTTGCACCCTTATTTTTACTAAACCCAATCTTATTTTTATTTTTCAGATGGCCTCACGGAAATGTCAAGTGGTGCCCACATAAAGAAGGGAATCCACCTCGAATTCCTTTCACTTCACTTCTGAGACAGCTTGGCACATATATCAAGACAATGTTCACCTTCAGAACATTTTACTAAAGAGGAACGTGGAGCTCTCCACAGGCATATTTGATGAATTTTACAGAGAGCTCCAACAGAGGCAGTGGCACCGGGTACTCACCAAACTCCCAGAGAAGCAGATTGACGTCGCTCTGGTTAAAGATTTCTACTATAACATCTTTGACTCAAAGGACAAAGCTCCAAAATACTACATGGTGCGGGGGAATGTCATCAGGTTTGATGCAGAGACGATCAATGACTTCCTTGACACCTTAGTCATCCTTGCTGAAGGAGAGGAATATTTGGCGTACTCCCAGTACCTACACATGTACTTGGACCACCAGGCCATCGTGGCAGCATTATGCACACCCGAAGAAGGATTCGTCCTGAACGTCGACAGGGCCCCATGGAAGCTATTGCGGAAGGATCTGACTATGCTCGCTCAAACATGGAGTGTACTTTCTTATTTTAACCTTGCTCCTACCTCTCACACTTTTGATCTTAATGTTGACAGGGCAAGGTTGATTTATGGCTTCTTCATGAAGATGGACATGGATTTGGACAACTTCATTTCAGGTCAAATCACGCAGATAGCCCAGTCCAACACTTCTCAATTGGGGTTCCCGGCATTGCTCACAACGTTGTGTGACGCTCAGGGGGTCGTTTCTGATACCCTGACCTTTGAGTCACTAAGCCCTATGATTAAGTTGGCCTACATAAAGAAAAACTACTAGAACTTCGTCGACCTGTCCATCACCTTCCAAGGGCACGTTGTGCCTGAGCCAGAGACGCAGCACCAGACGCCCCATCTCCAGCACAACCTCCTCCACCACCTACTGCACGTCGCCAGCCGCCATCCACCTCAATCCTAATGGACCCGCATAGTTAGATGATTCAGTCCATCTACCAGGGCTAGCAGATCATTGTTCAGGGTCTTCACAGACTCTCCATACACCTAGGGATGGACCCACCATTGACAACCCCAGAGGCCTTTATCCAGCAGGTTGCTTGGGCCAGGAGTCCAACCCTCTGCTGATGGGGGGGTGAGCCCTCTAAGGTCAGAGAGACTACTGAGGCAAGAGCTAGGGATGACATCATGGCAGATCTGGTGGCTACTGATTGGGGCCCATGGCCAGACTTGGGTTGAAGAAGCAGGATTTTATTTTTATGTTTTATTTTAAAGAACTTGGACTATAAATAAATGTTATTTAAATTCAATCATTATATCTTTATTTTTATTTTATTTGTTTTCTCTCAAATAATTGCATGATATTTATGAAGTCACTGTTGCTAAGGCTTTTTCTAAAAGGACTCAAACACTTGAAATGTTGCATATCAATTTTGTGAAAATGCTAGTTCCATGAAGGCAGGCGTCAGTTCAAGTAGTGGAGTATGAATCACAACAAAGAGAGAAAAGGTTAGCATGTCTGAAAGAAATCATGGTATGGTAAGCCAGCAACTTTGTCTTGTCCCAGTGAGTTGTGTGAAACTTACTTGTGAGAGAACGTCTATTTTTAATTTCCTGAATTTGCATCATTCTTAGAGTGTTAGATTAATTACATGAGGTGGAAATGATCAAGGCCTTGTTTCTTTATTTTCAGCCACTTAGCCGAAAAACCAACCTTTGATAAAAATTTATCCCTTGCACCTTACTTAAGCCAAAATGATAATCATGTTTTTGTAAAACCCCTAAGCCTATTTTAATTATCTCCTACCTTGTTTTAGGGTTTAAGAGAGTATAAGGGTTTTAGTTATGATATGCCCCTAATTTGGGGGAGGGCTAGGGTAAAGATTGTCTAGGAAGGTAAAACAACACACAATAAGGCACCCTCAAAAAGCTTTTGAGCCCAAATTTCTTTCCAAAAAAAAAGGTGCCATAAGTTTTGTTAGAACAAATTGAGGCTGAAAAATAAATAAGCCTAGGATGATTAAGTAGTTTTTTTAGGATGAATGCTCTCTTATAACCCTAATTTTTGAAATCCCAGAAAAACCAGAATTTCTTTGATTAGTCGGGCCACATTACAAGCTAATAAAAGTCCTTAGTGATCCACCAAGTGTAAGCAGGATAACTTTAACTGAGATGAAGTGCAAAATTAGGAACATTATTTCTAGGTCGTAGGAATTTTAAACACTCATCCAAGACACTTTTGAGCAGAGAGAAATACTAAAGCCTTGTGAGGAAAAGTGACGCAAGCCGACCAGATTGATTTTTGCTACTGACCAATTCTATCTCAATGTTTGTTTATGCTTCCATTGCAAGATCATGACAATTGCAAGAAGGTCCAACTAAGGGAATTTGAAAAAATTGCAACAATTGAAAGTGCTGGAGCATTCAGAGCCTGCTCTCAATTTTAATTTTTGCTTGAGGACAAGCAAAGTTTTTAATTTGGGAGATTTTGATAATTGCTAAATATGAGTTGTTTTTTATACTAAAAATATAATGGAAATATCCTTAAAAAAGTTATTTAGTGGTTATTTATGTTTAATTGTTTAGAATTGATGTTCTTCCTATTCATGGCTTGCGGATATGAAAAGGAGGAATTAAAAGCCAAAAAGATGCAGAAAATAGCAAATATTTGAAAGGCGCAACCCAAGACGCGCTCAGCGCACAGCACGCGCCCAGCTCGAAAACAGGCATCCTCGCTAAGAGAGAAGAGGTGCGCTTAGCGCGAAAACACGCACTGGCGCTAAGCGAGAGGATGTGTGCTAAGCGCGAATATAGGTACTCGTGCTAAGCAAGCAGTGCAGGCTTAGCACAAGTACGTAGGCCTAAGTCCACTCCAACAACTTTAAAAAGAAAGTCAAGTCAAGGAGAAAAACACACCGAGTCTAAGAGTACTCTAATACACACCTAAAGTCTGAGAACTCTCCCTTAGGGAATTCTTTCTTTTCTCCCATCATTTTCTATTCCCTTTTTCCATCCCTTCTCCTACATCAGTTCTAAACCCTTTTCAAGTGTAAGGCCCCTTATGGCTATGAGAGGGAGAACCCTTAGTTAGGGTCTGACAGGCCTAAAAAGCCAAAAGATGTATTGTATGCTTCATATCTATCAATGCAAACAAGTGTTTTCTTTCCTATTATCATTTCTTATTTTAATTTCATGTATTATTCATCATTGCATCATCTTTGGGGGTTAGGTGCTCGAAAAAGGGTAATCCTTAATAGAAGTACAAGGAAGGTTTTACATGTATCAGTTTTAGGAATTAGTCGCTCGACAGAGGGTAATTTCTAATAGAACTAAAAGGAAGGGGTATCTTAATAAAATCATTGCTAGACATAGAGTGATTGCATTTTGCCCATGCATCAAAGCAACATCTAGAATTAGAACTTCATGCATTTTATTTATTGAATCTTTGCAAAGACATTTGAGAAATAGATAAGTAAGATAGGTTTGTCATTGTGAGACATCAGGGGCAAGTATTCTAATAGATGTGGGTAGGAAAAATTCACTTAATTGATAGAGAAAAAAATCTAAAACAATACATCTTAGGCAAATAAGGCATGCTATGTCCTAACATTCTCATCCCATTGAATTCTCTATTATATCTTTTGTCTCTTGTTAATATCTATTATTGCAGTTATTGTTTCTTTTAGCTCATCTTTTACCTTATCTCATTTTTTTCTCTTATAAATTGGAAATTAGCCAACACAAGTACAAAACAAAGTCCCTGTGGAAATCGACACTCGAACTTCTGAGTCTTTACTACTTGGACATTTTGGTACACTTGCCAAATGGTTAACAGTCATGTACTATTCTATGATCATGCTAGAAGTATTGGTCCTGGCTTTGCAATGGCACGAGCAAGCATGCCAGTTGGAGTCTGGTGTGAAGGTATAATTCTACTTTCATTTATTTTGGCAGTATCATGTAAAAGGTAGATTAGTCTATGTCAAATTACCAATTAGTTTAATGGTTTTCTAACCATATGTTGTCTTTATATAGTAGGAAGCTTGAGTCAGATTAGGCATTTGAGAGTTGTTCACCCGTTGTAGCTAATGCCTACAATTTGTCTATTACTATCAGTTAACATGCAATGATGGCAATTGGTGTTTATTTTTTATCTTTGTTTTAGTTGAATATTAGGGTGTTAGTGTTACAAATCTCAAATGAAAAGAAGAAATTATCAAATACATTGTTTTAGCCAAATATTTTCTATGGTGTGTGTTGAATTGTTACTTTCTTTAAAATATTTATTGATTATTGTGCAGTTAGTTGTATTTCAAACTTTTCATTACTTTAAGTATTTCTTTTATTTGATAGTGATTACTCAATAATAATTTGAATATAATATTTTGTACTGTCTGGTTCTGTTTTCAATTTGCAGGTTTGGGTAATATTGACAAAGCAAACAAAATATTAAAAAAAATGAAAAAATAACATTGATTCTTCGAGAATCGATGTTGTAATGCACCACACTATACAACATCAGTGTTGGTTAAACGAATGTTGTAAGCTGCATAATCACATCGGTTCTGGCCAAAACCGATGTTGTAAGCTATATTACAACATCAGTTTTTCCCAAAACCGATGTTATTTATGCAGTTTTTACTTTTTTGTATATTTCTTATTATATGACATCGGTTTCCATAAAAATCAATGTTATGTAGTGTATGTTAATATCAGTTTTCAAAACTCGATATTAACATTGATTGATAATGTTAACATCGATGGTTTCAACATCGGTTAAAAATCGATGTTGAAATTCGAAAACAATCCATGTTAAAAGCTTATTTTTTATGTAAAATTGTATATGATTTCCTTAGGTAAAATCTTAAGTTTGAATTTTGTAGATGAAAAAAATATAGTCAAAATGAGAAATTTTATTATAGGTTATGAATAAATTTTTTTAACAAACATTAATTATTAATAAAATTGATAAATATTTCATAGCATTATTATGATATTAAAAAAAATTGAATTATGTGTTGATGTGGAGATGCATCTATGCGAGCGGTTGCCACGCGCTATTGAATTTGTGTTATCTTTTTAAGGAACATATTCGTCTCATCCCAAAGTGCACTAACTTTCTAATGATAATCTTTGAATTGTGTTACTTTTCATTTACACACTTGTCTCAACTCAATTGCTCAAAAAACTTAAAACAGAAGTTGTGCAATTGAATTATAATACGAAAATAACTGTTATATGTATCTGTATTCATATGGATATAATATGAACACATCATCAATTCTAACGCATATGTACCAGCTTTCCTAGGTGGAATGGGAATTGTTGCCAACACGATTCAGGTTCGAATGCTGATACCAAAAGCTGATGCAGTTAAACCAAAAATTCTAATGCATATGTGCACGAGAGATTATTTTTTATTGGTCAATGTTTGTTAATTAAAAAAAAAATTGAACTCACAATATTTTTTTTATTCTTCTTTTAATTATTAAGTCAATAACTTTGTAAATTAGAGATTTCATACTAAACAATTAAATAAGTTAAAAATCTTATAAAAAAATCCATTGATGTTAAGTGACATAATATGGGACAAGATTGTGTCAAATTTGATATAAAAAAATAACACATTTAATAACTTTTTATGAAAAAAAAATTTATTAATTTGATTTTTTTATCAGCAAGTGTTCTTAATTTGATCGTTATAATGAAAGTTCTTGTTTTTGTTTGATTTTTCCCTTTTAGTTGAAGATCGAAAACCATGTCACGTATTACAGGGGATGCAGTTTTATCATGTGCTAGACATTGGTAAAACTAAAACCAATTAAAGTTGACCACCTAGCTACATGTGTGTTAAAAGCGATACAAAATTAAACACAAAAGAGCATTTGCTGCTGCAACTGTACGAAACTCTTCCATATAAGCCTAGCTAAGCTTTTGACTTCAAATGAAAATGACACACATTGGAAGCATTTAAGCAATTGATTGGTTCTGATAAAAAAAAAAACTTTAGTATCGTGGAATAATTCTTTTATCTCGTCACAAGCACACCAGTTATTGGTTGGAAACTCATCGTTGCATTATGTCCTCAATTTGTTTATCCACTATATGGGGGGTTCCCATGATAGCAATAGAGATCAGGAATCTCGCATACATTATGTTAAAGATTAAACATGCGAGCCACTTGTGCATTTGACGAACCTTATCGTCCCTTGTAACCCTTTAATTTGATTTTCCCTTTTAGTTTGGAGACCGAAAGAGAATATTTTCAAAGCAGATTGGGTCTGATGGTGCCCTTTACTAAGTTAGTTCATCTTATGGAACCTTTTGACATTTCTCGTATGACACATATACGATTCCTACGATGAGAAAAGAAAACACGAATACGGTAGCATCTCATGATCATTCTTTTTTCTTTTTTTTCCTTTTTATTGGTTTATAGTTAAGAAAATGTTATCGTGTTGTATTATACTGTATTTTTTATTTATTTTTTTTACTAATAATTAGTCCAAAAGTTTATGGATTAAATTCCCTTAAACAATGTTTTGAATTCGAATTTTGTAGATAAGAAAAATATTATTGGGAGGAAAAAACTTCACTAAAAGGTGATTAGACATATCTTCTATTAAAAATTAATCATCAATAAAGTTGGTGTATATATTATTAATATGGTTAAACAAAATATTATATATTTGTAATATGTTGAAAATAAATAACAGAAAAAATATTTTTTTAGTTTTATTATTTTCTTTACATTCAAATAAAAAAATGTGAAATTTTCTTAATTAATAAATAAGAATACATCAATTATAAAATAAATATAAATCAAAATCTAATATATATATATATATATATATATATATATATATATATATATATATATATATATATATATATATATATATATATATATATATATATATATATATAACAGTTGTTGATTGTACCTGTCAGCACACATATCAAGCTCTCATAAGGGGATGTTTCACTTTTTTCTCAGAGTTTACAAAAGAAAACAAGATATTTTGCATTTATGCCTATTATATTGATATATCATTTATGTAATTACAAATAGTACAAAAAATTAAATGTGCATTTATGATAATTATATATAAAAAAGAAAAAAATTAAATTAACATTTTCTTATAATTTAATTTTCTACTTTATTTTGTCTGAAAAATTTCTATAATTTTGTTTTTTAAAATTTGCATTTATATGTCAATCATTATAAACTTTTTAGAGTTTATGTACGTTGCAAATATTATGCACATAAAAAATTAATTTTTATAAATATATCTCATTAAAAAAAATAAGCAATGAATTTTTATTATTAATATTATTTTTTGTTGAATTTTTAATATATTTTTGCTGGAAAACTTCAAATATTAATCTTTTGTGGGTGGCCTCCTGTAAGCCAAGAGAGCATTGGCCCCACCCCACAATTATTATTATTAGTAGTAGTAGTAGGGTTTCACACCATTTGTGTAATGTAGCATTTTTATTTTGTGTATTTCTTATTCAGTAAAATTAATTAACTTGTTTGAATATAATCAAGCATCAAAAGTGAAAACCCATTTACCAATAGGTTAATATCTTTTTTCGTGTTCGCTAAGGATATCCCCCGAATACTATTCCTTTAGGGCATAAAAATCATTGAAGTAAACTTTTATATAACTTTATATCTTTTGATAAAAATCTTTTTCACGTATATGGTCTGAAATCAAAATTTTATTAATATACTTAAAGTAGTCAAATAATATTTGCTAATTATGCCAGACATTTTAGGTAAGCCTAATATTAATTTATAAGAGTATGGACAATGGTGCTTTTATTGTAGCATAATTTATATGAGGTGTAGATAAGGATATAATTATGATAAATTAGATCCTTAAATTTTACAAAACTTGCAAAATTAATATATAGAAATATAAGTGTTAAAATTTATATTAAACTTTCATTAAATTCTAAATTAATTTCCATACCACATGTTCAAGGACTGGTTTAACAATAACTGATACTTAAAGTAAATTTTAAAAGAAATTGAGAAATTTTTTTTACGAGTTAATTATATAAATTAGACTTTTTTTTACCAATATGTGTGGCCATTTTGTTAACAAATGTGACTTTTTGGTTTTATAAAAATTAATAGCAATTTTTTTTACTAATAAACAAAGTTTAAGTTTTAGTTGCTGTATGCTTAGATCAATTATTTCACATGCCATGCCATAAACCTTATTAGTTATTACAAACAGCATATTTTTTTATTCTTTTATTCTTATTTAAACTAAAGATAATCTTACATGTATTTTTATTAGATTTATTTTACTATTCTTATCTTTTTAAGAAAATGTGTTAACATTTACCTCCTTTAAAATTTAGATTTGTCTTTTATTAAAAGTGTGATATACTTACCGCACATCAAATTCTTTCTGTGCATGTGAATGAATGATTATCTGGTTAACTTTTAACAATTTACTGAAATGGTAGCCCATACTTTTTACATTTATCAGCTTATTTCTTGTTCTTCATAATAAGATGTTATCCAGTAGCAATAATTCCTAAGAATTTCGTTCTTATCGTTCTCGCTGCACTCTCATTGTTGTTTAATTTTCACAAACAAAAGAACATTCGTTCCTTTTTCCTTACTTTCTAATATCTCCTCATCTGTCATCTCTTGCCCTTCAACCCCACCATGCATTAAAAGAATCCATCTTTCATGATTGATTCTCTCTATCTTTTCAGCTTTCGTTAATTTGTTCACGCACCCTAAATAGAGATTCTTTGCATGAAAGACTAAGGCAAGGCTAAATTATATGGAGATCAAAGAAGGGAGTTGCTATTCTCACCTGCATTTTGGTATTTACACCCCACGTGCTTTAAAACATGATTCCCAAAGTAACCTTCTTTATACAGTGGTAAGAGAGAATACGAAAAAATACACAATGCAAATATGTTTTCATTGAGTAAAGTATATAGTAAAAATATATTTTAGTTATGTATTTTTTTGCATCCACTCTTACACAATAGAAAATACGTTTCCATTTTAATATTTTTTTTCAAAAATCATTGTTATTAATTGAAAATCTTACTTTTAAATTATTCTTGAATTCATTATGATACAATTCATGTTAATGATTGCACATATTACCTTTTTAATAGCAATAGAATTAATTGTGATATAATTATATTTTTAATTTTAATTTTAATTAATGATGGCACAAGTTATCCTTTTCAATTGTAATTGAATTAATTATGATAAAAAATAGTACAAGATTTAATTTTAATTATTATTATTATTAAAGGTAATTCATATGATAATCAATTTGATTACTTTTATAAATGGTAACTTCTATCTAATTAATTCAATTTTAATTAAAAATATATATATTAATTATATAATGTGGACTAATATTAAAAGGTAAATTGTATCCTAATTAACTTAATTTAAATTTAAAAAAGATCATTTATATACCCATTATGATAAATTTAAAAGAATTCACTTGTATCTATAATTAATTAGAAAAAATCATAAAATTTCACATAATGAAAATTAATTTTTGTTGAGCAAAATACACAACAGAATCATATTTTCATTATATATTTTTTTGGAGCTCTCTCTCATACTACAAAACATGATTTCATGTGTATTTTGTCAATGGAATCATGTTTCCTTGAAAAGGATAATTTCATAAAAACAAATTTTTTAAGGCACATCGGTGTGAACAGAAAAAGTGAGGTGAAAATAGCAATTCCGTTGAAGAATGCCAACATCAATTAAATGCTACACTAAAATGGGTTTTACCTTAAATTTTAGAATGAATAGACATTTTGGTCCTTGTCTTTGTATCAATTTTGCAAATTAGTTCCTATCTTTTTTAAATGTAAAAAATAATCTCTATCTTTACATTCGTTATGCAAATAAGTTCCTACCGTTAAAATCTAATTTTCACTGTTAGTCATATGTCTATGTGGCAAGTCTTTGACCCCTTTACTTAGCTTCGGAGAAAGCAAGTCTCCTTCTCACATGAAAAAAATTAAATTTCAATGAATCAAAATAAAAACACTCATTCAATTATGCATCTAAGGTTTTCAACTGCTGCAAATGAGGACTACATTGGCAGCTGCAACATTGCAGCTGCAACATTGTGGTATATACAATTTATGCTGAAATTTAGATATAGGTTAAACAATTTATGCTGCACGTATAAATGCTAAAAACAATAAAAATTAAATACAAATGCATAAGTAATAATCAAAAGTCATATATATGAGTAAAGTGAAGGAATCAAATAAGTTTAAGCCTACAAGGAATGAGAAGCAAGAAGAAAACAGAACTGTGAATAGCTAGAGACAAAAAAGAAAAAGACTTCACAGCTACTAGAGAGCACAGAAACTTACGAAACAAGGGTAAAAACTTCAAGAACAAATGCTTGGCAGGAAAATGCAGCATGGCCTGTAAACCCTGGGGCTTGGTTGGAATAATGTTGATGAACAATGGGTCTGATGGGATTTGGTTGAAATTGCAGCTATAACACAAAACCACTACTACAATTTAAACCACAATTTTCGTAATCGCGGCCATTTGGGTTCTGTTTTTTTTAGAAACCCTAATTTGAGGAAGAAGAAGCAAGTTAAAATTACCAACAATGCACCTCACTAACGGCGTTACTTTCAAATTTAACGACAAGGACTATTTTGCAAAGATAAGGACTATTTTTTATATTTCAAAAAAATAGGGACTAATTTGCAAAATGAGTACAAAGACAGGGACCAAAATGCCTATTCACTCTTAAATTTTATGATGATGCTTGAGTTTAGGGTGTTGCTAGGTGCATCCAACACCATTACTTGTGCACCCAGTAATTTAAGTGAAGTGGCAAAAATGTTCTTCACTTAAATTTTAAAAGTCAGGCTCCCTCTCTCTCTCTCTCATCCAGTCTGTATGTTCCTCTGCAACAAGGCTTCTTCCTCCTCCATCTGTGTAACACATACGAATTTGTTAATCCGTATACAGATTGATTAATCCGTATAACGATACGGATTACCTAATCTGTGTGAGTTTACATATTGATTAATCCATATGACGCATACGAATTACCTAATCCATGAGTTACACGAAATCCGTATAACTCATATAGATTGACCAATTCGTGTAACTCATACGGATTAGGTAATCCATATGCATTATATGGATTAATCAATCCATATAACTCATACAGATTATTTAATCCGTATGTTTTATTTTTTTAATTATTAATATATTAATTTTATTTTTTTATTTTTAATAATTAATTTTTTTATTTATAAATATATTATTTTGATTTTTGTTTTTAAATAGTTATTTTTTATTATAAATAAATAAATTATTTTGATTTTGGTTTTTAAATACTTATTGTTTATTTTTTAAATAAAAATAAATTATTTTGAATTATGCTTTTAAATAGTTATTTTTTTAATTGTAAATATATTAATTTTGTTTTTGTTTTTATATAGCTATTGTTTTTTAATTATAAATATATTATTATCACTTTTGTTTTGAAATATCTGTATTTTATTAAAAATAAATATATTATTTTGAATTATTTTTTTAAATATTTATTTTTTAAAATTAAAAATAGATTATTTTGAATTATGTTTTGAAATAGTTATTGTTTTTTTAAAATTAAAATATATTATTTTGAATTATGTTTTTAAATAGTTATGTTTTTAATTATAACTATTTTATTTAGAATTTTTTTTAAAATAGTTAATCTATTTTAATAAAAAAATAGATTATTTTCATTTTTGTTTTGAAATAGTTATTTTTTTAATTATAAAAATATTTGTAATTATTATATATTAGTTTTTTGTATAAAAAAAATAGGCAAGCAGACATATTTTTTGTTATTTTATTTAATTAATTAATTATAGTATTTTTTAAGTTCGTTTTTAATAAAGAAGTTATTTTGATTACATAAAATTAATTAAAAATAGATTTTAAAAAATATATAAAAATAATAATTTTTTATTTATGAATTATTAAATAGTAATTGATTGGAGTATTTTTTATGTTTGACATAAATTGTTATAGTGGTTTAAATGTCCAGATTATCGTTAGAACAAGAGGTTTTGGTCGGACTTTAGATAGGGTTGTAGGAAAAGCCTTGGGGAGAGAAGATAATCGTGATTTAGATTAGGCTCCCCAAAGGCGAAGGCCCATTGCATCCGCACAGGTAACGGGAAGCTGCCCCTGTTGCTGAGGATGTTCATCACGTGGATGACACAGTTGACAAGGTCTTCCAACAACCTCAAGAAGAAGTTGATACCCAGGGTTTTCCAGGTAGGCCGCATGACACATCAGTTCTGACTGGCTATGCTGATCATGTTGCAATCATTGTTTGGAATGGAGAGGTATTTATATTTTTAAATAAATTATATTTCAATAAGTATTTGTTATTATTGTTAGAATTTTTTTTTTAGGAACGTCTTGAATTGAAGCTATACTCCCATGGAAGGAAGGTTCAGAAATTCGGGAGGCCTGCTGTAGAGTTTGAAGGGTTGGTTGCTGCCACAAGATTAAGTCTTATGATCGCATGTTCATTGAACACTAGCAATCAGGGACTTATATCGGCTTTTGCGGATAGGTGGCATAAGGATACTAGCAGTTTCCATCTTCCTGTAGGAAAGGTGACCATCACCCTAGATGATGGCCTCTTTGCTTCATCTGTCCATCACACGTGCCTTCCATAGCTTTGAGACTGTTCATGTTGACGAAGCGATGTTGTTGTTAGTGAAGTTACTAGAAGTCAATGCAAATGAAGTCAGAGATGAGACAGTACAGTTTCATGGGGGCATATGTACGACTATCATGGCTACAAGACATTTATCGTAGCAAATGTGATGTCGCACACTGGACTGTAGCAGCTCCAGCTTATCTGATGCATTTGCTAAGTTGCTCTCTTTTTGCTAACAAGAATGCAACACACGTGCATGTGGTGTTCTTGGACGCCTTTCGAGACCTCACTCAAAGTGGAAGATATGCATGGAGAGTTGTCGCCTTAGTGCATATGTACGATAATTTGAATGATGCGTCTAAGAGCAGCGACAGACAACTTGCTGGATATATCACACTATTACAGGTAATTATAATTGAATTTAATTTTTGTTTTGTTTTTTATTTTTTCTTTGTATTGATTTGATTTTTTTTTGTTTTGAAAATATGTGCAGTGTTGAATTTATAAGCATTTTCCATCTGTTGCTGGGGTTATTACTACGGAAGACTATCATGAAAAGAAACCACGTGCCTGCCGCTGGACCTCTGGGAAAGCATGACCAATGTCGACGTATTGTAAGCGCCAAGATCAATTGACGTCTGATGTTGTTTGTTGGATGTCTTACGGTGACCACCGTGCAGTTAGAGAGTTCGAGCTCATTTCTTGTTTTTTCGGACATATTCGATCGGGTCCCGTTGTTGTCATACACCGACCAAAGAGGGTTGTGCGGCAGTTTGGGTATGTTTAGACTATTCCTCCACCCTCTCCGGGTTCAAGATTATGCTTAGAAGATATTGATGACAGATGGATGCACTTCTCTGAGTATCTTGCACCGGTGGGTCAAATTTGTGTTGTGCCTAGACAGTGTGCATCAGACTACATCAATTGATTCTGCATGATTTCGCATCCCTTCATGAGGCCGCCAGAGCCCGAGGATCTAGTCAGACATCCACCTGTTGTGCAAGATGACACATATGTCAAACCAGATATGCCTCAGTACCTGGTGGCGACAGCAGTTATGGAGGAAGTACGTGCACATGCATCTTCTCAGATGGAGCAACCTCGACATGCAGTGGTAACATATATATTCATCTTACTCTGAATTTCATTTTATTTAAACATGCAATATGTATAAACCTTATCCATTGTTGTGAATGTCATAGCAGGCTTGTCAAGAAATACCTAAAAGGTTGGAGTGGTTGCTCAACCTAAGGATAGTGATTGAAGACACAGAAACATACAATGTCATGGAAGACTGCCTAAGAATCGCTAGAGGTGTGACTGCGGATTGCAATGTATATGTGCGGTCGTGACGAAGGCGGCACATGGAAGACGCATGAAGACTTTTAGACTTTTTTAGGAAATGTGTAGACAATGTTTATCATTTTATTTTATTTGACAGCATTTTTTTTACCAATTTTATTTGAAATCTTTTTTATATTACTATCGAACCACTTATATCAAATTCCGTGAATTAAACCATAAACCCTATATTCCACACATAACAAAAACTTTAATAAGTTTCGAATTAACCCTAAATTGTAATTGGCGATGTAACACTAAACCCTACGTATTATAGTAACCCTAAACCGTTCGAATGTAAAGTACAATACATAATTATGTGAATTTCCAATGAAACAATTGTATATTATAGTAGTACATGACAATTACATAAGTACCTAAATCTTCACTCTTCACTTAAATCAACATAGTCAGTTTTCAACATCATCAAATTTTTGTACTACCACATTCTACTAATATATGAAGTTGGCCACTGCTTTGCCTGAGGATGACAATTCCTAGACCGTAACAAAACTAGAGGCGGTAAAGGATAACGATCTCTTAAATAAACCTATTACACATGCACAAACAATTTCAAATTATTATAACACAATTAATTTCATAAATTAAAAAACAGGATTATGAAAAATCTACCTGAACAAAATGATTGACATACACATGACCGATACATATTACGCGATGCACAGAAGAATTTGTTGGTAGTTGACTTCTAAGAGGAAAAAACGTTATGCTTTGTTGGAGAGACAGAAAAACAAGGATGACATTACACCTTGATGCAATGACATATCCTATGTCGTTTATATTCATCCACTTATCCATGGTAACCTGCATGTTACAATTATGATTAGATTTATTTAAACTAAATTTTAAATAAAAAATAACATAAATTACATACCATGGATAATCCATCAACAAGTAGGGATCTCTTTAATTCCTCAAATCTATCTATGCCACCAAGGAGGTTGATATGCTCATCAGACCATTTGACAAGTTCTTTAAGCAAATGGTTGCGCACCAAAGACCATGAATCTTCACTCATACCTAATAAGGCAGCAATTGCACAATATCCACAGTCACTGTCAGCTTTGGCATCGACAATATTTTCAATGGAATCGTGAATGTACAGATGAAATTGATCCAACATCGGCAAAGTCCTTCTTGGAATTGCTTGGTTAGATGATGATGCACTACGTTTGACTGAAGAATGACTATTTTGCACAGAATGTAAAGCATTAACATACTCCCAGTAAGATGGATCACGCTTTGTTGATCTTTAATGTTTGGTCATCGATTTCTTCTGAGCACCTTTGGTGTTGATCTTTTCTGGAGAAGGACACGTAGAGTTTAGATCAGGGTAGGCAATTTCCCGGAGTTTACTCTTTAAAGTAACTTTGCCACAAACATTAAGCTCTTCAAATTGCTTTGATATGGTTTCCATCTCTTCGGTTATGCTCACTTGGGGCTCAAATAACCCTTGGTTTGAAAAACTTAGCATCTGCCAAAACATATGGATTATCTCAAGTAGTATGGTACCAAAAACATATTTGGATAGCTCACATGTACATGGAAGACCGTGAGTAGTTCTTATGACACATCCATAACAAGAAGGGTTTTTGTCAGCATAATGTACACGCTCAAACTCAACAACAATCTGATTTAAAGCATACCTTGATATCATGCCAAGTAGTCTTTTGTATAAGGTAACTTTAAAAACATGTCCAACCACATGTGTACTTGTCTCAAAAGATGCCTTAATTTCAGTGTGTTGCAGCGTGATCATGTTGTTCATGGCTTCCCAAACACTACATGGGTTTCCAAGGTTATTCTGTAATAGTCTTTTTAAAACCCCATGAGCAAATTCAACCCTGGATATGAAATACACATAAAAAATAAACAAATACAAGTATTTTATCCATTAAGTCCTAAACCCTAATAAAAAATGACAATTTTCATACCTGTTTGTTGTTGTGTTTTCTAAGTACATCATCTTATTCGTCCAAGCTTTAACAAATTTTTCTTTGTGGGGAATTATCCATGTTTGGTTGACATAGTCAAAAAACATTAACCATGGTGAACAAGTAATTTTAAACCTCTTGAGGCAATCATCAAACTAATCCTTGAAAGGATAATCAACCAAACTCCCCCAGGCATCCATCACATAATCCCATGCATTTTTTAGACCAACCAGGGATTTACATTTTTCCTTGACATTCTTGACAATGTGAAACCTACACAACAAGTTGGTACACTTAGGAAATACAGTTTTCATTGCATTCATCAATACTATGTCGGTAACAATAACTCCAGGAAAGGCATCACGTCTTAGAAAAAGACCTCAAAACCGTTCTAGAGCTCATACCACATTATTTAGACGTCCTCCTTCCAAGTAGGAAAATTCAGTAGAGAATGTCATTCATGTTGGTGTCACACCAACAAATTCAAGTAACAGGAGCATGTACCTATTTGTTTTGTAGGTACTATCTATCAAAAATACCAAATTACAGACATTACATAACTTCACTGCATCAGGATGACACCAGAAGATATCATGTATAACATCTTCATCATTTTATCTATGCCAATGAATATACTGATCTCGTTCAAGAAGCTTCATTAGTTGTTGCATTTCAATATCACTTCCTCTTATGGAAGAATGGTATGCACTTCTTGCATTGTATATTTGTTTGATTGTTGTATAACTATTGGCATTGTGCTCCTTCAGTGTTAGCAGAATACTTCTTGGTTTCACCATTGACTTTGTCATATTAGCAATAATTATCTTTTGATCCTTAGTCAATCGACCAGTGTATGGATGTTCAACTAATGACTTTGTTATTTCATGACTGTGACTCCCACACATTACCTTCACCATCCATCATTGACCTTTAACCACTGGTTTCCCATGAAGCTTAAAGGGACACCCACATTTCCTACTGCCAGTATCTCTTTTTTACAAAATCTTTCTTTCTAGACCTATACTGACCACTCCTTTCACAACCAATTAAGACAAATGAAGTCATTCCTCTCATACCAGTGTTTGTGTCTCTCCTCATAATCACTGCCACAAATCCAATTTCATAATCAACAAATTGAGCCCAATACAAAACATCATCTCAAGTAACAAACACCTACAATGCAATCCACACAAGTTTAGTCTTCAAGGGACATTCATTTAATTACTTTAATAACAATAAATCATATTAATACCTGAGAAGTATTGAACGCATCAGAACAATCAACATGTTCTTTATTCACATGAGTTTTGTCTTCATTTTGTTCATTCATATCAACTTCTTCAAACATTATATTGTCATACATCCATCGATCTTCGTCCATCTTAACAAGACATTCAAAAATTTCAATCACAAACAAACAACCCCTAACTGCATCATACATATACTATCACACAAAATCCTAGGTAATTTTTTACTATATATAATATTATAAAACATTAAAATTGATAACCCTATATATTAAAAACCAATAACATCAACTTTTTTTACTTAAAATTGATAACCATATAATAGATAAAAAAAATTATAACCTAACCATATGTACTAAAATAAATTATATTATTCAACTTAATTCTAATTCATAAAATTATAGCCACCAAAAACAATTAATTTTAGACCACAACAAATCAAATAATTTATACCTAAATTATAAGTGTAAATTATTTTACAATTAATACCATTTTCAAAATATAAAAACAAATACTTACAAATTAATTATCAAACTACATTTATTTAAAAATATTTAAAATAGTAATACCAATTACATTTCAAATAAACAAATAATTTTTTATGCACATTAATTTTTATAACAATCATATTAATATATTTATAATTTAATAAAATTTAAAAAATTAAATATTTCTTTTAATCAAAAAAATTATAAATCCGTATAACTCATACGGATTGGTTAATCTGTATGACTTATACGGATTGGCAATCTGTAAGTTATATAAAACTTATAAATTAATGAATTCGTATTTTACACAAAAAAAAAATCAAATAATGTCGGCGTACCTCTAACATACCTTCGTTAACAACCAAACTAGGCATGGCACCCACGCGGGACGGGGGCGGGGAGTACTCTCCCGCTCCCCGTCCCCGAACCTTACCCTGCTCCATGTCCCCGTTCCCCGGCTCCCCTCGGGGACTTGTGGGGACTCCGTTTTACATTAAAAAATGTCAAAAATTATATAAAAAAATAAAAAAAATTGTTTTATCTCAATTTTTCAATAATAATAAATTTAAGGTTTAATTATAAGTTTAAAACATGACTAAAAATACCAAAATAAATCAATAATAATAGTAATAAAATCACACAAGCATAAAAGGTGAAGAAGGAAGTCAAGGAACGAAGTCTGAATGTTTGATGCGGCGTTTTAGGATTTGGGTAATGTTTGTGTCTTTGTGACTTGTGAGATATTACTTATATATATGATAATTTTATTTTGTATTTTTTTTACTAGTAAAATACTATATTAACCCTTATATTTACGTTATACATATTATAAGTTATGAGGGTATATAAGTAAAATTCTATATACATGGGGATACGGGGACCCTGCGAGGCGAGGAGCATAGTCCCCGTCCCCGAATTAGCTGCGGGGGGTTTTTCATCTCCATCCCCGTCCCCGCGGGATCCCCGAGTTGCGGGAAGAATTGTCATGCCTAAACCAAACTAACCACTGTCACAACCACCACCAATGTACCTCCGTAACACTTTCACCTCAATCGAAGCGGCACAATGCACCTCTGACGGTAATGAAAAAACTAGAACAAACCGAGAAAACGAACGAATGAATGTGTTACTGTAAAAAATAACTTAAAAGGAAGAAGAAAGCACTTAAGGGTATTTTCAAAATTATGTTTTATTGTTGGGTGCGCAAGCAATATGGTTGGTGAACTTAGCAATACCCTTGAGTCTAACTTGGGGACAGTAATAGAGCCCAATATGCATGTCCAGAATGCACTGGTTGGCTTCAATTGCTCAATTTTGTTGGATTTTTTATTATTGAACCCAAGTGAATAATAGATGAGTTCAATTTAATATGTTTCAATGTGTGATTGGACAAGGGTTCAAAATATTGATTTTGAATGAAATTGATTTTAGTTAAATTTTGAAGTGATGTGATTTATATTTAAATGTTTTTAATATAAAATCAAGTTAGAAATAAAACTCTATATAAAATTTTGAATCTAACACAAAAGCTACTAAAAATTACTTCAACTGAATCAATTTTGAATTCTTCTCTAACCTGAAACTAAACATGTAAAAATTTGCCAAAAATTATTTATGAACTCAAAATCAATTATGCAATGTGAAATCAAACACTCACTCAAACACTTTTGTCCATCATTTTTTGGCAATTTTTAACCGTCAAGAAATTAGTCGCCAAAAAATGTCATTAAATAATACCACCTTTGTTCTTATATATAAGACTTTTTCACTTTATTGTTTGTCCTTTCTTATAAAATCTTCTTCTAAAAGTTTGGTGCATTTATTTTTTTATTTTATGATACCCTTAATTAATTATAGCATTCTCTCTCCAAACATTAATTACTTCTTGGTGAGAAGTAATTAAGTGAAGAGAGAAATAAAGGATAATTTTGAAATAACAATATAAATAATTGGAAATTTTAATATAATTGACTAAATTAATAACCATTTTTCTTAAAGGATGTGAATAAGGGATAGAGGTAGTAGTAAAATGAATATCATATCATCACTTACCCGGAAGATTTGACAGCAAAAACTAAAAATATTAACGGAAAAAAAAAACATCAAATATTTAGATGTATTGATAAAAAAAAAATTCAGGAACTAAAATTGAAAACTAAAAAAAGTTCAAAACTAAAAGTATAATTAACCCTAATTTAACTTTGTTTCTTCTGGCCATTACTAGGTATCAATATTTTATTTGATTTTGCAAAAAAAAAAAAAAAAAAAAAAACAATGTCACCCAAGCAAGTTCCTGGCCATAAAAGGAAGATGTAGTCTAGCAACTCTTCAGGACCTACTGAGACCTATAATGTAAACAAGTTCCTACCCTTCCAATGCCTGAAGCAGATAACTGACTCTAACATTAGAGAACCAAAGCATGAATTTTGAGTTCGGATGAGAAGAGTAGCCAAGGGTTGATGAAGTAATTCTGCACCAACACCTACATCATAAACCTAGCCATCACAAATTGCTACAAAAGTTATGTATAAGGGTAAAGGATCTGTATGGACCTTCATATTATTTATTAGATGCATGGTCTTTATCCTCCCCTAAAGTGTACATATCATGATTTGCAACAAGAAAAGCTAGAGGCATAAATATTTCTACCCGTGTTGTGTAGAGATGGAGCCCAATGGTGGCTCACCACCACTAGGAGGCTGAACAAACTAATTAAGAATTATTGATCTTAGTTGCATCTCAAACTTGTTGCTCTTTCATTTCTTACACTTTTTGCTCTACTAGCAAGGTAGATTTTCTATTTGTCATTTGCATTGGGGGATTGTTAAATCACCAACAGTGCTCAAAAGATATATATAAAACATGTGATTAAGTACAACAAATATATGTTGATAAAGAACACATTATTAGTCTTCCTAATATCTCTTATAAAATGAAACACTAATGAATAAAGTCTAAGAAATATAACTTTCAAAATTTATTCGGAATAGAATATTACTCAAATAATTTCTGAGTTTAAGTTTCTAGTTGAGGGTACATTGGGGAAAAAAATTGGAAAATGGGGTGTATCTAAATATGGGAGGTGTGAATAGAAATTTGAAAAGAAGTGTATGAAAATGTTATTGCAAAGATTTCTCAATAATAATAATAATAATAATTTTTTAAAAAAAGCTGATCGAAATCGTCATTGCAATGCAATTTCAGCTTTCTAACAAAAAATTAAAAAGAAAACTCGTCGTTCAAAACCTGATTTTATTTTTTTTAAAATAAAATTAAAAAAGCAAACTCATTTATCTATATATGTAAATTTAAGAATCCAAATACAGAAAAGATTTGTTAATCTATATATGCAAAACTCATTTGGATGACACATGACGAAATAATGTGACTTCTCAAGGTTTGTTTGAATGTCAACTGTCACATTAAATGCTTCAGAAAAGATTGATTCGATTACAAATTAATTATATAATTGATTCATAAATAATATAAAATGATTTAAAGATTAAAATATTTATTGATCATTAAAAAATTTATTTCATTAAATAGTTTTTTTAATTTAAACTTTATTTAAAAATATGTTTATCAATTAATTTATTTTTATAAAAATTTATTGATCATTAAAAATATGTTTGTAAAAACATTTAGTATATTTTTAACGAATAATTTTTTTATAATTAAATTTACAAACAGAAAATTTTAATATATTTATTTATCATGCATTAATTAATAATAATTACTTTTCTAATATTTTTTTTCATTATGTTAATATGAAATTTTTGCAATCTGGAAAAAAATATAGAAACTAATGCATTTAAAAAAAAATAATATAAATAAATGCAAAATTAGTTAAGCGGTAAAAAGGTTTTGTCATAATATATCGTTTTGTTATAATCTAGTAAAATTAAAATTCATTAATTTGAAAAATGTATTATAACTAATTAATGCAAAAATAAGTAGTTGAGAATTATTTGAAATATGTTATAGGTCAATTATATGTAATTCAACTAATAAATATTCAATTTTAATTATTTTCAATCAATTCTAATTTTGTATAAGATAATCGGGTGAATATTAAAATCACATATTTATGATCTTTTATAACTCAAACTTTTACAACCGTATTCTTTTATAATTTAAACTGAATTTTAAAAATATATTTATAAATTTAATTCATTCTAAACAGTAAAAAAATAAAATATTTTTAGTATATTTTTATAGATATTAATTTTTTTATAATTAAATTTAAAATAATAATTTTTTTAATATATTTCACGGATACAAATTTATTATTATGAAAACTCATTAATTTGAACAAATATTAATCCCAATCAATTGTAAATATTCAAATCAATTAAAGATTATACGTAATTGAATAGTATTACAGAATTAATTTAGGGCAGTAAAAAGAAAAAAAAAATTCCAATCAATTTTAAAATTGGTAAATATATTGTTTACATTTTGAATATTCTTTTCCGTAAAATGTATAATTATTGGTAATTATTAATATATGATGACATTTTTATAAGAGTGAGAAATATTATCGAATGATGATTATTTTATCCATTTTAATATGTTTATTATTGTAAATTGACAATTTTAAAAACTTAACTATTTAATACTTCGTTTTGTTGGTCGTTCAAATTTTTTTATGATATACACTCTTATTAACAGGTGTAACATGATTAGATTCTACACTCTTTTTCTCAAGAAAAGAGAAGTATTATAAAAAATCAACAGGTACTACTTAATAATTAATTATTCTTTGTCATTTTTTAAATTAAAATTGGTACTTTTTATTTTCTTATTTGTACCTTTCTTCATTTAAAAATGATTTTTTCTTTACACTTTTCTGTTTTTTTTTCTTTCTTACACTAAAAATTGATGGAGATTTTTTCGTTGACCTTTTTTTTAGTCATGAATTGATTATCAAGAGTACCTTATTTGAAAAGGAAGGAAGAAGGTCAACATGCATGTGTTCTCTACCAAGAAGTTATAGCATAAAGTATCATAAAGCTATGAGAGGAAATTAAAGTTTGAGTCAAGAGTTTCCTGAAATTATGCAAACATATTAGGTGAAAAATCACAAGATCTTATAAATTCTTCCATCTATGTTAATATAAATTAAATTTTACTCATATTAATTTGTACAAAAAATATCACTTAAATTATAAATTTTATATAAAGACATATAAAAAATCAATTAAATCCCATATAAATAAAGTCAAAACAACAATTCACAAAATAAACATAAAAAATAGTGTTTGAAACAAAAGTAAAAATACTAACATTTGTCAATATTTATTATTTATGATAAATATAAATTTAAATTAAATTATGTACTACAAAATATAAAAAAAAATATTAACTTTAAATTAGCATTTAGGGGATTAATGCAAATTTATGACAATTGATGGGTGCGATTCTAACTGCTTTCTTTTTGCATATGTATCTTATTAAAATAAAGTAACTATTTGATGATTTATATTTTTTAAATATTTATATTAAAAGACATTAGTTTTTTTAATAAATTTTAATTTATAATGAAAAAATTATTTTGATTTTTATTTTTTTGTTTTGATTTTTATTTTATAAACTATATTTTAAAATAACAGAAAATATTCTTCTCACACAAAATTAATTTAAACAAAGTTAATCATATCTTTCTATTTTATATCATGAAAGTAACTAATGTAATAATCAATTAAATACAATTAAGGCAATTACATGTAATTATTAAAGATATTTGAACTAAAAGATTGAGCATTAATTAAAATGATTTTAAAATAAAACCTTAAGGTAAACATATAATTATCATGTATAATTTATTTTTTATTATATATAATTACTAAATGTTGCTAAAACAATTATTTTTATTTATAACAATACATCATTATGTTAATTATGGTAATTACGATTGATATATATATATATATATATAGTGATTTTAATTTATTAAGATAATTATAACTAATATATATTTTAATTGAAGTAATAAAAAGCAATGAAGCTATTTTTTCATTTGGAGCTCAATTTTATCTTTTAAAGACTATTTTCACCAACGATCAATTGTGCATTGTATTATTCAAATAGTATGTACAATAACAAAAGAAATTATATCGGTAACATATGCCTATTATGTGACCAAAATATATAAAAAGAGTTAACAATTGTTTCAAGAATGGGATATCACTATAACGGAGACAAAAAGGTTAGGGATTTTTGGTACTTTGAAAAAAAAGGAAGAGCACATGTGATAGAAGAAAACACAAAAAGTATAACTATAATTTTCTCTTAATATTTTTATAAGACTTTTATTAAATTATTCATATATTATTATTTTTATAAAATTACTTTTAAACATGACAAATTTTATTTTATAAATAACAATTATTTTGCTAAATGCCATTGAAATGGTCGATTATTAATTCGGATGAAAGAAATGGTTCAAAATATTTAATAAAATATATTATATAATTTTAAATTATTATCATTATAACACTTATAATCAAAATTACTATTATTATTATTATTTATAGAAATAAAAGGAAAAAGGTGAAATAGAAATATTTATGATATTAAAAAATAAGTCTATTTTTCAATAATTAAAATTATTTAATATGGCATTAAAATGTTTATTAATTAATTTAAGTAGTTTTTAACAATAATTTTCTCTTAAAAAATATTTTTGGATGCTCAGTTCTCACTATAATATTCAAGTAAATATTTTCTCTTAATATCACTACAATATTGACATAATAATTATTAATTTATTTTTGTTTTAAAGTTTTATTTTAAATAATATTCACGAATATCATTCATATACTTACAAATATTTATAAAATACATAAATTGATACTTACCAAAAGAAAATATTGTTGAGGCAAGTATGAAATAGGCAAGACAAGGGGTGTAGTTTTATCTAATGTGACGATGATGAGATAAGAGACTATTATTCAAAAGTCTACACAATATCAAATCATATTTATAATAAAAATCATTAATATTTTTATACAACATTTATATTTAAGAATTATCATTTGAGTTATTGATTTATATATACGTATATACTATAAATATAAATACCAGTATAATATTAACATGAAAATAAACAACATCGTACTTAATTTTACTAATATTATTAAAATTTATAGTTCTTTTTTTAATAAATATTAAAACAAATAATTAATAAATTTACATACTAATAAATGATATTATTTACCTTAAAAAATATAAAATTTCATATCTTAAAATAAAAAATAAAATGTTAATTTCCCATGCATTGCACATGTTTACATATTTGTTGGATCAAGTGGCCTCAGAATAATTAAGAAGGGGAGGTTGAATTAATTATGAACGTATCTTGACTAATTAAAATTTTATCCTTCTTAATGTTACTAGAATCAATCAGGCTTTACTACTAAGTTATGACAAAGTAAAAAACAGAAACAATAACTTAGATAAAAGTAAAGTGGAAATAAAAAGTACATAGCGGAAAAGTAAAGAGCGTAGGGAAGAAGAAGACAAACACATGATTTATACTGGTTCGGCCACAACCCGTCCCTGCATCCAATTCCCAAGAAACCACCAGTTCTTGAGATTTCCAATAACCTTGTAAAATCCTTTACAAGCAAAGATTCACAAGGGATGTACCCTCCCCTGTTCTCTTTGAACAACCAAGTGGATGTATCCTCCACTTGAACTAATCCACAAGAGATGTACCCTCTCTTGTTCTCAGTATTGCAACCCAAGTAGATGTACCCTCTACTTGTACCACAAAGGATGTACCCTCCAATGTGTTAAGACAAAGAATTTTTAGGCGGTTAGTCCCTTGAATCTTTGTAAGGGGAAACAAAAGATATCTCAGGCGGTTAGTCCTTTGAAATCTTTTGTTTAAAGGGAAGAGGAAGAATCAAAAGAATTCTCAGGCGGTTAGTCCTTTGAATCTTTCGGCAAGAGGGAGAAGAAAGAAACAAAAGAATTTTCAGGCAGTTAATCCTTTGAATCTTTTGGCAAGGGGAAGAATGAAGAAGAAGAAGAATACCACAAATTTTTGGCCAATGAACTTTTCTTTACAAAGAAAGTATTGAACAAAAACTCTTAGAAAGATGAATGAATGAATGAAAGAAATCTGTTATGCATACTTTGAAATTCTTGCCATGGTCACATATTTATAATCATTTGATGACTCAAGTTAAAGTTTGTGACTCTTGGCAATTTCTTTAAAACTAGTCACTTTAAAAGTTGTGACTTTTTTGAAAACTAGTCACTTAAAGGTTGTGACTTTTGAAAAAATCTTTAGAAACAAGTCACTTTAAGAATTGTGACTTTTGGTAATTTATTTTTCAAAATAAGTCACCGATAATCGATTACCATCATAGTGTAATCGATTACACATCAACAGATGTGACTCTTCATGTTTAAATTTGAAAATCAAAACGTTTAGAAACACTGGTAATCGATTACAAGTATTGTGTAATCGATTACACATGTTTGAAATGATTTGAAAAAGTTTTATCACAAGTTGTGACTCTTGAAATTTGAAATCTAACGTTTTAAAACATTGATAATCGATTACATGATTATGGTAATCGATTACAACTTTGTAAATCAGTTTGAAAAGAATGTTGACTACTGGTAATCAATTACTGCCTTCTGGTAATCGATTACCAGAGAGCAAAACTCTTGGTAAAGGATTTTTCTTTGAAAAAATCTCTTGAACAAAATTGTGTTATTCAATATTTTGAAAAACTCTTTTAATACTTATCTTAATTGAGTCTTCTCTTGATTCTTTACTTGAATCTTGAATCTTGAATCTTGAATCTTGATTGAACGACCCTTTGATTCTTGAAACATGCTTTGATTGAACGACTCTTTGATTCTTGAAACTTGCTTTGATTGAATGACTCTTTGATTCTTGAAACTTGTTTTGATTGAACGACTCTTTGATTCTTGAAATGAGTCTTTGGCATCATCAAAATAATCTTGGAAAGCATTGCTTCCACAATCTCCCCCTTTTGATGATGACAATCCTGAAATCAAGAGAATACATGCAAGTTTTGTTCTATCGTTCACTCATCTCTTTCTCCCCCTTTCTTTTTGAATTTATGCTTAATCTTTGAAAATATAATATCTTGATTTCTAAAATACCCATTTTCTCTCTCCTTTGGCAACATCAAAAAGCCAAAGTGCGTAAAATAAAATCATACATAAATAATTTTAAAACATACACAAAGCATAATACCAAATGTAAGTACATACCACTAGACATATATCATCAAAATAACTAAGTTTAAAACACATAATCATAAGCAGCCAAGAGCAAATAAATATAATCACCATGTTCAGTCATAATTAACTAAGTAGCAAATACTAAAAAAAACAATCCCAAATATTCAGAGAATAATCTCATGAAACATAGCCAAATACAAGGCTTAAAATTAAAATATAATAATAATAATCTAAATCTATGAGGATGGTGGTGGAAGGTCAAAGCATTGACGAATATAACTCATATTCTCCTCAAGCTGAGTGATGCAAGTATCCATTCCTGTAAACCGTGCATCCATGGCATCAATACGGCTGTCCAATGAGTCAAAGCGCTCACCAACGAAGGTGTGGAGTCCATCCAACCTGTTAAGTATGTTGTGCATAAGAGATGAAGAATCATCTATCTGAGGAGGTGGTGATGGAGAACGGTCTTCTGCGGACTGTGCTGGTGCGTCCTTCTTCACCCAAGTACCATCCCTTTCTTTGCGGTATCCAAAAGAGGAGACCACATTCGCACCGATAGAGAAAGATCTCTTGACTTTAACAAAGGGCTCAAAGTCAAGAGGCACATTAAAATGTTGCAGAAAAAAAAGTGATCAAATAAGGATATGGAAGTGGAGCATTTGATCACAATGCCTTATGCATGCGATATCTCACAAGATGGGCCCAGTCGATTTGATGACCGGTTCAGAAAACCCACATAATTATCAAATCTTCCTGAGAAACATGTGCAAGGTTAGATGATCTAGGAAGTAGGATGCACACAATCAAGTAGTGCATGATGTGGCATTCAAATGCCAATGATCCGAAAAGAATCCTTCCGGTCATATCTGCTTGGTTGGTGCAAACCATCCGGCGGGCATCAGAAACAGAGAAATCGAACTTCCACTCATCATCAAGTGTACCCTCAAACGGTACACCGACACTGAACAATTGAGTGAGTTCAAAGAAAAGGGACTGGTCTATGACCATCTTAATCCCATATACTTCGGAAATCAAGGAATCTTCTTGAATTTCCAAGTTAGAATAAAAGGCTTTAACTAATTCAGGATAAAAAGGAAGTTTCATGGAGATAAATTGAATTAAACTAGAATTTTGAAATGCTTGAAAACAATCAAACACTTCATCATCAAAGAAAAATAAGTTTACAAACTTAGGGTCGATAATGGAATGAGAAGAGAAAGGGAATTGTACCGGATACGTTGTTCTTCCGAGGAAAACAACGTAGGAGATGATATAGAGGGAGGAATTTTGGTTGTCTACGCTTTGGATGCTCCTTGGCTTCGAGTTCCGATGACTGTGGATGAAGTCGAAACGCCCTTTCGCTTCTTTAATGGTTCTGACATTTGAAGAATTTTTTGGAAGTTTTGATTGATGGAGATGAAAGAGAATGAAAAATGATGAATTTTGGGCTTTGTGGGACGTGATTTGGTTGAGAAATGAGGGAGTTATGTGATTTTGAAATTTGGGAGAAAAGGGTTCGTCGTGGAGAAGAAATCGCAAATGACTGTGTTTCTGTCGTTTTGAATTTATAGAGGGGGACACACTGTAATCGATTACATAGTTCCTGTAATCGATTACCAGAACTAAAACTTTACATGTAATCAATTACATGTAGACTGTAATCGATTACAAGGAATCTGTTCTACTGTAATCGATTACACATAGTGGTAATCGATTACCAGAGAACTAACCACTAAAAAATCTAAGTAAAACTCATCAACACATATCATGGTTAATACTTTACTTAATTAAACTATTTTGCATACCAATATAATTCTTATAAAAAATTCAATCATGTCAAATTATGCATAATCATTTCAAACATAATCATCTAAAAAGAAATCAATTAATCATGTATATTCAAATATATCAAACAAGAATCACACAAGGATTGAAGAATATAGATCATAGGCATTATCAAACATTTGGTTAAAAAAACTTCATGCTTTGAGAAAGAAAATTAACTCAAACAAACATATAAGCACAAAATTCACAATAGCAATCAATCAAGACAAACAAATAAAATTTTGTTAGTCATCATATAAACAAGTCAATTGAAAGGAAAGATTTAACCAACTAAATTTAAAAGAGAATGGTTTTGATGTTACTTTTTTCATGATTTAAGTGCCTAGATCTTCAAAGATGGAAGTCAGACTTTTGATTTTTGCTTAGTTTTTTTGAGAGATTTTCTCATCGCTCTCATAGTCCTTGGATAGAAGGTTAATCTCCTTCTCCAAACTATCGGATGAGTCATTGTCATCCCATGCAATATACGCCTTCTTGGATCTTCTTTCTTCATGACTTTTCTTTTCATTCTTCTCAGGCCATTGCTCGTTTGAGGGGCAATTTGCTTTGATGTGACGAAGTTGGTTGCACTTGTAGCATCTAAGAGTTGGAGAGTCTTCTTGGAATCTTTTTCCATGGTTGAAATTTTAACGCCTCTCGATTCTTCTCTTCTAGAAAAATTTGTGAAACTTCTTCACAAAGAGTGAGAAGTCTTCTTCATCTTCTTCTTGAATTGAGGAGGAGGTTTTGAGTGCTATGCTTCATTTCCTCTTATCGGTTTCTTCATTTTGATTTAGTCGTTGGAGTTCCATCTCATGTTCCTGTAATTTGCCAAAAAGAGTGGCAAGAGACATAGAAGAAAGATATTTACTTTTAGAAATGGCAATTACCTTGGGCTGCCATTCCCTACTTAAGCATCTCAAAACTTTATTGATTAAATCTTCATTAGGGAAGGTTTTTCCTAAGGAGGCAAGGTGGTTGATTATCTGTGTGAATCTTTTCTGCATGCTTTGGATGTTCTCATTAGTGTTCATCCTAAATAATTCATATTCATGTGTAAGGGTGTTGACTCTAGATCTTTTCACATCAGTGGTGCCTTCATGTGTAAGTTGGAGAGTATCTCACATCTCCTTTGCATTTGAACAGTTTGACA
Organism: Glycine soja; assembly: GCF_004193775.1. Taxonomy (NCBI): domain Eukaryota; kingdom Viridiplantae; phylum Streptophyta; class Magnoliopsida; order Fabales; family Fabaceae; genus Glycine; species Glycine soja. Next base: position 35,989,302 of record NC_041020.1, on the reverse strand, counting down.
CTCTAAAATATTCATTTATTCCTAGGGTAGAAGTGATGATGTTTTTGGCGTTAAGATTATATTGGACTCTTCTTCTATCTTCTTCAGACCATTTATCTCTAGGTTTTTCTGTTGTTGTGCTTGTGCTTGCATCCACTATGGTGGGTACATAAGGTCCTATTTTTATTGCTTCCCAAATATTTAAATCTATAGCTTCAATAAATATTTGCATTCGGGATTTCCAATAGTGGTAACCCTCACCATTAAAGATTGGTGGCCTATAGATGGAGTTTCCCTCGAAAAACAGAGAATTTGAGGAGGCCATGAATCTTGAAGTTGTAAAACTTTTCTCAAGATACCTGCTCTGATGCCACTTATTGGATCAAGTGGCCTCGAAATAATTAAGAAGGTTGAATTAATTATGAATGTATCTTGACTAATTAAAATTTTATCTTTCTTAATGTTACTAGAATCGATCAGGCTTTACTACTAAGTTATGAGAAAGTAAAGAACAGAAATAATAACTTAGACAAAAGTAAAGCGGAAATAAAAAGTACACAGCGGAAAAGTAAAGTGTGTAGGGAAGAAGAAGACAAACACAAGATTTATACTGGTTCGGCCACAACCCGTGCCTACATCCAGTCCCCAAGCAACCACCGGTTTTTGAGATTTCCAATAACCTTGTAAAATCCTTTACAAGCAAAGATCCACAAGGGATGTACCCTCCCTTGTTCTCTTTGAACAACCAAGTGGATGTACCCTCCACTTGAACTGATCCACAAGAGATGTACCCTCTCTTGTTCTTAGTATTGCAACCCAAGTAGATGTACCCTCTACTTGTACCACAAAGGATGTACCCTCCAATGTGTTAAGACAAAGAATTCTTAGGCGGCTAGTCCCTTGAATCTTTGTAAGGGAAAACAAAAGATATATCAGGCGGTTAGTCCTTTGAAATCTTTTGTTTAAAGGGAAGAGGAAGAATCAAAAGAATTCTCAGGCGGTTAGTCCTTTGAATCTTTTGGCAAGAGGGAGAAGAAAGAAACAAAAGAATTCTCAAGCGGTTAGTCCTTTGAATCTTTTGGCAAAAGGAAGAAGGAAGAAGAAGAATAATAGCAAAAGTTTTTGGCCAATGAACTTTTCTTTACAAAGAAAGTATTGAACAAAAACTCTTAGAAAGATGAATGAATGAATGAAAGAAGTCTGTTATGCATACTTTGAAATTCTTGCCATGGTCACATATTTATAATCATTTGATGGCTCAAGTTAAAGTTTGTGACTCTTGACAATTTCTTTAAAACTAGTCACTTTAAAAGTTGTGACTCTTTTGAAAACTAGTCACTTAAAGGTTGTGACTTTTGAAAAAATCTTTAAAAACAAGTCACTTTAAGAATTGTGACTTTTGGTAATTTATTTTTCAAAATAAGTCACTGATAATCGATTACCATCATAGTGTAATCGATTACACATCAACAGATGTGACTCTTCATGTTTAAATTTGAGAATCAAAACGTTTAGAAACACTGGTAATCGATTACAAGTATTGTGTAATCGATTACACAAGTTTGAAATGATTTGAAAAAGTTTTATCACAAGTTGTGACTCTTGAAATTTGAAATTTAACGTTTTAAAACATTGATAATCGATTACATGATTATGGTAATCGATTACAGCTTTGTAAATCAGTTTGAAAAGAATGTTGACTACTGGTAATCAATTACTGCCTTCTGGTAATCGATTACCAGAGAGTAAAACTCTTGGTAAAAGATTTTTCTTTGAAAAATTCTCTTGAACAAAATTGTGTTATTCAATATTTTGAAAAACTCTTTTAATACTTATCTTAATTGAGTCTTTTCTTGAATCTTGAATCTTGATTGAATGACTCTTTGATTCTTGAAACTTGTTTTGATTGAACGACTCTTTGATTCTTGAAACTTACTTTGATTGAACGATTCTTTGATTCTTGAAATGAGTCTTTGACATCATCAAAATTATCTTGAAAAGCATTGCTTCCATGTGACGAAATAAGGTAACTTCTCAATGTTTCAATGTCACATATCATCATTTGATGCTTAAGAGTATATTGGTCCGGATACAACCCAAATTCAATTTCAAATTAGTACTAAATGAATCATTAATATAAATGAAACAATTTAATTATATAATTGATTCATAAATAATATAAATTGATTTCAAGTTTAAAATATTTATTGGTTATTAAAAAAATTATTTCATTAAACCGTTTTTTATAATTTAAACTATACTTAATAATATGTTTATCAATTAATTTTGTTTTTTTATAAAACATTTATTGGTCATTAAAAATATGTTTGAAAATAAAAATGCTGTTTATAGTATATTTTTAAAGAATAATTTTGCTATAATTAAATTTGCGTACATAAAATTTTAATATATTTTTCATGTATAAATTTTTTTAAAAATTACATGTATAATTTTGCGTTATGTTAATATGAAATTTAATGTTGAAGTTTTTAAATACCGAAAAAAATCTGAAAATTAATGCAATTTTAAAAATATTATAAATAAATGCAAAATTGAATAGTTAAGCGGTAAAAAGGTTTTGTTATAATATGCCATTTTGTAATAATCCAAGTAAAATTAAAATTCATTAATTTGAAAAATATATTATAATTAATTTATGCAAAAAATAAGTAGCTGAGAAGTAAAGGTTTTGTTATAATATACCATTTTGTAATAATCCAAGTAAAATTAAAATTCATTAATTTGAAAAATATTATAATTAATTTATGCAAAAATAAGTAGCTGAGCAGTATTTGGATTACGTTATAGGTCAATTATATGTAATCCAACTAATAAATATTTAATTTTAATTAATTATAATTTTGTTCAAAATAATTGGATGAATATTCAAATCACACGTGATCTTTTATAATTCATACTTTTATAACTATATTTTTTATAATTTAAACTGAATTTAAAAATATGTTTATAGATTTAATTCTTTCTAAACAGTAAAAAACTAAAATGTTTTTATTATATGTTATCAAGAAACTGATGTTGTATTGATACTTTTTACAATGGTTAAAATCACAATCGATATAATAATTAGTGCTAGCAAATTTATAAATTCTATCACATTTCCTACATTGATTTTAGGAATAATCGGTGTAAAACATATAGTTTTCACATCTATTTTAAAATCAATGTTAAAAATGTTTAACTTTTAACAATATTAGATACAACATCAGTTTTAAATAGGTTTTTTTAACCGATGTTAAATGTATTTTTTATGGTAGTGATACATGTATTTTAAAAGCATGAATATTAGTACAATATTGAAATAAATGTCATCAGTTTAAAAAATAATAGTCATACTTAATTTCACTAATACATTTTTTTTACTGCAATTTCACTAATATTATTAAGACTCGTAATTTTTTATAATAACTATTAAAATAAACACATTTAAAAAATTACATATTAATAAAAAAAATATTATGCTAAAAAAGTAATGATACTAATATTATTATTAATTTCCCGTGCATTGTACGGTTTTACATACTAGTATTTTAAAATAAATTTTGTTTAAAGAAATTTTATTTTAAAATACAATTTATCCAGTAATTAATTTTAAAATTATTCATTTTAGTACTTTTTAAAAAAAGTTACCCCAATCTGATAAAAAAAACCACTTTCGTCGTAACACTTCTCTCATACTAAGTAGCATTGCTGTTTAAAAAAATCAAATCAAGTACTACCTTAATCTTGTAATAAAAAATCATCTTGTTTATACATTAACCTACCATATTCTTCTCTACATGAAGTCATAAATCTCATTCGAAGTAGCAACAATAAAAAATTAGCTTAAATGTTCTTGTTTTTCTTAATTAGTTATTTGAAAAAAAAATGTAGTGTTATGCTAAAATCAAGTATTAAACATACAATTTAATAAATATTTGTATTTTCCTTATTTTAAAAAGAAAATCACTATTTTTTTTAACTTATTGAAAGAACTCTTAAAAAAAATAAACGATCGAAGCTTTATATATTTAAGTTATACAAAACATCATGTCATGTACCAATCCTATGCATGTAGCAACAAAATGATCAGTCATATCTTATCTCTGGAAAACCATCACTTACAAATAATTTTTTCTTAACACACATTATCCATATATTGAAATACCATTCATCATTGTTATCTAAAAAAAATACCATTCATCACTTAATTATTAATACACCAACATATATAACTAAGCATACTGATGACCATATCAAGCGAAGAGACATACAGTTGCCATCGATCAAACTCAATTCAAGAACATGTAAAAGAGGGTCTCGAATTTGTCCATTTCCTTGGGAGGAAGAGCCACTATAATATTTATCCCATCATCCCCACTACCAAAAGGAGGAAACACTAAAATAATGTCCTTCCGGTGATACACCACGGGACAACAATACTTAGGCTTCCCCCACGGATACTCCACCTCCTCAAAGCCTAATCTCCACCACGAAGACACCAAAACCTCCCCATGTGGAAACCCACTATGCACCTCTCCCCAGTCTATCATAGACCTTGTATACTCATCACTCATTCTCTTTGCACCCTCTGTCACCATCCCCACCAAGCTTGAGAACTCTCCCTTCTCCAATTCCTCCCATTTTGCTGTGGCATACGCGGTTAACACAGCATTACCCGCAAAGGATTTGGGGAGGGGAGGGTTCAGCCGTGGACGTATGTCCACGGCATATAGTATGGTGGATGACCTAGAGGGGTTGTAGGGTGCAGATAAGGCCTTGCATCTCCATATATGGGCAGTGATAACATTAAACCCAGTGGCACGAGCATTGGTGCTACCCTTGGCTTTCTCCTTGAGGCTGAGAATGTTGTGTGAGGTTAGTTGGAAAACTTTGAAGTCGAGCTCTTCCTTAGAGGCCTCGAAGACACTGGACTCGGTGCTGCCTGTGGGTAAGTTATCGAGCTTGATCAGCTCGTGGTGCGGGAAGCTGACACGTGGCGGAGATCTTGCGGCCAGGAGGTGCCTATCGTGGCAGGGTATCACAGCCAGGGGCTTGTTAGCAGCCAATGCGGCAAGGTTGTCCAAGAATGTTTTGAAGCTTAGACCGTCGAAGGTGGTGTGGCTGGTTGTGAACCCTATTGCGAAGCCTCCACATTTGAAGGATGTCAACTACAAAAATATAATCATTTCATCAATTAAGATTTAATGATATGAAATTTAATGCTTAATTGTGGAGTGGTTATGCCAATTTAATGCCCTACGGCCTAACTTTTAGGTTTTTTAAGAGGATATCAGGAGACATTGTATTTAGTGGAGTACTATTGAAATTTTTCTGTGATATGTGATTGATTGATAAATTAAACTTTCTGAACATCATGGTCCTATACTTAAATGTGCAATCCCATAGCCCTAAACAACAAACGCAGGAGTAATCTATTTGATGTAATGTGATCTTTAATTGTTAGACTAATTTTTCGGCTACCTAACTGTGGACAAAATTAAGATTTCTCAAAATCATGTTGAAGGTAAAGGACAGTACACTTCGAAAAGAACTGGTGAACAATTTTTCCTTAATTGAATTGTACTGTAAGTTTAGTCCTTTGATTTTCCGAGTGATGTAAGAGTGTGTGTGTAATTTTATTTTTTTACTGCATTAATGTAAGTGTGTGTGGAAAGATGAAAATGAAGAGAGAGATTTCAGTTAGAGGAGAAGCGAGCGAGAGCTACGTATATAATTTAATACCCTGGTGTAATCAATCTGTATATTATTTCCTAATTAAACTTCAATTCATAACTAGGGATTAGAGTTTTGGATTTTTGCAACCATTTTACCTTATTACCAAATTGATATAATGATATATTCAATGATCTACAGGTTTTATAGATCCGCAATGCTACTGCTAGAGTAAAGTTTAATGATAAAATAAGATTTAAGATTAAACCTTATCATCTATGGAAAACTTGCTACTATTATAAAATTTCATAGTGAAAATCGATATTATAGAATTTCATGGTGAAAATTGATGTTTAAATATTTTTTTTATTAAATCAAAGCTTAATCGAAACCAAACAGTTCATCAACAATTTTTTTTTAAAAAAAAATTATTCGGAATTAAGAAATTAAATATTTTTTTAAAATAATCATGGCACATGTTGTCAAATCAAAGTTATCCTTATGAATTTGGTGAAAAAACTAATCAGTGCTTTATACAGACTTTCGGCTTCAAAATTTTGATACGAAAATGGTGAAGAATGTTTAACATCAATCCTTCAAATTCATGTAAAATGTATTTATTACATATAAAATATAAAAGTATAACATATCTCTTTTTTAATAAACATTTACTACTTTTATATATATATGCTTAAAATCAAATCTCAAGAGTGGATGTTAATAAAATTGACAAACAATAGAAATACTATACAGTGGAGTAATATATTTTCGGCAAAAGAAATGTATATACGATTTGCCTCTGTTAACAATCCAATTTCTAAGATAAAGCAAAGAAGGAAAGAATGGGAACCAACAACATTTGCATGATTGAAAGAGCAAAAAAAAGCTGATGATGGAAACGAAATTAAATAAAGGTAGCTAGTAGATAGATATGTATTAATGAGGATCTACATTTGCCATGCTCGAAAAGTCGACAGCTATTACAACGTCCTATGATTTCTGAAGAGAAAAAAAATGCATTTAATTCAATTCAAACTACATTGTATCCTTCCCAAAATTATGAAAGTGTAGCTGATGCAACACTAACAAAAAGCTCAACTTCAACAAGCAGATGCAATGTATAAGAGTTAAAAAAGGCAAATTTGCATTGAAAACAAATTAAGGGGAGGGCTAGGAGCAAAGTAATCCCCTCAAACACACACTCTCAAATTAGTTAAAATTTATTAAAAACTATAAAATCAAAAAAGATAATCATTAATATAATATGTTTTAATATTACCTTCATTCATTTTTATAAGAAAAAGGTACTCATAAAGCCGTAAAATACAGACTATAACTTGTTTCTTATTACAAGGAATGATACTAGCAAATTTCAACAAATAAAAGAGAATATGTTTAAAAAATGTGTTAGAGAGTGATTGGAAACAATATTGTACCTGTGCAACGCATAGTGGTTGATCATTTTGTTGAAGGAAATCCTTACTCTTGTGAACAAATTGTGCAAAAGATGGATTGGGATAAACCAAGTGGCCAATCTCACTTAACTTGTACTCACTTGAAGCCACCACAAACCCAGCACCCTTTGCATTGCAATCTATCTCTAATCTTTTGGTTTCGGGGTTCAGATTCAATCTTCCTCCCAAGAAGTCATAGACCACTAGGGCATCCTCTAGAGCATTCTTGAACATCTTGGCCACTTTTTGGGGTGGAAAATCTTTGTTTGCTCCAAAGAAGTGAACCGTTTCCACTTCGAAGTTGAGGACCTTGTCTATGTTTGATAGGAACAATGACCTCTTCTCGGTTTCTTTGGATGGAAAAACCATTGAAGTTTCGTGGATGGTAACCCTTAGGTCTTGGAGAAGTGGTGGAGATTCTGGACAAGTGGTTCCCATGTTTGTCAACAGATACACACAAGGACTAAATGAAAGTGTATAATGTAAGAGTTATGCAATGAGCGTGTGTTGTGCTTTGGCCTTGACCTTATTATATATACACATAGTGGGTGTGTTATCTTTACGAAGGCATGCACATGCATGCACCATGCATCATGTACCATAACGTGCTTTTATGAGCTTTAAATGCATGAAAGGTTCATATTGTGACACGAACTCACGAGGAAGAAAATAAAAGGATTAAATGACATTTAGTGGATGAAATTATAGAAATGTAATATTCTGGTCACATTTTTATATAGTTTTATCCAAATGATGTATTTAGTTTTTTATTTTATTTTTTCATGTGGTTATTTTATCTTTTAAAAAATTTATTTAGAGACCATCTTATGTTAATATTGTTAATAAAATAAAGATATTAAAGATTAAAAAAGAAAAACGCAATACCTTGAATCTCCACCTCTCAAACCAAAAACAACACAAACTCAATTTACATTTACTCCATTATTTGATTGAATCTGAATTGGAGCGTAACTCCAATGAAAAAGAGAGTTTCAATCATAACTTTCCTAATTTTAATACTCTATGACCAGATCTTAAGCAGAAAAAAAAAACATCACAATAATTCTAACATCCATATATATCATAACAGAACATGCACACAGATTTCATAATAATAATAATAATAATAACCTCCATTGATTTCAATTGAAAAAAGAACAACGAAAACCACCACGACCTTGTAAAGTCCTCGGCAATCTCCAACGCAAGTTTGCCTTGAACGACCTTGAAGTACATGTAGAGAGACAGAGTGCGGAGGTGTTCTAAAGGAGGGGGAAGCGACGACGGGTTTCATGCCATTTGTGAGAGAGGCGCTTCGGCGAGGTGACTACTTCAAAAATGGATTCGTATGATTCCACTGTGTTCTCAGATCTCAGATATGGTTCGTTGCGGTCACCGGTGCCGGTGGTGAGGATGACAAGGAAGTGAATAAACTACCAGAAGGGTGTGGTTGTGGGTGACATTGGTGCAGGGAGAAAAGGAAGAAAAAACTTACATTTTTGAATCATTTTTAATTGTTAATATTTTTATCTCATTAAACGGAAATATTTTTATCTTATTAAGAAGTAAATGGAAAGATTATTTTGAATCAGCCAAAATAAGAATTTTTTAAAAAATAAATGATTAAATTGAATAAAAAATAAGACAAAATGATAAAATCATTTGGCCTATAATTTTTGTAAGCACTTGTGCTAATAACTTTTTATACATCTATAACTATCAATAAGAAAAATTATCCCTTCTAATATGCACATGTCATATTCTTAAATTTATATATATAATTATTTTTTTCATGAATCTGGAAAATGTATCGGCTGTCATTACTTTTTTTAATTACTTTTTATTTTAAAAATATGGATAGAGACTCTTTTAACTAATTTTATATAATTTAATTATAGTGAAAAGGAAAACTCAATTTGAAATAGCCATATCCCTTTTAGAGCGTAAGAGTGTGGGAAAATGTGATGTCGTGGTCATGAAATTATGGGTGATGCATGCTATTTTGTAACAGGCGTGTCGGTGTGTTTGATAAGCGTGGCCAGCATTTTTCATGAGCCGATGCATTAGAAATAGCAGGCCAGTTGCCGTGTGATTTAACACAAACTAGAAAAAGTGGTTAAGTGGTTGGTAATTATGTCCTCCAAAGGATAAAGGGGGTTCGCGTGTAATCAAAGCCATGGTTGTTCGTTGACACATATCAACAAGTGTAGAGATTTTACTTCCAAACTTGCCATTTGTAGGACAAAATGTACATGCATGTTGCAACATTATGTGTTCAGTCATCAGTGAGGAGATTTTACTTTCTAAGGCCCTTTTTTAACAGGGTGACTTTGCCTCGTTTTAGACCATTAGATTAAATCTAACGGTTTAAATTTTGTCATTTGAATAAAAGATGAGTATTTTTTTAATTTAATATTTAACTTAATTTCTATGTTTTTATACTTTAAAATCATAAAAAGTACTATTAAACGTGTAGATTAATTAGTATAGAGTTATTTCAGTTTAACTAATGGTCTTTAGAAATATTTTATAATTTATAACAATTTTATCCAATTAAAATACGATTATCTCTCACAATATCAAAATATTTGTATCCGTTCTTAAATTTTCATAGTTTTTTTCTCTCTAAAAAATTTCTGACAGTTTAATAAATGTGAAATAAATAATTTGAAGATCTGAACAAATTAAAAAATATATATAAAAAAATTAAATTAATAATGTCACTTGAAACAAGTTGCAAAATATGGTCCATCAAATTAATTCAATGGCTTAGCATTTCTCTTAACTATTCTTGCTCACCGAAATGAGTTCACTGGTCAAAAACCGCCACTTTTGAAAGCAAATGAGTTCACTGGTCAAAAACCGCCACTTTTGATGTTATTTTAATTAACTAATTATTTTGTTTTATTTTTTTGAGAAAAATGTTCATATATCATCTGTGTCAAGATACACAAACAATCAATCACGGCTCTAGAAATTGTCACAAACCCCAAATTCTTATCGTGTCCATGTAAACCCCACCCCACCCCACATTCTGTTACCTTGCTCACCACATTCGTTGTTCTTTGTGTTGTACCTTCTCTAGTTACATCAACGTCTCTACCTCTGAGACCTACTCCTGTCATATTCTTTGAGAAATAATACTCCCTTTCTCCTTCGTTATAAGATTATTTTCAAAATTTTATTTGTTTTTTTTAAGATAATTTTTTAATTTTTAAATATATTAATTTTTTTTCTGTATACATTTACTTAATTATTATCTTTCCAAACTTAATAAATAATAATTAAGTAGATAAAAAGATTAAAAAAACATAATTTTAGAATGATAATATAATTAATTAATAGATTTAATATGATTAACTAAATTTGTTAAGGAACATAAATTAATTAAAATGATTTTATAATTAAGAAGAGATGAACTAATAGATATATAGGTGATGGGGAAATATGTTTGCAGACATGATCGGAAAGTTTAAGATCGAGATATCCAATTTTTGATGCAGGGAGAAAGTAACAATCAGAAAAAATCTTTTGCTATCACAATGCAACTATGGCGTGATCCATTTTGAAGTTGCAACTGTTACATTGTCCCATTTAAAGGACGTAATCGTCAAACAAAGAGTAAAGCCTTTCTTCTTGGCCAAGGCCTAAAAAGGGATAGTATACCGTATTATGAAGCTGCGTATCCTTTTAGTCATATACTTATATATTTGATACAACATGACTCGGTTTTCAATATATACAAATGACGAATATCATTGGATCATAATTATAGTTAATAAATCTATCTAAGGATATTAACTTGGTTAGAAGTACTTAAGCAAGATTAAGAGACGTAATACCTAACTGGTATTCATAACATGTAAGCCTATAAACCCAACGTCCGGTAAAGTTAATATATAAGGGGAAGAGCCCCAAATAAAAAAATTGATCCACTTTTGAGTATTCACTAGATATTATCAATAGTTTTGAACCAAACTGTTACTTGAGTGTCAGAAGTACCATTTTGCAAATATCTTCTTTTCTTTTGGACTCACACGAAGTGAAATTATTGACAAGAAATCATGAGAGAGAGATCTCGATACAATAGAAAATCCTTCGTTATAAGGATAACTATCTAGTCTATTTGTGACGGAACCAAAGTTATTGACATTTCTCTCAACGGAGATCAAATTCAATTCTTTTAAGATTTTGTCTACTGGTAGCAAGATTAATTATGCAAGGACATTCATTAATTCAGAAATGTATAGTCAAGCGCATTAGGTGCGCCATCTAAGGGCAGAGGCAAGTGCAAGCTGCAGCTTAGAGAGGCCGAAAAACAGTGTTTTTTTTTTTCAATTTTTAATAAAGTTTTATTTAATTAAAACACTATTAAATGACATGATAATTTGTAGAACAATGATTGATTATTGTATAAAGTCTCTTTCACTCACCTACGAGCATTTTTCTCTCTTTTTTTTTATTTCGAGAATTTTCATTTATCACACGAAAAGTAGGATGAAGGAAAATGAAAATGGACATTTGAGCTTTGACTAAATCTCCACGCATCCCTTGACCGTGAAATATTGATGAAAGGAATTAAGTCGATGGTCCCATCCATTAATTAGTACTAATTACAACCCTATACGTGCACAAATGACCCTTCTTACTATTAATTTCCGTTGCAGATTGATATTAACACTAATGGCCGTACGTAACTAATTTTTTCAGCTTTAATAAAAGCAGTTTGGCATTTATGGGCCGAGAATATAAAAATGATTGCGTTGGCAAATCATGTAGTACCATCCGATAGGATGCAGTCTAACGTCACGGAATAATCTCTTAAACTAAGGCGCATAAATAAGTCGATCAGTAAAACAGATATTTAAAGTTTAGGATTGATAAATTAAGAAAATTATTTTAAATAATGTTGTAAAAGTATTAATTAAAAGGCATGAAAATGTCCACCGATAGTCAACGGACGGACTAGAATTGCATAATTTAGAATATTGAAGAACAAAATTTGCAGATTTAAAGATAAAAAATAAAATTACAAATTAAAAATTATAATTTAACCTATTTATTTTTTTCTAATAAAAAAACCCAAACACATTAGAAGACAAAAATCAAAGCAATTTAAGTAATATGTTTTCTTTTTCTAATTAATGTTTATAGTGAGTCTTCTTTCTTTTAAATATTATGTTATATTATTTTTCTTAAACTAAGATTTAGTTTTGCTTTTATTTTATGTTATAAATTTTGTTTATAGCAGTGGTTATTAATAGAAATAATTGAAATATATAATAGGAATTTTTTTCATTTGAGGATATAATTTCGTTTTTAATTGATTTTATAGACAATTTTATTGATAATGTGCCTTTATTTTAAATTTGGAATGCTTTTAATTGGTTTTATAAATTATTTTAGGTTTAATATATCAGGATGTTCCTATTTTTTTGGAAAATTTTAATTAAGTCCCTAAATTAAAAAATATTTGAATTAGGCCATTGATTTTGTAAAAATTTTATAATCAAGTTTATGGCACTTTGAAATTGCCAAAAATTAACAATTTGTGTTACTTTTGCTAACGGTAAGATCCAATTACAAAAATTATAGAAGGATGGTGTATTAAAATATAAAAGGGCCTAATTATAAAAAAAAGCAATTGAAGGACCTAATTAAAATTCTTAAATAATTCAAGAATGGTGTAATAAATCATTATTTTATTTATGTTACCATATATATTGTAGATCATTTTATGATGTGTTAAACTTTTTCCTCCTCGTAAATTTCCTGGTTGTGTCCCTCATTTCAAGTAGGAGTGTCTTATGATAAAAATAATACATATTCCAAAAATATTTTCTGTCTCATAATAATTGTTATACAAAAAGAATAAAAATTATCTAAAAAATAATTGTTATTTTATTTTTTTATATAACATTAATTTTTTTTCATTTATATCTCTTATAATATTAATGATATGCGAAAAAAAACTAAAAATGAGTTAGAAGAAAAAATATGTCTCAAAATAATAAATTTAGTTCAATCTAGGTTTGTAGATCTAAGAAAGATTGTTTGTTTTGTGATTCATTTTTTAAGTCAATCTAATTTATTTAGTTCTAAAACGAAGAACTAAAATGTTTAAGAAGATGCAAACTTGACCCAAGTTATAAAACTATGCATCGCTTGAGTCGACAATGTTGTAGAAAAGTGCTTCACATAAATAGATATGAAACTAATTATGTTATCTAATGAGATAACTTTAAAATGCATATTGACCTTCGAAATGTGCAGAGACCGAGCATGTCCAGACTATGTTTTAGTGGATCCCACCGCGAAATTCATTGAATTTCTTGCGGCAAAACTAAAAAAACATGAGCTTTAATCATGAATAACATGCAAATTGCAAAACAACCGTGAAAGTAAACCTCATTGATTCTTCTGTATGTTCTAAAAATTTATGCAGAGGTTGCAGTGTTGTAAAAAATCAAGAAGAGAGGTTCTGATAAGGTGTGGAGAGTGGACCATAGTATACAAGAAAATTTACTTTTTCATTGTAACTTGTGCCATTAATGATCTGTGTAAAAAACACCCTAAGAAATAAACATAAAAATTAATTTTTCTTTTTTTTTGTAAAATAATTCAGGATAAAAATTACAATTACAATAAGACGGATGAATGGAGTATTAAATAAATCTTCCTACATGTCTCTTATTATTATGACTAGAAGTTATTTCGCGGTTTCTTGTTGTCATGATCCGTGCATGTTCATTAAAATGAACACAAGAAGTTGAATACCCATGTGCAAATAGAAATTAGTAATTTATTACATCCGGGAAATTTAGAGTTAAGTTATGGCACTTAATTCATCTTTGACTATGTAACATCTTATTTTTAGTAAAATAAATTAAAAATAATTTTATTTAAAAATAAATAGAGTTTTAAAAAAATAATAAGGTTTTTATAATTAAATAAATAAATAAAAATAGTTTTATTAATTAAAATAATGATTTTAAGGTAAATAAAATAAATATTTATTTTTAGAAAAAAAATATTTTATTTATTTATTTAATAGGGAGTAAAATAAAGCTTTCTTTTTATGAAATAATAAAATAACAAAAATAGAATAAATAGTAGACTCGAAACCCTAGTTATAAATAGAGACATATTATATCAGTTTTTACAAACATATTATATCAGTTTTTACAATTATGATACATCTATATACTCTAATATCTTCTCCTTCTCTCTATCGCTTGGAAATCCTAGTAGAACAACCAGAGGCAACCGCTAGAGACGCTGATATAGCTGCCAGACTACATGCGTGAGCCCGCTTAGAGGTAAGGGATGAGTTACTCACGCTTCGGGATTAGAATGAACATGTGTAGGGATTCCTAGAGGATCAATTTTGGGTTATTTTATGTTGTTTTATGAAATTCATTTTTGTTCTTATGCTTTTAATCGCAAATTGACTGTGTTTGACAGATCAATTGATGTCCCGATGTGAAATTATTTGAAATTGATGTGTTCTATTCCCTTGTTTCGTGCTTTAAAAATTTATCTGTGATTATAATGTGTGTCGTTCTCTTGTTTCTTATACCTATAAATTGTACGTTTGATTGCTTTATTATTGTGAATTGAGTGCGCTTTCAGTATATTTGTGTCACGAAATATCTATTTAATTTTAATATATTATTTTTCAATTAACTACCAACAACTTTCGTATTTTGCTTATTGATGATGATCGAAAAGATTTTTATATAATACTCCATGATACCACGCGAATGTGCAGGGTTGCACTTTGCTCTTGAATCAATTGGATAATCATAAAGCTATATAAATAATAGGATAAAATTTACTAGATTAGCGTGAGAATTAGATTATTGAAAACATTCTTTGTCATGTTTTGGTCTCATGAGCTTATTACATGTTGATGATTATAACACACACACACACACATATGTATATGAATTGTTAAAATAAATTGGGAATTAATAGTTCAAATAATAAATTAAATTGAAGGAAACTAATATATTATGATTTGACGATAAATACTTTTAATGCATTTTTTTAGTTTAATTATTTATTAACTCTTTTTATTGAAAATAATATAGTTTTATTTAATATATACATGTTTTGTGCCATGTAAATATTAATATTGTGTGATGTTTATATAATTTATGAGGTGTCATAACATGTTACTTTGGGATTATAACATTGTGATTAAGATTGAGTGTATATGATAAATTGAGTATGTGTTAAATTGTAAGGCACATGCATATTGAGATGTTATACGTCTTAAGTTGTGAGCTATAAACTGAACAATCACACAACTGTAAGACCATTTAACATGTTACTTTGGGATTGTAACATTGTGATTGAGATTGAGTGTATGTGATAAATTGAGTATGTGTTGAATTGTAAGATGCATGTGTATTGAGATTTTGTACGCATTGTGTTCTGAGCTATGAACTGTACAATCACACAATTGTAAGACCCTTTAAGAGCAACAAGTTAATGTGTGATGAGTTTTATGATGGGCTCCACTATGGGAACTCGACAAGTCTAATCACTTTGAGGCATGACGAATTAAAATAATTTTGAAAACAATTGAGTAGTTTTATGTATTACATAGTTCAAACTTCAGTGACACATATATGATTTTAAATGCTTGTTTTAATGAGATGATTAATCATATGAATATAACATATTAATATTCTTATTGTGTGATATGTATATGATGCATGAAGTGTGATAATGTGTTGTCTTCGGATTATGAAAGTGTGATTAACTGTGTGTAAGTAACAACTTGAGTATGTGTTAAATTGTAAGATCGCACATGTATTAAGATGTTGTGTACATTGAGTTGTGAGGTATGAACTGTACAATCACACAATTGTGGGTCCTTTAAGGATGACGAGTTTTTGTGCGATGAGTCCACTGTGACAACCTGACGAGTTGAACACTTTAAGGCGTGACGAGTTAAAATTATTTTGAGAACAATTGAGGAGTCTTGTGTTTTGTATAGTTCATAGATAGAGTTAGCATGTTAAAATGTTTTCTGGGTTGAACTTGAATCAGGAAGGAGAAGCCCTAACGGACTCTTCGGAGTCTAAGTCTTAGGGGTAAATACACCGAGTTTGAATGCTCCTTTAAGGCTATGTCGATCCCATATGATTGGAACATTCTCGCAAAATAGCGTGATCCTAACTTGTCTCCCTATGATTTTACCTTGTGAGAGTGACTTGACTTACCAGTGTGTGTGGTATGTCTTGTCATGTACTCTTGGGCACTCGATGAGGTTTTTCATTGACATGGTACCACATTGCATCTAGGATTGAGTTTTAGTATATATGTTACATAATGTTTGTGTATTGGTCATTATTGATTGGTTGAGTGATATTGTGTTTTGATCCTTGAGTACGTGAATGATGTGAAAATGTGTGAGACGTGTTGTGTTAAGGCGTGATGTTATACAATAAGTAGTGGAATGACGTGAGTTGTGTTTAAGTAAGTTAAGTAAGTTGTATTTCATTTATATGATATGTACATCTATATGTTGTCTCGTTTCTCTCTATTAGCTAGAATGTGATAACTCACTCTATGTGTGTTATTTGTGTTTGGATCCTGTGATGATCTCGAACCTTGTGTTCATGGGAGCAGATGGTTAGGTGGATGGCTATGGAGAACCTCATGCTAGAGGGCGTTGGGATACCGTGCTTTGATAGGATGAGACATTGGGGCTTAGGATTTTATGTTGTTTTTATCATATGCTAGTTTTAGATATGTAGTTGAACATGATTTACTTCTATGTTTCTCATTAGAATTTCAGATGTAATACTGATACGATCTTTGTTTAGGGCCAGAACATATTTTTATATTCTTACCGATAAGTTTTAACTTGGTTAATTGGTGAATGTGAACCTTTTACTCTGTTGAGAAGTTTTATATTGAGTTGTGAAGTAAATCTTTTTAAATTACTCTATTATTCTATGCTTCCTTTCACTATATGTATGTCGGGATAGAGGGTGTCACATGCACTGCACATGTCAAGTTGTAAACCATTTCACCATTCTCTTCATAAAAATATTTACTTTTAATCATATATATTTTTAAAAAATTGTATGTAGTGTGAAATTTTACATTTTTAATAACTTATATATGAATTTAAACATTCAGTGTTTTAATTATTATAATTAAGTTTTTTTTTCATTATTTTCTTTTGTTGGGATTCCTACATTTTCTTTTTTCTCAACATATTCACAATTATTTTCATTTTAAATATTCTTTAGCTTAAAATTGATTAATAAAATATTAGATTTATTCCAAAATAAAAAAATCTTTAATTTTTTTTTTTGTGTTCATTCTCACATCTTATTGTGAAAGAGAAGGATGGTGACAAGACGATTTGGCACATTATTGAATAGAAAACTTTGTAGAAGACTTCTTAGAGAGTGGGGGAGTTGTGAAGAGACTCACAAACTGCATATGGGACTTGGGTGTGGGTGGCAGTAGAGGATGAAATAGATAGAGAGAGGAGGGAGGGTGTAAGGGTGAGTATAAAAAAAGAAAGGACAAAAACAAGCACAGAGGCATCACTACATACTTCTTCTCAAGATTCCTAATTGACTACAATGAGTTGGATCTTCGGAGAGTTTAGGAGGCGGTGGTTGCGAAAAGGCTAGACAAGTGGGGACACAGGTTTGATTTCATAAGATTCATGGATGTTCAAAATGTATGGGCCCTGTAAAATTTAATGGTTTTTCTAAGGATCACAATAATAGAAAATCAAATAGGATTTTGAAATATATGATTCTCACAGATAATAGATAAATAATATATATCTTTCTCCATAGTGAAACTTATCTTTGATGTGCTTTGATTCTTTGAAAGATGAGAGAAACAAGATTTCACTTCCTTTGATTGTTCTTTCTATTCTCTCTATCTTTTGTGATCATGGCTAGGGTTGAAAGAATACTTTAATGTCAAGAAGGGGATCTTATTTCACATTAGTGGGCATTGACCCCTTTATAGCCACTACTCCCATCAAATAGTAGTTGTCTTTAGAAATTGCTCCACTTAAGCTCTATGTCCATTTACAACTTAGTCCTTAATAAGTCACATGTCTCTCACATGCGACATTAAAACCTTACATTCTTCCACTTGCTCATGCCAAATTACCTAACATCATGGAAAAATAAATTAATTAATTAAACTTATGTAATGCACATTGAAATGGCTAAATCGTTTCATACATTGGGCACATCATAATTTCATAATTAAGGATATGTACTAATTTGAGTCATGGCAATTTTACATCACTTAATTTGAGCCATGTACCACAAGTTAGACTTCTCCTTAATATGAACATAATTAGAAGCACATAATGGTCCAACATAATGTTTTTATTTAAGATGGTACCTGTTTACGTTACTCTAATACAAACACGCATACAAGTGTAGAGAATAGGTAATCAGAAACATATCATAAATGAGCTCAAAATGTCAACAATCCAAAACAAAAATAAACATTACACCAAAAAAAATCCTTAATAACAATAATGATCATATTTTCAACATGCTCAATAAATATCTTGGGTGGTAATCCCTTTGTCAAAAGGTCAACTATCATGAGATTTGTATTAATAGTTTCTATTGACACTCTTTGTTTCTGAACTTCTTTTTTCATGGCAGAGTACTTCAATTCCATATGTTTAGCACCTTTAGAGTACTTGTCATTCTTAGAGAAAAACACTGTTGTGGAGTTATCACAATACATTTTCAGCGGCTTGGAAATACTATCGATAATTTCAAGCCCTGAAATAAAGTTCCGTAACCAATTAGCTTGAATTGTAGCCTCAAAACATGTTACATGATAAATTTAACTTGTATATAATATCTTTAGTATAAAGTTTATATTATATATAATATATATATTATATAAATTTTATATGCAATTTAATTAGTAACTCACTATTTTATTTGGTAACTCTTTGGTTTGACCAATGACCCACATAGGCTTAGGTGAGGACTTCCTTCATCCTTCCTAAGCTTGGTTTCATGTTTTTTGTTGTTCTCTCTTGTCCCATAAACCTTTTGGATGGTTGATTTATTTTTCTTTTCCTTCTCTCCTTTGTTACCCTAAGTTAGGGATTGATGGTTTTAGGATGATTGTGAGTGATTCAAACTTAGATGTGGATGATTAAGGGTTAGCATATGTTGTATAAGTGTTTAGGTATTGATTGGCATGGTTAAGAGTCATGTGAGGCTTGTGAAGGGTTATGGGTTTGTACGAAACCCAAAATTATGAAGTGCAAATTTTGACCTACAACTTAAGCATTAGGGTCTACGGCTTAAGCGATGAGTCCTGAAACTTATGTGAGATTCGAGTCTACAATTTAAGCCATATTGTTTTGGCACTTAAGCGGTCGATTATAGCTTTAGCTAGAAAAAAGTATAACTTAAGTTACGATGAGAAACAAAGGCTAATATTTTTTTAATTAAAAAAATTAGAATTGGTGTTTCAGTTGAATAAAGGGAAAATTTTTGCGACAAATGGGTACAAAGTATAACTTAAGCGAGCTTTGGTCAAGCTTATGCGATGAGTGGGTACAAAGATTGGTTGGTCTTTGTGGTTAGTTCAGCTTAAGCCATGGCAAGTCCAACTTAAGCTATAGTAATTCCAACTTAAGCCACAATGTATGCAAATGTATATTACCTTTGTATGGTTTTCGCTAAAGCATCACTTAAGTGAGAGGGAAAGACATTGAGAATGAGATGCATATGGAAGGTCAAGTTATGTAGATGTGTAACTATGTGCTTGCTTCAATTATGGTATAGTCATGATTGTTGGCTTATGATTTGTATGAGATTATGATGTTATTATATTGTGTGTTGCTTATGTGCATACATGGTGAATCAAGTGATGTAGTGGCAATGTTTTGGAAGGACTTATTTGTGGCCCAAGATCATATGGAGTAAGGATCACCATGTTATGATGAGTTGTGGTTAAATGGCATCGAGATGGGTGACCTAGCCTATGTGAGGAAAGAATGGGCCTGTGGTATTTTGATCATGAATGACCTAGCTTATACGGGGTAAGAATGAGCTCATTATATTTTATGTGAGGTTCGATGTAATCACTTGTGCAAGAATACTTGAGACATACATCATAAATGATCATATATTTTTAAGATGAGGGATGTGGTCAAGCTTCACCAGGGAAAACATGAGTGAGTTGAAGTTTGACTTTGTCCTTGGGGGTGTTACCCAGTTTGGAATCTTCATGTGGCTCATGCTGATCCCATGGGTTGAAGTGTCCTTGTAAGACTAGGTAACTTTGACACGTCATCGACAGTCTTGTCTTGGTGAGAGTTTAGTAATGGAATCATGTGGGTATGCTACTTGATGTCCTCTCGATCTTCTTTTGCATGTGTTTTTTTGGTATCACATGCATATAAGTAAAAAGAAAGGAACATTACACTGCATTTGTGCTTTATTGTGAGTTTGTTTGGCTTGTGTGGTTGGTTTTGTGATATGGATGCTATGTATGTATTATGTAGTATTGTATGATGTGTGATGATTCTATCTATAATCATGATATGTTGTGAATATGTGAAATTGTTGTGATGACTTGAAATGAGACTAGATGTGAGTTTAAGACTAAGGGCATGGAGAGAGATATACCTTTGAATGGCACTATGTAAGTATAGATGTTAGAATGTATATTGCTATTGATAATTGATAGAAATTGTAAAACTGATTTCATTGATAAAAAAAATTATCAAGCCTAGTTACAAAGGTTTGAGTCACCTCTTTATATAAAGGGACTCAAATTCTAACCAAGACAATTAGTAACTTCTAACCACCTAACAAAAACTTACATCACACACTCCTAACTAATAGAAAACTAACAACTCATTGTTAGTTAATTGACATATCGCTGACAATTAACTAACAACTTATAGTTGACAATTTTCCACTAAGTAAAAAACCAATACATTTTACTTAGTGGAGTAAGAATACTCTGATATCCCCCCTGACATAAGCTCATGGTGGGTAAGATAAAGAAGAATTGAAGGGATCACGCAATGTGAGCTTGGCCCTAGAAGCTTCAAAGTTGCTAGGAGATAAAGTCTTGGTAAGAATGTCAACATATTAACTTGTAGTAGGCACATAAACTACTTGGAGCAGTTTGTTCAGAACCTGCTCTCAAACAAAAAATAAGTCTAACTCCATGTGTTTGGTGCGAGCATGAATAACCAAATTATGAGTAAGAGATGTAGTGCTTGTGTTGTCACAATGGATGACAGGAAGCTTGTGTGGGACAACAAGTTCAATTAGAAGAGATTGAAACCAAGACACCTCTGTAGTGACCAAGGCCAAGCTCCTATACTATGCTTCTGTGCTAGATCTAGCCACAACTGATTGTTTCTTTGACCATCAAGAGATTAAATTAGGCCCAAAGTAAACACAAGCATCAGATGTTGACCTTCTACCATCAAGATCAAAGGCCCAATCCGCCTCACAAAAGGCATTGATGAAAAAAAGGGCAGAAGAAGGTTTTAGATGAAAACCCTATGAAATAGTGCCTTTTAGATACCTTAGGATCCTTTTAACTGCCACCTAGTGATGTTCAAGAGGCTCCTTCATGAATTGGCAGACCTTGTTTATAGAGAAACTTATTTTTGGTCTAGTTATAGTAGCATATTAAAGTGCTCCTACAAATGACCTATACATATAGGGATAAAAAAAAGGATTAAAACCACTTTTAGTGAGCTTATAGCCAGTTACCATTGGGGAAGATATAGGTTTGACATCTAACATGTTGGTTTTGCCCATTAAGTCTCTAATATATTTGGTTTAAGTTAAAGCAATGGAACCATCAGATAGATGCTTTACTTTCATTCCCAAGAAATAATCTGAGGATCCAAGATCTTTGAGAGAAAATACTATATTTAGCTTAGAAATGAGTTGATGTAATAAAGGAATATCATTCCATGTTTTTATGATGTCATCAACATATACTGGAATGTAGATTATGGATGAAGCCTTAAAATAAACAAATAGTGAAGGATCAAACTTGTTGGATTTGAATTCAAACTTTAGTAGAGTCTCATTTAGTTTATCAAACCAAGCCTTAGGAGCTTATTTGAGGCCATATATAACCTTATGAAGCTTGCACACCATGGATTTGGTGGAAGATTCAAAACCTAAAGGTTGCTACATACACCTCTTCCTCAAGAATGCCATTGAGGAAGACATTATTTACATGTAACAGTTGAATAGGCCAACCATAGGTGACAACCAAGGAGAGGGGAAGTCTCACTGTGATAGGCTTGGTGGCAGGTGAAAAAGTCTCAGTGTAATATATTCCATATTGTTGATGAAATCCCTTAGCTACCAATCAGACCTTGTACTTATTTACTGAGCTATTTGAATTTTCTTTAATCCTGAAAACCCACTTACAACCAATAGGAACTCTGTTAGGAGGCAATGAAATAAGTGACCAAGTATTATTCTCAATAAATGCATCATATTCAGCTTTCATAGCAGTTAGCCATGTAGGATTAGCCAAGGCTTGTTTGGTAGACTTAGGTTCCATTTAAGTAAGAAGTCTAGGATGAATTCTATGTTTCACAATTCCAGACTTGGTTCTAGTTTGCATTGGGTGAGTATTTTGAGGAATGGATGGAATAGGTTGTTGTATGTCAAAAATGGAAACAGAAGAATTTACAGTTTCAACAATATACGATTAAGACTCATCTATATTAATAGTAGTAGATGATTGAAACTTTGATTGAGTGTCAACTAAAAGGAAAGGGACATGTTGACTTGATTATGAGTGAGAGAGAAGATTTTGAGAAACAAGAGAAGTTGAAATTTGTGACGTATTGATTGGAGAAGCAACAAAAGAAAGTTGACATTTGTGAGGTATTGATTAGAGAAGCAACAGAAGAAAGGTTATGTGATTGTGTTGGAAGTACAAACACAAGAGGAATAATGGTAATAGGGACATGAGACTCTAAAGAGGAAAGTGAAGAAGTAGAAGATGAAAATAGATTAGGATATGGAAATTTAGATTCATTAAAAACAGATGTAAATTCTGCCATCTAACGAAAGACACTTGTACCCTTTTTGTGCAGGTGAATACCCTAGAAAAAGATACTCTTGGGACCAAAACTAAAACTTGTTTTGTTGTAAGGTCATAAGAGAGGAAAATAAGCACAATCAAACACTCTAAGAAAGTGAAATTCAAGTTGTTGTTTGTATAGTTTGACAAAAGGGTATATCAAAATTAAGGGAAGATGTGTGAATTCTATTAATAAGATAAACATTGGTTAAGAATGCATGATTCTAGTAGGTAAAAGGAAGAAGAGCTTGAGCTAAAAGAGTGAGACCAAGCTCAACTATGTGTGTGAGGGCAAATAACCCTATGAGTGACACCTAATTGTTTTAAAAAGGCAACAAAAGTTCTGAACTCTCCCTCTAGTCAATTTGGACAACTTTAATAGGTAGACTAAATTGCTTTTCAACCATAACTTGAAATTGTTTGAAAACATTAAGTGTTTCATAGTTTTTTTTAAGTAGAAAAATCCAAGTATACCTAGTATATGCATCAACAAAAGTAACATAATAGTTATACCCTATAAAGGAAACAAAGGAAGTTGGTCCCCAAAGGTCACTGCAAATTAGTTCAAGAGGGTGATTATAAGTTATGAGAGAAGAAATAGAGTCTAATCTGTGAGCTTTACCAAGACAACATGAACAACAAAAGTCAAGGCTTAGTTTTATTGATAAATGGAATCTTACAAAGTTATATTACAATTTTATGAATAGAAACACTAAGATGGCCTAACCTAGAGTTCCAAGTCCTTGAATTAATGGATTTTACAGAGACAAAATTTACAGCAAAATGAGAAAAAATAAAACTAGGCCTAGGAGAGTTAGTCTTGATAGCTGATGAAAAGCTTGACAACAAACTGGGAGGTTTGTATAGTCCATCAAAACCTAGATTTCCTTTGAGAAGTTTCTCATTGGAGACCTAAGATTTCACTAAGCAAACATTAGGATGAAATTAAAAAAATACATAGTTATCTTTGGCTAATTGATTGACACTCAACATTTTTTTAGAGATTGTAGGAACATGAAATAATTTGTCCAAAGTAAAAGTAACACTGGGATTAAAGGGAGAGGAAAATGAAGTCGAACCAATAAATTGAATAGGAAAACCTTTACCATTGCCTATTATGATCTGATCAAAACCCTTAAAGGGAGCACACTACTGAATGTTCTGAGCATTTGACGTGACATGATGTGAGGCATTTGAATCTAGAAACCAACTGCTAGAAGAACTAGTAAAGGTACCAGCACGCATAACTTAAGGATGTTTGGAAACAATGGATGATGCAGGAGCTGATTGTGGCTGTGGCACTTGATAATTTGCAGTCTTGGGAACTTCAGAGGGATTGATGAGATAAGATTGTTGTTGTAACTATTGATTAGTAGGAAATTGCATAACTGGTTGTTGTTAGAACTATTGAGAAGCATGATATTGCATAATAGGATACTACATGGGAGAAATAACATACTACATAGAAGTAGATACATAGGATTGTTGTGTGACAAAGGAAACTTGCACAGATTAGGTCATAACTTGCATAGGATTCCTGGTTGAGTCATAGGAGTAAACTTGGGGTAAGCAACTACATAGAAGGAAGAGGAATGTCGATGCCAACAATTACCAACATCATATCCAAACCTGTAACAAATGGAACAATTGAAGAGAACTCTTACCACCACAGTCACCATAGCGACCACCACGACCTCCAAAGCGGCCACCATTGAACTATTGATATTGATTCTGATCAATTTGAGAGAAATTCAAGGACTGACTCTGATTAGAAATAAAATTTTGATTTGAATTTGTTGCACAAAGTTAGTCTGAGTAGTCTTTAAATTAGCTAAAGCAGTGTCCAAATTAGATTTGGGAGGAGCGGAGGAAATTGTCACAACATTAATGGAAACAACATTTTTCTTGTGAAATTTCTCAAGTTGAGACTCATTTGCAAGAAGCACAATTTCAATCTCACTAAGAGAGGGAAGATCAATTTTGTTTGTGATAAAAACAATAGAAAAATAATAATGTTCTGGTAAGCCTTCAACAATTATATCAATATGTTCTTTGAAAGAGATCGGATCTCCAATTGCAACCAAAGAATCAATAATATTTTGTATAATAGAAAGGAAATTAAAGACAAATTAACCTTGAAGAGAGATATGATGAAGATCAGTGCAAAGTTGTCTCGCATTTGCATTCGTATGTGCATGGAAGTAGTTGTGAATTTTATCCCACAACAACCACGAACTTGTGCATCCAAAAAATTTATGAAGCATTGAGGCAGAAATAATGGACTGAAACCACGAGAGGAACAATTGATCCTATTGCTCCCAGGTGCGATAAGCCTTAGTGACATGACCTGCATTGCGATCAACTATCATGGCAAATCACTTCAGAATTTGGAGATCCTTAATGAAGTAATGAAGACGATGACCACATATCACAAGTTTGACTTACGACTTCTAGAAGAGATAGTTTATTGTGTCAAGCTTCTCTATAATAGAGTGATTGAAATGTGTGCTAACTGAAGCAAGTTGAATCAACAGTGCATTTCCATTGTTTGGTGAAGGAAGACCACCACCACCACCACCAGCGACAACTGGAGTTGTCATCATGGCAGAGATAGATGGTGGAAGAGGGGAAAATAGTGATCAAAGATGAAAAAAAATGAAGAAAATTGTTGCGGATCGCAACCAAGAGCTCTATGATACCATGATAGAAATTGAGAGAAATTGTAAAACTAATTTCATTGATAAGAAAATTATCGTGCAAAGTTACAAAAGTCTGAGTCACCACTTTATATAGATGGATTAATAGATTCTAACCAAGACAGTTACTGACTAACTACTATTAGTAACTTCTAACCACCTAATAGAAACTTACATCACACACTTCTAAATAACAGAAAAACTAATAACTCACTATTAGTTAACTGCCAGCTCACTGACAGTTAACTAACAACTTGCAGTTGACAATTTTCCACTAAGTAAAAAACCAATACATTTTACTTAGTGGAGTAAGAATACTCTAATAAGAATAGACTTATGTAAGGTGAGTGTTAGGGATCATTATTTGTGAATTTGATGTTAGCCAAGTATGCCTCAAAAACTCACGAGAGGGGGAGAATTGAGTTCTTTTAAAAATGAATTTCATGCTTAACCTTTAATACCCCATAATTCAATTTTATGAAATAGATGAAAAGAGTTAATTCAAAACCTAAATGCAAGCACAATTAACATGTAAGCAAATCATAGAGTTTAAGGAGAGAGAATAATGCACCAATGTTTTATTTTGGTTCGGTCAACTTGACCTACATCCATTCCTCAAGTCACGCTTGAGATTTTTCACTAAGTCTACATATTTGCTCTATTCTTAATTTTTCTATGATTAATTTGACAAGGATTTGTCTTACCATATAATGAGTGTTGTTTTCATATGATCTTTTTAGAAATTTTAAAACATGTTTTATACAAGGAGATCTTATTTCTTATCATCTTATGTTTGTTTGTCATCAACAAAAGGAAAATATTATTAGATCTAAGATGATTCAACCCTTGGTTTTAATGATGATAAACAAAATATAAGATTGTATGCCTATGATGAAGATTGATAATTTTTTGTTGTACAAATTATCTTAGCAAATCATCCTATAAAAGGATTGCCAATCTTCAAAGCTTTGTCGATCTATAAATTTACCTAAAGGCTCCATCCTAAGAGGAATTTTGTCTTACAAAAGAAGGTATTTCACTTAAGATACTCCTTCCATCCCTATTTATAAAACATAGTTTTGAATTTTTTTTCCTTTATAAGATTTTCTTTTAATTGTCTTGTGCATTAATTATTTTTTGACTAAAATGTCTTGAATTGTCTCTTTTTGTTTCCTATGGAGATTGGAGAAAATGAATATATTCCTAATAAAGTAAGGATAAATTTGGAAAAATATTATAATTATAGACAAATTTAATGATAACAACTAAATTAATCAACTTTCTTAATAAGCATAAAATAATCAACTATGTCTTATAATTAGAGACAAACGAAGTATGAGCTAAGAAGTGTATTTGAGAAGTTTTCAAGATTTGTTCTTATCAAAAGAGACAAACACAAAGTCGACCTATGCTCATGCCTCATAAGATGTATTGAGTCATAAAACGAATAATGACCTTCAATAATTTTGATTAGATGCAAATAAATACTAAATTTGAAAGTTATGCCTTATATGCCAACAAACAAAAGAGTTGCATTTGTCTATGATGGATCAAACGATAATAGATATACACTAAGATCTAGAAAGAATTTAGGATTGAGTTAATGCTCTGTATTTGTGATCTATTTGTAGAGAAGGTTCAAACATCCTTCCATAGATCTATCAAAGTGAAAAAAAAAAGAATGATAAGAAATTAAACTCTTTCTTCACCTAAAAAGATGCACCAACTGCTGCAATTGTTATGAGCATACATGTTATGTGCTAAAGTTGATTTGACTACTGAAGCCAGTTCTAGAAGTGTGGCTTAAGGAAGATAAATAGAGTGGTGTATCAACAAGGAACGAGCGTGCATTCAATGCTCGTATTTAATGCACCAACATACACCTTCTTCAAATGCAATTTGAAGACCATTTAAAGACAACGGTTACCTATTGAAGAAGTGTATAAGTACCAAAAGTTATTGAAGAATTGAATATAACAAACACAAACTTTTGAACAAAACATTCTCTCCTACCTTCAAACTCTTTTTCGTAAATTCTTTAAGTTGTAAAAATCTCTTAAAACACCTTGTGAATCCTGAGAATAGAAAGACATTGTGCTTAAGTTAGATATCCATTTGTAAGATGATAGCCTTGTTTGTATACACTGTGCACCTAACCATCAACATATCTATTGATTTGTTTAGAATAAAAAATGGTTTGGTAGAAAACAATACTTGGTTGTAGAAAGCTTGAGGATTAAGTTTTGTGTAAGAACCATAAGTGATAGTGAAAAGTACTTGTATCTTTGATTAAAGATGGTAAAAACTTGGTGGGTTATAAAAAATTAGACATAATCTTAATGATAGAGATGAACCATTATAAATCACTTTGCTCATTTGATTCTCTCTTTATCTACTTTATATAGCGATTGTGGGTTGACATTTATTTTTTATAAAACAAGTTTTTTTAAATTTGTTAAGTATCATCTATTTTGTTGCTTTTACAAAAAAAATGTTTTTCTTCGTTTTTAACATACAAATGATAGAGGTGTTCTTGCATTTTTTTTAAAATCATAATTCATCCCCACTTCGTGTGATCTTCTGATTTTATAAAATGTCTCAATCAAGTTATTTTTGTCCAATTGAGTTTGACGTTGTTACTTATACAAAAATCCAAAGATTCAATTTAGTCTCAGTATTTATTTATTTGGTTTCTCCTTTATTTAAAAGAATTAAATTTGATCCCTTTATTATTAAAAAATCAATTTGGTGCCTATTTTTTTTTCAAAAAATACCAATCTTGCCCTTTTCTACCATTTGAAATTAACGTAGCTATTATGGTAAATACGGGTGATTTAGATTTGTGAATACCAACAATTTTGAATCACTACAATTTAAGTTTTAAATTATTAAACTTTAACAATTTATAAAAAAAATTACAATGTTGTAGTTAAAATTTATAAAATTATTAACCCAAATAATTGACACAATAATATAAGCTTTCACTACATATAAAACAATCTATTTAACGAGAGAATTTTTGTTCGATTCTAAATTATGTACAAAATTTACTTGAGCTTGTAGCAACTGTGCAATGCAAGTAAAATTAGTCTATCACGTAGAAAACACACTAGTCTCTGATTTGCATTACCAATTTTTATTTTTACAAAATTATTACTATAAAATAGTTTTTTTTAACGAATAAAAAAAATACAGTAGCTGAGAGAACCGTAGGATTAAACATGAGGTGGGTGAGGAAGGTGGCCAATGAGGGTAAAGAATCTATAAAAAATGAGGAGTTGGTGTATGGTGGGATGTAGAGGAGCAGAGCCAAACCCTCACCCGTCCCTCAGTCACTCACTGCTCTGTCACTCCCTCATAGCCCGTAGCCGTCCGATGCAACGGTTAACTGAATGAATCCCTTCCAGGCGTCGCTCCATCTTCCATCATCATCATCATAACATAACAACATCACTCACTCACTCTCTTCCGTCTGTTCTGTTCTGTTCTGTTCCTTTTTTTTTTTTGTTACTCGCTCGATTTTTTATTTTTATTTTATTTTTAATAAAGAAAAAGCCAACCAAAGGCGCACATCATGGAATTGGCAATGAAGGTGGCCGAGGCCGTCCATGTGCTGAACCACGATACGCAATCCTGCAACCGCGTCGCAGCGAATCAGTGGCTCGTCCAGTTCCAGCAAACCCACGCAGCCTGGGACGTCGCCACCGCCATCCTCACCGCTGATCGCCGCCTCCCCCTCCCCGCCAACTTCGAGGTCGAGTTCTTCGCCGCGCAGATTCTCAAACGCAAGGTTCTTTCCTCTCTCTAGAATCTCCTTCTATCTTTCTCTCTCTAGCATCATTAGAGGCTCCTTTGTTTGATGCTTATTATGGATTACGATGCTTTGGATTTCGTAATTGAGGTTTCTGCTTTTATACTTACTATCTGTGTTGCGTGTTTATAGATTGTGGGCTGCGTGATTTAGTTAGGTAATCGAAGTGTTGAGATGAGAAAAAGATGTTGCTTTTTCTCAAGTTAAGAATGTGCTGAGCGTTTTTCTGTGTTGCACTGGCAGTGTTATTATTGAGTTTTGAATTGAATTGATTTTGTTACTTAATAGTATAATTTATTCAGAGATATTAAGGAATATTAATGCATTATTGAGTTTCGGTCCTTTCGGATTAAATTGATTTTGTTAGTTATATAATTTAGTCAATGCTATTAATGTATATGATATGAAAAAAAGTGAGACTTCATTAGTGTTCGGGACTTTTATTGTTCTTCCTTGACTTTCTCGACCTTTTTATAATCTTTTGTTTTTAATTTCTTAAGCTCAACTGTAGTTAGGTTTTTGTATCTCAAGTCATTTGAGCAGTTTAGTGGTAGCTTGTTGCCAGTAACTAATTTTGAAGGTGTGAAGCTTGATTTTGTGTTTTCTTCTTGCTCTGGACTTTTTTTTTTAAGTCGTACGAAGAGTTCCTTCCCCGAGAAAAAATGGAAACCAACAAATACTTCATGACTGATGCCTTTAATATATGTCGGTGATTATTTTTGCATCTTTCAAATTACAGATACAAAATGAAGGTTATCTACTGCAATTAGGAGTTAAGGATGCTTTGTTAAATGCCCTCCTTCTTGCAGTCAAAAGATTTAGTACTGGTCCACCTCAGGTGCATTGTTTTTCTTTCTTTGTGATTCTGTTGAGTGTTGATTATCTTTTTCAAGTAAGGTACTATGTAGACGCTTAGTTGTCTTATAGATGGATTCATGTTAAAAATAATTTGATATGAACTTGTTCTTTGTTGTTGTTGTGACAGCTTTTGACACAGATCTGTCTTGCACTCTCTGCTCTTGTACTTCAAGTTGCTGCACATGGAAACCCTATCAAGCAGCTTTTTTACAGTCTCCGGAATCTGCAGAGCCAGGATGATGACAATATTGCTGTCCTGGAAATGCTCACTGTTCTGCCAGAGGAAGTTGTTGACAATCAACATATCGATTCTAAAATTAGTACATTACACAAAAGCCACTATACCCAAGAGGTTTAGGAACTTTTGCTTTGGTACATTCATCTATGCCATGTTTTTCTGTGCATCCTTGCTCTATCGCTCTGACTTCCTCACATTCTTTTATGTCTGTTTTACAGCTTCTCTCCCATACACCTATGGTTCTTGAGTTCTTGCTGCAGCAGTCTGAAACTAATTTTGATGGTTCTGTGCAACAACACGAAAGGAATAGGAAAATTCTACGCTGCTTATTGAGTTGGGTACGCAATTATACTGATGACTCATTTGGTTTTTGCAATTTTGCCACAATGCATACTTTTATGTTGCCCTATTTTTAAGTTTTAATCATGGTTCTGGACAAGACATCTTTTGCTTTGGTTCTCGTCTGTCTTATATTAACAAGAATATTCATCCATCCCGAGCTTCATCAAAAGCTTTCTGTCATCTCGAGTTTATTCTAGTTTGGTCTCAATATGTTCAGGTTAAAGCAGGTTGCTTCTCTGAGATTTCTCCTGGAACATTGCCAGCTCACCCACTTCTAAATTTTTTGTTCAACTCATTGCAGGTATTCCAGTTCTCATGCACTTGACATTTAGGATGAGCATTCATGACTACTCAAGATTAATTTATATTGCATTGTTTGTGTAGGTTCCTTTATCATTTGATCTAGCCATCGAAGTTCTTGTTGAACTTGTGACTAAACATGAGGTACAGTTGCTTAATTTGATCGAACACCTGTCATTCTGATCATTATTGATCTGGTTGGGTAAGTGCACGTGTCAGGCATTATTTTAAAGATGTCATTGTACTACTAGTCTACTACTATGTTATTGATGTACTTTCTCATTCTCTTAGATTTTATAATATGTTCTAGAGTTCAAGTTATCTGACACTGAATATCAGGGAATCTACCACGCCCTCTCCCATGAGCTCCACCATGACCTCCTCGACCATACGAACAGCCACCATCACCCCTCCCTTGATTACCATACACAGAATCATAATTTGAGGAGGAGTGTGTGTTACCCTGAGTTAGATGAACCTGAGCTTCAGAAGTAGAATTGAAATTTGAACCCTTAGCAAAATTCAACAAGCTCAAATTCTTCTTGCGAGACTTTTCAATGCTAGATTCCTCAGCAGTAACATAGAAGTGACATTGTCCAGATTTAGAGGATCACGCAAATTGTTTAGAATAGTACAAATTGTGCGATAATCATTAGGAAAACCATCGAGAATCAGGTTGATGTGAGCGCTCGTCGAAATCGAGTCTCCAATTGATGCAAGTGAATCAATTAAGGATTGAATGTGCAACAGATAAGCAGTAATCAAACGATTCTCAAGAGAAGAAGAACGAAGCTCACTATGCAAATGCTTCTTCTTTGCGCGCGTAGTGGATTGAAAGTGTTCATACAATCGATCCCATAGATGCCACGAGGTTGCGCAATTGATGATGCGAGGAAGAACTGTTTCTGAAATAGTCGATTGGAGCCAAGAGAGGATCAATTGATCTTGTTGCTCCCAAAAACGATAGGCAGTGCTAACGATGTTGTTGTCAAGATCTTCAACGGTGAGAAATTTTTGCGGAATCTACAGAGCGAGGATGTAATCAAGAAGACCATGTCCAATGATTACAAGTTGAACTTGAGAACGCCATAGAAGGTAATTGGAATCTGTGAGTTTCGCTGTTACAGTGTGCAAGAACGAGACGTGGGAGTGTGGTGCCGGCGGCAGAGGAGGAGGCGGAGGTGGTGACGGAGAAGAATTGTTGTTTGCGGAAGCCATTTTCATAAGCAAGGATCTAACCTAGCTCTGATACCATAAAGAGATTTAGGGAGAAGAGAGAAAGAGAGAGAGAGAGAGAGAGGAAAGTGTTTTTGTATAGATGAGGATTCAACCCAACCAGAGGTTGGGGAATGAAGCAGTACATATAGGCAGTTTCATAATAAAATGATAAAACTGTTGATAGGTGTACTTATAACTGTCTAACAGAAAACTAACCTAACCTGAGTCAGTTAACTTTGAGAAATAGTTAACTAACCTCTGATTACAAGAGATACAGAAACTAAGAAAAAGAACACTTAGAGACTAGAGAATACAATACTACTCTCTTATAACTAGATTTTAGAGTTGTTAGGTTCTTAAAATTATCATATGTAACTATACTGGTATGCTTTAAGTTTGAAGCTTTGCTCTCATACTATCTACATTGAGTACATTCCTACAATGGATGTGTGGTTGGCCTATATTCAAATAGAACATTCAAGCAACTGATTTTTTTTTTCTTGTTTAGGATTTAGGATAGTCTAGGTCCAACATAACAGTTGAATTGATGGTTATTTAGAGGCATCTTATGGTAGGGGTGGTTTAGCAAGCTATAAGTTGATCATTAAGGGTGAATTTTATGGATTTTTTGGTGCTGTGAATTATATAATGGAAGTTGGAGCTGAAGGTTCTTACAGCAAATTCCTGAAGATGAATTAGTAAATGATGCAGAGTCACGAGAACAATAGGAGTGGCTTTAAATTGAGGAAAACATTAGAAATTAATGAAAGAGCAGCGATAGAAACCTGCTTAAAACTATTGTTCATCATGCTTAGAAATTAGTTGCATAGCATGACATGACTGATGCAATAGCAGTATTAT
This sequence comes from Glycine soja, assembly GCF_004193775.1. Classification (NCBI taxonomy): domain Eukaryota; kingdom Viridiplantae; phylum Streptophyta; class Magnoliopsida; order Fabales; family Fabaceae; genus Glycine; species Glycine soja. Next base: position 35,955,762 of record NC_041020.1, on the reverse strand, counting down.
GGACTAACGAAAACTGATGATTACCTATTAAATAATCAATATAGCATGGTTAGAGTTTGAAATTGTATTTGGATAATTATGGCTCATAGTTGACAGTCGGCACATTTCAGATGCTTGGTTTACAAAAAAATAGTATATCCTTTCATTTTCTTCAGTTTTTTTTGGATTGTTTAGAGTTTGGGTGACAGTCTCATATTTTGGCTTTCTCTATCATTCCCTCTTGACGTGCATCTCATAAATGGGAAGCTAGGGGAGTCCTGCTTCTTTGTCTTTCTCTTTTCCATTTTTTTTTATGTAGTTCATCTTAAAAGAAAGCATATAACATGTTTAAGGCAGGCAGCTGGACTATTGACCCTGTTTTATTAATGTATTAACTGTTATTTTAGCTCATACAGCTGAAAATACAGCAAGAGCAAAAAACCTGTCTACTTTGAGCAGCCAGTTGGCAGTATTGTTAAATACAAGCCATGGTGCTGTCATGACGGAATGGCGTGGCAAATTTTTGCTAACCTCCATTGCAATTTGTGAAGGGAGGCCCACCATGATGGTAATGTTGTCAAACTCGAAAATTTACGTAAACTCGTAGAGACTCCGCAAACTTAACTCGCAAACTCGTAAGAGTTTACTGAATATAAAAAAATATTAAAATACCTATAAGTTTTTAAAATGATAGCATTTAAAAAACTAAAATATTATTGCTGATATTTGTTAATAAAATAAAAAATATTAACCACAACAAATAAAATCAATAACCAGTGTATAGAAATACAATAATACAACAATTTGGTGCTCCTAAATCAGTGTATATTCCTAATATAAAAATACACTCAGAAATTGAAGGAATAAATAAGAAGTAGCAACTGTTTAACATGTAAATCAAATCCTAAATAAGTGTTCATGGTTCAGTGAAGAAAAAATATCTTGATTGGTAGCCTGGTCTTATACAGCAGAGACAAAGTTACAGGTCGAGCCTTAAACGAACTCCAGAAATAAAATACCTTCAAGCTTTCAATGAATGCCAGCAGCAGATCGAGCAGAGGACAGATTGAGGAAGAGAGCATGCATAGGAAGAAAGGAAAAGCAGCATAAAAAATGTCAGAGAAGTGCTTCAATTTGATCTTCTCCTTTCTGTTCTGGTTCGTGACTCTAGGAGGTTTCGTCTCTTTTAAAATCTTTCGTCTCTACTGGACTAGCCAACTCGGGACGGAACTGGCGAGTTTAACCGAGTTTGTCTGAGTTTGAGTGAGTCTGCTTGATTCTACTGCAAAAACAAGTTTGGTCCTGAGTTAACTCGAAACATGGTTCTGAACTCGTAAACTCATGCAATTTTATGAATCAACTCGTGAGTTTGATAATCATGCGTGGCGGCGTCATAAGGTGCAATGCTGTGTTTATATGGCTGAATACTGGCCTTCCACCATCCACCACTGATAACACTGCCTTTGGTTATACTTTTACAAAGCTAATACCTCTGGTTGAGACAATTGATTTTTTCCATGGGTTTCTGAATCATTCCTCCTTTCTCTTCTCCACCTTTCAGTTTTTCCAGTATGCATATTTAAAATCGTGTTCTCCACTATGCTTTCTTTTTGCCATTTGTGATAAAGACTGACAAAACAATGATTTTTTTAACTACTATTATTGCATATGAGGCTAGAACTTTTCTGGATTTGTGTCTAATTTTTTCTACATAAATTTGGGGTGAATTTTGGCAGTTTACTAAGTTAAACTAGTCTTTTTCTTCTCATTACTTATTGCATTTCTATGCATAATGTTTCTGAAAATGGGTGATATATTGATTTTGATTTTGGTTTTCTTTAGGGAGTGCCCCGAATTTTGTTATGCAGAGTACATTATCTGAAGGAAGTACTTCTTTTTCCAGCTCTTTCTAGGGGAGACATAAAAGTAATTGGTGGTCTTTCTTGCTTGTTGTCAGAAATTGGGCAGGCTGTAAGTATTTAAATAATATTTGAGTTCTCTAGGATTTTCAAAAATCCTCCTTGTTGTGGATACCTTTTTATTTGTTGTCTACTTGTCTGTTAGGATGGCTTTGTTTCCTAATGGTGACTCTTTATTTAATCTTATGTGTTAGATATATGAAAACAGTTCAGTTTACTTATGGTTACTAACTTACTATTAGTCATTTAATTTTTCCATTGCTATGTGCAAGCTAAACAATGCATGCCTCATTTAACTTGTCAACTTGATAAATGTATGCTAGGCTCCATCTCTAATTGTAGAAGCAAGTGCAGAGGCCCTAGCCTTGATTGATGCCCTCTTGAGGTAATCTCAACAATTTATTTAGAATTTTAATTGTTTTAGTTTAGTCTTTTCTGCTCATTTATGGGTTGGAAGAAATCAAGGATATTAGGGTTTATTACATATGTCCTATTCAACATAATCATTGATTGTGAACTCTTCATGCTGTGTCAGTGGATCTAAGATGCTCTCACAGTAAAAGGATACAAATGTTTGGGTAATAACTCTGACAAAGATTTACAATTTGGGAACTTGTATGAACATACTTCAAAAGGCACTTTTTCATGTTGTCATAGTTTTGCATATCTCTAATCAGCTTGTTTGCATATAGCATATTATTATAGATTTCGTTGGTGTTGAGATTAACCTGTTGAATTTGAATTACGCTAACAGCTGTGTGGCATTTCCAAGTGAAGATTGGGAGATCGCAGACTCAATACTGCAGTTTTGGTAATGCAATTTTAGTAAGGCTTTACCACTTGTTTATTGGGGAAATTACACTAGGTAGGTACCCTTGAGTTTTCTTACGTGACACTCGCTACCCTTTGGGATCAGATTACACTTGATACCCCTTGAGCTAACGTCCATTAACAGGAGTTGGTTTACTAGTTGCAAGATTGAAGAAGCTACAAATGATGATAAAAGGGAAGATAGGTCATGTTTTGGATCTGGTTTTCTATTCTAATGGATGTTGAACACCATATTCAACTACAGTTTATGTGTGGTATAAGAAAACCTCGGGTACCGAGTGCAATTTCCCCTTGTTTATTTAGTTTGATGATCTCTACCCATCAATTATTTGAAATATGATGTATGTGTTTATCTCTATGTTGATCTATTTGTGTGCTCTCTCTCTTCTTTGAACCTCTTCGTGTAGTTTCTTGTTGCCATTTATTCTCCTAAGCATGTCAAATATTTGGTTGTTGTTCATGCTGCTAATTGATTATGAGATTTGATATAACATTTTCTTTTCTTTGGGAATGCTCTTGTTAGAATTTCAAGATAGCATATCATATTGTTGGAAAGCCACCTTAATTGTGTCACCCCTAGCCTGCAAGTGTCTCTCGAAAAGGGCTACCTATGGAGTGGCTAACCAGAAAAATTGAGTGAAGCATAGTGTGGAGATCCCACATTGATTAGAGACATGGCCAATGTAATCATTGTAAGGCTTAGACAATCCTCACCTTACAAGTTGATTTTATGGGGTTGAGTAAGGCCCTAAGCCCAAATTCTAAAATGGTATTAGAACCTATCTTAAATCCATTGCTAGGCCAACTGCATTGCCACGCTCTAGGCCCATAGCCTTAGGCGTGAGGGTGTGTGTGCCTTAATTGCATCACCCCTAGCATGCAATTGTCTCTTGGAATGGGTTACTTATGGAGGGGCTGAATAGAAAAGCTGAGTGAAGAGTCATAGTGTTGAGCCACCAAGATGTCAATTCTTAGTAGGTTGAGATCCTACATTGACTAGAGATATGACCAATTAGTCATTATAAGGCCAGGGCATCCTCACATTTCAAGCTAGTTTTATGGGTTGAGTTAGGCCCAAAACCCAAATTCTAATATGTATATGGTAGATTGAATTAGGAGCAATCTTATTTTTTTTTTGGAAGGCAAAAATATATTATTATTAATATGATAAGATAGTACCAGGGGTACTGAAAATTAAATACAAGGCACCAAGTGTGCCACCTTCCAAAACAGAAACCAACAGGCCATAAACCCAACAATCCCCAACACAAAAGGAATACAATATATTAACCAAAAGACTCCGAAAGATTGGTAGACCATTGGTTAAAATGAGTATTGAATCCTTTCTCTCTAGCTTTTAACCAAGATCAAGCAAGGAATAAGGCCTCATCCATCACTTTATGAGGATCAATATAGGATCGTAACTCTATATTAGGATCATATCATTGTAATTAATATTATCGTACTATATATAGACTATGTGTGGATTGTCTAGAGACACTTTCTTCACAACATGTTAATAACAGCATGCCCTTTCTTCCACGACACTTTCCAGTGAGCTTCCACCATTCAACTTTCTGGTGACCTCAAAATTTCATGTCCGATTTTGAAACCCTTGGGTAGAAATGCCAAGTCTTGATTGTCCAAACCTTTAAGTTTTACAGCTGCTAGCCTCTCCATGTAGTCTACCTGAAGTCCACTACACCTTTAACATCTTGATAGAATTGGACCAGAAACAGGGAATGTGTGTATTATTATTGTGGTGCCTCCAACACCCAAGACAGAATACAGATGAGTTTCAAGGTCTCACCACCCTCCACTTCCTAATCCCCCATTTCCTCTAATTCCCCTCTAATAGACTATTTATAGTTTCTTAACTAACTAACAGTTAGTTATCCTAGCTGTTTTAACTAACTGACAGTTACTAAGGCTCTTAGCTCTTCCAAGGATATTTCTTAACATACCCCTTTCCTCATCTATCACATCTTCACTGGTGCTTGAGAGAGTTTGAGCCACTTTTGTGATACTCTTCCATAGGGTCATGAAAACTCACCAACATGAGACTTCCCAAGCCACTTTGGCTCCTATCTTGGCCATTTGAGGGGTTTGAGATTTGGGTCTCATGGTTGTGTTCTTTGAACAACTCTGATGGGCCTCATGTGGGCATATAATTAAAAACAACGCCAACCATAGAAGGGGTAAAGGAACAAGGTATCTCAAATTTAGAAGAAATAATATTTTATTTTCTCATATAGAATTATGAGGTCAATGAACCTATATGTACATGAGTCTGCTGGCTATTTTAGGAAATATGGACAACTAATTCTAGGGAGACAAATCCCTATAATTATGGGATTTATTCTAAATACATAATCCTAGTATTAATAGTAATATACAGCTGTGATAAAGAATAAAAATACAATCAGGGATAAAATATAAACTTTCCTAAAATACACACTAAGTAACATGATTTTGACACTCCCCCTCAAGCTGGTGAATAAATGTTCTCCATTCCCAGCTTGGATATAATTCTTGCAAAGTTGATACAGTTTAGCCCCTTGGTGAGTATATCTGCAAGTTGATTTTGAGTGGACACATATGGAGTGTAAATCAAGCCATTGTCTAGCTTTTCTTTGATAAAATGTCTATCCACCTCAATATGTTTGGTTCTATCATGTTGCACTGGATTGTGAGCTATACTAATTGCAGATTTATTGTCACAATATAACCTCATTGGTTCATCCCACCTTATCTTTAAGTCTTCCAATATAATTTTCAGCCATAGAAGTTCACATATTCCTTGGGCCATTGCTCGAAATTCTGCTTCAACACTTGATCTAGCTACTACACTTTGTTTTTTGCTCTTCCAAGTCACCAAGTTTCCACCAAGGAAAGTGCAGTATCCAATAGTTGATCTCCTATCCACAACTGACCCAGCATAATCTGCATCGGTATATGCTTCAAGACTTACACTCTTGTTTCATTTGAACAAAATCCCTTTTCCTGGAGGCCCTTTTAAATATTGAACAATTCTAAGGGCAGCTTGTAAATGTGCTTCCTTTGGTTGGTGCATAAATTGGCTGACTAAGCTTACAGCAAAAGCAATGTCTGGCCTAGTATGGAATAAGTAAATAAGTCTGCCCACAAGTCTCTTATACATTTCCTTGTCCATGACAATATCCTCCTCTGCACTTCCTAACTTTATGTTTGAATCAACTGGAGTACTTGCTGGTTTGCAAGTTGTTTTACCTGTTTCTTTAAGCAAGTCAGTGATGTATTTTTGTTGAGATATGAAGATTCCTTTCTTAGAATGGGCCACTTCAATTCCCAAAAAGTATTTAAGTCTCCCTAATGTCTTAATCTCAAATTCTGTGGCAAGGCATTGACTTACTCTTGCTGCTCCCTTTTGTCATCCCCAGTTACTATAATATCATCTACATACACCAGTAATACTGTTACTTCCCCTGAAACTGAATGTTTGACAAAATAAAGTGTGATCACCTTGGCTCTGTTTATAGCCCAAACTTGTCATAACTTTGGTGAATCTTCCAAACCATGCTCTCGGGGATTGGTTCAGCCCATATAGAGTCTTTTTTAGCTTGCAAACAGTTCCAGTAGCAACCTGTCCATCATAACCAGGGGGTAACTCCATGTATATTTCTTCTTCAAGATCTCCATTTAGGAATGCATTCTTCACATCAAACTACTGCAGGTCCCAATCATGGTTTGCTGCTAATGACAATATTACTCTGACCGTGTTCATCTTAGCAACTAGGGCAAATGTTTCCAAGTAATCCACTCCATATGCCTGAGTGAATCCTTTGGCCACTAACCTTGCCTTGTAACGTTCAATGGTCCCATCAGCTCGATACTTTATGGTGTATACCCATTTGCACCCAGCTGGTTTTATTCCAGTTGGCAAAGTGACAAGTTCCCAGGTCTTGTTCTTGTTTAACACCTCCATTTTCACATCTATGGCTTGTTTCCATTTCTTGTCAGATAATGCTTCAGATACAGAGGAAGGTGTGAGTGTAGTGTTTAGGTTTGTGAGAAAGGTTTTATGGGTAGGAGATAATTTTTTAAAGGATATGAAACTTGATAGAGAGTAAAGTGGTTGTTGGGTGCATGTTCTAGTTCCTTTTCTAAGGGCAATGGGAAGGTCAAGGTTTTGGTTCACCTGTACTTCTGAAATTTCAGCAACAAATTCATTAGAATTATTTATAGGATTAGAAGATATTACCTCATGTAATGATGGTGGATCAGATTCTTGGACATGGATAGAATTTGGAATGGCCTTTTCTCTCCTTGAATGTACCAGATTTTTCCCAAATTTTCCACCATTAGTCTCAGGTTGAGGTGCAGGTCCTGCTGTTGAATAAGGGGATTGTTCTGCTGAATTTGGACTTCTTTTAGTTTCGTGTACAACAGCGCTAGTTGTCCCAATTTCAGGTCCAAATGTCATATTCGGAAGCATTAGAGGCTCATCTTCCTCTATTACATTCTCCCCCTGAAGATAAGGTTGCTTGAAGTAGCTTTCTTGTTCGTTGAAGGTGACATCCCTTGACACATAGAATCTTCTTGATGGAGGGTGAAAGCATTTGTAACCCTTTTGTGTGGTTGAGTACTCCAAGAATACACACTTGACAGCCCTAGGATCCAGTTTTCCCCTTTCATTACTATGAACATGTACAAAGGATACACCCCCAAATATTCTAGGTTGGAGTTTATTTGTAGGGTCCAAGTGTGGGTAGAATGAGGATAGGACTTGTTGGGTTACAAGTGTGAGGTGAAGTCCCACATCGGGTAGAAGTGGAAAGGTTGAGGAGAAGACTCATAAACCTGAGCCTTAAGGTTTTGGGTTAGAGTGTGGTGTCAGGTCTCCTTATGTGGTGGCTCGTGGTCCACAGGTGTACCCCTCGAATCCCCCCAACAATTGGTATCAGAGCCGATGGTTCAAGTTAGTGACCGGCTTAGATGAGTATGCAAGTACCGCAGGTGGCCAGAATGGCTAGCGGCACAGCACGCCCTGCAGGTGAAGCGGGGTAGCCAGAATGGCTAGCGGGCAGGGCAAGTACCGCAGGTGGCCATGACTATACTCGTGGATGATAAAGACTTCCGCTCGAGAGGGAGACTACCATGTGGAAGAGACTCACACTTGAGGGGGAGATGTGTTGGGTTACAAGTGTGAGGTGAAGTCCCACATCGGGTAGAAGTGGTAAGGTTGAACACCATATAAGTGAGGAGAAGACCCATAAACCTGAGCCTTAAGGTTTTGGGTTAGAGTGTGGTGTCAGGTCTCCTTATGTGGTGGCTCGTGGTCCACAGGTGTACCCCTCGAATCCCCCCAACAGGACTTGCATGAGACTTTTTGATTCTAAGATTTTTGAGGGTAACCTATTGATTAGGTAGGTGGCCGTAAGGAGGGCTTCCCCCCAAAATTTTTTAGGGACATGATTTTGAAAAAGCAAGGCTCTGGTTTGGTTTAATAAGTGTCCATTTTTCCTTTCTGCAATCCCATTCTGTTGGGGTGTGTTAACACATGAAGACTCATGGATTATCCCTTCCTTTTGACAAAAAGAGTTGAGCACAAGATTAAAGTAGTCCCTGGCATTGTCAGACCTAATTCTCTTAATGTTGACTCCAAATTGGTTTTTAATCATTGAGACAAACTGAATAAAAATAGTGCTAACTTCAGATTTCTGTTTTAATAAGAAAACCCATTCTCGACTTGGGGGTTTTCCATGTAATTTCCAACACTTCTCCCTTGTGTGACGTGGCTTGTTGCAGTAGGTACACCAGACTTCCTCATGTTTTTTCTCCATATTGGAAAATCCGTTTTTCTTCTGGTTAACAACCATGGCTGTTCCTCCTTCAGCTATCATTGTTGAGCTTTCAGCAGTTGGGGTTTCTAGCATCAGTTCTCGCCTGCTTTCTTCACTCCGGATGATGGCTATCACTTCATTAAGTACTGGGACTTTCTCTTTTCCTAGAATTTTGATTCGGACCTGGTCATATTCAGAATTCAGGCCTACCAAAAAATCATAAACTCTATCTTGTTCAATGTACTCCTTAAGGATTGCTGAGTCTTCTGAACACCTTGCTTTTATGACTCGATAGTGATCCAATTCCATCCATAGGGATTTGAGTTGATTGGCATATTCTGTGACTGATTTGTTTCCTTGTTTTGCACCCAAGGTTTTCACCTTTACATCATATATTTGTGCAGCATCCTTAGCCTTAGAATAGGTTTGTTCTTCTGCCTTCCAAATTTCCTTTGCTGATTTAAGGAACATACATGTATCACTGATTTCTGGGACCATTGAATTCCACAGCCATGCCATGATCATGGAGTCTTCTTCATCCCATGATTTGAACTTGGCATCCTTTTCATCAGGGGCATTATTAGTCAGGTGACTGCCCTTTCCTTTTCCCTTCATTATGGTCCTAATGAGTTGAAACCATTTAAGATAATTCTTTCCAGTTAACCGATAAGCAGAATGAATATTCTGCAATTCTCCAGCAATCTGGAATTTGTCCCCTATTTCAGGAACAGGATTCACAATTTCAGCCACGGGTGAGATCAAGGCTGCGATGAGTAATGAAGACAGCAATGAAGGCTGCGATAGGTTTAAAGGTTGCGCAGCAATGAGGGCTGCGACTTAGGGTTTCAGGCACGGTCAGAGGCTCCTAAGGTTCAGGAGCTCTGATACCATCTCAAATTTAGAAGGAATAATATTTTATTTTCTCATATAGAATTATGAGGTCATTGGACCTATATGTACATGAGTCTGCTGGCTATTTTAGGAAATATGGACAACTAATTTGAGGGAGACAAATCCCTATAATTATGGGATTTATTCTAAATACATAATCCTAGTATTAATAGCAATATACAGCTGTGATAAAGAATAAAAATACAATCAGGGATAAAATATAAACTTCCCTCAAATACACACTAAATAACACGATTTTGACAAGGTAGGATGTGAAATGACATGGAAAATGGAGGGGAGAAGTCTGTTACTACCAGATTAACATAACAGACAGGACAGGAGGCAGCAGGAGAGTGGGGAAGGTGTTGTAATCATTGAGAATATGAGAGGAATGAGGGATAGGGGGTAAGGCAGGCTATCATTTGGGTAGTTTGAGGGTGTGTGTTGCTAACTTACCTAGGGAAGAGAATGTCTCCTCTGATAATTACTTGATTTGTTTTCTGTTCTGAATTCCCGCATTATTCTATTGTAATCTGAGGTTTGTTCTCTGGATTCTCCTATTATTTCTATAGTAAATTTCAGTTCCTATTTGATTTAATGCATGCCCAGACCTTCCCAGTCCTTTTTTTTAAGCACTCCATGTCCTTTAATTAAGCATAATGGGATTTTTGCAGCATTTAGGATTTATCTGAGAATTTTCTTACTAATTTTTCCACTTAAAACTTTGCTGTGTTATGTGATGATATACAGAGACTAGGAAGCCTTTCAGTATCGTTAGCTTCTCAACTTCCTAATTATTTTTTACATCCTCTCGCGTTGATGATGAACACACTCATCATAAGCACAAAATATCTTGTCACAGGTCCACTCTTGCAAGCTATATACTTGGCATTGATGAAGATGATGCAAAAAGTAGAAAACGCGTGGAAGACATTTTTTCTCCCGTGTTCTCAACATTACTTGATTCACTGTTATTGCGTTCTCAGGTTTGTTCATGTCTATTTGCATTTTTCCAATATGGGCATGAATTAATTTAATGTTGCTTTCTTATTTATGTCTTTGTTCCGGGGGAGGGGAAGATTCTATTTGCTTTTATCTACCTTGGACATTTTCTACTTTATAAATAATCTTTAAACTGTTCACTTTTAAAAAGAGAGAGAAGGAACTTTGCCTAACATTGGTTGTTGTGTTCTAATCGATAGTCCATATTTTATGAATATTGGATCTATTATTTGTTGATAAAAAAAATTATTTGTTCCATTGAAAATATTAACCTATCACTTATGATTACTATGGTATATTGGTCTTCATTTTGTTTGTGAGCATAACCTTTATTCAAGTGTGTAGCTTGACTGGTTGATCTTTTCTTTGTTAATAATCCTTTGAGCTTCCTTGTATTAAAAGATTGAATCTTTTGAGTAAATTGCCTTTTCTTTCCCTCTGGGTGCTTAACAGGTGGATGATTCAACATACAATGATGAGGGAGGAGTAGTTGATTTGCCTGATGGCCTTATCCATTTCAGGGTGAACCTAGTAGAACTTTTGGTGGATATATGTCACCTGTTAGGATCTGCCACATTTATGCAAAAGGTGCTTTTGGAATGTTTGATTTCTTTTATTTCTTTTTTGACTTGGTTTCCCGGGCTTGGTTTTATCTCTTACACCTTTTATTTGGTATCCAATAGCTGATAACTGATAATCACGAATTTTGACTCTGTTTGATCATGTTGGGTTATTATGAATAGATACTAATTGTTAATGGTTCAGAGAAAGTTTAGAGAGAAGATGAGTAATTATGAGAAACAGAAAAAATTATTTCATTCCCAAGTTTATTAGTACAGTAGTTAGGTATTTATACAGTATTGTTTTTAATCATGATTTCTGTATTGTATCAATCTCATGATGTCTAGAGAGAGAGAGAGAGAGAGAGAGAGAGTGAGTGGGTGAGGGAGCAAAACAGTGAGTGGGTAAGAGAGCGACCATGTCATAGCTACGCCGAGAAAGGGTAGGAGCAACGCAATGTGGCAACAGCCGACAGTGGTGACACGACGAGGTGAGGGGAGGCAAAAAAACTGGAGGGACGCCTTAGATGTGTCTTCCTTCTACTTCACGTGTTTTCCAAAAGATATGGGGGAAAAGGACTTATGGTTCAAATTTAAAAAATGGGGTGACGTCAGAGAGATATTCATCACAAAGAATAGAAACAGAAGTGGGAGGAGATATGATTTCGTGCGATTCAAAAGGGTTGAAGATGTTCAAAAACTTGAGAGGTAGTTGGATAACCTGATTATCGGGGGACTGAAACTGCACGCGAAACTCCCGAAACATGGAAGGGAACGAAAGCTGGTAAAGAAAACCAACATCGTTGATCAATACAAGAAGGGACATGTCAGGGATAAGCTAGCAGAGCAAGACGAGGACATAGGCAGGCTGAAAACAACACAAACAGTGTGGAACAGAGGAGCTTAGAAGCATTATCCTCAATGAAACACATTACTAATTTCGTACACGGAAGCGGTTGTGACAGGCAGCAAGACGACGACGAAGAGATGGGTCCCAACACATAAACAGGCGATGACGCAACCATCCCACTCGTCAATACAACTAACTATACCCATGGAATAGAGGAAATGGTTCAGTGACATATGGGTTGGCAGGTTACGAAACTTGACGGTGGTCGACAGATTAGAGGAAGAACTGCTGTGGGACGGAGGTGAGGACGTTAGGCCTAAGTACCTTGGTGGTGGTATGGTACTACTCATGGGCCTTAGTGATACTAGAGTAGAAGATTTGTGTAGGGAAGAAGACGAAAATGGTTTGTCCATGTTTCACACATTGGAGAAATGGAGCCCAACCCTGAAGTCTGGTTTCAGGTTGGTTTGGGTCCAATGCTGGGGAGTCCTGTTACACGCATGGGACATGGAAAATATCAAAAATATTGCGGGGGTGGTGGGTGAAGTGGTCGAGATTCATGACGATGTTGCGGACCTCCAATGCCTGGATAGGGCAAGAGTGCTCATTAAGACACCATGGCACCTCACAATTAACCACAGGGGTGCTGGCGTCCATTAACAAGGTTGAATATGTCATTAATATCGTGGAGGAGACATCTTACAGCCCCTGTAGATGTAAATGCAATGGGGATAGCTTCACAGGATCTTCGGAGGAAATATCGTCAGACAAGTGTGACACGGGGCAGAGCCTGATGTCGGAATACAAAATGTTTGCCGGCGAGTCACCGGCGGCAGCCATGGACGTGGGAGCAGTAGAGAGTGACCAGAACAGAAGCGAAGGGGAGAATCTAATGTCTGCTGGTCAATGTACTAAACAAAGACCCATGGACATTACGCGGGACCCTCTGCCAAGTAGACCAGTCAATTTCAGGCCTAGCGACAATAGTACTAGCCATGGGGTTGAGTCTCCTATGTGATGCTGGCGGACGCCAGACACCCACCTTGGTGAGCCAGCTTGGTGACAAGGATAGATATGAAAAAGATGACAAATGTCAGGAGGTAGGGGCAGCGGAGGTTTACGTAGGAATGGTGAATGGTACTGTGGCTTTTGAAGAGAAGAACGAAAACAAATGTAACAAAGGAAAATAAAGAGATGAAAGGGGCCCACAACTAACCCATAATTTTGAATTAAAGGGGGAGGAGGCACGTGCTGGTTCAGAGGAAAGAGAAGAAGCTCTGTCTATTATAGGGCCCACAAAGAAAATAAATGAGGAAACAAAGGGAGACAAATATCAGATGGTGGGCTTTAACATAAATGGGCCTGACCCTAAGTGGAAGGTATATTCTAGAAACAGGTGGTGCAAAAAGGAAGCTGGACCTAAAGAGACAAATGAACCCAAAGAAATAATTGGGCCCCAAAATGATCAGCAACAGCAGAACAACAGCCAAGGAAAGGAGCCCACCTCCAGCAAAACTAACCACGAGACATCCCCAAAAATGCTAGAGGGTAGTGGAGTGAAAGAAATAATAAGATGGGAGGAAAGACACAATGATGATTACAAAACAGGAGTATTAAAGTCAGCTACGAGTTCTACAAAATGTGAGCTGGTAAAAGAAGCTGCAAGCAATTGGGATATGGCAAAATATTTGGGAGTCAAATGCTGTAACCAGGAGGACATAATGGTATGCAAAATGGTGAGCATGGAAGAAAGGGATAAGGAAGAGGCGCAAAGGAATAATGAATATTATAACATACAATATAAGGGGGCTGGGGAGGGGGTAGTGGGCCTTAATCAGAAAACTAGTGAAAAAAGAAAGAATAGATATGTTATGTCTACAAGAGACTAAAAGGGAAGTGATGGACAAGAAGGAATGCCAAGCTTTGTGGGGGGATCCTGAGGCTAGATGGAAGGTACAACCAGCATGTAATAGTGCTGGAGGGTTACTATGTATGTAATGAGGAGACATTTAGACTAGAAAACAAGTTGATTGGACATGGTTTCATTTACTTGGAAGGGACATGGCATGCGGATGGTGGCAAAGTCATGATAGTGAATATATACTCGCCATGTGATGCAGTTTTGAAAAGAAATTTGTGGGAACAGATCAGAAAGATAAGGCATTCAAATATGGGGGGCCTATGGTGTATAATAGGAGATTTTAATTGTATTAGAAGACCCTCGGAAAGAATAGGCACTTGTTAAAGGATGCAGGATGAGGGTATTATGAAGGAATTTAATGAATGGATTGCAGATTTAGAGGTTGAGGATGTGCCTTGTGTGGGACGAAGATTCACTTGGTACAGACCAAATGGGACAGCCAAAAGCAGATTGGGCAGAGTTCTTGTATCCACTGAATGGTTTGCTAAATGGCAAGGAAGCACCTAACTTATCATGGATCATAACTTCTCAGATCACTGCCCAATTCTGTTGAGATCTACCTGCGCAGATTGAGGCCCAAAGCCATTTCGGACTCTGGATTGCTGGATTGAGGATAAGTCATTTAGGAAGATTGTTTGTGATAGTTGGACATCGAATGATGTAAGTGGTGGGGGGGGGGGGGTTGTTTTAAAAGAAAAGATTAAGAGATTAAAGTAGAGATTAAAAGTATGGAATAAGTCCCAGTTCGGTGATATGCAACAAAAAATAAGAAGAATAGAGATGGAGATGAACAAGTTGGAAATAGAAGGTGAGGATAGGCAATTGAATGATGAAGAGATCAAAAGGCAAAATTAGATGGGAGAGGCCTAAATTAGATGGGGCCAGATTTAAGGCTATCGGACAACAACATAATGATCTCTTGGCGGTGTGTTTTGATGAGGGAAAAGTGAGGGATGCAATATGGGATTGTGGCAGCGAGAAGAGCCCTAGACTGGATGGATTGAATTTCAGGTTCATAAAGGAATTATGGGATGTTATTAAACCAGATTTGATGCGATTTCTGGATGAGTTCCATGTCAACGGAGTTTTTCCAAAGGGAAGCAATGCTTCATTCTTAGCATTAACTCCTAAGGTCCATGATCCACAGAGTCTGAACGAATACAGACCTATTTCATTAATAGGTTGTGTATATGAAATAGTGGCCAAAGTGTTATCTAGAAGGCTGAAGAAGGTGCTGCCAGTCATCATACACGAACGAAAAACCGCTTTCATAGAAGGTAGACACCTACTCCACAACGTGGTTATTGCCAATGAAGTGATTGATGAAGCAAAAAGGTGCAATAAAAGCTGCCTCATGTTCAAAGTAGATTACAAAAAGGCATATCAATCAGTTTGCTGGGAGTTCCTCCTGTGTATGATGAGGTGGATGGGATTCTACACTAAATGGATTAGCTGGATTGAAAGGTGTCTGAAATCAGCTTCCATTTCTATGTTGGTCAATGGGAGCCCAACCACGGAGTTCATTCCTCAAAGAGGTCTTAGGCAAGGAGATCTACTCGCCCCATTCTTGTTCTACATTGTAGCTAAAGGCTTAACTGGTTTGATGAGAGAAGCACAAGAGAAGAACTTGTTTGAAGGATTTAAGGTCTGGAAAAATAATGTGGACATCAGTATACTACAGTATGCAGATGACACAGTTTTCTTTGGGACAACGTTGGAAAATGTTAGAACAATCAAGGTGATGTTGAGGAGCTTTGAGTTGGTGTCGGGACTGAAGATAAACTTTGCCAAAAGTAGATTTGGCACAATCGGGGCAACTGAGCAATGGATACTCAATGCTACTACATACTTAAATTGTAGATTGTTGTCAATACCCTTCTCTTATTTGGGTATCCCTATTGGGGCAAACCCACGGCATAGTGAGACATGGGATTCAATAGTCAAAAAATGTGAGAGAAAACTATCAAAGTGGAAACAAAAATATCTCTCTTGTGGGAGAAGGGTGACTCTGATAAAGTCAGTCTTGAACTCGATCCCTATCTTTTTTTTCTCCTTTTTTAGGGTGCTGAAGAAAGTGGTGGACAGGTTGGTGGGGCTGCAGAGCCGGTTTTTGTGGGGTGGAAACTCAGACCAGAAGAAGATTGCTTGGGTGAATTAGGGTACAATTTGTCTGCCAAAGGAGAAAGGAGGCTTGGGTATAAGGGATTTGGGGAAGTTTAACTTTGCTTTACTCGAGAAATGGTGCTGGAATTTGTTCAACCATCACGGGGAGCTGTGGGCACAAGTTCTGAAATCAAAGTATGGCGGTTGGAGGAATTTGGATGCGACAAGAAGGTCCATTAGAGAATCTCTCTGGTGGTGTGATCTTAGCTATGTTTGCAATTTGTCTGAGGAGGGGAGCTGGCTTAAAAATGGGACAAAATGGAAAATAGGATGTGGATCAAAGGCCTTGTTTTGGGAAGATGGATGGTTGGAGGATGGGGTGTCGCCGAAGGAGAAGTATCCATGACTGTACCAGATTTCTCAACAACAACATCAACACATCCAGCAAATGGGGACAACATCAAATACAGGTTGGGAATGAAAGTTTTAGTGGAGGAGGTTTTTCTTGGAGGCTGAAATAGACATTGTTGCAAAATTTATGGTTGATTTACGGGGTTTGACAGTACATGTGCAGCACCAGGATATGTTGAGATGGGAGGGAGATTCAAGCAGCAAGTATATAGTGGGGAGTTCTTACGGGTTACTCAATAGTAATTTGTCTGTGGAGAGTCAAGATGAAACGTTTAAAGCACTATGGAAGATAAAAGTCCCAAGTAAAGCATTAGTTTTCGCTTGGAGATTGACCAGGGAAAGATTGCCTACAAAGAATAACTTAAGAAGGAGGAATGTGGAAACTAATGATGTCAGCTGCCCATTTTTCAGAAGTCATGATGAGGACGAGGCTCACTTATTCTTCACTTGTGCTAAAATCTTGCCGCTATGGTGGGAATCGCTATCTTGGGTAAATGTAATGGGTGCTTTCTTGGAAAATCCGAAACAATATTTCCTTCAACACTCCTACTACAATCTCAACGGACTTAGGTTTTAGCGGTGGCAGACCTGGTGGATTGCTTTGACATGGTGTATTTGGCATCATAGGAATAAGATTGCCTTCCAAAATGAAAGTTTCAACAGCCATAAAGTGATGGAGGACACTCTTTTTTATTGCTGGACCTGGCTTAAAAATTTGGAGAAAGGATTTGATATCCCATTTCACTCCTGGTCCAGTAACATTAGTGATAGTTTTTGTTTTGAGGGGGGATAGCTTATAAAATCGAATTTTGGCCTGTTAGGTACCTAGCAGTTAGTCAGATCTTTGGTTTCCTAATTCAGGTTGGTTAGCATGTATTAGGTCACCATATTTCTGCACCTTGCAAATGCTAGGATGTATATACAACCGTACCGCTTGTACTGATTATAATGTTCTATATAATATATATACTTTTGCTGATAAAAAAAAAGAAGGTATTTATACAGTGAGCCCAGTAGACAGTTATCAAACTAACTGACTTACTTAGACTAGCTAATAGAGATTACAGTAATAGACTGATCTCAATACAATATTCACACACTAACTATAGTGATGGATAAAAATGAAGATTTTATTCAAACTTTTGGTGTAGTTGAATATGAGGCTTGCTTACAATGGGAAGCTGATCCAATAAGTTGTTGATATATATCCTGATCTTTCCAAGAAGAAAAACAATATCTTTGCAATTTTTGCTTGATAAAATACACTATAGCAGGAAAGAGATAAATAGTATTATACAGCATTGATTATAAAAACTAACCAAGCAGGATAAATATTAAAAAACTAATTGAGCAGGATAAATAAATTTTACTGGAATTGTTCATTTAAGTTTTTGAATGGAAGATAGTTTGTTATCCAATTCCTGGCTATATTCTGGTTAATGTATGTCAAACAACTCTTGATCATTATCATTAGTGCATCATGTCAATTTATTTAGTCAGCAAAGTCTCTATTCTCAATTTGAATATCGTTGTATGTACAGCTCTTCATTGGTGGGTGGGCATCTCAGAATCTATCAATCCCTTGGAAAGAAGTGGAAAGCAAGCTTTTTTCTCTTAATGCTGTGAGTAACACTTGCTGCTTTCATTTTGGATTCTTTATTGGCCTGCTAATTATAGCAGCTAGACTGGTGATTTGGCATGCAACAATATGATATGTGTAGAAACTCTATAGAGGAGAAAAGAGATTTGTATATTGACTTTAGAAAATATTACAAAAGCCACAGAGATGTCTTAAAAGAGCAGTATTTATACTGTTGAGATTCAGTTGTAACTGAAGACTAACTAAAGCTAACTGTCAACTGACTACAGTTATAAAACTAACTAGAGTTAGTTACCATATACACTTACACCCACCTACCCCCCCACAAACTCAATGGGGCTGAGAAACCAAAGGTAGCTCAGCTACATTGAGTTTGGAACACAAATAGGTAAACCTAGTAGGAGACAAAGGCTTGGTAAGAAATCTGCCCACTAGCTGCTTGGCGAGAACCTTTTCTCTTACAAAAAACACATCCAACTCCATGTGTTTGGTTCTAGGATGGAAAACTGGGTTATGAGCTAGCTGCACTGCACTGGAATTGTCACAAAGCACTAGAGGCGTAGTATGAGGAACTGCAAGTTCCTGGAGGAGAGTCTGAATCCAGAGGATATCAGCTGTGGCAGCAGCTAAACTCCTATATTAAGCTTCTGTACTGGACTTGGAGACCGCTTTCTGGACCACCAAGATACCAAGTTAAGGCCAACATACACTGCTGCACTGGAAGTAGATCTTCTGTCATCTGGGTCTGAAGCCCAGTCAGAGGCCCAAAAGCCCCTAATGGAAAGGTGTTGATGAGGAGAAGCAGGATACAGAATAAGACCAGAATAGAGAGCACCTTTAAGGTACCTCAAAAATCCTCTTTACTGCTGTCCAGTGGGATTCAAGAGTTGAGGTCATGAATTGGCAAACCTTGTTGACAGCAAAACTGAGTTCAGGACGAGTGATAGTCAGATACTGCAGGGCTCCAACAACAGACCTGTAAAAAGAAGGATCCTGCAGTAAATCAGACCCATGTTTGGAGAGCTTGCAGCTTGAGGTCATGGGTGAATAAATGGGCTCTGCCTCCAACATATTTGTCCTTTGCAACAGATCTCGAATGTACTTGGATTGAGTCATTAAGAGTGCTCCACTGGACAATGAATGAACTTCAATCCCCCAAAAATAGTCTAGAGAACCCAGCTGTTTGAGAGAGAATGAGGCATTGAGTTGCTGAATTAACTTGTGAACCAAAGAAGGTGAATTACCAGTGATAATAATATCATCAACATATACTAAAATGTAGGTAATAGTGGAGGAAGTCTTGTAAATGAATAAAGATGGGTCACATTTGCTGTCAGTAAACCCAAACTGCAGCAAAGTAGTTTTGAGCCTCTCAAACCAAGCTCGAGGAGCTTGTTTGAGCCCATAAATTGCTCTATTCAGCTTGCACCCAAGGGACCTATCTGAGGACTCAAAACCTGGATGTTGAGTCATGTAAACTTCTTCCTCTAACAGCCCATTGAGAAAGGCATCATTTACATCCATCTGCTGCAAGGGCCACTTGTGAGTGATAGCAAGAGTTAAAATCACCCGAATTGTTACTGGTTTAATCGCAGGAGAGAATGCCTCATGAAAATCAAACCTAAACTTTTGGTTAAACCTTTAGCCACCAATCTGTCTTTGTACCTATTTATACTGCCATCAGAGTTTTCCTTAAATCTGTATACCCATTTACATCCAATTGCATTTCTGTGGGGAGGAAGAGGAACTAGGGTCCAAGTATTGTTCCTTTTAAGAGCCTGAAACTCATCAGTCATGGCAGAAAACCATTTGGAGTCTTGAAGTGCTTGTTTCACTGACTTGGGTTCAGTATGAACACAAAGCAAGGAAGGATGAATCCTTGGCTGTACTATTCCAGCTTTGGCTCTTGTAACCACAGGATGCACATTTTCTGGTCTGACAAGAGAGGTTGGTGGGGAATTGAGGTTCAGTTGGAGACAACTGAGGATGAGCATCAGACTGCAGTGTACCAGAATGAACAGTAGCTGGGGAAGCTGCTGTATCCTGACTATGAGATTGAGCAGGTTCAGGTGACTGTGAGACAGCAATGTCAGAACTGGGAGACTCAATAGAGGGTGAGGAGATCTGGCTTTGAGGCTGAGATGAAATTGAAGAGGGAGGAGGATGAGAGACTCAAGTACAGGTAAGGTAGTGGAAAAGGATGCAATTGGAACAGAATTGGAAGAGGTAGAAAACAGTTTTCTATAAGGAAATTGATGTTCATTAAAAATGACATCTTTTGACATAAAAATTCTACCAGAAGAGGACATATATTTGTTGCCCTTGTGACTGGGTGAATAACCCAAAAACACACATTCAGAGGACCTAAACTCAAGCTTATGAGATTGGTAAGGGTGCAAGAAAGGAAAACAAGAGCAACCAAACACTCCTAAAAATTGATAATCAGGTTCAGTTTGAAAGAGAACAGTATAAGGGATATCAAACTTAAGAGGAGCTGAGGGTAACCAATTTATGAGATACACAGCAGTTTGAAAAGCATGATCCCAAAGGAAAGAGGAAGGGATGCGTGACTAAGTTGAGAGAGACCCAACTCAACTATGTGACGATGCTTTCTTTCCACCCCACCATTTTGGTGATGTGTGTGTGGACAAGTTAGCCAATGAATGATCCCCAATTCCAACAAAAAGGAAGAGAAAACTCGAAATTCCCCTCCCCAATCTGTTTGAATAGCTTTAATCTTTTTGTTAAATTGCAATTCAACAAGTGACTTGAATTGTTTAAACACTGATAAAGCATCAGAGTTATTCTTCAGAAAATATATTCAAGTAAACCTTGAAAAAGCATCAACAAATGACATATAATAGCGTAATTGACAATGAGAATTCATAGGAGCAGGACCCCACAGATCATTTTATATTAATTCCAAAGGAGAATTGTGTACAGTTTGAGAAAGCTTATAAGGAAATCTATGAATCTTGCCATACAACAAGCAGAACAAAAGGGCAGTTCATCTTTAACAGGAATTTTGAAATTACAACGATTAAGCACAAGCTTTAAAGCTTGAGAATTGGATTGACCTGGGCTAAGTTGCCAAATATATACAGAGTTAGGCACAGTATTATTACAATCAACAGAAGAAACAGTATTTATACAAGCTGGAGAAGACACAGCAGAGCAGAACTGAAGATTGGGAAACTGGTACAAGCCATCAGATCCAACATCTCCTTGAAGAAGGATTCTTTTGGAATCCTGATATTTAACAAAGCAACGATTAGCATGAAACTCAAAGAAAACATGATTATCTTTGGCAAATTTGCTTACACTAATTAGATTCTTAGTGATTTGAGGAACAAGAAGCATGTTTTTAAGAATAAGTTGGCCATTAGGACTGAAAGGAGAAACAAAATTGGAATTACCAGGGGCTGAGATATTCAGACCTTGTCCATTACCAATAATGATCTGATCTGGACCCTCAAATGGACAAGTTTGCTGGATGTTCTGCGAGTTATTAGTTACATGGAAGGATGCTCCAGAATCTGGAAACCGAGATGATGAAGAATTGGAGTCAGAATTTGCCACCATAGCTTGTGGAGGCCTAGAATTAGAGTTCTGAGAGTTATGATTCTGATTCTGACTTTGCTGTGAACTCCAATTGGAATTAGAAGAATTGTTCCAGTTGTTGATTTGGTTCTGATTCTGATTATGTGACCAGTTATTATGATTGTTGTTATTCCCATAATTGCCATTGTTGTTCCCATAATTGTTGTTATTCCCATAATTGCTATTGTTACCACTATTGGCAGCTTGATACTGAGGATTGAATTGCCTGTAGCAAGTCAGACCTGTGTGATTGTACTTGAAACAAACTTGACACTGGACTGAGCTCTGTCTGCCGCGACCACCACCACGGTTGAAACCACCTCCGCCACAGCCATTACAGCCACCAGAACCTCGTGAATCTGAAGAATACTAATTTGTATACACAACATCGGTGTCGGAGTACAAATTCGAGTTGTCATTGTCAATGGAGTGCGACGAATTTGCTTGAGTGAGATTTACTGTTGGTGTGAAGGAATTACTCGAAGATTCGAGTCTAGTGTATTTGCAAAGCTGTAGCTTCTGCACAAGGATGTATCCTTCAGCCTCTTCAATGTTGATGTGTGGTAGATGACTTTCAATTAGAGTGATGGTCAAGTCAAAATCCCTAGGAAGTCCTTCCAGAATTGCATCCATGTGCTCACGAGGTAGCAACATCACCTACCAAAGCAAGCACATCAATGAGTGCTTTGATCTGAGAGAGAAAATCGGAAATTGGACAATTATCCAGCCTCCTATGACAGAGCTCTGATTGGAGCTATCGCGCCTTTGTTCATATCTGGTGATGAAAATATGCTTGAATCTTGTCCCACACTTGGTATGATTGAGTCGATCCAAGAACTCAAGCGAGCATGGAGCTCGAGAGTGTAGACTGAAGCCAATCAAGGAGAAACTGATCTTGTTTATGCCAGATCGATAAAAGAGGATTAACGCGATCAAGATCGCTATCTTCATCAGAAAGGTATCGCGGAGGGATTTGAGGACTCGTAACGAAGCGATTGAGTCCGAGCGCAATGATCGATGGCTTGATTTGCTGTCGCCATAGCAAGAAGTTCTTATCATCTAACTTTTCAATGATTTGATGCAAAAAATTTGTTGTAGGAAACAACGAAGGAACATCTTGATTCATCGGAAATGCGTTGAGTGGAGTCGCACCGGAGATGTTCGCCGGAGATGTTTGCCGGAGTCAGGCCACCATTGTTGGCCAGAGTTGCACCAGAATTTGTGGAAGCCATGAAAAAGGATCAAAGAGCTCTAAATACCATGTAGAAACTCTAGAGAGGAGAAAAGAGATTTGTATATTGACTTCAGAAAATATTACAAAAGCCACTAAGATCTCTTACAAGAGCAGTATTTATACTGCTGAGATTCAGTTGTAACTGAAGACTAACTAAAGCTAATTATCAGCTGACTACAGTTATAAACTAACTAGAGTTAGTTACTCCTATCTGAGTCTCATTGTTGACACTTTTGTTTACTGAAAACTAATTCACTTTTATACCTTGTAAATTTAGATAATAGTCCAGTCATGTTAAACCATGTTTATTTACAGCAGTACTTTCTTCACTCCAGGTTGCTGATGTAATCGTACAGGATGGCCAAAGTTATGATTTCTCTGTAGTTATGCAGTTGGTGACCATGTTGTCCATTAAACCTTCTGATGGCTTAAAGGGTTTCATTTGCATTGTGGGTCATATATGAACTCTTTCATTTCCTCTGTTGGCAGCATTTAGTTCTAAGCAGTATTTATTCTATTTTACCGTCCATTCAAAAGTGTACTTTTATTTTAGGTATACAGATCTCTAGCAGATGCTGTTGGTTCCTTTTCCAAGTGGATATCTGCTTTTAAGGAAAATTTTAGAGCCTTGCTGTGAGTACACAAAACTCCATTTTTCCATGGTATTCATGATTAACTGATTAATTAGTTTTTTTACCTCATTTTATTATTTTAATTACCTTAGCTCATTTATGTTAAATAGATATATTTGATCAGAGTTTAAGATTTGTTTAATTAAACCTTAAATAACTATGTTGATGATTGACAATTTTCAGTTTTCACATATTCATTTTATGCTACAAACCTTTCTACTTTCAGATTATTTCTTGCTATTGGGATTTCAGAACCTCTATCTTCGAATGCCTGTGCATCTGCCTTGCGTAAAGTCTGTGAAGATGCTTCTGTAGTAATTTATGAACCTTCAAATTTGGAAATTTTAATGTGGATAGGAGAGGTAGGTTACTCTATGCTTGTAGTGGAGTAAATATCTGATGATAATATCATGTATTAAGTTCTATGAAGCATTGTGTGCTTGAATTTCTGTTATTATCATATTTTTTCTCTATATGTTTGATACTTGTGTTACCATCTATGCAATATGTACATGGCTAAAGATGCTCAGCATCTTAATGTTCATAGATGTTAATGGATTTTATTTTTTATATAATTTATCTAACTTTCCAAATCAGTTGATGAAATCCTTTTGGTGCATGGTATATGATATCTTTCTCAAATATCCCTGAACTATGGATTCACTTTTAGCCATTTAAGTCATGCTTGTTGCTGTAGGGTTGGGACAAGTGGCATTTATCTTTGGAAGATGAGGAAGAAGTTATGCATGCTATAAGTCTGGTCCTTGGTTCTGTTCCCAATCTAGAACTAAAGAACAAGTTATTGGCTAAATTGCTTTCACCTAGCTATGAAGCTATTGGGAAACTTGTGAGCCTTCGTTTTCCTTTCTTGTTCACTACTGATTTTGACTGTGCAATGCCTATTTTGACCAGCTCTATTGAGCTGGTTGTTTCAACTGCATTCTTTCAGCATTATGCACTGATTCATCTGTAGTTTTCTTAAAGATTTTCCTGGACAATTAAATCAAAATTTGCTCAATGTTAATTTTTATGTGAAGATGTAAACGTACTTTTTGCCTTTGATTCTGATAATATAGTGTATATGAATTGTTGGCTAATTGCTGTTATTCACCCTGTTCTCTGAAGTTTATTTATTTTCTTAGTAGAGAGATAGAATAACCAAGGTGGTAAAGGAAAATTAAAGGCACATAAACAATGATTCTTGACTTGCTTTCTTGTTATATAATGATTATGGGTTCAGCTCATGTTCCCGAAACTGAAATTTTTTTCTTGTCTCTACTTCTAGTATATATGCTATTTCTAAAGGGAAGCATCTGCTGTGTAACATATTTTTATAAGCACCCATTTGTCTTTGCTGTGAAATTCCTGCTTTTCTGATACTTGCTTTCTTAAAAATTCTTTATAAAAAGCATAAATATAAAGAAATAACATTGTGATTTTTTAGTTCTGCTTTTAGGATAACCATCACTTTCTTGCTTCTCTTTAACAACAGATTTTGTGTTTCTGCTGTCACTTATCTGTCACATTTACTTTGGCCATAAAGTTGAAAAAATTTAGTATAAAAAAACAAAAAACTCAAAAAAGTAGCTTTTATTGATATCACAGCACAGACAAACAGAAGAATTATGATGCTTTCTGCAGTTGAACATTTAAATTGTCCATAATTTTTTTTTTTTGCTCAGCAAAAATATATATTATATGTATAAAAGAGTACCAGAGGTACTGTAGGTACAAGTATAAGTTTAAAACATAACTGGTACAGAAAATTATGTCCCAGCTATACCCCATACTTAAACACATACATGCTGCACCTCTTGGAAGAGGTGTCAACCTTTACCCTCCCTTTCTAATTATACAAATACATCTGACAAATTGGAAGACCACTGGTTAAAATGTGTATCGAAGTCTTTTTCCATAACTTTGAGCCAGGACCAAAGTAGAAAGAGCGCATCGTGTAGGGGGGGGGATATTGTTTATTATCTGCTGCTATAACTTCCTTTTCCATTATAAATTTCTGGATGCATTTGTTTGAGAGCGTTTTCTGTGTAATGTGCTCTTTGAATTGTTGGATCTCATCCTGCTTTTATTTCAGGTTGATCCAGATATCAGCCTTTCTCTTAAACAGAACCCTGCTTCTTATATGCAAGTTTTGAATGCTTCCTCTAGAGGGTTGCACAGGTATGCTGGTGAATAGTCTGGTTTTCTTATTAAATTCATTTTACCAGATGACAGGTTGTTGTCAGGTTTTCTTCTTGGTCATTACATCTTTTTTTCTTAATAAAACTGATTTAGACTTGCTAGCAAGTTTCCAATGTGGAATTTGTATATTCAAAATTATTTCTCTATTAGTCTTTCGTTGACACCTTTTATCTTGACATTATGAAATACCAATCTCACTGTTACAAGTCTTGCTTATGTTTGCTCTACATTTTGCACACAGAATAGGTTGTTAGTTGCAGGATTGTGTTTCTTTAGTTTTTTCCTCGCAATTTGTTACTTGTTCCTTCTTCACTAGTATTGAGTCTTTTTGTATTCAACAGTATAAGTTTGTTGTGGTCATTTCCTTCTCTCATTTATATTCCTTTAAATTCAGAATGGGAACTGTATTCAGTTATCTTCCCATATCCATGGCAACTGAACCTGCTGCAGATGACTCAATACTTTCACTGCTAAGGGTTTTCTGGCCCATCTTGGAGAAAATTTTTGGCTCTGAGCATATGGAGAATGGCAATTTATCCGTAGCAGCTTGCCGAGCTCTTTCACTAGCTGTTCGATCTTCAGGTTTACCCACTTGGACACATTTGTTGACAGTTCATCGGTTCCCCTTGTGATAAATATAGTTTTTTAATGTGCAGGTCAGCATTTTGTGACATTACTGCCCAAGGTGCTGGACTGGCTTTCAACAAATTTTGTTTTATTCCAAAGTCATGAATGCTATATAAGAACCGGTAGGGATTTTTTATGATCTCTCGTTCATTTAATGCCCTATTATGCATATTCCAAGATGCATGTCACTGTACTGGTTGAAGTGATTGTTAAATCTTAATGACTTTGGCAAAGTACTGGTACATGATTAATTTGGAAAGTAAAAAAATTGTGATTATTTTTATCCGGTATTTACATAGGCTTGTATCTTTATGATTGTCAATCAAGAAAGCATTATTTGATGCCATAACAATCTTATTTGTACTTGTTTCCATATTCTGATAATGTTATTGTGCTCCTTCTGGGATGTTGCAGTGAACCTTTACTAATTTCCTGATTCAAACAATATTTTCAGCTTCCATTGTCATTGAAGAATTTGGTCATCTAGAGGAGTACGGACCTTTATTTGTCACTTCGTTTGAAAGATTTACTCATGCAGCTTCTGTAATGGCCCTAACTTCATCCTACATATGTGACCAAGAACCTGACTTAGTGGAGGCCTACACCAATTTTGCTTCTACCTTTATCCGATCCTGTAACAAGGTCTTTCTCATTCTATTTGCCCTATTTCTTTTTTCGGGAGTAGGGATCCAGAGTCTTCAGTGTTGAAGAAACTAGTTTGAATTATTTTATGGTTAGATTTAATTGCTGTTGTAAAAATGAAGTCTGCATATCTTTACCTCATCGATGTTGTATCACAGGATGCTCTATCAGCTTGTGGTTCTCTTCTTGAAGTTTCTATCCAAAAGGCAGCTATATGTTGCACAGCCATGCACCGTGGTGCAGCGCTTGCTGCAATGTCATATTTATCTTGTAAGAAAAATTTATATTGCTTTTGTTGTTGTCGTCTTATTTGTTTTAAATGCAAAACCCTTTTCTTCTGTGGAGGGGGAAGGATACGAAAATTAAACTATTAAAGTATAAAAATATAAGAAACTGAAGAATATCTCATCTATGAAAATCATGTAGCCAAACAAACTTCTGCTATAAATTGCTGCTAAATTCTAGAATAGTGATGTTAATATTTATTTGACTTTGTAGTTGCCTTCTATTTAGATGTACACTTAATTCTATTTTTATGTTTTTACTCTAGTTTTATGAAACTTTGGTGTAATATTGACTGGAGTCATTTGTTTATATTTTTTGTGTTAGATGGTATCTCCTTATTTTACTCATTAATTTTAGTTCATTGACTGTGATTTCTCTTACTCTTCAGGTTTCTTAGATGTGGGTCTTGTCTCTTTGTTAGAATGTATGAATTGTATTACTGAGGGATCATTCAACATCACAGCTATTCATGTCATATCTCACAGTGGTGAGGGTCTTGTATCTAATGTGGTGTATGCTTTACTCGGTGTGTCTGCAATGTCACGGGTAAATCTCTCAACTTTCCTTGTTAGTGAATTTCTTTAATGTTCTCAAGAGCAAATAAATGTCTGTTCATGACTTTGTATAATGAAGTAGAAGCAATAGGAAATATGGTAAACTATGGGAGAAATTGATTCTGCTAGGATGAAGTTTGCCTATTTATTATCCTTAAGAAGTCATTCTCTTGCTGCAACCTTCCCTTTTTTCTTATAATGCATTTTGCATAGAAATGAATCTTTGTTGCCCGCCTTTACATTTTCTATGCAGGACCGTTAGTCAACTAGGGCTTTATCATCTGATTTTTATTAAGGGAAAAATCGAATTTCTTGTAGTTCTTATACGATTCACAAAAGCAAGAATAGGACTAAGCAAAGCAGTTTACATTCGAAAAATAGGTTTTTTGATTCCCATTAGTTGTTGGTAAAAAAAAGGGTTAACTATGTTTTTGGTCCCTAAATTTTTTGATTTTTTTTACTTTTAGTCCCTGAACAAAAAATTGACTAGTTTTAGTCCCTGATGTTTTTGTCTGTCAGTGTTTTTAGTCCTTACAGTTAAATGTTGTTGTTAAGTGATCATGTGACACAAATTTTATTATTATTTAATTACATTTTCTGGCGGTTAGTTTTTTGGCGATTAAAAACCGCTAAAAAATGCTTGGCTAAAGTGTTTTAAAAGGTTTTAAAAATTTTCTGGCAGTTTAAACCTCCAGAAAATGCTTCACATTGTTTATTCTACTTGCATCAGAATATTTGTGGGTATCATCTTCACAACAGGCACCAAAATGCTTCCACTCTTTCTCTCTCTTCAATATCCAAATTGAGAGATATTTTAGTTAAATATTTGTTTTAGTTTCATCATTAGACAATCGAATTTGGTTTTCTAATATATCCAGAGAAATAAATTCCTTATCCATAACTTTTGCCCTATTTAGAAATTCATTGCTCAATTTGTTTCTAATTTCTTCATTAGTATAGCTCTAATAATTAGACAATTCATCATAGAAAAATTTATCTCTTGTGAAGAGATAAAATTGGATTTTGAGAGAGAAAACCCTCTCTACCCCATTGAAAGGAAAAAAAAAAAAATCAAAGACGAAAGATTCAGCGGAAATAGACCCTATTAGTGATTCCCTTTAGCTTCTGAGTACCCTCATGGACTCAGAACTCCCAAGCTTTTGCTGAGATCCACAACGCACAGTCAAAGGAGTGTCATTGGGTTCCCAGATCTGGTGTCGCATTTTTGACTTCGAGATCGAGATGCGAGATTTGGTGTTTCCTAGATCTGGTCCCCAATGAAGTGTAGTGCACGGAGAGAACTGCGGATTGCTCGTCTCCATTTCTTCTATCGGGAGATAAGGTCATTGCATTGGATTCTATGGTTCTCGGCGCGGCCAGCATTTCAAACCCAGATCTGAATTAACGCACAACACAGCAAAAACCCAGATCCGAAACAGAAACGCTCAACAAAAATGAGAGAGGAAGGTCATTGCGTTGAAACAAAAGGGGGGAGGGGGATTGATGCAGCGGTGTTGGTATGGCTACTCCCATGAGCATTTGATGTGGCGCAATTGATGCCCTCAAAGAGCACTATGAGTCGAATAACAAGGAGGGAGTCTTTTGAGATTACTTTGATTAGTCTACCAAGTACTGTTGAATCTGTTGCTTCGTGAAAGGCATTGTTAGGAAAATATTATTTTATTAGGACATGTTAAATAAATATTTTCAGTGTAAATGTGGCTCCAGATATGAGGTTGAAGCCTTGAAGGTGTTAAAAGAGCTTCTGTAATTTCTGGCGGTTTTTAACCATCAGAAAATGTTTTTTAATGATTAATTATTCATTGAGGCATTTTCTGGCAGTTTCTAAACTGCCAGAAAATTAGTCATCAGAAATGTAATTAAATAATAATGAAATTTATGCCACATCCTCACTTAATGGCTAGGACTAAAAACTCTAACGGACAAAAACATCGAGGATTAAGACTGGTCAATTTTTTGTTCAGGGATTAAAAATGAAAATTCGAAAAAGTTCAAGGACCCAAAATATAGTTAACCCCCGCCAAAAAAGATCACATTTGTTTATTTTAGTCATTTTTGCATTATGCTGATTCATCTCACTTGAAAATTGAAATGATAACTCCCATTTCCCTAACGTATTGGTGTCTTTGTATGTTCATAAATAACCCAAAAGTATCTGAAGAGTCAAGTTTTCTTATATTCTCTTTTGCCTATTCCCTCTCCCTAGCTTCATTTGTTTGCTTCAGCATTAATTGTTCTTTTAGGCTTATAGTTTTGATTGATACATGGCTAGAAGACTTGTTTTTTACATGATAGGTTCACAAGTGTGCTACAATTTTGCAACAACTGGCAGCAATTTGCACTTTAACTGAAAGAACAACGTGGAAGGCTATACTTTGCTGGCAAACTCTTCATGGCTGGCTGCACTCAGCGGTCTCTCTCCCATTCCTTTTTGCTTGCATGTTTAGTTATTATGTCACCTTTAAGATTTGTTTGTTTGTTTGACTTTTCCTATATAAAGAAGCCAGCAGTTAGGGTTAGATTTTCTTCTAAATTTCCTATCTCCATGAAACTTAAAACCTGAACTAGATCATCAACAAAGAATTTTTCTCCCCTCGTCATTTATAACAGTTTATATTTTGATTATGATTGGATTGGATGGCATACTCCTTACCGTGTCAACATAAGTTCCTCTTGTCTTCTTTTGATCTGACTTGAATGCTGTGAAATTCTCTAGTGGCATATGGTCAAGATAGCCAGGTGCATCTGGTTGCAGTCAGTTGATTAGGCTATAAACAGTGAGGCATGTGTAGATCAGTTAAGATAAGGCAATATAGTAATTTAATCAGTAAAAGGCTATAGAATGTCGGACATGAGAAAAGTTTTGTTCTGGTCGAACAAGATGTATTGATTTTTTTTGTTTTTTTTTTTTTGGTTTTAAAATACATAGACAAGGGCAGGCAACTGGGGATCAAGATAAGTTAGTATTTTCTAACGGATGCTTGTGTTGATGTGCATGGATACGGAAATGTAGCAATCTGCTCCATGGTTTTGTGCCTGTTATCAGATACATCTTTATTAGTAATTGTAATGTTTTAAAAATTAATGAACAATGTAGGTTGGTTCGTGTGTAGGCTCAATTATGGACTTTACTGTCTATTTTGCCATTATGATCTTATGAGTTTGTGGGTTTCATGTCTTTGCGACCATTGTCTCCCTATTGTGCTTAGTTTGATTGACAATTTAAGTTTTCAGGTTCAGGCTCTTCCTGCTGAATACCTTAGCCATGGAGAAGTAGAGGCCATAGTGCCACTTTGGTCCAAGGCCCTAGCTGATGCAGCCACTGATTATCTTGAGAGCAAGAACTCTGATGGATTAAAGAGCGATTTTGGGCATATGCAAGGGAAGGGTGGCCGAGTTTTAAAACGGCTGGTTCGGGAATTTGCTGATGCTCACCGCAATATTCCAAATGTAACTTGACCACTGGATGAGCATTTTTGTTTAGTAATTAACTGATGCGCTTCCACATGCAGGATCAAGAGTCACGAGGCACCTCTGGTCTTTTCTAACGGTACCTGTATTATTTGTTGTAAATTGTTGAGATATGTATAGATGCGCGTATTGTCAACTGTGATGCCCTATTTAAAATGCCTCACCAATTTCCATTACTATTATTTTTCTGTATTTTTGCCCTCTGTACAGTAGTATATGCCCACAATTTTGGCCCTCAAAAGGTTTAGGATAGATGCTCCCTTTTTATCAAATTGTACAGGATATCCATGAAGGATCATCCGCATATGGAATTATAGTGATTTTGAAGGAAAGTAAATTAATGACATTTATATTCTATAGTCATTTTCGTTGTACCACATGAAACAGATTGAATTACTATAGTAGTTTATTTTGTTAAGCATAATAATTCCGTCAAAAAATAGATAGATGAAACAATAACAACATACTATTTCTTTTTCGTATCATTTAATGTTTAAGGTTAATGTACATGAATTAAGAAATATTTAACAAAATTAAAAATTATTGTTATATTTGAACTAAAATATCTTTATTTAATACCTTAATCTTTGATATTTGTACTACAAGTAGTGAATATTAAATAAAGATATATTTGAAAAAAAATGTATTAATTAGACTTTAAAATCTTAAAATATCAATTATTTTGGAAAAAAAATAGAAAGTTAAAACAT
Organism: Glycine soja; assembly: GCF_004193775.1. Taxonomy (NCBI): domain Eukaryota; kingdom Viridiplantae; phylum Streptophyta; class Magnoliopsida; order Fabales; family Fabaceae; genus Glycine; species Glycine soja. The sequence continues at coordinate 35,923,898 of NC_041020.1, read as the reverse complement.
AAAAAATATGGGTAGTAATTATTATTGGCAATAATAGTTTTACATACATGTGATGTTTGAAAATTTTTATTTCACTATGCTGAAGTTTACAAAAAATCTTAGAATGTTGTCTACTCGAATTTATATGTGCTGTGAAGTTTATTTCAAATGTTTCATTCACATCCAATGATTTTAATATTATCCATCTTTTTTTTTTTACACAAACAAACTCTTTATTCTATTGTTAGAAGTTTTTCAAACTTGAATTTGTTTACAAGTCAAGTTATTATTAGGTAAAAAAATACTATTAAAAAGGAGATTTTTCCATTTCAATATGAGTTGTACTTTTCCCTGATCTGTGACAATTTTTAAACAAGTTCGTGAACTATGATAAAAAAAAATTCAATTCAATTCTTGAGTTTGTATTTATTTTTTAATTAAGTCCTTGTTGAGGAACACAATTGAAAAAAAAAGTTTAGAAACCTAATTAAAATTAGACAGATAATTGATGAACATTTAAATCAACTTAACCTTTTCTAAAAATAATGAGGCAATTTTTATTAATAATTAAGAATACATTCTTTTAAAAAAAATTTCTTATTGTTTAATCTCTCTCTCTCTCTCTCTCTCTCTCTCTCTCTCTATATATATATATATATATATATATATATATATATATATATATATATATATATATTTACATGAATGGACTAATTTTAAATATATATTTTTTAATTAGTTCTTATAAAATTTTATTTTTTGATTTTAGTCCCATGATTAAAGGATTCCTTGAGTATTGACGTGGCTAATGGTGTATTCCTTCAATTGATTGACATCATGGTTGTTTGTCATATTAACAAATGATTACATAATCACTCGATGATGTCACAAAAAAATGTCTAATCAATAAATGATGATATCATCAAAATTATCAGTTAACCTAATTACATCATCAAGGATTAATTATTTTTATGGACTAAAATTAAAAAGTGATTTATTTTCAAGGACTAACAACATAAATGGATATATTTACAAGAACTAAAAACAAAAAAATAATATAAATACAACAAAAAAGTGGCATGTTTGTGAAAAGATATTTAAGCATTAAGCTAAATTTGTTTGATAAATAAAAATAAATACCTTGAAAAAAAGAGAAATTTGATTGATTAAATTGGAATCTTGTTTAAGTTACATTTTTTTATATTTATACAGTACAATTGACATCAATAATTCTTATATGATTACTACTCACTATTCTCCATTTTAGGAGGCCACTACACTGACAATTTGACTTGAAAAACTGCTTTCAACTGTATCCCATGTTTAGGCTTTGCTTCGTGCTTTGACTTCTAGATTGATCCCAACCGTAGACTACCTTAAGTATATATGTGTTGGGCCCCAATCAGTCATCTATAAAATGACTAAATCAATCCTTAAAATCTTGCATTTATATCTTCGAATTCCATTATCAAAATGCCTTTTGCCTTGGACTCTAAAATCAAGATTACTTTGTCAACAATTAACATTATTAATATTTGGTCAATAGTTGTCAAATTTTAGTTGTTGAATATTTGGTCATCTGTCGTCAACTATCAATTAAGTGTTAATTTAATTTAATGTTTAAATATTCTTTTGTAAACATGCCATTGTTTGTTTTAGTCCATGTACCTTTTTTGTTTTTAGTCCTTGCAAATATGTCATTTTTTGTTTTTAATCCATAAAAATGTTACTTTTTGAATTTAGTCCCAGGAAATATGTCACGTTTTCTTTTAGTTTCAGATGAATTCATCATGACGATGTGATACTTTTGATGAGGACATCATCATTTGCCGACTAGTCATTTTTTATGATGTCATCAAGTGATGATGATATTATCATGACGTCATGGTGACGTTAGGACCATTGAATTTTAAGAATTGTGAGAATGAATTTTAATGGCTGATTTTATTATTCTGTAATGACTCTTTATTATCAAGCAATAATAGGTAATAAGATTAAACATAAATCCTCATAATATATGAGCCACATAATATTTTTCCAACACACTTATCACGTTAGCGTGTCAATGCCACCTCATGAATTAGATGCCATGATGAGAGTTTTTGTTAAAAAATTTACTATTGAGCAATAATAAGACAAATCTAGACCCTCACTTATTTTGATTAGATGTAAATAAATATTAAGTTTCAAAATTGTGTCTGAAACACATACAAACAAAAATATGTTGAGTCTACATCTAATGGATCAGACGATAGTAGACAAATGTTGAGTTTGGATATTTAATGACCAGTTAATGCTTTGTGCTTTTGATATTCTATTTAAGGAATGTTCGATTATTCCTCTTAGGATTTTTCAAAAACATAAAGAAAGAGAGAACTCAAAAGATAAAGCTGCCTACTTCAGCAAAAGACATGCCTAGACTTGTAACAGTGTACTTCACAATACAAAAATTGATTTGCTCTTTGTCGCTAGATTTGGAGTACCATTTAAGAAAGATAATTTGAGTATTTTATTGGTCTATGTTGACAAGTATTTTTTTAATGTTGCAATTAGTACTCCAACACACATCTTCACCAACAGACAAAGGACATATGGAAAAGGTCGTTTAGAGACAACAATTACTTCCTCAGTAAGACTGTAAATACCAAAGTTTTGAAGTGCTGAAGTTACGAATTTTGAACGAGCATATCTCCCTCAAGCCTTCATCTCTTGTAATAGTTTTCTAAGTGATTCAAAAGTTCTCAAAACACTTTGTTTATCCTAAAAGTAATGACTGTGGGCTATATCTTGTATATTCGTCTTTAAGACATTAGCTTAGTTAGTGTACACTTGATCTTAAACAATACTTGGGATATTAGCTTGGCGAAGTTAATGTAAAAACTACTTAGATGAACCTAGGAGTGACTTGTCTAAACAACACTTGTATATTTGTGAAAGATATTGGAAACTTAGTGGGTTGTCAAAAATTGGTCGTAATCTCAGCGTAGAGACAAACCATTGCAAATTCGTGTGTCTTTATTGTCTGCTTATGTTCTTTTAACTAATTTTTGAATTGTAAAGCATGTTCGTAAAAATGGGTTAGAAAAGCCTTTGTGAAAATTATCATCTGTTGTTCCTTTCTAAATTTTCTTCAAAATCGATTGCTTTTAGATGATATGTTGTTTTGTGGAAATTTTATAAAGGGTAAATACTCATTTTCATCCTTGAATTTTTAAGGCACTGACATTTAGGTCCCTAAAAGATGGAAAATTAAAATTTTGTTCCTAAATTTGAAAAAAGTGTAACAAATTAGTCCTACCATTAGTTTTCTGTGTTAACTCAAACAGTTGTGCTTACATGGCCCTCCGATGATGATGTGACAGATGACGGTTGTCACATGTCATCCATGTGGTTGCCACATGTCGTCTACATGATTGCCACATGTCAAAATGTTGATTTTTCAGTTTGGTTTTTGAACTTAGTAACTTGCTATCATTTTAGTCCCTGAACTCAACCACTTACCCACACCTCAAACGTAACATGTACTGTCATTTTGGTCCTTGAAAATTCTTTTAAATTTTCAATTAAGTCTCATGTTACATGAAATTATTAGCATAGACATTATAATTGTTAAGGCAAATCATATTTATGTCTTAAGACGAATTAGAACCCTTATTTATTTTGATTAGATGTAAACAAATACTAAGTTTAAAAATTACGTCTTATGTGCTATCAAAACATGTTTTGCAAAGTATGTGTTTGATGTTTCAGATGATACCAAGATAGAATCATGATCTAATACGACATTAAACATGACATTTAAGACCTCATTTAATACTCTATGTCTAAGATTTATTTTGCAAAGACATTCTCCTATGATCTGTTGAATCCTATGAAGAACAAACAAAGCCAAGTTCTGAAATTTCTCAATCGTCATCAAAAGAAGAGCTTTGTTGCATAGACATCCTCTGACATAAAAGGTAGTGGTTTCCTGCTATAGTGTTCAACACACCAACGATGAAAATTGGTTTCTCAACATGAAGAAGTACGTGCATCGAATGCCCAATGACCATTTTCTTCATATGCGAGCTTAAAAGAGGAAATATGTCTATTTAGAGACAACAAATACTTGATTGAAAGAGACCTATATAAAACAAAAAATTTGAAGATATGAAGTACAATTTGAAGCGCTCATTATTTCATTCTTTGTGTAAAAGTTCTTTGTGTAAATTCTTGTAAAGTTTAAAAAAACTCACAAAACACTTTGTTCTTCTTGAGAGAAAAGACTAAGTGCAGAAATTGTTTATTCGTTTGTAAGATGATATAATGTTAGTCATTGTGTAATCAAACAAACAAATCTTTTTTGTTTATGTTAGAGCCAGCAGTGATTTGGCAGGACAAAAAATACTGGTTGTAACAAGCTTGGGGTAAAGCTTGAGTTAAGGAGCTAGAAGTGACAGTAACAAATACTTGTAACTTGTTGAAGTTAGTAGAACTTGGTTTGCCAAGAACTAGAGGTAGTCTCAGTGGTTGAAATGAACCAATCTATTTTTTTTGTGTCATATTCTTTTTATTTTCTCTTTTGTTATTTGAACTAACCTAGGGTTTGAATTTGATCTTTGCTTTTGAAAAACTCTGTTTGTTTTATAAAGATTCAAAACTATTGTTTGATTTGCTTTGCAAAAGTTTGATATTGGTTTTCTTAAGTCTTAATTCATCAGACGATAATTTTGTTATTTACAAAAAGGTTTTATTTGGTGAAAATCACAATTCAAACCTTCTTTTTGTGATATTTGCCTTTACAATAACAATTGCATATAAGAGGACATGAAAAATGAAAGTGTTAGAACCATTGTTTTATATATCCTTTTGTAGTTTTCACATTGTTGTTCAACGATTGAGTATTAGAAAACATATGACATACTAAATTGAGCATAAAATATTATTAATCCATTATATTCTCAATGGAGAAAGTGTTGGAATTTTCCGTTCCTATTTTCCCGAACAGTTTTTCTGTTGCAATTTTTATTGGAAGTGGGTTTCTGTACATGGTCTATTTTATGTCCACATTCAACCCATGTTGAGCAACATTCAACAACAACCCATGATCTTATCATCCATACCCATATTTTGTTGAGCTTTGTGATGGACAGAGCTCTATAAATAGAATCGGGTGCTCTTAGTTTTGATCACCAAACCTACTCATCTCTTTAGATAAAATACACCATTGAGTTTGAGTGAGTGAGAGTCTAAAAAGCTAAAATTATGAAGGCTTAAAAAGGTTTATAGTAATGGGTGGAGGTAGGTACCTCTGAAAATTATATTTCTTCTCTGCGTCTGTTGTTTGGTCTGAATGTGTTGCTTATGGTTCAGACTAGTATATTTATAAGTTTTTCATATGGTATCAGAGCCTTATTTGCCTCTGCCTTGCTTCTTTTTGGCACTCATGCGTTATTTTTGTCAGATATGGGCGCTCTGTTTTTGAATGTTTTAATTCATATTTAGACTGAAAATCATATTGGAATTGATTTTCATTTTTATCTGTGATTTAAAATGATAATTTTGACTATCTATATGGCTAAAAACCATCGGGTTTTCATTCAGGTCCGTGGGTTGCAACGGGGTGAAAGTGACTTGGCTCAAGGTTGAAGACGATGCATACGACCTTTCATTTTGTTTCATTTCTCTCACCGTTTTGATGCTACGAGCTTTTTTTTTTTGGAATCACTTGTTGCATTTTAGTACGGGCCATGTGACTAATGCTTTTAATAATATTAAAATCATACTCTACATAATTCTCGCTAAAGGCCCATGTTTGCTTTGGCTAGCCCATGTCGCCTTTAAAACAATTTGAAGGTTTAATAATTGTTTGTATATATAGAAAAACAACTTATACATTGCCCAACCATATAAGTTTTATGCGAAATACCTTAATGTCTTTAATTAATAATTGAATACGTACATGTTTTTCTAAATAACTGAATAACATATGCTAAACATTGTCTTCCCTTTTCATATGCCATAATTTTTATTGATGATTATACATATGATAAATAATTAAATTGAATGGTTTAGCACATATATGGTTTTGAATTATTTAGTGCATTTTAATGTGTTTAAATTATTTGTTTATTTAGTTTAATTGTATGTTTGAATTTGATATTTATTTAAGCATGCAATATTAAGTTAAATAATTTAAGCACCTTAAAATTAATCATTAGAGAGCTTACATGTTTTCTTTTTATTAAAGAATGATATGCATATATTGTTTATTTATTTCCTGAATTTTGTATGTATTATTTTATGATTATTGTACATGCAAAATTATGTTAAATAGTATTTATGCAATGTTATTCAACTGTTTGCATTATTGAGAAAAATTATGCAAATATTTAGCTCTTTATTAAGAATTAATTAATGTTAAGTGATTAATATAATTTAATTGATTAGAGAATAGCCACAAAATCTTTAATTGATTAGGTTTATATATATTAAGTGTTAAAATCACATTTAAAACATTAGTTGTGATTAGTCATATGTAATGTAATATAATTTGCCCACAAGAATTTTATTATATTTGTATGACTAATTAGGATAAAATATAAAGTTATATTTCTTAATTTACCCACAAGAATTAAGAAAAAAGAAACATAATTTGATAGTTTTATCATAAGTTTGAATCTAATTGATTAAGACTTTAGCCCACAGACAAGTTTTATGTCACTAGGTTCACAAACTAATACATGTTTTGCATTGGTAAAACATAATATTTTATTTGGTCTCAAATTATGAATAATGAGAATGTATGTTTGAACTTTGCAGTTAATCAATTAGCGAACATTTCTAATATTAAGTGTGATATTCCTAAATTGAAAGGGGACAATTATAAGGTTTGGAGGAAAATAATTCTCCTTCATCTAGGCTGGATGGGTATTGACTATGCCATTAGGAAAAATGAACCATCGGGTATTACATAAATTAGCACTCTAGATTCTGTTGATCTTCATGAAAAATGGGAGAGATCTAATCGTCTCTCTGTGATGTTCACGAAAACCAATAAATCTGCTAGTATTCATAGTTCTGTCGATCAACATGAAAAGGTCAAAGATCTTTTGAAGGCCATTGATGGTCAATTTGTTACATTTGATAAGGCCCTTGCCAGCACCCTTATAGTGCAGTTTTCATCCTTAAAAGCTTTGAAAGTTACCATGTTAGATTCTTTCCTAGTGCACTACATTTCATGTACTCTGCCAATGCAGTATGCCCATTCAAAATCTCTTATAACACACATAAGGACAAGTGGTCAATTAATGAGCTATTGTCTATGTGTGTTCAAGAAGAGGAAAGGTTGATAATGGAAGAGGGTGAAAAGCTATATTTAACTGCTCAGGGAAAGAAGAAAGGGGATTAAGCCAAGAATAAGGGCAAGATTCCTACTCAGTTAGTCATAAAGAAAGAGTCAAAGTGTTTCTTTTGCAAGAAGAAAGAGCACATGAAGAAAGACTACTCAAAATTTAAGAGTTGACTTGACAAGAAGAAAAGGCACATGAAGAAACAAAATTTACTTTTGTTTGTTATGAATCTAATATGGTTAATGTTAATCATAACACATGGTGGATTGATTCTGATTCTACAATCGATGTTTCTAATACCTTGCAGGGTATGGAAAACCTAAGGAAGCCAGTGGGAAGTGAGCAATACATCTATTTAGGAGGCAAGATGAGCTCACATGTGGAAGCCATTGGGACATGTAGTTTAGTTTTAAGCAACGATTTTATTTTGTGTTTAGAAAAAACATTTTACGTTCCAAGTTTTTCTAAGAATTTGATTTCTGTATCAAGACTTGCACCATTGGGTTTTTCCTTTAATTTTTCAGATTGTGGTTTTTCTTTAATTAATAAATCTAGAGTTATTAGTTTCTGTGGATTACTTGATGGGCTTTACTTTATTGAATTGCAAAATGATGCTACCTATAATTCTATGCATGTTATTGTTGGGTTAAAATGATGTGTATTGAATGAGGAATCATCTATGTTGTGGCACCGAAGATTGTGACACATCTCCATTGAGAGAATTAAGAGATTGGTAAATGAAAGGGTATTTAGTGCTTTAGATTTTACTGATTTTGAAACTTGTATAGATTAAATTAAGGGTAAGCAAACTAACAAGTCTAAGAAGGGTGCAAAAAGGGGCTCAAACCTATTAGAAATCATACACACTGATATTTGTTGTCCAGACATGGACTCAAGTGGTCCAAAATACTTTATCACTTTTATAAATGATTATTCATGACATATGTATCTCTACATACTTCATTCTAAGGATGAAGCTTTAGATACCTTTAAAGTTTTTATGGCCGAAGTGGAGAAACAATGTGGAAAACAAATTAAGATATTGAGATCCAATAGAGGTGGAGAGTGTTATGGTAGATACATGGAGATTGGACAAGCACTTGGTCTATTTGCAAAGTTTCTTCAAGAACATGAGATTGTTGCCCAGTACACTATGTCTGGTTTTCCAAATCAGAATGGTGTGGAAGAAAGAAGAAACCAAAATTTTATGGAAATGGTGAGGAGTATGAGGAGTAATAGAAAACTTCCTAAATTCTTGTGGATCGAAGCACTAAAGACGAATGTGTATATATTAAATCGAGTACCAACCTAGGTTGTCTCAAAGATACCTTTTGAGTTATTCAAAGGTTGGAAACCAAGTTTGCAACATATACACGTTTGGGGATGCTCGTCTGAAGTAAGAATTTATAACCCACAAGAGAAGAAACTAGACCCAAGGACTATCAGTGGGTATTTCATTGGATATGCCGAAAAGTCTAAAGGGTGTAGATTCTATTGTCCATCACATAGCAATAGGGTTGTGGAATCGAGAAATGTAAAATTTCTTGAGAATGACTTGATCAGTTGGAGTTGTCAATTTCAAGACATTGCTTCTGAAAAGGACCACTATGAAGCTCTACCTTCTATCTCAAGTAACAGATTGATTGTCATTCACACCCCTCAAGTACAAATGGGTGTTAGACAACCAATGATTGAAATTCCATAAACTGTTGAAAATGATCCTGTAGATCAACTTGCTGATGAGAAACAACAAGTTCCTCAAGAAGTAACATTAAAAAGGTCTACTATAGTCAAAACGTCAACAATTCTTAGTGATTATGTGTTGTATCTGCAAGAATCAGACTACAACATTGGAGCTGCAAATGATCCTGAATCATTCTCATAGGCCATGAGTTTTAATGAATCAAACTTGTAGTACAATGCTATGAAAGATGAAATGGATTCTATGGCATCTAACCAAGTCTGGGATCTCGTCGAGTTGCCTAATGGTGTAAAAGCCATTGGATGTAGATGAGTCTTTAAAATAAAGAAAGACTCACTAGGCAACATTGAGAGGCATAAGGCAAGACTTGTTGTCAAAGGGTTCACTCAAAGAGAAGGAATCGACTATACAAAGACATTTTCTCCTACATCTAAGAAAGATTCTTTTCGAGTAATTATGGCATTAGTAGCTCATTTTGACTTTGAGTTACATCAGATGGATGCGAAAACGACATTCCTTAATGTTCTTCTAGGGGAAGAGGTTTTCATGAAACAACTTGAAGGATTCTTCTCTAGTGATAATGAGCACTTAGTCTACAAGCTTAATAAATCCATCTATGGATTGAAACAAGCCTCCCACCAATTACATCTAAAATGTCATGAGGTCATCACTTTATTGGGTTTTGAAGAGAACATCATGGATCAATGTATATATCAGAAGGTCAGTGAGAGTAAGATTTGTTTTCTTGTGCTATACGTAGATGATATTTTGCTTGCAACTAATAATAGGGATTTACTATATAAGGTGAAACAATTTCTCTCGAAGAACTTTGATATGAAGGATATGGGAGAGACATCTTATGTCATTGGCATTAAGATCCATAGGGAAATGTCTCGAGGTATTTTGGATTTGTCTCAAGAGACTTATATTAACAAAGTTTTAGAGAGATTAAACATGAAATGTTGTTCACCAAGTGTAGCCCCCATCGTGAAGGGTGACAAACTCGATTTGAGTCAGTGCCTGAAAAATGATTTTGAGCAGGAATACATGAAGAATATTCCATATGCTTTAGTTGTTGGAAGGCTTATATATACTCGAGTTTGCACCAGACCTGACATTGCATATGTTGTTGGAGTTTTGGGAAGATATGAAAGTAATCTATGTATTGACCACTGGAAAGTTACAAAGAAAGTGATAAGATATCTTCAAGGAACAAAGGATTGCATGCTAACGTACAAACAAACTAATTGTCTAGAGGTGATTGGCTACTCAGATTCAGACTATGTGGGTTGTGTTGATTCACGAAAATCAACATCTGATTATATTTTTATGCTAGATGGTGGAGCTGTATCTTGGAGAAGTGTCAAGCAGACCTTGACTATTACTTTCATTATGGAGGCTGAGTTCGTTTCCTGTTTTGAGGCTACCTCACATGGTGTATGGTTGAAGAGCTTTGTGTCTAGACTTAGAGTTGCGGACTCTATTTCTAAGCCATTGAAGTTGTACTATGACAACTCTGCTGCGATATTTATGGCTAAAAACAACAAAAGTGGAAGTCCAAATAAGTACATCGACATCAAGTACTTAGCCATAAGAGAATCTGTTAAAGAAAAGAAAGTGGTCTTTGAACACATTAACACTAAGTTGACGATTGCCGATCCTTTGATTAAAGACATGCAACCAAATTATTTTAAGGATCATGTAGTACAAATGGAACTTGGTTCTATGATGTGATTTCATTGTAATACAATTGTTATTTTGAAACTATTATTTAGTTTGATGTTTTTTCATATGGCTTTATGCACATATTCATTCATTTTTTTTGAGAAATATCATTAAGTTTAGATATGAAATAAATATATGGTTTATTTATAAAGTTGAGAGCTAACATTTAGAGTGATATATTGTGGTACATGAAAGATAATAATCTTTATTAGAGAACTTATTGTCATTACTCATATTTAATTTCTAATTGTGAGCGCCTAACCAATTTAAAGATAAAAATGAATATTTATCTTTTTATAAATCACAAATTTACAATTTAATCTTTCTTGTTGTAACTTTTGTCTTTATAAGCACCATAGACAACAAAGTAAATTTTAAAAACATGGAAGATAGAATGTACAATAATTTTTTTTGAGGGATTAAATTGCACAATCATAAATCTACAAATTCAAGAATTCAATAAAAAGAAATGGTTCAAGTCTAAGAGTAAAAGTTACCAAATAATTTAGAAATTAAAGAGGAATTTAACCAACAAAAGTAATATGATTCACTACAGTTTATCAAAAATCTAAGAACGTTGGATTAAGATAAAACAAAACAAAGACTAATAATACTCTAATCTCTCTCTAATCTCAAATCCAATACAAAATTTCTCGTTCCTCTTCATCATCTTTGCTTCAGAAGCGCACCGGAAAACCCTAGGCCGTGTGCGAGAGTCTGATTCTTTCACCCAAACATACACAGAGGTGACTACATATACTTCACTTCCATCTTCCAACTATAATAACTGTTCCTTATATTTGTTCTTATATTTGCTTCAATCACGAGTTGGATCTTTTGCCCACTAACCCTTTTGTTTTGTTTTATGTTTTTTTAGAAGCAAAGTCTGCTCCTTTGATTTGTTTTGTTTATGGGTACCGTTGTTAGTAGTAGCAGTGAAAGCATGTGTGATGTGCATCTGGTGTTGCAGTTTGACTTGAAGTTTCCCTGCTTTGACTAGAAAATTTGACCCCTTTTTATTTTATTTTGTTAACTGCGGAGAATGAAAATACTGAAGATGGGTCTAACTTAAAGAAAATGGAGAAGGAGGGGAAAAATATGAACTTTGACATATAGATGGAGTTCATGGGTTTCAGGCTTTGACACCAATACTCATCAAATTCCTTTTTTTTTTTTTTAAATGGTTCAACAAAAGATATCTACTTATGGATTGCTGTTTGTCCAATACTTTTTTTTTCTTTGTGTTCAAATTCCAACTCTATCTGTTGCATGTTTTAATCAGTGTGATTTTGTTACGTGCGGCACCACTGTTTTTTTTTTTTTTTGTAATTTTGGTTTCCTTTACCAATTATAAGATCATGTTAGCTTGCAGGTATTACAATTATGTTATGTTCTGTGATTGTTTACCGAGTGTGGGAAGAATATTATTCCATTTGTATGGGTACCACATATCAGGGTGTGTAGTACAATACACCGACTTATCTAATCGTTCTTCAAGCTATGATGTTATACACCATTTATAAATTATAATGTGTAAGCTTTAGCTAGATATTTTTACTTGTAAGTTGTCACTATTGTTTACTGCTGCATAGATTAGGACCTTTAGCATGAATGCTAAGAAGTTATGCTGCAGTATAGCTTATAGGTGAATGGTGAATCTCCGATCATTTCATTCCAAAAGTTCTCTTAATATGTGCATTTGCTGTTCTTCTTTGGTTCCTTTTTGGCCTTTCTTTGAATTTTCTATGCTCATGGTCTTCGGAAAGAACTTCTATGTTAAGAAAAATGGAATTTAACTTAGTTTCTGCATTTAAATGCTTTAAGCAGAAGCATCAAATATTTATTACTTATCCTCTGCTATGAAAAAATATATTCTTGTCATTTTAAAGCAATTTTTGGTTACTGAGAGTTCCTAGATATACTTCTATAACCTAATATTTGAGAAAATGAAGTTGAAATATATTGCATAACAAAATCTAATTGCTTGAATGCACCTTGAGCCTAGAGTTCTGTTGGCTCTGGGGTTGAGACACTACTGTTCTAGTAAGTGTACTAACATTCTCGTAACTTTAGTTCTTCACTGCTAATGGCTTATTATTGAGTCTGTAATCATTGAAAAGGATGCTTATAAATTTACCAGTGTTTGATTCTCTCAGCCTTTATCTCTAAACATGCATATGCATATGTAGCAGATATACATAATATTCCATGATAATTGTATTGATATTGTTCAATAATACGAGTAAATTTATTAAAATATTTGTGATTTTGTAAGTGCTTTTGAGTGATGGTTAACTGATTGTCACCTTCCATTTGCTAAATTTGCTTCCATTTGGTTGCATTTGTAGGCTATTTTTTCAGCTATTGCCAACAATGGCTGATGGTGAATCTGACAAGAACATTGAGATATGGAAGATCAAGAAATTGATCAGAGCATTGGAATCTGCAAGAGGTAATGGCACCAGCATGATTTCTCTGATTATGCCCCCACGTGATCAAATATCTCATGTCACTAAGATGCTGGGAGATGAGTTTGGAACTGCTTCAAATATCAAAAGCAGGGTGAACTGACAGTCAGTGTTGCTGCCATTACTTCTGCTCAACAGAGGTTGAAACTGTATAATAAGGTTCCGCCAAATGTTTTGGTTCTTTATACTGGCACCATTGTCACTGAAGATGGCAAGGAAAAAAAAGGTGACAATTGATTTTGAACCTTTCAAGCCTATCAATGCATCACTTTACCTCTGTGATAACAAGTTTCACACAGAAGCTCTAAATGAACTTTTAGAATCAGATGACAAGTTTGGTTTTATTATTATGGATGGGAACGACACCCTTTTTGGGACATTAACTGGAAACACTCGTGAGGTGCTTCATAAATTTACTGTTGATCTACCAAAGAAGCATGGTCGAGGAGGGCAGTCAGCATTGTGTTTTGCTTGTCTTCGCATGGAAAAGCGGCACAACTATGTCAGGAACACTGCAGAACTTGCTACTCAGTTTTTCATCAATCCTGCTACTAGTCAACCTAATGTTTCTGGACTTATACTTGCTGGTTCAGTTGGCTTCAAGACTGAGCTGAGCCAGTCAGATATGTTCAATCCTCGTTTGCAAGCAAAAATATTGAATGTGGTTGATGTTTCCTATGGTGGGGAAAATGGTTTTAATCAAGCTATTGAGTTATCCACGGAGATGTTATCTAATGTGAAGTTTGTTCGAGAGAAACGCTTGATCAGAAAATACTTTGAAGAGATCAGCCAGGACACTGGGAAATACGTCTTCGGAGTTGAAGCACGCTGAAGGCTCTGGAGATGGGTGCTGTGGGAACACTTATTGTGTGGGAAAATTTGGATATTAATAGATATGTACTGAAAAATAGTTCTACTGGTGAGATTGTCATAAAGCACTTGAACAAGGAGCAAGAGGGTAATCAGAGCAACTTCAGAGACTCGCCCACCTCAGCAGAGTTAGAGGTTCAGGAGAAGATGCCCTTGAGTGGTTTGCCAACGAGTACAAAAAATTTGGATGCTCGCTGGAATTTGTGACCAACAAATCTCAAGGATCACAATTTTGCAGAGGGTTTGGTGGTATTGGGGGTATCCTTTGCTACCAGCTCAATATCAGATCGTTTGATGAGTTATCTGATGATGGAGAAGTGTATGAGGATTCCGATTAAGCATCTGTTATACTCTTTTAGTCGAATTTTTGAATAATAGGATGAAGCACTATAACCTCCATTGCAAAAAAAAAAAAAAAGCCGTAGATTTTACTTGATTTTTTTTGTACCAAGACTTTGTCCTTTCTTGTTAAATTCATCATTTATGTATTAGTAACTTCCTTTGGTTTTTTGTTGTATACTTATTACAACTCTGGGAAGTCATTCTTCAATTCAAAGATATGAATGTTTCAACGTCTCAAGGGGTGTGGCATCTACATTTCGTGGTTCTATTATTCTCATGACCTGCTTGGATCGCTGTTATTCTCTCGAGTACTATATTGTGGTGCAGCATGTGATAATTTGTTTTCGGGTGAAAAATCAAAGTTGACAATAAAGCACGTGCAATATTAATCGTCCATTATTAGTTCGGTGGTTGAGTTGCTTATGCTTTCAGGCCTTCCACGGCAAAAGTATATTAAGTAAGCTAAATTGTAATTTTAGTTTTCCTATAATTTTTATTTTTGTGATTTAAGTGAATATGTTAAGTTTAAGGTTCAATTAGACCGAAATAAAAGAAAAATAATATATGTAGAATTGAAGATTGAATTAAAATTACAGATTTTTTAAAACATGGGAACTAAAATCGCAAAAATAAAATCAGGGAATCAAAATTATGGATTAGGAATTGTAGGTGGATGAAGATTATAATTTAGCCTATTGACTATCAAAGTTTGAATACAACTTCTTTAAGTAGTTTATCTGTTTGGATCCCATTCACTTGTGAGTCAAGTTCTAGGAAAATTTCTTCCTACATCAGTCCAATTTCTTCTACACCTGGTATATGGAGTGAAAAATCAATTTTGTCCCTCATTTAAAATGTGAAACACAGATTTTCAATTCGTCTCTCATCTCACACCATTCATTCACACTTACACCATTTCTTCTTTCAGTTTTGCCCTCTAAAATTTTCTCATCCTCTTCTCTTTAATCTATGCTTGATCTTCATTAATCTGTGGTTCATCTTTATCAATTTGTCTATGGTTATCGTGGTGTTCGCCATCGTCTTGCTATCGCATTGTGAGCTGTCGTGAGTCCTGTTGTCACCCTATGTGTTTTTTTTTCCCTGTGTATTGAACCTATACGGATTGACAATCTGTATGGTCTATACAGATTACCAATAATACAGATTGTCAATCCGTATAGTTTTATATGTTTTAATTATTTTATAAATAACTATGTTAATACCTTTATATATTTAAAAATCAATGTATAAATTAATTATGTTATTTAATTATTTTATAAATAAATATATCAATACTTTTATATATTTAAAATAATTATATATAAAATAATTAAATAAGAAAATGTGGAAATTTTTATAATGTAATTTTTTGAAATTTTAGTTAAATATAAAAAATAGGTAATACTATATAAGAAAAATGTTAATGAGGACTATATTTGTATAAATATTATTACATTAATAATATTAAGTATTTATATAAATAGCGATTTCAAGTATAAAAAATTTAAAAATTTATTTATACATTGATTTTTAAATATGTAAAAGTATTAAAATAGTTACTTATAAAATAATTACATAATTATTTATAATATATTTAAAATAAATTTGTACATTGGTTTTGATTTTATATTTTAGTTTTCTTGATTAATCATTTAAAGTTAATCTAAACTTTTGTATTACATTTGTTAAAATATACTACATTTGATAAATACTACTATGATTTTAGAACATTTATTAGTATGGTTTTATTCTTCAATATAAGACTATTTTGTTTAAGTTGTGGGTTGATTTGAAGTGAATGTGTATTATTGGTGAATGAAGTGTTTAGGTTAGAAGAAAAACATAATCAAAATATGTTTAAAAATATCATAAATTTTTTAGTAATAGAATGATGACATGAATTGATATTAATATGAAAATTTATAAATTATGGTTAGAATAAGAGAATTGCATTAGACTTTAGGTAGAGTTTTAGGTAGAGCCTTAGGTAGACATGTTAGTGGTGATGAGGAAGAAGCCTAAGAAAATCAGCATGTAGACAACAGGTAGCAGCAACTGTTGCCGAGGATATTGACCTTGTGGATCATGCTGCTGACGAGATTTAAAAGGAGCTTCACGAGCCTGTTATGGATCATGTAGGTGTTGATACAGTTTTCCAGGCAGGCCCTAAGATACATCGGTGTTGATGTCATATGCTGATCATGTGGCAACCATAGTTTGGACAGAAGAGGTAGTTATTTGTTTAATTATAACATATTTAAATAACTATTTGTCATTTTAATTTACCTAATTAATTTTAATTATTTGGAAGAACGTACTGAGTTGAAGTTGGCCTCTCATGGGAGGAAGGTGAAGAAATTTAGAAGGCCTTCACCTGAGATTGAAGGCATAGTGGCTGCTATAGGATTAAGTTCTCTGATTACATGTTCGTTGGAGACAAGTGACAAGGGACTTTTATTTGCTTTTGCAGAGATGTGGCACAAGGAAACTAGAAATTTTCATCTGCAGATAGGAGAACTAACTATAACCCATAATGATATGGCATCCTTATTATATCTACCCATTATAGATGCCTTCCATAGCTTTGATGCAATTGATTTAGAGGAGGTTGTTGACTTGTTAGTTGAGTTGCTTAAAGTCAGTAGACAATACACAAAATATGAGACTGAGCAATGTAGAGGGGCATATGTTCGCCTTGCTTGGCTACAAGACGTTTATCATAGCAGATATGGTGCAAGACAATGGGCCCTAGCAGCTCGAGCATATTTATTGCATCAGGTAGGTTGCACACTATTTGCTAACAAGAGTGTCACAATACCAGTATGGTATTCTTGGACGCATTTCGTGACCTTAGCCAATTTGAAGGCTTTTCATGGGGAGTGATTGCACTAGTACATATGTATGACAATTTGAATATTGCATCCAAGCATATCATAAAACATCTTGTAGGATATATCACTCTCTTGCAGGTAATTATAATGATTTTTATCATTGTTATTTGTTTTAAACTTTATATGTATTATTGATTAGAATTGTTATTTGTATTTTTTAATATGTGCAGTCTTGGATCTACGAGTATTTCCTTACAATTGAGTCCATTATTGCTTATGAGGATTCCATGAGAGGAAACCACATGCTTCTCACTAGAAGTATGGGAAGGTATTATCAGTGACGACCTATCGTAAGTGCTTGGATAGACTGACACCAAATGCTGTTTGTTGGATACCTTATGGTGATCATCGTGCTTTCAAAGAATTTGAGCTCATTTCACTATTTTCTGGATATATCATATGAGGTTCATCTATTGTTAGACACCAACCAGAGAGGGTATTACGACAATTTAGTTATGTTCAGTCTATTCCTCCACTTCCTACTGGTTGGAGAGTTTTGTAGTTTTCCTGGTCAGTGTGCAATTGGCTACATGAAGTGGTTTTATAGGATATCTCACCTATTCATGAGTCTGCCACAACTTGGGGAGCCTCTTAAACATCCACCCATGGTGCATGATGATACATATATTATACCAAATCCACCTGTGTTGCCCGTTCACTCAACAACTATGCCGCAATTATTACACCTACAGTTGTTGATGTAGACATGGCTTGACATGCAGTGGTATAATATACTTACAATTCGACTAATATAATTTTTTCCTTATATGCTTCCAATATTAATTATTGACATTGTTGTCAATGTCGTAGGTCGTTTTCCAAAAGATAACAGAAAGCTTGGAACACATGATCAACATGAGGATGATCACTATTGGAACTAATGCATACACTATGACTCAACATTGTCTAATATTAACTAGGGATGTCACCGAGTAAGGAAATGTTTATGTTTGCTCAAGACGAAGGAGGGATACATAGGACAAAGATGGTGGTGGACAAGTAAGATGATATAGTTGGGATTGATTGAGTACTGTAGGATATTTGTATATAATATGACTGAACATTGTTTAATATTTTTATTATTTGACTGACTTTGTATATGACTATGGTTAACATTTTCATTTATTTGCTATTTGACTATTATGTTCAATCGAAAACAAAAATTGTGTTCATTATGCAAATATGATTGGAAAGTGTTACATGCATTATCCATGTTGTCACAACTATGCAAGTTACAAACATTGTCCAAAAATAACAAAATGTTCAATCTTCTCCTAAATCAACATATTGTGTGGTCAACCTCATGTAATTAGTATACTGGTGCATTCAACTAATATAAAGAGTATGCCATTGTTTTGCTTGATAATGACAACGTGTTGACCATAACAAAGCTGTTGGCAGCATGGGACAACCATCTTTGAGAAATACCTATTACAAAGACAAATACACATTCAAATGTTCATAACACATGTTATAATAAAAAAATTTAACAAATAGGATGGTCATTGTTATACCTGAACAAAATGATTGACATACATATGACCAATACATATAATGTGGTGAATAGAACTATCTCTTGGTGGTTGGCTTCTAAGAGGAAAAAACGTCATGTTTTGTTAGAGAGAAAAAGAAACAAGGATGACGTTATACCTTGATGCAATCACATAACCCATATCACTAATATTCATCCACTTATCCATGGTTACCTGCACGTAACAATTTTAATTAATATTATCAAAAAAATATTTATATATGAATACGTAACAAAAAACTTATATACCATGGATAATCCATCAACAAGTAGCGACTGCTCTAAATCCTCATATTTGTTTATGCCATCAAGCAGGTATATATACTCATTAGGCCATTGTCCAAGTTCTTTCAGCAAATGATTACGAACCAAAGACCATGAATCTTCATCCATACCTAATAAGGCAACAATTACACGATATCCACAATTATCATAAGCTTTGACATCGACAATGTTTTCAATGAAATCCTGAATGCATGAATGAAATTGATTCAACATTGGCATCTTTCTCTTCAGTTTTGTTTGTTTAGATGATGATGCAGAACGTTTCAGTGTGGATGAGCCATTTTGCACCAAATATAATGCATCCACATACTCCTAGTAAGACGGATCACGCTTCGTTGATCTTTGTTGTTTGATCATCTATTTCTTTTGAGCACCTTTTGTTTTGACATTTTCAGAAGGAGCACACATCCAATTTAGATCAGGGTAGACAATTTCCCAAAGTTTACTCTTTAGAATCACTTTGACACATATATCAAGCTCTTCAAACCACTTGGAAATGGCTTCCATCTCTTCCGTTATGCAAAATTCGGGCTCAGATAAACCCAGGCCTGAAAAACTTAGCCTCCAACAAAACATATGGACTGTGTCAAGTGGTATGCTACCAACAACATATCTAGCTAGCTCACATGCACATGAAAGACCATGAGTAGTTCTCATAATACATCCACAACGAGAATTGTTAATGCTAGCATAATTCACTCGCTCAAACTCAACAACAATATGGTTTAACGCATACCTTGATACCATGTCAATTAGTCTCTTATACAAGGCAACTTTAAAAACATATCCGACCACATGTGTGCTTGTCTCAAAAGATGCCTTAATTTCAGTGTGTTGCAGAGTGATCATGTTGTTCATGGCTTCCCAAACACTACATAGGTCTCCAAGGCTATTCTGCAATAGTTTCTTTAAGGCCAATGTGTAGACTCAACCCTGCATTTGAAAAACACAAACAATTATTTTTATCCATTAATGTGTTCTTATTAAAACCAATATACATTTACAGTTTTCATACCTATTAGTTGTTGTGTTTCCTAAATGCATCACCCTATTCGTCCATGCTTTAACAAACCTTTGTCTGTGGGGAATCAACCATGTTTATTTCACATAGTCAACAAACATTGACCATGATGAACAAACAATTTCAAACTTCACAAGGCAATCATCGTACTCTATCTCAGTAGGACAATCCACCAGACTCCCCCATGCTTCCATCACATAATCCTATGCATTTTTTTTACCACAAGGGTTTTACATTTTGCCTTCACATTCTTATCAATGTGAAATCACAACAGGTTAGTTGCTTCACATATTAAGTTCACCATCCAGCCTTCACCTCCCAACATTGGTTTCGCTTGCAGCTTAAAAGGACAAACATTTTCTATGTTAGTCACCGTTTGTACTAAATCTTTCTTGTGTGCTCTATATTTTTCACTCATCTCACAACCAATTAAAAGAAATGATGTCTTTTCTCTCATTCGTGTTGATGTGTCTGACCTCATTATCGTAGCCACAAAATCAATATCATACGCAACAGTATACATGTTTAGTCTTCTTGGGACATTTATTTACTTACTTTAACAAAATACAAAATCATATAAATACCTGAGAATTATTAAAGACATAAGAACAATCAATATTTTTAAACACACCAAGTTCCTCTCCATTATCTTCATCCATATTAATTTCTTCAGACATTATGCTTTTAGATATCCACTAATCTTCGTTCATCTTAACAAAACATTAATAAAAAAATTTCAATGACAAACTAACAACAACTAATGAAATTTCATAGGTATAGCCTATACAGATTAACATATAATAAGTCATACCTCTATATACATATAATAATAATTTATCTCTTAATAAAATATATGAATTGTTATCACTTATAATTAATTCTAATTATGTATAAATAAATCTATTTTTTTTTTAAAAACTTCAATGTTGAAATTTATTTTAAAATCTTCTACGCTAGACAAAAACATTATATAGATATATCAATAAATATTTTTTTTAACATATACTATTACACAATTTTATTATTTTTTTGACTACATACAACACCCACCACGACGACAATCATGAACTCAATGTGAACTGCGAACGAACCATTGCAACAATACACTTTGATGAAACCAACCGCAACACGGAAGGAGGAGTTCAGCCAACAAAAAAACGCAACTAAATGGTGTAAGAAAACAAAGAAGGAAGGAATGAAGAAGTATAATGGGTGTAGGAGAAATGTGATTGGTGCAGTAAGAAAATCCCAAGTTCCATATATTTTGTAGGGCTTTACTATTCCCACCCGGTTTTGCTAAGTTCACCCCAACTTTTCTCATTTTTTTAAAAAAAATACACTTAACAAAATATGTTTTCATCACATATCTTGATAAAATCTTGTCAAAATACGCAACAAAAATATTTTTTCTATGAAGTTGGACAAAATATGTTGAAATACAGTGATAATATGTTTCCTCTATATATGCAATTGAAATATATTTTCATTGTGTATTTCGATAAGAATTTAACAAATTTTGATAAATTTTGTTTTTAAATCTCTTTAATAGGATGTAAAAGTCAATATGATGTCAATGTTACTTATGTTAACGCATTGTTACTTGATAACATGAATTAAAACAAAAAAAATTACAATAACTAAAATTAAAATAAAAAATATTTAAAGGACTAAAATCAAAATCTTCATATTTTACAAGGGCCAAAAGATTATTTAATCCAATTTAAAATTATAAGAATACAAAACTAAATTTTTAAAATCCCTCCCATTTACTTCCCTCTATTAAAATCCCTCTCTCCTCCCCTTTTTTGAACCAAACAGTCCATTAGGGATCAAATTCGGTTGAATAATTTTTTTTTCCAGAGGGATCAGATCGTATTCTCTTGCAGGGAAAAAAAGGTTTTTGGAAAACATTTTGCACAGTAAAAATTGTAAGGTGCCATGCCAAATGCTTAACATAACACATAGGCACCTTACGCTAAATTAAGCAGAGCTCTAATAACAAAGAGACTCGTGCATACCAATTTTCCAGACACTAACTTGAGTCTTTTACCTTTTTTATTTTCTCGTGATGTTTAGGGGAAAAGGGGCATTGGTACTTAACGTAAACGCATACACCATGGCACATATGGTATGTTGCAATTTGCAAATCACACACTGCAAAGGAAAAATAAAATATTGGCATAACTTGGATAACAAGACTTTCCGGTAAACTATGGGTGATCTTATTTCACTAATAAAATATTGGCATAGCTTGGAAAACACCACTTCTTGGTAGCTGTATACCATGTGATCTCATCCCACTAATAAAATATTGGCATAGTTTAGAAAACAAGACTTCCTGTTAATTGTATACCTCGTGATCTCACTAATATTTTTTCTTACCAAGAAAAAAATAATGCAAAGTAAGTTGCCATCATCTATACCAGCATTGTTTAGTTACACTGACTCTAATTTAGAGTTTCAACCTTCGTTCCCTTCATAAAATATAGTTTGAGCTATATCGGTGTTTATGTGACTAGTGATTGATATCACAATGCAAAAATTCCAATGGAAGTAATGTGGTTGGCTATCTCCACAATTTGTAAAAACGAAGTATAGTTGGTATAACAGAAGCATAACAAGTTTAAGAGCAAACTAAATGCATGTTTGGGTATCCATTGTAAATGGATGTAGGTGACAAAATGAAATTTGCAAAAGCATCCCCAACCTTCCTCTTGCGTTCAGTTTGTAGCGGACCATTGGGTTTGATCTCAGAATTCATGCACAGCAAGTAGGATTGGAAACCAAACATGCTCCAAGTGTCTAACACTAATATGCAGATTTTTTTTATCCATAGGAATTGAAGACAATATCAAGGAGTTTACAACACTCGCACACCGTGCTCAACAACTGAGCTAGACCCCCTTGGTACTAATATGTAGTTTATAGCAAAAGAAAAAATGCATGTTGGAACTGTCAAAAAGAAATAGAGAGAAGATAATAATAAGAGATATGGATGATTTATTTATTATTTATCACATGCACTAAGATTCCCATAAAAATACAGATACACAAGGCAAAATTTGTCCTCACTTCTCATTGGCTATTATACCTTTACAAGGAATACTAACAACACTTTCTCTAATATATTCTTTCTAATTCACTCTACTAAAGTTTAAAATTTATTAGAAACTACAAAATCACGAATAAGGATCATTAAATAAGTAGTGATGTCCATAAATTATTGTAATTTCCAATAAACTTTAACTAATAATGAAGAGTGCGTTAAAAAAAAGTACACTGGAGTGTGTTACTAGCATTTCTCATACCTATAATAATACAAAGTTTGGGGCTTCAAGAATCTGCAAGTTCTATAAGTTGATTGACCACATTTGGATCTGCAAGGGTACTTGTATCTCCAAGTTCATCCAGCTGCCGAGACGCAATTTTTCTCAGAATTCTTCGCATTATCTTTCCACTCCTTGTTTTTGGAAGGCCAGGTGCCCAATGAATTTTATCAGGTGCTGCAAAGGCTCCTATCTGAAATGTTAAAGAAAAGAACATGAAAATTAATTTATAACTAAAGTTAGGAAACAAAGAACAATAGATCAACAAAGTAATCATCCTGAGAGTTTATCAAGGCACAGTAGTTCCTTGTTGTCGGCTTTGAAGTTTGAAGTACAGACCTGCTTTCGAACTATGAGTACAAGGTCCTTCCGCAGTTCTTCACTGTAAGGAACACCATCCACAACTGTAACAAATGCATAGATGCCCTGTCCTTTGACCTACAGTAGTAATGGTAGTTGATTCAGATACAGGTAGCAATCCTTTAGGGATGCTAGTAATAGTAGTTGATCCAAATACAGGCAGCAAACTTTTAGCAATGTTATACAGAAACTGTACTTAATTTCTTTCATACAATAACACATACTTATGACTCTCACGTAGAAAGAATATTATACAGTCATACCTCATGCTCCACACCAACCACAGCAGCCTCTGCACATTGCGGATGTGAAACTAAAGCTGATTCCACTTCTGCCGTGCCAATTCGATGCCCACTGCATATGATAGCAACTACATCAGACTAGAACATCAAATAGAATAGAACTGCATGGAAGATATTCATGTTTAAATGCTTACATATATAAAGAATAAAGCAAGAACTTATAAGATTGAGGAATTATCAGAAAAAGCTTTAGAAATTTAAAGAATACCTAACATTGATGACATCGTCAACTCTTCCAATGAGCCAATGGTATCCATCTTTATCCCTGAAACAAAGTTAAATGAGTATATTATAATTATCCCACACACACAGTTTCATGTTCTGGTATTTCCTGTATTAGGTAAAACTACAGATACTTAATTCCCAAAGGTTAAACACAAATGCAAAGATTATTATATAAGAATCCTGGAAACTGGCAAATATGAGCATCTATGTTAGGGATGAGGGTGGAGGTCAGTCTGTGACTGTACCAAAGCCATGGCTGGTTTACAGCAGAAAGAATAGAAAGTAAGTAGTTAGGGGTCATAACTGATTTATAGTAAATCAGTTATGACAGCTCAGCATTAGGAGTTTATATAAATAAGGCTTGACCCTTGATGAAAGGGCAGCTTGGCTCATTTGTAATTGTGACAAGGACTTGCCTTGTGTAAGAGAGGAGTGCCTCTCTTGTAACGGAATTCTGTTATAGAGTGATCAATACATGTTCATTCTCTATTTCCCTATTCCGTGTCTTGTGCTATTCTCTTTACTCTGTGGTGAGTGTGTAAGGGTGAGAGAGTATAGAAGATTCCTAACAATCTAATGTTAGTAAAATACTAACCTGCTGCAACCATCACCACTGAAATAGTATCCGGCAAATGGCTTGAAATATGTTGTTTCATATCTTTCATGATCACCATACAGAGTTCTGAATGCCCCAGGCCATGATTTCTTCACACACAAATATCCATTGCACTCCCCTTCTATTTCAACACCTTTCTCATCCAGTATGACAGGCTACAGTTACAAATTAATTAGTCAGTGATGAAGGCAAAGTGAAATAGTGACATAGAGGTAAAACAAATATTAAATTATAAAATGAACATATAAGGTCAGCATAAAAACCTGAACTCCAAAGAAAGGGAAAGTTGCAGAACCAGGTTTCTGGGGCCAAGCACCTGGTAGTGGAGTTATCTGCAAGCAAAAAACAAAAAAGAAATTGAACCAAAGACAGAAATGCACAAACATGATAAGCTTCTCTCCCTCATATGTGTGTGCATGTGGTGATGAGATTGAGCCTATACTACTATACAAAATCTAACTCTCCATTACCACTTGAGCTGTGCACATGTGGTACACAAGTACACAACAGATTAAATGTGACTAATGGAATGAACCTATCTAACATGTTCAGTGTTAGCCATTAGAACCAAACCAAATTTAATACAGATAATCATTGGAAGCTACAATACCATGAAGCCACCTGTTTCTGTTTGCCACCAAGTGTCAGAGATAGGGCACCTTGAATCTCCAACTACATTGTAAAACCACCTCCATGCACTTGGATTTATGGGCTCACCTACACTTCCTAGGACTCGTAAAGATTTCCTTGAGTAGCGAGTAACAAACTGCACAAATTACAATGATTTGAATGAAAAATAATTTAATTAAGAATGAATGGAACTCTACACCCTTGCATCAGACAGTTCCCTTGTTCTATCACTCCATTCAGATATTCCAGTTGGAACTTTATTCAAAATGTCAATATAAAGTACAAGTTATATTCCTATATGATGTGCAAAAATATCAATTTTACATGAGGATGCATCTAAGCTTCTTTTGGTTAAAGATTTATAATAAATTATCAGAATAATTAATGGCCTATTTGGTTTGAGAAAACGTTTTTTGTTTCCATTTCCTGTTTTCATGAATAAATACAAAAAATATCATATTGTTTTTATTTGTTTTTGTTCTAAAAGATTTGTATAAGAGATGATGTAAACAAGATGTTCTCAATACAATAACAGCTCGCTTCTTTGAAAATTGGAGCAATATTAAATTTCTCCAACCTTCAAACTGAGACTAATTTGTGATATGATTATGACCAGAGGAAAGACAAAGGAGATTAGGCATGCTGGGTTGTGTGTGTATGCAGAAGCATTTATTCATAGTCAAATGATTTTTCAGAGATACTAACACATGTTATAGACGTATCTTACCGCATCACCATCACGCATGAGAGACCGCACCAATGTCGGAGCAGTGTAGAATATTGTCACCTTATATTTGTCAACAATGTCCCAACATCTCCCAGCATCAGGATAATTAGGAGCCTGCATTCATCTTGATATCAGATTTGAAGTGAGGCATTTCTTAGCAATTCCTTGACTCTCACAAGTTTCTATATATGAACTCAATGAGCCAATATTATGATCTTGCTGGAAATCACGGTACTTTTATTTATAAACCATGTACATATACTTTTGTTAAAATATGTAGCCAAGACACTTTGTGTATCTCGAAAGCTCAGTATGAGGGAATCAAAATAACCATGTATGTAACCACATCCTAGACAACCAACTGATCAGGCATTTAATAATTGGCCTCCAATTCTTAATGAGGGCCTTTTAACAGTTAATTTTGTTTTTGTCCGTTCAGTAAATATTCTGTGAGCTCAAAAAATATCTCAGAGCACTATATATTTACTTGTATAACACATTCTTTATTTTTATTTTTTAGAATTCATAACCAACAACAAGCAATAACCAAAGCATTTTTCCTACTAGGTGGGGTTGGCTACATAATCAAACAATGTCGTTGAGCTTAATCTAATACCAAGTCTTTACAGTAGCAATTTGATCCAGTCTTTTATATTGGTTTCTCAGTTTTTCTTGATCTTCCTATACTACTAAAGTGCTAATGCGCTAACCTCCATCTGTTCGACTGGGCTTCAACCATTCTTCTTCTCAAATGGTCAAATCATCTTTTAGAATCTCTAAAATGTAGAAATATGAATTTACAGTTGAATTTGTCTTTTTGGTTCCACTAACAACATGTCAATTGGATTCATTTTCACTAGCTCTTCCATGCATTATGCATATAAATGATTATCACCATGTTTCAAGTTGAAATTTATTACCCCTTCATACACAATAACAGATGCACCATTGAGCATGGGTCCATAAGTGACATAGCTGTGCCCAGTAATCCAACCACAATCAGCTGTACACCTGTAATCAGGGTATAAAAGAGTTAAATAATAGTGAACCAGTTTTCATCAAGATCATGTCAAAGATAAAAAGATAGAAGATAAACTTTCAAGCATACCAGTAGATGTCAGACGGCTTGTAGTCAAATGCATACTTAAATGTTGTTGCAGTGTACACCATGTAACCACCAGTTGTATGGAGGACACCCTTTTAGAAACATTTATATTAGAAAAGCAGCAGCCTCAAATAAAGAAAGGAAGAAAAAGGTAACATGAATCAAAGTACAGCAGTAACAGCACACAAATACCTTAGGTTTTCCTGTGCTCCCACTTGTATAGAGTAGAAAAAGTGGATCCTCTGCATCAACCCACTCCAACGGACAAGTAGTTGGATATTGAGGAATGACATCCTACAAAAAACAGTAACATGGTAGCAAAAAACAGGTTTAAAGAAGTGCGGAATTTTATCATAATTATAGGTAACCATGAACATTGAAAACATATTTAATACCACTAACAGATTCAAGATTCACAGCAAACCTTATCATCAGACACGAACAAATCTGTTTGAAATAACTGAACTGAACTACTGAAGAAATTCAGACTGAAACAATTGTGTAACTAATTCTTATTCATGGCACGTAGACATTTTGCACAGAGTACAGAAAATAGAATTAATGATTCTACACTTAGCTTAACCATGTGAGGGTATATATTGTATGCAATGGGGTGAAAACATTTATATACCAACCTGCCACCATATATCACGCCCTTCCTTCCATTTGGTATCTACCCTCTTCATTGCCAATGGGTTTTCATAAACTAGGCATTTATCTGTTTAGACAGGGAAAAGAAGCAAAACAATAAGATCAGAGAAGATAATAAGGGAACACAATGAATTAGAGACTAAATTGGATGTAGCATATACATCTTCACAAACACCAAAGGTAATACTATTGCTCAGTTCAGTTGCAAATGTCTGTTACATAGTGAAACAGGTCAAATGGGATGGACAACACTGATAAGTACCATAGATAATGTGCAGAAAAAGATATAAGTGAACTGTTTTTGTATTGGGTCTGACCCAAATGAACTCAGATCCTGTGTTTAGAGAGTTGCATACAATAAAGAAGAAAATCCCTAGGCAATTTGAGAGGCTCAGACTCTCCCAAGTTCTAACCAAAATCCCTATCCCCTCTCTCCACTCCTAACTTCCTGTTTATATACCTTTCCTCCCTGCATGCTCCTGCGCCTTATTCTCTCATACTACAGACTGCCAGCATGGTAGTTAGTTAGTTATGGAGTATATTCACCCCTTCCATCTCTCCTCCCAGGGCCTGATCCAATGTGCTGACCCTTTTACCCATTTTCTCATATACCTAAGTAATTTTGGGCCTCGGGATCTCATCCACAGCCATCAAGGGAGAAGTTTTATAGCATCCCAGCCTACTCCATTAGCCAATATCAATATTAGTGAAGTCAGTTTGGATTAATGATTGTAAAAGAAATTAAAAATTGTCACTGATTTCTAAGTGCTAGATTTTCATCTTATGACATTTTCAAACTATAAAAAAAAACTTAATGATGTAGAGGAAAGCCTACTCCAAAAAGCCAGGCTGCTAAGAGGGGAGAGCATCTACTTTAATTATTATTTGTGTCTGAAGCCCAGCTGATATGGGACTTTCTCCTATGTCACATACTTAATATCTCACAAAATATAAGAAAAATGCAAGAGACATGAACAACACCCATAAGGCTATTAAGGTTAGTGACAAACTAAAAAAAAAGGTAAAGTATGTTTTTGGTCCCTCTAAAATATTGCAAATTCCGTTTTAGTCCTCCAAAAATTTTATATCCAATTTCCGTTCCTCTAATTTGGAAATACTTCACTTTTGGTGCCTAAGGTGGTCATAATTAACATTTGATGGCTGTTATAAACTGCCAGAAAATACAGTTTAGGACCAAAAATGGAGTATTTCCAACTAAGGGGGACAAAAATAGGATAAAATTTTAGAGGACTAAAACCGAATTTTAAAAAAATAAAAGGGACCAAAAACATACTTTACCCAAAAGTAAAGTCAAAAAACAGTACTCATTTTATTTGAAGAGTTTGACCTATCTAGTATCTACATGCTAGTAAGCTTCAATTTGTCAACAGTCATAAACTTTGTAGCGGTACATGATAGTTGCTATATTTATTTAAGAGATTATATCACTCAAACTTTAAACAAATCAATGGTATTCCTACCTATAGAGACCCCATTTTGGGCTGAATCATTGATTGCAGCATCAACAATATCTTTTAGATAGATAGGCTTAGGGCCCCTTTTAACAGCATTGCAAGTAATAACAACTTTTGGTTTACAATCAATGATTCTCTGGGAAAGAGCTTCTGCAGAAAAACCAGCAAATACAACCTAAACAAATAAAAATAAAAAAAGAACTATCAGTGTTAACTCAAGAGGCAAGTGAAACATGTCAAGCAATTAGGTAATTTTGACATGACTAAACAAGAAATGGTGGCAAGGAAAATATTTTTAGGTTCTTGAGTGATACCGAATGAACAGCACCAATCCGGGCGCAAGCAAGCATTGCGATGGGAAGCTCCATAAGCATGGGCAAATAAATAATTACGGCATCTCCCTTCTTCACACCAATATCTTTAAGGTAGTTTGCAAGCTGCAACAAGAAAAAAATTCAATCATTCTGCCAATCTCCATTGTGTTTTCGCTCGTGAAAAACAAAACATATTAGCGCACCCGAACTTGAGAAACTTCATATTGAGTATCCTCTTTGTATTGCATGCAGACAGAGAGGAAAGTCAGAAACTCACCTGGCAAACTTGTTGTAGAAGTTCAGTGTATGTCAAAGTACCATCCAAACCAGGCTCATTGCCTTCCCAGTAAATGGCAACCTTGTCACCAAGTCCAGCTTCAACATTTCTATCCAAGCAATTATAACAGATGTTGGTGATGCCACCCTTGAACCACTGAAGCAATGCAACAACAAATGAACACACACACACAAGGTCAACCTCACTCAGTCTCTAAACAAACACTATCAGAAGGAAAACAAAAACAAGATCCAAATGGGACAGTGGAAACAAATCAATTACCTCAATCTTTATATTCCCTTTCCTCACATCAAAATTTTCATCACACACTTTATCACCCCATCTCTGTTTCCAATAGAACTCTGAGGCAATCTCAGACCAGAATCCAGCAGGATCCTCAATGGATCTATTATACATCTTCAGATACTGATAGATCACAATCATACACAAACACATAACTAAAAGACAAAAAAATAATTATTTTTTTTTTTACAGAATCTTGTACAAACACTGAAGCCCCTTTCTCTTCATATGTTAAGAAGCCAAAATCATTGAACCCCAGAAAACATTCATGAAGCTGCAATCAAATTCAAAATTTTAACACCGATCAATGTAAATACTCTGAAACCTGTTCTGGGGACTGAACATTGGCTTGGCTAGCAAAGTCCTCACTTGGAAGAACGAAATCATCCTCTTCAGTGGCGAGAGATTCACCAAGTATCACAGCATTCAAGTGAGAAATGTGACCCGCACCTGATGGAAGAAGCTTCATTGATTCCACATGGCGCAGGAAATTGTTGGTTCTGAGATTAGAAGCCATAGTAATGGAGCTTTTCCTCTTCCTTCTCCTTTTGCAGTTCCAAAACAGAGAGGCAGAAGAACGAGGCTTATTCAGAATTGGATGGAACGTAATTGGGTGAAGAGAGTCACAGGGTGTTCCACCCAGGTGAACAGAGACTGGGTTATGGGACAGAGGAATCATCTTGACATAGTTGTAAATGTGTGTATAAAAATTTAATTAATAAAACAAATCCTGAGGAGCCGCATAATAGGAAAGAAAATAATGTTTTCTTCTAACACTAAGTGAACTAAATTTAACGTGATTGAAAAAAATAATCATTAAAATTAATCCAATGAATATTAGTAATTGTTATTCATAAAGTTAGTAAACATTTCACACTAAATTAGTGATTAAATAAAAATTACTCGTATTATTTTTTATTTTCTAACCTAATTCCATGGGATCGGAAAGCTAAAAATCTTAATTAAGATAATTATACGAAAATGATGGTTAAAACCATAGGACTATAATAAAACAAAAATAAATAAGTAAAATTTGTCTTTTCTTCCAAAATGCAACTAGTCATAGTCTTTATTGGAAAAATTTTGCACTCCACTTTTTTTAGGTGAAGGACTTTTTGTTAGGGTCAACATTCATTGTGATTCAAAAACTAAAACCGATAATAACAATACCAATTTGTTATGATCCCAAATGGTCAGAGAGGCGGCACAGAGACTGTGCACATGAGGTTAACTTTTTTAAGAAAATGAACCAAAAGATAACGGCAATTGCTGGCAATGAAAAAGTTTTCAATTCAAAGGAAAGAAAAGAAATAGAGACTAACTTTAATGAACTCAATTTCCACAAAAGACTGCAGAAATGTTGCAAGGCAATATGAGGTGAGTGAGAGAGACTAATCAGTGAGGACAGATCGAAGCTGTTGGCAGGGTTTGGAATTCACCTCTCAAATCAAATGATTGGGTTAAATAGGTCTCTTCATGACAACATGGTGCTTTCAATGATTGGTTTTTGTTATATAGGAATCAAAGATAGATGATACTAGGAGGCTTATAATATTTACACATTTTATTCAATTGAGTTAGACCTCTTTAGTACTTTAATGATTAGTTTGTGGTGCGAATTTTGATTGGATTGTGGTAGCAGAAGCACCTTGCCGGCTTGCCGGTTTTGTTGCCTGGTTTGGCCATTTCTTGCAAGTTACAAAGCATAGTGTCATCCCCGGTTTCTCTCCTGTGGTTATCTATGGTATTTCAGCCCCAATGAACTAGCAAATTTTGCCTTTTCTTCTGTATTGCACAGTTAATTTCAGTGTCATTTTTCGAGGATTATCAACATTAAACTCTTATTCATGATGAATGCTGGAATGACACTTGGCATGTAAAATAGGAAGTTGATAAATTTGAAACGAGCTTGTCCGTGAGAATCGCAAATTTGTTTCAAGATATTCTAAAATTTCAGTTATCATGTTTATGTATTTTTTTTAAAAGTGAATTACACTCTTGAAAATTTGATGAAGTTACACATTTTTATTTTTAATCCTTGCACTAACTTTTCTGGATTATTTAAACCATTGATATATATATATATATATATATATATATATATATATATATATATATATATATATATATATTATAAAATGACATTTTACCTCAATCACAATTTATTATATATTTATGATTTTTACAATAATTAACTTAAAAGTCATGTCAATGAATAATTTATGATGGAATGATAATATAAAATTGTTTCACACCATTAATCCATGACCATTAAACTCTAAACATTGCACTAATATCTTTTATATATTATTTTTTTAAAAAAAAAAAAACTTATGAATTCTCTAAGCTTTAATTTAGCACATGCTTCTTAGTCCTTTTGTCTAGCTTTTATTTCCTTTTATACTAAAAACAAATACATTATATCAATCCTTTTAATTGTTTTAAAAACATTACATCATATCTTCTATATGAAAGTTAAATGCCAATGTTTTAAAAAAAAAGGGAAAAATTTGTACAAGTTCATGAAACCTCAATAGTTTCAATGTAATTTATTCTTTTTTTAATGATTTTGATTCTTCTAAAGTGAAACATGCATATTGGAGGGTTAAATGAATTCATGTTTGTTGATTAAAATATTAATGATTAATATATATAACAAAAATTAAAATTAATTATAATTTTAATCATTGATTTTTTTTAATTATTATTATTGTTATTAATATTATTATTTGTTTTCTTAAGTGTGTTTCCTCACTTTGAGAGGAGCCAAATCCATTTTCATACGAACAAAATTTAAAAATTAATTGATTTTTATTTTGCAGATTTGGTGTCTTATTATTTTTTTTTTAAAGAATTTGATCCCCACTATTTTAGTTAGGGGTGATGCTAGATGCACCCAGCATTATTGCTGGTGCACCAAACATTTAATGTTAAAGGACAAAAATACCCCTGGCATTATTTTTAAAAATTTTGTGCACCCAACGCCTTTCTCACGCATTCGCGACTGTTATTCTTCTTCTTCTTCAGCCCCTACGTCGTTGTTCTTCTTCTTGTGCTGCAGTGTTCGTCTATGTTTTGACGACATTGAGGACCTGCTCCACCGTCGACAGTTGAGGTAAGCCTCTTCTCCCCGTGGATGTCATTTCCGTTTTTGCTTCGTTTGTGCTTTTGTACTGTGTAGGGATTTAGTTGATCCGAATTAGAGGTAGGTTATAGGATTATGCATACGGATGAAGTAGGATATAGATGATCCGTAATGGATTTTAGGTTTTACGGATGAAATAAGCAGAATACAGATCAAGTTGATCCGTACGACGCATACGGATCAACTTCATCCGTATGCTTCTTACGGATCAACTTGATTTGTATGCACGTTACGGATCAACTTGATCCATAAAATTCATACGGATCAAGTTGATCCGTATGACCCTATTTTAATTAAAAAAATGTAAAATAGGTTTAAATTTATGAAAAATGTTTTTATTAGGGTTTAGGGTTAGTTTTGAGGGTTTTAGGGTGAAGTAGAATACGAATGAATAATGAAATAAGTTTCAAATTATGCTGTAATTCTTTGATGAAGTTGATATTGCTTTGAAATTTGTTTATGCTAAAAAGTTTGGTTTGTATTGTATAATGTTTGAATTGTTTGAACATGTTGATATTGGTTTGAAATTTGGTTAGTTTGTAATACTTTTGACTTCAGTGGAATACCTTAAGCCAAATGACTTTAAATAAGTGAATACCTCAAGCCAAACCATGGGTTAAGCAAATACCTTAAGCACATAACTTGATTTTAGCTAATAGGAGGAACTCAATCTTTTTACCTTTTTAATTACTTATCCTATAAGCAGTTATGGAGAATTTCATT
The DNA here is from genome assembly GCF_004193775.1 of Glycine soja. NCBI lineage: Eukaryota > Viridiplantae > Streptophyta > Magnoliopsida > Fabales > Fabaceae > Glycine > Glycine soja. Next base: position 35,889,574 of record NC_041020.1, on the reverse strand, counting down.
GACATACCTAAACTAAATGTGAACCACATACTTTAGATAAGTATTTAGCCTATTAATTACATTGTGATGAATTTGCGTAGTTATACAACTTGTATATGTTTAGGATGCCAACTTCCTAACAAAATGGTATATGGTGTCCGTCCAAGCATTGATGAGAATGACAAGTTAATATAGTCTCTCTGCTTGAAGGCTTTGGATTAGGAAATGGTAGAAAAGATACAAAAGGAAATGAAAGGGAGTGGTTTACACCACTGCAGTAATGCTCTCAGCCTCCACAACCTCCTGTATCCGCTTTCGTGGAGAGGTGACACAAGGAAACTAACAATTTCCATCTTCTTGTTGGGGAGGTTAGCATCACCCTGGATGATGTGGGTCTCTGCTTCATCTTCCCATTGTTGGCGCCTTTCATACCTTCGAGCCTCTACATGTCGACAAGGTCGTGTTGATGTTGGTGGAGTTACTAGAGGTCTCCGGAGAGGAAGCTAGGACTGAGACAACACATTGTCATGGGCCATACGTACGACTATCTTGGGTACGAGATATATATCAGAGGAGATGTCAGGCCGGACTTTGGACTGCTGTAGCTCATGCCTATGTTCTGCATATTTTAGGTTGCACTCTTTTTGCTAACAAGAGTGCAACCCATGTTCATGTTGTTTTCTTAGACGCTTTCTGTGACTTCAGTCAGAGTGGAAGCTATGCATGGGGAGCTGCCGCCCTAGTGCATATGTACGATCATTTGAATGAGGCTTGTAGGAGCAGCGACCGACAGCTAGCTAGTTACATCACTCTATTACAGGTAATTAATATGTTTTTGATAAGTTAATTACAACTATGTTTTAAATATTTTTTTAAGATGTTCATTTGACATTTGTATGATTTTGATTTAATCTTTGTAGTGTTGGATATATGAGCACTTTCCGTCAGTTGCGGAGTGTATGGCTGATCCGGACTTTGATGGCGTGTCACCACGTGCATGTCGGTGGATTGCTGCAAAGGCTTCTTTGAAGTCCATATCTACATCGACATACAGGCAACATCTAGATGGACTCAGGATTCCTAATGTTTGCTGGATGCCTTTATGGTGAGCATTGACCCGTTCGGGAGTTTAATTTGATTTCATGCTTCTCCAGTCATCTACGATGGGGGCCCGTTGCCATCAGACACCAACCAGAGAGGGTCATGCACCAGTTCGAATTCATGCAGAGTATTCCTCCAGAGGCTATAGATTCCTGGGTGTCGTTTGAAGAAATTGACGACAGGTGGATGCACTACTTAGACCATCTTGCACCAGCAAGTCAGATTCGTGTTGTGCCAGGACAATGTGCACCCGAGTACATGGACTGGTTCCTCCTCATTTCTCATCCATTCATGACAGCGGCACAACCATCAGATCCGCCGCGACATCCACCTATGACGCAGGATGCCTCATTTGTGGAGCCACATATACCTCAGGTCCCAGTGGCACCAACAGCAGCACCGGCACATGCCCCTTCTGATGTGGAGCAGCCTAGACATGCAATGGTACGTATTACTATTTGGTTTGTTGTATCAAATTTCATTTACCTCAGTTATTGTAATACTAATTTGGTTGTTTTCTATTTAATAGGATGCTTGCCATGCGATCGCTGAAAGGTTGGAGTGTCTACTCAACCTAAGGATAGTCATAGCAGGCATAGAGACACACGAGGTCAGGGAAGAATGCATCAGGATTGTTAGGGGTGTCACAACAGATGACAATGTGTATCTGAGGTCTCGACTTAGGTGGCGCACGGATCAACCATAGTTTCTTTAGACATTTTATATTTTCATATTTGGACGATGTTTATAATTTTCTTGTATTTGAAAACATTTTGTTTTTGACTCAACATTTTGTATATTTTAACTTATTTTGGTTTATAATTATAATTTTATGTTAATTCGTCTAAATATTAGGGTTAACATTAAAATCTTATTTTTAAACTACTTACCCATTAATGACGTCACAAGCTAGTTGTGTGTGTCTTCTTTTTAGTTTAAGCATGGTTAAATATTGGTTTTTTTTATTATTGATCTAAGAAGAAGATGCATATTGGGCCTAAATACAAGCCCCAACAAAAAAAAAAACAGGACACAAAATTGTTGAAACACGACTCTTTGCCAAGTATACCCTTATGCTTTAGGTTTTTTTTTTAAAGAAAATACCCTTCATGGAAACATGTTTATGTTGATCACAAAAGCACAAAGAAATGTGTTTCTATTTTGTTTCAGTTGTCAATCATTTTGTATCATTTATTTTTTAAAATAAATATATATTCTCAATGAATGGCAATATAAATCCAACTTCAAAATAAACAAAAAATGAAACAATCTAACATAAGTGTTAAAACAATACAAAATACATGCATGTAGTGAAACTAACTAGTAGTATTCTCAATGAGTGGCTTGTGTATAATTTTTATCATGTTGAATTAAATTGGCGATGGTGTTGTCAGTGGAGTTGGTTGATGGCTCTAGTTGATGCAAGCATGTCATGATTTGGTTTATGGGTCTTGGTTAATGCAAAGAGGCCAATGAATCTTTGTTGATGCAAAGAGACCACAGACAAGTCTTTGGAGTTGGTTTATGACTTTGGTTGACACAAGCAAACTATGATTTAGTCATTGGATGTAACCAACATAGCATATAGTTTAGTAGGCTTAAGGATCACATTTGAGCAAAGACAAAAAACATATATGCTACATTTTTGTTGTCTTAAAGTTTTAGGATTCATTTTCAAGACATTCATCCCTATTTTTTTTATTATTAGTAATATTATTATTATTTGGAATAGAATGGTCACAGACACAACATAAGGGTTTGTTCACTGATTCATTTGTCTTTTGGTTTACCAACTTTGATATCAAGCTTCCAATGAATACCGAATTTGTTGATTTAGGTGAACCATGAACATAAAATAATAATCATACGGTTTCATTCGCTAATGGACACGAATTCAAACATTACATTAACTTCAACATAGTGGAAAGAAATAAAATTTGCATGAAAAACTACAACTAAGTAATACTAATTTTGCATTGAATCATGTTGCGACCGAGACATGTCGTCTTCCATTTCCATTACCTGTTTACTAAAAACCGCTAAAATTTCTATTGACCCAATTTTTTTCCAATAGTTAGACTGCACTAACACCTTTAGCATGTCATTGTTAGTTTTCAGTTCAATAATTTCGAATTTGATAACTTTATCTGAATACTCATAGTGGCTTGGTTGTAAAAAAAATAATCGCCTTACCGTTTGTGTTTCATGCATACCATAAGGGGGAATCCCATGAGGTGCAACTTGCTTGATCAAATCCTTCGGTTCATCCATGGTACATCCGAAAGGAATGTAAAACTTTTTGAGATTTTTTCCTGTGAACGAATAACCAACAAACTTATGTTGGCGTGGCATGTTCCACCTCCCTTTGTAATATAGCAGGGCATCATGAGTAGGGGTCATAGTGGCTTCAAGTAAGTTTAATATACCATCTGGTGTTCTACCAATGGTGCATAATAACTCAATCGGACCAACACACGAAAATTGATGATTACACATTAACATTGTGTTAACATCATCATCATTTTTCAATTGCATACATTGAAAGCGAAATTGGTTACCTGTATCTGTGAATGGCTGCCTGTAGTAAATTTCATCCAAATATTGTTTGTCGGTTAGCTGAAGGGTATTGTGTATTCTGGTTTTAAGCGTTTCAAAATCACAAGCGTTAGGTACTTGAATGGGTGTTGGAGTGGAAGTTTGAAAATAAACACCACTATCGTTGTGAATAATCAATCCATTTGGAAAAATAAAACCCAATGTGGAGTTCACAATCATTGTGAATAATCGATCCATTTGGACAATGTTTGATTTTTTACAGTGTTGGCGAGTGTCATATACATAAGTGGTTTTCACTAACATTGCTTCAATTTTTTTAAAAAAAATAGAGATGCGTGCAGATGATTTCTATTTGTGTTGTCAACTACAGCAATGTGGTGTCAAGCTTTATCTTGCATTAGAATGTGTTGTCAAGTCTAACAATGTCGTGTCATGTTTTATGTTAATACACATACATTTCACAATGTGTTGTCAATTCTGACAACGATGTATCATACATGCGTAATTTGTAACGATCAACACCAATTAATTTATTTCTTAACACAACAATTAAGTAATAATTAAGGATAAACGTATCACAACAATTTATATCACATGATGATTAAAATATAAAATTAGATTTGACCTACGCGCCTTAAGTAATAATTCATTATAAAATAAGTAAAAAATAATTAAACAAACATAGAAAGCTAGATAACTTGGTGGGAACTATGTGTTCAAAATTAATTAAACAAATATACAAACATAGATAACTCTAATGTGAGATTAAAATTCATAACGATCAACCATTACAAGGTACATGTTCAGTCTTCATTTATGTCAACATAGTCTCTTTTGAACATCATGAAGCTTCTATAAGGTTGCATTCTACTAATATATGGAGTTGGTCATTGCTTTGCCTGAGGATGAAAATTGTTAGACCATAACAATGCTACAGGCGGTAAAGGATAATGGTCTTTTAAATAAACCTGTTGTACATGCAGAAACAATATTAACTCAAGTGTACATAACTGATTGCATAAATTTAAAAATAACACTATATATCTTGAATGTACCTGAACAAAATGATTGCCATAGACGTGATCGATACAAATTATGCAATGCACAGAAGAATCTGTTGGTGGTTGACTTCTAAGAGGAAAGAACGTCATGCTTTGTTGTTGGGACAATGATTACATTATACCTTGATGCAATGACATATCCCATCTCGCTTATATCCATCCACTTATCCACAATCACCTGAATGAAACAAATATACACATCAAAGTTAATTCTTAAAAAGCAAAACATAAATTACATACCTTGGTTAACCCATCAACAAGTAGGGACATCCTTAATTCGTCGAATCTGTCTATGCCACCGAAGAGCTTGATATAGTCATCTGAGAATTTTCCAAGTTCTTTGAGCAGATGGTTGCACACCAAGGACCAAGACTCTTCACCCATACCTAATAAACCGGCAATCGACCGATATCCACAGTTTTCGTCAGCTTTGACATTGACAATGTTGTCAATGAAATCGTGGATAAATGGCTGAAATTGATCCAACACCATGATGCTTCTTGGATTGGGATTGGGCTGGTCAGAAGATGATGCACTACACTTCACTGAAGAATTGCTATTTTGCACAAAATGTAAAGCATCTACATACTCCCAGTACGATGGATCACGCTTTGTTGACCTTGGGTTTCTGTTCATCGGTTTCTTCGGTGCACCTTTTGTGTTCACCTTTGCTGGAGGAGGACACATAGAGTTTTGATCAGGGTATGCAATTTCTTGAAGTTTACTCTTTAGAGTAAACTAACCATAAACATCAAGTTCCTCAAATCTTTTAGATATGGTTTCCATCTCTTCCTTGATGGTCACTTCGGGCTTAGATAACCCTTGGTATGAAAAACTGAGTCTCCTCCAAAACATATGGATTGAATCTAGTGGGATGCAACCAACAACATATTTAGATAGCTCACATGCACAAGGAAGACCGTGCGTAGTTCTCATGACACAACCATAAGTGGAAGGATTCTTGCCAGCATAACGTACACGCTCAAACTCAGCAACAATCTGATTTAAAGTATACCTTGAAACCATTCCAATAAGCCTCTCATATAAGGTTTTTTTTTTAAATATGCCCAACCACATATGTACTTGTTTTAAAGGATGCTTTAATTTCAGTATGCTGCAACATGATCATGTTGTTCATGGCATCCCAGACACTACATAAGTCTCCAAGGCTATTCTGTAATACTTTTTTTAAAGCCCAATGAGCAGATTCAACCCTACATTTGAAATACACAAATAACAATAAACATATACAATAATAAAATTCCATTAATTCATCAACCTTAATAGAAATAATTGAACATTTTCATACCTGTTTGTTGTTGTGTTTCCTAAGTGCATCACCTTATTCGTCCAGGCTGTAACAAAATTTTCCTTGTGAGGGATTATCCATGTTTCGTTAACATAGTATACAAACATTGGCCAAGGTGAACAATCAAATTTCTTAAGGCATTCATCGAACTGCTGTTCCGAAGGACAATCAACCAGACTTCCCCAAGCATCCATGACATAATCCCAAGCATTTTTTTGACCAATTAGTGATTTACATTTTGCCTTAACATTCTTGTTTATGTGAAAGCTGCACAACAAATTTGTACACTTAGGGAATACAGTTTTCACTGCATTCATCAATGCTAGGTCTCTGTCAATCACAATAACTCCAGGGAGGACATCACGTCTTAAAAATATACCTTGGAACCATTCTAAAGCCCATACCACATTATTAACACGTTCACCCTCCAGATATGCAAAACCAGTAGAGAATGTCATCCCTATTAGTGTCACACCAACAAAGTCAAGTAGTGGGAGTCTGTACCTGTTTGTTTTCTAGGTACTGTCTATCAAAAACACCAAATTACATGCATTCACTAACTTGACTGCATCAGGGTGACACCAAAAGATATCACGTACCACTTCTTCATCCTTTAATCTATGCCAATGAATATATTGATCCCGTTCAATAAGCTTCATTAGATGTTACATTTCAGTATCACTTCCTCTAATGGAAGAATGATATGCACTTCTTGCATTGTATATTTGTTTGATGGTTGTACAACTATTGGCATTGTGTTCCTTCAACGTTAGCAGGATGTTTCTTGGTTTCACCATTGACTTGGTCATATCAGCAATAATTATCTTTTCATCCTTAGTCAATTGCCCAACGTTTGGATGTCTAACTAATGACTTGGCCAATTCATGATTATGAATCCCACACATCAACTTCACCATCCAACCTTGCCCTCCAACCACTGGTTTCCCATGAAGCTTGAAGGGACACCCACATTTCCTAGTCCCAGTATCTCTTCTAACAAAATCTTTCTTCCTACACTTATACTGACCACTTCTTTCACAACTAATTAACACAAATGAAGTCCTTCCTCTACTACCAGTGTTTGTGTCAGACCTCATAATGACCGCCAGAAATCCATTTTCATGAGCAACGGATCGAGTCTATTGCAAAACATCATCTCGGGTACCAAACACCTATAACACAACCCACACCATTTTAGTCTTCTAAGGGACATTGATTTTATGAAAATAATAACAAAAATCAACACTATTACCTGAGAAGTATTGAACGCATCCAAATAATCAACATGTTGTTCATTCACACCACATTCTTGTTCATTTTGATCATCCATATCAACTTCTTCAGATATTATACTGTCATACATCCATTGATCTTTGTCCATCTTAACAACAAATCATAAATTTCAACAACACAGACATACAACACCTAACCGCACTATACATATAATATCAGACAAAACTCTACATAATCTTTTACTCCACAGCATTTTATAAACACTACAATTCATAATCATATATAATAAAATGCAAAAACCCTATATCATTCTACATACGAATTAAATCAATTACACGTATAAACAATTAATTTATTTTTTAAAATGCCCATACAAACATAGTAATAATTAAAAAAATATTAAACTTAAATAAATGTTAAAAATTCAAAATCTGTAAACCTTACGGATGAAGTTGATCCGTAAGGCTTATATGGATGAGGTTGATCCGTATAAGCCTTACGGATCAACTTCATCCATAAGGCTTATACGGATCAACCTCATCCGTATAAGCCTTTACGAATTAACTTGATATGTATGTATAATATTAACATACGAATCAACTTGATCCGTATAAGCTTTACGGATCAACTTGATCCGTATGGTTTACAGACTACTCCTCTCGCGCACACCTAGCGGAAATGTGTACCTCGTATGGCGATGACGATGAACCAACCACCGCAACAATGAACACTGACCCCTTCACCTTCACCCAAGCTCACCTATCTCAAGAAAAAACCACACCAAAGAAAGAAACAGAAGAACAAAAAAAGCATGGAGGCGTAAAACACTGCTCACCCAGCTTTTTAAGGAAAAAGATAGAAGAGGGGCATTTTTGGCATTTTTTATAAATGATGGGTGCACAAGCAATTACGGTGGTGAACCTTAGCATCACCCTTTAGTTAGGAGTGTTTAGCAGGATGGATACGGGCCCAAAAGGCCCAAACCACACTAACCCAATTGACACTACAGCAGGCTTGTTTTCACCCACAAGGACAATCGGGTTTATTGGGTCTTAGGCATATCGGATGGGTTTATTCGGCCATAGGCCTGAATTGGGCCACATTCATTTTTTGCACCAAATATTTTATTTAACAAAAAAATGTTTTTTTATAAACTTTTAAACTATCTTAAAAAAAACTATTTTAAGCCCATTTTAATTTTTAGGCCCTACACAAAAACAGACAATCTAAGTACAATTTTTTTAGTAAATTTAATTGAAAAAAATCAAAATAACAAATAAATAACAATGTTTATCCAATCTAAGCATCTCGACCATCAATCATAGTTAATTGAGTAATAATTGCTAGGCATTCATTCATCCACCATTATGTCAATCGACATGTCTAATTGTCTAAGTCATCAAAGCTATTACACAATGAAGATAATAAAAAATCAATTATGTTCAAAGCAAGGCAACCCAACATCACTAAATGTCATTATAACAAATATCAACACTCCCTGCTACACTAGTATGCCAAATCAGTCCTCAGCGAAGTGATTCTTCAAACACACGGCTAGGGCTATGCATCAGGTGGGTTAGGATGGGTTCAGCTTCAAAAACCTCATATTTTTCATATTGTCTCCGACTGTTTGACTCCACGGTTTAGGCGAGTTTCAATTTAAGCAGATAACAGGTTAATCAGTTTGGTATACACAATTTAGGCATCATTAAGTCGATGATCACTAACGAACGCTCTCTCTAGCAGTTGCTACTTACGGTAGCCATATTTTCCGATGATGTTGAGGAAGAGTCTCTGATAGTCAAGAGCTTGACCTTGGAGACAAGCAACCATTGGAAAAGAGCAAAGTTGTTTCAAATAATGGATCTAATAAGATCAACATCTCGATTTTGAGATGTTAAGAGAATTGAAGCTCCCATGCGTGGCTTTCGCTGAAAAGGCTTAAAAGGTGCCCGTGAAGGGAATAAGAAAAGGAATGAACGAGAAAAGATAGCCTTTTGTTAGTTATTTTTTTATTTTATGTTTGGCAAAATTGTATTTTTGGTCCCCTGATTGTCTTCAATTTCGATTTTAGTCCCCCTTTAAATTTATTCACGAATTTAGTCCCCTAGTTATGTCAAATCTCCCCAAGCCCATATTTGAGCGTTGATTATCACAAAGAAACATTGACTATCACATGTCACATTCTGATTAGATACGAAAAGGTGCGCTCAAGAGCCCGCTCTAACATTTTTCTGTTCATTGTCCGATCAGAATGTAACACGTGGCAATCAACGTTTCTTTGTGACAATTAACGTTCAAATTTGGGCTTGGGGACCACATTTACAGTTTGACATAATTGGGAGACTCAATTCATGAATAAATTTAAAGGATCACTAAAATCGAAATTAGAGACAACTGGGGGACAAAAAATGTAATTTTACCTTTATGTTTTATATCAATTTCTACTTAAAATTAATTTTGATTTTTGAGTTATCAGGCTCATAGCATCTTTGGTGGTAGATTTCAAATTGAAATCTTAAATTATTTTTTGGTGGATTCCATAAAGTCACGTGGGATTAAAGATTTCTCAAGATCTTTATCATTTTTTCTTTAGTGATAGATTTTATTTTAAAATATTAGATAATTTTCTTAAATATTTAATAAATTAAATATAATTAAGTAATTAAACCCATTTTTTTCCAGTCATTGATGTGCACCTTCTTCCTTCCAAATCTTTTTTAGAGGCGAGAGCGGCGAAGCAACAAAGCTTCAGAAATGAAAGAAACAAGTGAAAGGCATTTAAGGGTTTAAGGTTACTAAATACTGATGAAAGATCTGACCAAGTGGAGGTAGTAGGGTTGCAATTGGGCTTAGTATTGGCCTATTGAGCCACTTCGGGGGTGATGCTAGGTACACCAGCTTTATTGCTTGTGCACCCAACATTTTTTGTTAATTCCAAAATTATCTTATGGTTGATCCGTATGGTTTGTACGGATGAACTTGATCCATAAGTATAATTTAAACATACAGATCAATTTGATCCATATGACTCATACGGATCATGTTGATCCGTACAAACCATCCGGATCAACTTGATTCGTATGAAATCCGTATGACTCATACGGATCAACTTGAGTGAAGGGCATTTTTGCCCATTCACTTAAAATGATGGGTGCACCAGCAATAATGTTGGGTGCACCTAGTATCACCCCTACTTCGGTCTTAAAGCCTTAACACTAAACGTAGCCTACATAGGTAATTACAAACTTACAAACAGTATATGTCGGGCGGGTCGGTTTCGATGGTTCCAAAATTTTAGACCTGCACCCTCCAAAATAAACCCCTTCAAAACCAAAACTAAGACTCGACAAACCCATTAAATCGAACCCACCCAAGGTCTTTTTTTTTGTGGTGTGCGGTTTCAAGTCGGGTCACAAAAGCCTACACACCCCTAATTTTAACTATATATTTTTTTATTTATATGTTACCTTAAAATAAAATATTTAATGAAAATATTGATGTGGTATTCTATTATAATGACTATGTTTGGTAAAATTAACTGATAAGCTAGTTGGAAACTAATAAGTTATAAGTTAGGCGTTGAAAACCTAGAAATTAGTTGATTTAATTGAAAATATTTGATAAAACTAATTATAATTATCAAATGACGAAAAAAGACATATTTAATATTTTTTACATTTAAATTTATTTCTAATAACTTATATTCTTAGTAGAATAATAATTTTTAAATTTTGTATTATAAGAAAATGGTAAATATGGTGATTTTACTCATTTTTTAAAATCAAATTTTTCCTTTTTTTTTCTTTTGAAAAAGTAAAATTAAATGAAATGAACTTTACTAGAATTATATGTTTTAAAATCATTTTTTTTGACATCTAAATACTTTATTATTAATATTATTTTAAAAAAATAAAAAGTGTTTTTTCTTTATAATTTTCTTAAATAATTATTTTTTTCTATTTATACATTAATAACTTGGATCTCTCACTTGCATAACTACGAAACATGATACAAATCAAATCTTCTATTTAAAACTAATCATATATTTTGAAATTCCATTTTAATTAGGTTATATAATTAAAAAATAAAAATAATTCAACAAATAATTGTAAAGTTGATATGATTCAAATAATTTCTCACCTTAAGGAACAATGTGACAATGACAATCGATGAGTTGACTGTCGTGTGTGTGTAAGAATGATAAATTAGATAAGAGAAGTTTTCCAGTAAAAAAAGATAAGATGGTTTTTAAATTGAATAAAGGATAAAATAGAATTTCAGATAAAATAGTAAGAATAAAATTGAGAAAAAAAAGAGCTAGTAGCTTTTAAGCTAATTTGTTTTTCATAAGCTACTTGAAGTAGCTTATCAAAATAAGCTACTTAAGATAACTTATGAAAGATAATCCACTAAATTAAGTTCGTGTATCAAACAAGCTTATTTTGATCAAAGTAGCTTATAAACTAGTCAAAGGAATTTTTAATCTCTTATCAAATTCAAAAAAAAAAAAAGTCATATTAGTACATTTATTCCAATGTAGCACTTTATATTGTATTAAGGTCAATGATCAATTTAGTCCCTCTAGTTTACACTCATTGACAATTTTGTCTATGTACTATGAAAAATTACCTATTTAATCCACAAATGTCAAATGTTATAACTATTTGGTCCAACTGTTAAAATCCTTCTGTCTCTGTTAATGGAGGTAACCTATATGGCTCACACTCATCCACATTGGCAAGTACACGTATGCATAGTAACTTTTCACGTCATTTTGGACTAAATTGTCACTTTTTAAATTTATTGATTTTCGAATCAACAAACATAACGACTACGTACAAATGAACTTTCCTTCTAAAAACTTCCCACCAAAACATATACACTTACTGACAAATTGATCCCTAACAAATATTACTAACTGACAAACTAGTCCACAAAATAAGTGATAACATGCACTTAATAGCAGAATTATCCATGAAATAAGATAATATGTACGTAGTCCACAAAGCTAAAACAAGCATTCAGAGAAAATAAAACTATTGTTCATTAAACATAACATACCTAAGTTCCCAAGTAGTAGTAAAATTTCTACCATGACTATACATTACCAAAAAACAAAGACACCACAACACATCTAATATACGTCTAATGCCTAATGTTCCATTTTTTGGGTTTAGGTGGCACACCACCATTATTGCAGCCCCTACTGTTGTGACCTTCAAGGCCATATCTCATACAAGTAACAGTGGGGAAATTCCTTTTCATCATAATCCTATTGTTGCTGCTTTCTCCCTCAGTTGTGTCCTTTCTCCTAGCCTTCTTAGGTTGTCCAGGTCTTCTCTTCATTTGAGGGTGGCTTTGGTTTGTCATATGGTGTCCTCACCCAATACTATTGACTCCTGGTAGGATGGATGTAATAGTCATGTATTGCATTATATAACCCCAATGTCAACACCCATCACAATAGTCCTCAGATTTGTAATTTTTGAAAATGATTGCAACAATGACATGCCTGCATGACAAACCTAGATATAAGCACAATAAATTACTACAAACATTGCACACCCAGAAACAAAGTTTCTCCATCTACTTGTTTCTCATCCATTATCAACCATCAAAATCCCCAAGGAACTCTCCAATGGTGGAAGGATTATGCAGAGAAAAGCTCCAAATAACGTTTTTCCAAATCGTCCATGCAACTGAACAATTCAAAATATATTAGAATGGATAATCAAAACCAGAAATTGGTAATTCCATATTTTAGGATATGGAGTTTTACTTGTTCCCCAATATTATAAGTGGTAAAATATTATTCATGACCTATGTAAAAACAATAAAGAAGATACCATCACTACTAAAAATTTATCCTTTTACGTCGGCGATTCTAAGACAGTTGTAAAGGACCGTCTTAGAAAGTGCGGCGGTGGCGTTTTCATAATTAACAAGAACTAAACGATGACGTTTGCATAAACCCGTCTTTAAATATTGTTTGATGGCAAACTTATAAATGTTTTATTACCATACAAAGACGGTCTAGTCCCGAAAACCGTCTTTGTATGGTTAGAGATTGCACACGTTGTTCTCACTTAAGTCTCTGAAACACTCTTGTGCCTTACCTAGCTTTAAACCTCATCGTATTGAACTTGCAATCATTGTCGTCTTCTCAAGACCATCGTGCCCCCGTCGACGTCGAAGTCTAAACTCCTCCACCACATTACTCTCGTCATTAGAAGGTATGAACCCCTCTCTTGCATTTTCATGTCTTCTTTGTTGAATTCCATTGGGGTTGGAGTGACTGTGGGCGTTGATGACATTGGGTTTGATGTGTGACGGAATGAGCATTGGGGTTTGGGGTTTATGGTCTAGGCCATGACGGAGAAGCGTGGGGGTTTATGGTTAAAATTCACCATGCTAGCTTTAATATAGTATGAAACCATTCATGAGAGGGCACATTAAAGATTTAATATGTATGAAACCATTCATGTGCCTTCACGTAATAGCTTAAGCTTTTGGGATACTTGGTTCATAACAGTATGCTCTTTGTCCTGAAATGATATTTTAGCAGCAATGTGATGCAGCTCTGGGATCTCTTGATTTCCTTGAGTTTCAATATTTGTTAGCATTTACTACTGTTTTGCATCAATTTTCTCTTCTGTGACCCCCTTATATTGTGGATTAATTCAATTGAGCAAATCTATTTGTTTTATGCTCAGCTTCTATAAGTCTTTTCATCTACAGATATATTGTAATATTGTTATTGAGTTCTTGCTTTAAAACTAGTTATTGTTATTGTAGGTTTGTATCTACCTTTGATTTAAAACTAGTTAAATTTCTAAGATACTTTAATTCAAAAGGGCAGATAGATCCATACTTGATACATATTTTCACTTGAGAGAATCCAAGTTTGTGTGTAATCATTGCCTTGCATTTGAATGGGATTAGGTGTTGGTTTTTACTCATGTTTATGACTATTGTCATAAAACTACAATCAAATAATGTTGGTATGATACAACTCATAGAGTTTGCAATGAAATAAAACCAGTGTTAACTAAATGCTCTGTGTACTGCAATGCTTTTGATTTCTGAGTGGGAAAAGGGGGAGGGGGGAACCCCTGTAGTGGCCACTAAGCATTCTATTTTCCCATGCACCCTCATTTTATTGCCAAAGAAGAAAAATATATGGGGCAATGATATTGGTTAATTAATTTTTATATGGGTGAAGGCTTAACTAAGGTTAGCTAGTTGTAGTAGAGAAATGCCAATATGGGGGAGAGTGTACACTTATTTTTTTTTTTTTTACTTTTAGTGCCATTGATTGAGTGTGTTGTGGATGGTCCCTGTCCGTAAGGTAAGAAAAAGAAAAGCAAATGGATAAACTAAGAGAAAATGAAAAACAGACAACCCTGCCCTATAGGCTCTCTCCTGCCACTGCCTTGTCTCTATATAATATAACCTCAGCTGCCCTTACCTTCCTTTCAATTCCTTCCCTTTTTCTTTCAATTCACTTGTTTTTTGTCCTAAGCAATCAGTATCTTTTAATTCTCACCCAATTATTTACTATAAACAAATGAAAACTAATAAGTAAGAATTAACTATCCTTTCCAAGCCAACAAGTTCTTCAACACCTTATGAACCAATACTTTGCCAGAGACTTATTCTTTGTCTAATCTATATTTGGATTATGAGATGATATTTAACTCAGGCTTATAATAGGAATCATAAAATGATCTCAATCTCATTGTGAAACACACCCTTGGGGAAAACTGCAACGTATGTCACAAATATATTGCTTGAACCAAATGTATTTTCCATAGGAGGCAGGCTGAGTTGGATAGAATCATCATTATGGACAAAAAAACTCTCATTGAACAACATATGTTGAACTCGAATTCAAGACCATTGGTTAAGCTGAAACAATCCAATGTCTCTTGATCCACTCGCATCTCTTAATTTGTTTTCTGATTTACATTTCACACGAACTAGCTAGAACATAAGCAGTAGATGTACTAATTGTTCTTATTATCTATTCATGGAGTTTATATGCATGTAGTTATACATATTAAAAAATAAAAATCTTGGGGAGCAACTGCCCCCAAACCTCAAAACCTAGATTTGTCCATGTCCATAAAAACATTGTCTATAGTTGTCAGTGGATTTGATTAAGCCAGACATGAAACTAATAGGATAGAAAAGTACTTCATAATTGGTGCTTATAAATATTGATCATACTTGGAATGGTACCTCCAAACATATATTGTGAGGAACAGATTTGGCAAGTTCTGCTTCATCCAATTTTGCTGTATTTATTGCAGAATAGGCTTCAATATCTTTCATGCTGGGGGAACTAGACCTATAGGCAGAACTTAACAATTAAGCCAGGCATCCACTACTAATTCCAACAAGTTCAGCAGTAGATTAAGCATAAATGGAATATTAATTCGAGCCACAAATGCATTGTGTGAAACACCAAAAGGTATGCAATAAGGGAATTGTGTAGAATGACATTATGATTACAACTATTTAATGGAACTTCATTCTTTCTAGCAACCATGTTAGGACCCTGATATTGATGCCAATTTAGTATAGTTGCCAAAATATATAAACATTTTCTTCTTCCATTTGTTAGGTGATCAATTTCATATATAATCTATATTCTCAATTGCAAGTAGTAAGATTACGTCTCAATCAGTTAATTATTACAAACCATATGCACTACATAACAACTAAGCATTGACAAACATACAATTCCTCCTAATTTCCCCCTTCATTTCTTGTAAGAACATTGATGTTTCCCATCTTAATCATAGATTTAGCAAATGAAGCAAACCAAATTTTTTCATTAGAGGCATAAGCCCACACCTGCTCTGTAATCTTTCCATGTAAGTCATGGTTGATAAGAACATTGTCAAAACCTAACAAGCCTTTCTCTTCAACAATGTTTATGAAGTAGTGATTGTCAAATCTTTTTGGGGTTTGAAAATCCAAGGGTGCAAATTTATTGTCCCTTCCCTCAACATGGCATATGGACTGCAGGATTCTCCTGAAACTTGTGTATCGTTTGTAGTCATCATAGCCATAGTCATATTCCTCTTTTGCATCATATACCTTGTGCCTGAAGCTTAGACATCTTGGTCTTCCTATAGTATGGCTACTTGTATTTTGTCAAGCAACAACTGTACGTGCTTAATCTCTTCTTCCTTTGTCAGAGCCCCAAAATATTAACATTTGATTGAACTTTGAACAAATTATAAGGACAAAATTAGCATTTTTATAGGTACTGTTTGTGTTATTCATCAATTAGAATTGGGGGTTTTGTTTGTGTTATTTTTCAATTAAAAATTAGTTTCATTTCAATAATTCATTAAGGTGGGTCACTAATTTTTTTTTATGAAGATGTAGGACACTAATAAGTGCTCCACAAATTATTTTGAATATGTTTTCATGTATTATACTTATCTAAAGCACATCTCGTATAGCTGAAGGCTTTTTTAGGAACACTTAAATTCTTTGAAATAATTGTTTTCTTTTTAAAGCTATCTCAGGAAGCTGGCAAAAAAATGATTATTTCCTTAAAATATGCTATAATCTAAAATGCATAATGGACTACATTAACCTTTTGCTAATGAACCAATACCAGTATATGAACTTGCAATTTACTGTTTTTACTTTCAAATTTAAATCCATTCTTTACCAACTTTTGATTTTTCTGGCTAACCTTTTGGTTGTGTTAGTTGTTGAAATTTTTCTAGGTGAAGAAAAAAGATAATTATGAAAATTTCTATCTAATAATGTGTTGTAAATCTGTTCATTGCTTTTTATATCACTGTTAGGTTATCCCTGGTAATGAGTCTCGTGTTATGGAACTGCTAAACCGCATATCAGAGATTGGATCAACTATAGTTATGGGGAAGAATGAATGTCTGCACACGTCAGGTCATGGGTATCATGGAGAATTAGAAAATCCTGCAGTTGTTCTTACTAATGAGATAAACACAAAGTTGTCTAGAAAATTAAATGTGGATGGGATGTCGACATTGAGAAAAGTGGTGGATGGACATGAGAAACAAAATCAGAGAACCAAAATGCAAATAAGAGGTAAGATCAATTTACATTTGAAGAATACATATAGAATTGTAGAGGTCTGGTTGGTTTGCGTTTTGTTTGTTTATGTGCAATTGTACATTTTATATAAAGGTGAATAGGTCATGTTAATTGTATGTTTTATTCATAGATCAAGCAATCTCTGAATAATATGCATTAGGATGCTAAAACAAAGATTGAGAAACAGGATAGAACAATAGGAATGCAGAATCTCCTCCTGGTATTCAAGAGACCAGGGCTATCCCTCCTACTACAAGCATTCATGAGACCTGGCCTCTCTTTAATCACAATGTTGATCACTATTGATTCCCTCCTATTACTTAGAACTTGTCATCTATCATATTCCCTCCTTTTGGGATTGAGAGGCAGAATAGAGACATCATGGGGCCAAGCCTGCTTTGATACCAACTTGAGAAAGTTTTAGAGAATTACTAGCAGAGAATTAATTTTTTGAATAACTTGAGTTACTCAGTTGATCTAGTAATTAAAATTTTGTATTTACAACGAGATTAATGATGATTATAGTTACCAAGTACATGCATTGTGTATTCTAGGTACAGGAATAGCCATGTACATGAATCTGAACATAAATTGCTACAGATTCCAATAGGCATTTAACTACTAATTCCAGCAATGCCACTATCCACTCCAAGAGTCCTCTGTGGATCATTAGCTGCGATAATATTACTGAAGTACCCTAGACTATAAAACTAAAACTATTTTAGAGCATTGAAACAAAAGACTTCAACTTAAGAAACCTGGTTTCAGGAAAATGACATGTCATGTCACATATAAAAGAACCTTAGTTGCATACAATTATTTAGAATAAGATTTCAATTCTTGAGAATAACATGCCAATATTGAAATACAAGGAAAAAGAATCCACTTTTTTAGATTTCTAAAAGAGGTATTGTACTGGGATTACCTGTATAGAACCTGCAATGCAAATCTGAAGCCAGATTTTTTGTATAGTGATTCATAGGTTGCCAGGTCTTCCTCAGAGAACCATGGTGGTAGGGGAGTAGTTGGGTCATACAAATCCATGATTTCCTGATTATCACCTGCTATTGGTATCTCACTTCCAGAGAAGAGTGTGTAGATGTTCCTTATAACTGACTTAACATCAAAGCAAACAAAATCTGCTTCTACCCTCCCAGCCTCCTGAATATAGTTAATCATTAGTTCATTATTGACAAAGAGGGAGATGAAAATGATGGGAGAGAATTTACACCTACCACTTAATAACGTAGGAGCCTTTTGGGAGGTTCTGAATAGCAGAGGGACCTGGAAGCATGAATGGAAAACCTAACATTATGACTGAATCTACTTTGTCTAGATGGAGAGCGACAACAATATATGCTGGAAAGGCACCAAAGTCCTTAATTACCAACAAGCACAGCCTATTGTGGAAGCAATGTCTTCCAAGGTTATTTTGATGATGCCAAAGAATCAAGAGTTAAGCAAAGTTTCAAGCAAAGATTCAAGATTCAAGAATCAAGTTTCAAGATTCAAGAATCAAGATTCAAGAAAAATCAAGATCAAGATTCAAGAATCAAGAGAAGACTCAATCAAGATAAGTACTAAAAAGTTTTTCAAAATATTGAGTAGCACATGAAGTTTTCACAAAATCTTTTACCAAAGAGTTTTACTCTCTGGTAATCGATTACCAGAAGGTAGTAATCGATTACTAGTAGCCAGCATTGTTTTTCAAACTGATTTACAAATCTGTAATCGATTACCATAATCATGTAATCGATTACCAGTATTTTAAAACGTTAAGATTTTCAAAATTCAAAATGAAGAGTCACATTTGTTGATGTGTAATCGATTACACCTTAATGGTAATCGATTACCAGTGACTATTTTCGAAAAATTCATTTCCAAAAGTCACAATTCTTCAAGTGACTTGTTTCTGAACATTCTTTCAAAAGTCATAACTTTTTAAGTAATTAGTTTTAAAGGAATTGCCAAGAGTTACAAGTTTTGACTTGAGTCATCAAGAAATTATAAATATGTGACCTTGGCATGAAACAAATTATTGATCTTAATCATCTCTTTCAATCAATCTTTCAATATTTTCTTTCATCTCTTTCAATAGATTTTTTCTGATTCATCTTCTCTTCATCTTTCTAAAAGTTTTTGTTCAAAACTTTCTCTTCCAAGAAAAGTTCTTTGTTCAAAAACTTGTGCTATTCATCTTTTTCATTCTCTTCTCCCTTTGCCAAAAAGAATTCAACAAGGACTAATCGCCTGAATTCTTTTTGTGTCTCTCTTCTCCCTTTTCCAAAAGAACGAAGGACTAACCGCGGACTAACCGCCTGAATTCTTTTGTGTCTCCCTTCTCCCTTTTCAAGAGAATTCAAAAGGACTCAGTCTGAGAATTCTTTTGATTCTTCCTTTTCCCTTAAACAAAAGATTTCAAAGGACTAACCACCTGAGATATCTTTTGTTTCCCCTTACAAAGATTCAAAGGACTAACCGCCTGAGAATTCTTTGTCTTAACACATTGGAGGGCACATCCTTTGTGGTACAAGTAGAGGGTACATCTACTTGGATTGTTGTAACTGAGAACAAGAGAGGGTACATCTCTTGTGGATCAGTTCAAGTGGAGGGTACATCCACTTGGTTGTTCAAAGAGAACAAGGGAGGGTACATCCCTTGTGAATCTTTGCTTGTAAAGGATTTTACAAGGTTGAAAGAAATTTCAAGAATCGATGGTTGCTTGGGGACTGGATGTAGGCATAGGTTGTTACCGAACCAGTATAAATTCTTGTGTTTGTCTTCTTCTTCCCTATACTCTTTAATTTCCACTGTGCACTTTTTAATTATTGCTTTTACTTTTGGTTAAGTTTCAATTACTGTTCTTTACTTTCTTAACTTTGTAGTAAAAGCCTAATTGAATCTAATAACATTAAGAAAGATAATTTTTTAATTAGTCAAGGTACATTAATAATTAATTCAACCCCCCTTCTTAATTATTCCGAGGCCACTTGATCCAACACCTGTGATGCAAACAATTGAAATTGCACATACAATTAGCCTAAGTTTTCACTTGAATCAAAAGGGTGTTGTTTTTTCCCTTTGCATTTGATATAACCACATAAGTATATGAGATAAATCAACCATGATTTTAGTTTTCTATCTTGGTCTCTTTTATTATGGGTCTGCTTATATTTGAGACAAGTTTTAATGGAAAATTTGGTGATAAAATTTGTTAATTTCAGAATTGTCTATGAATGTATTATTCTATAATTCTTGAAACTCATGTAGTTTGTTAAGTATGATAGATATTACTCAAATTGTATTGTATAGCACATGTTGTTGCATACCTTGGTAATGCCTAATGAATCCAACAGACCCACGACATCATCAACAAGGTCAAGTAAGTTTGCTTTTTGTGGCTTCGCATGATGTTGAGAAAGTCCATAGCCTCTGAAATCAAAGGCAATAGTCCGATAGCCAGCATTTGCTGCAACAATCATCTTATGCCTCCATGTATACCATATTTCTGGGAATCCATGTAAGAAAACCAGTGCCTTTTGACCTGCACCAAGAGAATTATCACTAAAAAATGAAATTTGAAGAACCTAATGAATCAACAATGTTTTGGTAAGTGTATGGTGTTCAAGGAGTGACCACTTCCAATCTCAACAACATGGAGCTTTAGTCCCTTAACTTCCACGTATGCAAATGATATGGAGTATTGGAAATTTCGTATTGGCTATTCAAAACATGCAAATTTAATTAAAACGTATTGGCATTTATAGGCCTGAATCATTATTGTATGAAGGGGCAAGCAAAACAAATGGAATTTTTTTAAAAAAACCACACATTCTAAGACGGTTTCGATGCGAAGACCGTCTAAGAATGACGGACATTCTAAGACAGACCTAAGGAACCGTCGTTGTTGACCCCAAACTTCTTACGACACTCGCTACAACGATGTCTCGTGACCGATGTTGTATGTTCAAAATAACCGACGTAAAAGTCTCAATTTTTGGTAGTGCATGAAAGTAGCATATGAAAAGTCATTTTTTTGAGTATGTATCTAGATCTACAAGTGTGGGTATTAAATTTAAAAAGGCAACTTGGTGCTACAAAGCTCCAGACATGGTGGGGTCCAGGGAATGGTTTCCCTAATCACCTCAGTGTTCTTACCATGTTCATGCATTATGTTGGACCACCACAAAAGTTTTAAGACTTCTATTTTCTTTTCCCTTTTCTGGCTTTTCATCTTTAAAAAGCATATTATGTTATATTAACTATATAATGATTTTTATAAGTTTGTGAGCCAACTATGAGAAATAAATTAGCAAATTATATAAAGTTCTTATTTTCTTTGTTATGCCACTGGATCATCAGATCCTAGCTCCAAAGTAATTTCATCTAACATATATAGCCATTTTTTTCATCTTAATAGTTGATTATTTTGGTTGTCTTTTTTTTTTTTTTTATCTGAACAAAGTTGTAGACAGAGCTTATCAAAGTTGCTCAGACATTTCTAGCAAGTACACAACGCCTACTATAGTTATAAATTTTTGCAAGAAATAAAAATATAAGCTTCTCAGGCTTCTGAATTAACCAAGATTTGTTCATTGCCTCATTTTGGACATGATATATAAGGATAGGGATACAAAATATAGGTGAATTAAAATGTGTAAATTATATCACACAATACTTTATAAAAGCAAACTTTGATGGGAAGTGGGAAAAGCAACCATTCAGGGCACATGCTTCCCCCTTTATATATAGAATATTAAAATATCTCTAAAAAATGAAAAAAATGAAGTCTTTGTTAGTTCGTTATTGCTGTTAATTTATAATATGGATCCCTAAAATAAACAGAAATTAAAATCCAACAAGATATATAGCTTCATCCACTCAATAACATAGCACAATTCTACAATATCAGATTTATTTTTATATTAGTTACATGTTGTAAAGTTTTTAGTTTTTACTATTGTAAACTTTTAGACACGGGATTGCATGTGTATCACCAACCTGTACTAAATTAAAAAAAAAAATACAAAATAGCAGACCTAGTAGTTTTTCTATGTTAATTCAACCAAAATTTATATTTAAGAGTAAGAATTATTATTTTTACGATAATGCTAATAGTAATGCACACACAACTCAGAACTGGGTACTTGATGCAACCTAAAGAAATTAAGTGAAAAATCCATGAAAACAAAACAAATGCATTCCATAAGGCTAAGTTAAAAATTCAACGTAGCTCCTAATTTATGAGGCTAGTTTCCATCATAAACTCAAAAATCATACATGTTTAAATGAATTGCCTCATGATCACAATCAGCAGAGAAATAATGGGATGGCAAAACAGAAAAAGAATCAAATTTTGCCAAACTGTATCAAAGCTTCAGAGTATGTATGAAGGTATAAACAGTAAATAGAAAAAAGAAACAAACTAAAAATAAAAAGGAGACACACTTAACAAAAGATTACAACATAATGCAAGAGATTGAAACTCTGACTCCCTACCCTTTTCCTCAAATTTTGTCTGCAGCACAAGACACACAAAACAAAGAAAGCGTGGAGCTCCTCAGGTTTTGTGTGGTGGGGATGGTGTCGTGTGACAAACCTTCGCATTCTCACAAGTGGCCACCGGAGGAAGTGTAACCGACGATAGGAATGGATTGGTGTGCATCCCGGTAACAAGGAGAGAGGGGTGGGATATGGTCTGGTGGTTGGGGTTGACTTTGAGAACAAGAAATGTTCAAGAAATGATTTTTTGTGATGTTTTACTTTTTTTAATTTTAATGACGATTTAGTCCGTGTGTGTTATATCCTTGTTTTGTTAAGTAGATCAGTTTAAACCGCGTAGGCTATGATCAAATTATTGTGACATTTTATATTTGGGGGTTAAATAGGTAATTTTTACAATATAGGGACGAAATTTTCAGCAAATGTAAACTACAAGTACTAAATTGACCATTTACCCTATTGAATTATTATCTCATGAGTATTTTTATTAAATATTGTATGTCAAATTAATTAATGAATTAAAATTACTTAAGTTAAAAAGTAAAATCAAAATAATGAAAAATGCATGAGACATCAAATCCACAAAATCACGATAAAAGAGAATAAAAAAACACAATTAAACCAATTTTTTTTTTTTTACCAAATTAAACCAAAACTTTAAATGTTTCTGTATTGTTAATTTCAAAGAAAACACAATATCAAATACGAGGATGGAATAAAAGTACAGGAAAAGTAAGCTAAAATTGAGAAGATGTTTGGGTTGTTGGAATTAATAGAAAAAAGAAGAGAAGTTAATAAAATATTTCTTTACCTGTTTGATTAAATATAAAAAGTAAAAATATAGTATTTGATATATAGCCTTTTTTTTCGTTACATAAAATAATACATAATTTATTTTGTTGTGAAGAATAGTGTATTGCTTAAGGATAAAGTGATTAGTGAATTTATCTGATTTTATCTTAATTTTTTTCTTTCTTTTCTCTATTTGTTTTAGCTTTTTTTAAAAAAAAATAGTAAAATTTAGCTTTATTAATTTTAAAAACAGAAAAGGGAAATCAATAATAAAATGGTAAAAATATTAATAATACAACCTAAAATAACATCAATAAATAAATAATGATATGAAAAAGAAAAAGAAAACAAACAAAAACAAAACGAAACAAAATAAAATAAAAACAAACAAAACAATAAAAAACTTCGTACCCTATTGCTCAGAGGCTCTTCGCTATGCGAAGGTATGAGGGAGGGATATTGTACGCAGCCTTACCCTTGCATATGCAAAGAGGAGAGAGGGAGAGATTACTCTGAAAAAAAAGGAGTGATCCAATTTTGGGAAAGGTTAGAAGCCATTCTGTGTTTGTCTTCCCTGTTTGCCTTCTTACCTCAGTATAGCATTTATGTGCCCACAGCAATGGCAACAAGGCTATTTTGTTCCTCATAAGAGTCATAACCTCCATGCAGCAATCACTACGTGCCCCCAGCAATAGTAGTACATGTGTCTTGTTTACTTGGGACAATTTTGGCTTTACCTATCGCACATGTATCATTTTTCCTTCTTACTCACATAATTTATTAAACACCCTTACTCATTGGACGGAGATTACCTTTTTTTATTCTTCTCATTTAGATAAATACTAACACATATGTTCCCTTTGAATTAAAAAAGAAATAGAGGGACCGAAGAGAGAGATAAATAAAAGAAAAATAGAATAAACCATTTTCAACTTTGAGCTTGCAATGTCTTGTTCTATCACACTCATGCCACATTGTGCGACGTGTGTTAGGTGGTTGTTGCAGTCTACAATACTTTGAGCTTTGCAAAATTTATTTATTAATCTACTTCTATCTATCTATCTACTATCTACTATCCTCTATAAGAATTAAAATCCTAGAAAAATTACTTAATTGACCTATCTTATTTTTGCGACACTTATTCATTTTGTTGGTTTATTTGTCATTCAATAAAATTTGTCTTCTTTTAGAATTTGAATTCAAAATTTATGAATGCTAAGATTGTTCTTCTTTGTTTTTTTTTTTCAATTTGTTATGTTATCAGTAATCATATCTTTTATGTTTGGTTTAGACGGTGAATGGATTGATAAGAAGTTTGAACTTGAATATTTGTCTTTAATGTTCAACAAAATATTTAGGGGTGATCAAATCATATCTTTTAGGGTTAGTCATAATTGTCAAAATCAAGAGTCTAAGTAGACTCGTGAAGCTTCATAAACTCGTAAGAATGATCTAGGTCAAACAAAAATAATAATAAATTACCTATAAATATTATACAAATTCAACATTTTAACAATATTTTAAAGCACATAAATGCATAATAAAACAAACTACACCAAGTTGTAAATGTAACTACATAATTAGAAATAACCTTAGATGGTAAGGCATAGAACCGCCTTTCTATTTGTTATTGTATATTGAACAACATATTTTGAGTGTATAAGTGCAGAATCTATTTGTGATGTGAGTTTTAATATGCTATGTCAGTCCTATATTTAAGTGCAGAGACTCGGGGCAAACCAAAGAAAATAGAACCAAGTCACCAACCAAAACAGAACCAACCAACAACTAAATATATCATTTGATGAGGGTAATAGGATCGGAAATTTAGGATTTGGGACGAACCAACCAACAAGGCAACAACAGAACCAACCAACAACAATGAGTCAAAGACTAAAGAAGCTTACATGGTTACAACAGAGGCGCACTCGAGCCTTCACTTGGAAGCTAATCGCGATTGGTGGTAGCTTTGCGAGTCGTGAACTCAAACTCGTGATGTTCTGGGTCTAGAAGAAATTGCAACTTCTTAAAGAATTGAAGAACCAAATTGCAAAAATCGAGGAAAGAATTGAAGAACTGGGACAGATTGGGAGACAGAGAGGGAACAAATGAAGCAAAAGGGGTCGAGAAGGACTCTGCGGGTTCATTTTAGGGTTGCACAATTAAAGACAAAATGGAAACCCTAAACTCCCAAATTGACCCAAGAAAACTGCACCAAACAATGTCGTTTCAGGTTATTTTTTCCAAGCAAACTCGTTTGACTCAGTCTAGACTCGCTAGTTAGCACTAGTTTAGTCCAAGTCTAGTCCAAGTCTGCGAAAAAATGAGTTTGAATGTGACTTAACCCGCATGGACCAGGTAGGTTCTTAAGCTCGTAAGAGTTTATAAGTTTACTCTAGAGTTTGAACGCCATAGGGTTAACTAGTTTTTAGTCCCTAAACTTTTTTGAAGTTTGATTTTTAGTCCATAAAAAAAAAGTTTGACCAGTCAAAGTCCCTCAACTTTTTCGAAATTCGGTTATTAGTCTCTAAATAAAAGTTTGATTGGTCAAGGTCCCTTAACTTTTTTTCATTAAGGTTTTTAGTCCCTGAAATGTCATTAAATAAATAAAAATAATGGGTTCAAACTTTTGTTTAGGGACTAAACATTGAAATTTTTAAAAGTTTAGGGACCTTGGTCGGTCAAACAAAATTTTAGGAACTAAAGCCCTTAATGGAAAAGAATTAAGGAACTTTCACCGGTCAAACTTTCATTTAGAGACTAAAAATTGAATTTCGAAAAAGTTTAGGGACTATAAACTTAATTAATCCTATCTTTTATTAGTTCCGAAGTATTTTCATTGCCAAATTTATGAATGCTAAGATTGTTCTCCTTTGTTTAGTCAACCCTATCTTTAATCATATCTCTTCTATGTTTAGTTAAGATGTTGAATGGATGATAAGAGGTTTGGACTTGAAATATTTGTCTTTGATGCTCAACAAGATATTAAGGGGTGATCAAATCATGTCTTTTATTAGTAATCAAATCTTTTGAATTGAAACAAACCCTTATCTTGAGATGCTTTCTTATTGATGTTGCTAAGATTGTTCTCCCTTGGTTCAAAACTGTTAGTAACTAACCTTAAATACTGTAATTAGTTGGTCAAGTAATATAACTCAACGGGATATTTGAAGTTTGATAATTTGTAGCTAATAAATCTAATCAACTAAAACCGTTTGGTTAAGTTTGTTAAATCCTACTCTTTTGGTACTTTATAAGAACCGTGTCCTATTTTAATGCTTAGTTTAGTAGAAAGATATATTTAGTATAGTAGTTAATGGCAGAGCGGAGCGGCCACCTCCGAAGAACACTATAGCAGAATACAACCAAATTCACTTATCTTTACTTAGCATATAAATTGCAACTCTAATATCAACCTTTGATTTAAGTGGTATGGCTAGGGAGGACAAAATTGTACGAACTAATTGGCATCATCTTATGAAAAATGAAAGAACAACCATATGTACAAGATTTAATCATGCTATATTATGCAAAATGTGTGTTTGAGTTAATGCTCATTTACTTGATGGAGATTTGAGGCAAGATATTGTATTTGTGTGAGAAAAAAGACCCTTCTTGAGTCATACCATTTGTGTTTGTGTGAAATGTTCTCTTGAATTTTTTTATTTTTTTTTTGCAGGATAATGGATTTGAATTTGCTGAGGGCGAGCCCTGGTGCAGCGGTAAAGTTGTGCCTTGGTGACTTGTTGGTCATGGGTTCGAATCCAGAAACAGCCTCTTTGCATATGCAAGGGTAAGGCTGCGTACAACATCCCTCCCCCATACCTTCGCATAGCGAAGAGCCTCTGGGCAATGGGGTACGAAGTTAAGTTAATGGATTTGAATTTGCTGATTGATTCTGTTGATTCTGCAAGGTATACTATTTGGTATCAATTTATATATATTTGTCTACTCTAGGTGCATATTTTGACTTTGTAGAAACTAATTTTGATGAGGAAGATAAGAGAAAGCTAGGTATTTCTAATTTTAACATGATGTAATAAATGCAATTTGTATGGAGTGTACCTTAATTTCACCCATTTAACTATTCAAGAAGAAAAATTAAATCTCTTTATCATGCTACATCTTTACATGAAAACATATGAATGAGATGGCTACTTTTATATTTGGCTTTACATCGATTGTTGTTGTACCTAGTATTGATACTCATGAAAGGTGATTCAATGCTTTTTGGTTAATTTATTGTGAACAAAGGTGATGCACTAAAAAAAAGTGAAAAAAATCATTTTGCTTATCAATTCCTCTGTTCTTTATATCTTTCTGCTGGGAAATTACAAACAAGAAATTTTTGGTCTTGTAAAATTAGTTCATGTTTAAGAATAACTACTCAATTGGTTAGTTAAGTTAGTAAGTGATTCTTTATTACCTTTCCTTGGACATGGTTAACAAGTTGAATCATTTTCCTACATTGACTTTTTTTCCCCAAAATTTATTTTAGTAAAATTTCTATGTACTTACTTTTATTGTAATATCAAGGACCTTCTTATGTAAAACAATAAATATAAACAAAGACCCAAATCATGTTGAGTGGGCCAAAGCTCTTAAAGAGTTGTATCTACCAACCATTACTCAATAGCTTTCATCTTTTATGCAAAAAATTTTATCCAACTAACCCATTTAATAATTTTATCTATCGAACTATCCCATCCTCCAAATTATTAACATAACTATCATCCTTTACTATTCAAAGTGTGAATTTGAGCCCCTAATCCCGAATTCACACCTAATCTTTTTTACTTTTTGCAAACTCCAGTTTAGAATTCAGGACCTAAACCCGAATTCTAAACAGGTTTTTCTTCATTTTTTTTTTCGTTTTGATTTTTTTTTTATTTTCTAAACTTTTTAATTATACTAATAAAATAATAATTATTAATATATTTAATTATTATATTTAAATAATTTAATTAATTATTATAATTTTTAAATACTAACATATAATGTAACTAATTGTAAGAATAATTATTAACAATTCCTAATATTTTAAAAAAAATCACAACAGAAGGCTAAATAATATTATGAGTAGATACAAATACTGACAAAATAAACAATTAGCATTTGTGATAATCCGTAGACACAAACAATGACAATATAAGTTATCACACATTTCAACAATTTAATGGGTATGTTGGCAACTTTGACTTGTGCTTTCCTAATTTTTTGGACATTTGTTCTTGGAATGACCAATGGTTTTGCATAATGAACAATGCTTCAGCTGCCCCCTTTGTCTTTCGTTCATTTCAATGTGTATAAGGGTCAATCTTGGGCAACCCTTTTTTTTCCTTTCTATTTTTGGATCATGACACATAATTGGCCCTGTCATACCCTAATTTTGTCCAAGGACTATCATTTGTTGATCTTTTGATCCTTATTAGTCGACTTACGGTGTTGAACGCCAGTTACAGTGCTAAACAGATGATCATTCAATGTTTTGATCAAGAATGCGAAAGATACTGAAAGGAAGGGGCAAAATGGTCATTTCAGGGGGTTTTCTAAACCCTGGCTCACCTAGGCTAGCCTTTGGCTCGTCTAGGCCCCCAAATAGCTTAGGTGAAGTAACCAGCTCGCATGGTGAGCAAGGTTACTTCAGGTTGAAGCAACAGCTCACCTGGGCGAGCTGCCATGACCCCTAATGCCATCTTTTGCTATCAATAGGCGTGAGGGAAACTGAGTAAAGAGTTCCAAGGTCGAGCATTAAGAGAAATTGAGAGAAATCAGAGAGAAGAAGAAGAAAGAAGAGAAAAATGAGGCCGAGGCACTACCGAATTGCGACCATAATCGACATCTATATCGTTCTTCGTTCGTCATCCGGTTAGTTTTTGTTTTAAGGATTTAAATGCGATCTATGCACCCTTAGGGGTCCTCTTTGGTTTTGTGCATCTTCATCTCCTTCTTCTAGCATCAACAATCTCATTTTCTTCTTGTAAAGTAAATTTTAACCATTCATTAGTGCCGCAAGTTATCTTTAAAAAAAGGATTGAAGGTTAATAAGCAAAACCAAAATAAAACCCACTCATAAACTTCTTCATTCCATCAAATATCCCTTGAGATCGTTTCAAGTTCTAACGCCTTAAACAAATTTTGTTCGCAATTAAAATCAATCTTTCAAAAAACATAAAATCAATGTAACACACAAACTTTTAGACTTAAAGAACTATGTAGGTCTGAATTCCTCATCGCACCTGAGGATACGTAGGAGCAAGGGCAACACCCTTGTCGAACCCAAAAAAATAATAAACATAAAAAGGGAAAATACATAATTTTGAAGTCATGTTTTGCACACTCGATTAAATGTTGCTATCCCTTGTGACGGACGCGTGGGGTGCTAATACCTCTCCCATGCGTAAACAACTCCCGAACCCTCATTTTCAAAATTCGTAGACCTCCGTCTTTTTTTTTGTTTTTCTAACATTTTTCTTGAATAAACGCACGCATTTTCTTCATGAGAAGACACACCATTTTGTTTCGCCTCGCCCTCCCGCCGAAGGGTAGGTTGCGACAGTTGGCGACTCCACTGGGGACTGTTAGAGAGTTAGGCCATTTAGTCAGTGTGCAATGTTTTTTTTATCTGACTTCTTCTTTATTTATGTTCCCTTTTTCCCTTTTATCTTTTGTTTTGTCCATATTTGTATATAACCTTTGATATGTTGTGTTTGGTGTGTGTTTTTCTATCGATTACATTCATAGTTAGAAATATTTTTTTTTATGCACACATGGCACCTATACCTCGCACACACGTTGAGATATTAGGCCTTATACCCGGGTCTATGTGAGCCATAAGGAGTGGAGGCCGATCAGTGGTCATGTTGGGTCTCCGACTCGCTTGATAACAGTGAAGCCTCATCTAGAGTTTCCTCTCTTGGTGATGCATTGTCGCTGATAGTCCCTATCGCCACATTGTATTACCTAAGAGGATGATATCTCTAGAAGCCAATAAAGTTACATGAAACCACCCTCGGGAAATATCATTAGAAGTGGAATTTTGGATCCTTTCCATTAGATTCCTAAATTAGGGGGCACATAGCAAACTCACTCTGGCATGTTCCTTGATTGCATCATGCATTTGTTCATGACATCGTAATGGACATATCATTCTTGCATTTATCATTTATCATATTCATGCATTGCATTTTGCATAAGTCATTGCATTATCATACATCTTCATTTAGCATGCTTTTGTTATGCCAACTGCATACATTCTATTTTCCCAGTTCGCATGTTATGTTCACTCATGCATGATCCTTGCATTTTTCTCTGCAAAAAAAAAAAATACAAAAAAAAGAACAAAAGAAAGTCACAATAAGGCATGAAAGTTTACACCACATTTCTCTTAAAAAATGATTGAAAATCATGTGAACATGGTACCTAATGCATGGTTAACTAGGAAATGATGGTTCTTCGAGCATCTCATGTCAATCTCATAACTACATTTACCATGCATAACATAAGTATGTCCTAGTCATTCATCTCTATGATATGTTGTCGAAGTATTGACAAACAAAATTTCTATTCCTTGGATTATGGGGTTGAACCAAGCACATGTTTTTAAGGAAAGGTTCATCAAGTCAAGGTCAAGTATGGAAGTAACCAGCTTGCAAAAGTTGGGGCAGAAGATGGATCGAGTTACATCGCTTCTTTGTCTACTGCCAAAACATGATTGAGCTAAATAATTTACAACATTAAGGATTGTTGACATCCATGTTTTATTTCCAGTTTCACCTTGACAATATGTGATGAACCATGTTATTTTAATGAAAATTTAAATTGATTCGACCCTATGTCCTGTGTAAAATTCGCAATACTTCAACAATGCATCATTCGCATACATCCATGCTAATTTTTCTTTTCACATTGGTGGCATTGCTCATTGCATTCTTTCCTTGAAATCAGAACTGTAATCATTGTAATCAAAAGGAAAGAATGCGCTTTACGGTGCCCTTACCGAACGCGTGCCAGAGCTAGAGTAATGAGTGAAATAGAAGAGGTACAAAAGCAGAGGAAGGCCGACATGAAGGCCATGAAAGAGAAAATGGCCACAATGATGGAAGTCGGGATGAGTATGAAAAGAGTGATGGAGGTCAACACGACTACAGTCATTGTTGCAAGTATCGCCACTGAGGTGGACCTGATTCACCCATCTAGCATCAATCAAGCAAGTCGTCCAGCCTCGGATATGGTAGGTCAAGGAGGAGAAGCGTTAGGAAGTACGGGCGGCCCCCATTTTGTGCAAGTTCAGAACAAGCACTCTTTCCCACCGTACGGTTTGCCTCCCAACTATGCATCACCTGATGTTGCACACGCTCCCGATGAGAATGTCAATAATTTACTCCCATACTCATTGAGAGCCAATAATCCCAATCTGATCATGCACATGTCTCTCAACCCATGGGGGAGACACTTGAAGCACCTAGAGACCATAATCTAATCGACTTTGAACCTCACCTCGGATATGCCACTGAGGGGCAAGCAGTTGGTGGTGTACCCCTGCCAAACAGTTTGGAGGGCCCTCAATTTCACCACCTATAACCACAACCCTTGCATTTTGTGATGGGAAGAGTCCCTCCTGCTATGGTGGAAAGGGAAAAATTCAATCATATAGAGGAAATGCTGAGGGCCATTGAAAGAGGCAGAGATCATGTTTTTGTTGACATGGCAGAGTTGTGCCTAGTGCCTGACGTTGTCATCCCTCCGAAGTTCAAGGTGCCGGACTTCGATAAGTACAAGGGGACTACTTGCCCCAAGAATCACCTGAAGATGTACTACAGGAAAATGGAAGCATATGCAAAAGATGAAAAATTATTGATGCATTTCTTCCAGGAAAGTCTTACTGGGGCAGCTGTCACCTGGTATACTAATTTAGAACCTTCCCGAGTCCATTCTTGAAAGGACTAATGGTTGCCTTCATTAGGCAATATCAGTATAATTCTGATATGGCTCCGGATAGGATGCAGCTACAGAACATGTGTAAAAAGGAGTATGAATCTTTCAAAGAATACGCCCAAAGGTGGAGGGATCTAGCAACTCAAGTAGCACCCCTAATGACGGAAAAGGAGATGATAACAATGATAGTAGATACTGTGGAAGCAATGTTTCTTCGAGCCTTCATGCCCTGAGGCAGGTTGTAGGGTTGACGCTCGGTTCAGGTCGCCCTTCAAGTGTGGAAGATGTGCCTTCGGCTCCACCGATTGTCGAGGCTCCTGTTGTTGATGTTGTTATTGCTATTACTTCTTCTCCTCCACCTCCTGTTGTGCTTGTTCAGGAGGTTGCTCCTATTGCTGCTGAAGAGAGTGAGCCAGCTACTTTGGCTGGTTCTATTGTGGGGCCCTCGTCCACCGTCGTTGCGCCTTTACTAAGTGTTTGTGTGGCGACCACCAGTGCCTCTATGGCATTTCCTCATTCCTCTTTGCCTCCTATGGTCCCTCTTTCCACTGCATTAGCTTCGACTTCCACCTCTTATCACCCCCATGTTTCCCTGGATCATATCTACACTTCCAACGATGTTGATTCCTTGTGGAGCATGGAGTACAAACCCGAATAGAAGACCCTAGTTGACTTTGTATCGGCCTTTGATAAAAATCTTATTAGGTCAGCCGAGTTTCAACATGCTACAGATTCTGCCAAGGTCTTTTTTCAGTGGAGTCTGGAAATCTTGAAGAAAATGGGCAGTAACATCAAGAGACGTTGAGCAGAGTTTCTTTTTTGGAGGTTGAAGTTGCCAAATAGAGGGTGGTTGCTCGCACTGCCTGGAGAGTGGAATGCCCTAAGGTAGCTAATGCCATCGTTTCTCTTGTTGAGGCTGTGAGGTCAAACCACCAACTGTCTTCTAAAGTTGGCAATGTATTGGCCAAACTGTTGCGCATCGGGTTGGACGGTGATGAGTTGTTTAGACGTTGCAAGGACTTGCAAGAAGAGAAAAAAGAGCTTGGCTGGCAAGGTAGAGGATGTGGCGGTGGAAAAGGACAAGTTTGCCAAGAGGGTGGCAGATCTCGAGGCCCAGCTGAAGGAGTCGTAGTCCATGCTAAAGGAGTTCGAGTTGTAGGCTGCTAGGGAGAGGGAGGCCAGCAAGAAGCTTAAGGAGGAGCTGCTCGTTTACAAGAAGGAAGCTGTGGAGCAGCATGAAAAGGGCTTTAACAAGGTTGTCAGGCAGGTTGGGTTCTTCACCAAGGGCCTTGACTTGGGTCTCTTTGACCCCTTCAAGGACGTGAAGGAATATATTTTGCTTGATGAGGATGATATTGTTATGGAGGAAGAGGCTGCTGGTAAGGAGTAGGGTTCCGGGGAGCAAGGTGATGATGTCATTGTTTAGGCTACCTTTTGTTTATTTTCTTTTTTTCTTCATTGTTGGATTTTGGCCACTCAGGCCTTGTAATTATGACAATTATTTTTCTTCAATGCACATGTTTTTCCTTTGTTGACGAATTTTGCACTGTTTATGTATGTCTTGTTGCCTTTGTCTATGCAATGCTCCATACTTATAGTAGTATGAATAGACCATTGTGCTGATAAGTGTGAAATCTTTGACGGCACAAGAAGCAAGACCTTTTCGATGTAAAGGTAGGACTATGGTGGTCTTTTGAAAAGTAGATGACGTAAAATCATCTCAGGTTTGATTTCAACCTGGTTAAAGGTCTTGTGACCCATTTGGTAATGATTCTTTCTACTTTGCCCCTAGTTGAAGGTCTTGCCAACCAGTCTAAAGGTAGGTCGCTTGACCTACTGAGTTTCTCCTCTGGTGGTTATTAGGAGTAAGTATGACTTCCAACTAATTGAAGGTTTTGCCAAATAATCTGGTGGTAGTTCGTTTTGTTGAACTTGGACCTTTGACGATGGTCGTCGAGTTGCAACGAGTGAGCGGACCAAGGAGATGCTTTGGGTTTTGTAGGAGTGCGTACCAAGGGTGAACCTTGGGTTTTACAAGAGTGTGTACCAAGGGCAAACCTTGGGTTTTTGCTGTTCCTGCACGAATAAAAATTAGGAAATGGAAAGATCATCAAGGGCAGACCTTGCGTACCTTGAGTTCTTGTGGAGATGGAACTTAGCAACAGAAAGGGCTCACCAAGGGTGAGCCTTGTGTTTATTGAACCTTGGACCGAGAACGTGTTTGCCCTGGGTTTTGACAAGCCTGTGGAGCTGTGTCGAGGCTTGGATTTTTTGAACTTGTGAGGATCACCAAGTAAGAAGCTTAGGTTTGGCATGTCTTATGTGAACGCATGTGTTTTGCTCTTGCATGCATGTCACTCATCGTGGGAGGCATGTACTGGAGATGTCGTGTCGTGAATCAGTAGGAATCACCAAGGACGGACCTTGGATTTTGTGAACCTTTTGGAGGATCGACCAGGGAATTGTCCGACCTAGTTTTCGAGCGTCGTGCTCTTGTATAAATGTCACTCGTCGTGGGTGGCACATACTGGAGACTTAGTGGTGTGCTCTTGTGTATATGTCACTCATTGTGGGTGGCATGTACTAGAGACTTAATGGCATGCTCTTTCCTACATGTCACTCGCTGTGGGTGGCATGTGCTGGATACTTAATGGCATTCTCTTACGTACATGTCAGTCATTGTGGGTGGCATGCACTGGAGAGACTTAATGGTAGAAGAAGGGCTCACCAAGGGTGGTCCTTAAGTTTTAAAAGCCTTGGAACTACGACTATGGATGTTCCTGTCTTGACAAGAAAATTATGAAAATGAAGGAGTGTAGAATTTTTATTCAATGTATTTGGTTGAGTACAAATTCCCTTCATTATCCCAATTGTGCCTTGTTAAAACCTTTCAAGCCAAAACCTTGATTTTTCTATTTTTGGGACCAAGACTTGAGTAGGAAAAAGAGTACAACATTGGGTTTGCATTTAGGTCAACTGAAGTAGAACTTCAGGTGGGTGGAATTCCATGTTCTTGGAATTGCTTTGTCATCCAGTTCTTGTAGTCTATATGCTCTGTTGTCAAGGCTTGTTATGACCTTGAATGGGCCTTCCCAGTTGGAGCCAAGCTTTTCCACTCGAGGATCTTTTTTGGCTTCACCTCAGACTCGCCATACGAGGTCACCAGGTTGAAATACTCGTGGTTGAACCTTTGTTTTTTTTTCTCCTTGTTGCTCAGAGTTTGGTGGCTTCTTCCCTAATCCTTACCATGTCTTGGACTTCATCTGTTGTTTCGATTTCTACCCTTATATTTTCATCATTTTGTTGTTTCCAGAACAACAGTCTCCTTGTCGATGGCTCCACGTCCCTGACTTCAATGGGGATCATGACGTCTGTGTCGTATGTGAGTCGGTAAAGAGTCTCATTGGTTGTTGTTTGGGGTGAATAGTGGTAGGCCCAAAGTATAATAGGGAGCTCCTCTTTTCATAGACCCTTAGACTTGTCGAGTCTAGTACGTAGAGCCCTAAGGATGACTCTATTAGCTGCCTCTGCTTGACCGTTGGTCTGAGGATGTTCGATAAGGTGACAAGGTGCTTGATGCCTAGCCTTGCTAGGAAGCCTTTGTAAGTTTAAGCTTTGAATTGAGTGTCGTTGTCCGTGACAAGGGCGTATGAGAGGTTGTACCTGCATATGAGGTGTTTCTAGGTGAATTTCTCCACCTCACTGGTCATACCTGCATATGTTCCCGTAGTGGTCTTCTATCCACTTGGTGAAGTAGTTAATGACGACTAGTAAGTATTTGACTACTCCTGGGGCCTTTGGCAGTGGTCCCAATATGTCCATTACCCACATGGCAAAGGACCAAGGGGAATACAGACTATGGAGATTGTCAGAAGGGGTGCGTGGCACGTTTGCAAACTCTTGGCACCATCTGGATCTTTTTGTGAAGCCAAGGGCGTCTGCCCTAAGTGTTGGTCAGTAGTATCTACTGTGCACCACCTTTGTTGTAAGGGAGCGTTCTCCTGTGTGGAGGCCGCAAATTCCATCATGGAGTTCTCCCATGACATAATCTACTTGTTGGCTATTTAGGCATTTGAGTGGGGGTGTTGTCAACCCTCTTTTTAATAGTTCGCCATCAAGGATGACATAGTAGTTGGCCTTCCATTTCAGGCATCGGGCTTCATTCTCATCTGATGGCAACACCCCTCGGATTAGGAAATTCCTGTTTGGGGTCATATAGTCTGATTCCTCCTCTTCTCCAGCCATAACTTCTTTAGTGTCTATGGTGGGAGTTTGGAGTGTCTCCTAAATGATAGTCTTGAGGTGTCTGACCTTTTCGGTGCTAGCTAGCTTGGAGAGCAGGTCTACTCTGGTGTTGTTCTCTCTGGGTATGTAGTACATTTTGAAGCATTCAAAATTGTCGATGAGAGTTTTGGTAATGTGGTAGTACTTGAGCAGCACTGTCTCCTTGGTCTGGTATATGTTGGCAACCTGTCCCTAGACAAGCTGCGAGTCTATGTAGCATCGTAGCTTCTTGGCCCCGACTTCTGTTTCTAGTTTCAGACCTACAATAAGCGCCTCATACTCTGCCTGGTTGTTTGAGGCTCTGAAGTTGAACTTGAGGGCTTTCTCTAGAGTGACCTTGTTAGGGCCTTCGAGGATGATTCCTACCTCGCTTCCCTTTACTTTGTATGCACCGTCCACATAGAGGTTCCACCAGTCTAGGTGGTTTTTTCGTTTCCAACAAATTTTGCTAGAAAGTCAGCCATGAATTATGTCTTCATAGGGCTGCGAGGTTCGTATTGGATGTCGTACTCTAAAAGTTCTACAGACTAGGCCACCATTCTTCCTGTGAGTTCAGGCTTTCGCAAAATCTGCTTGATGGGGTAGTTCATTTTGACTACCACTAGATGACTCTGGAAGTAGGGTCTGAGTTGTCGAGCCGAGGTAATGAGTGCTAGCACCACCTTTTCTATCATTTGGTAGCACTTCTCGGCGTCATAAAGTATACGGCTAGTAAAATAGATAGGGAGTTGATGTTTCCCTTCCTCTTGCATAAGGGTCGAGCTAACGCCTTCGTCAGCTATTGAAAGGTATAGGAGTATGGGTACTCCTGGCCTGGGCTGACTCAGGATCGACGGTGTAGCTATGGTCTTCTTGAAAGCCATATGATATTCATTCATGAGAAATTTAATTTCAGGATCCTACAAACATTATTGATGCCACTTTGCGATGGACAATCATAAGAGATGAAGAAGATTTTGGCCAATATATAACAATTGGTTATGTCTTAGTTTTGCGAGAGGTAAGTTTCTTACTCTTGTTGTTAGTTTCTTTCTTTATGTGTCACATAAAGTTTATTTTTTTATTAAATTGAATTATATACTCTACAAGTGGTTGTGTTTTGACTATTTCCTCCTCACTCCAAATGTTACTTAAATATTACACTACTCAATGTTGTCAAGGTAATATTTTTACATTTTAGGTTACCAATAAATTTGGTATTCATAAATTTGTTTTGTATATCCGTGTGTTATTAATATGTGGCACAGGTGTTTCTGAATGAAAATTGACCTCATGTTAAGAAGTATGCATTTCGTGCATGCAACATGTCATCAAGTGTGATAAATAAAGCTCTAACAATATGTTCAAGCAATAGCTTTCCCATTTATGTTTGTTTTGTATGGTCTTGATTATGTTTGTTTTAAGAATTTCATGTGTAATCTTCTTTTTATTGTAAAACAATAAAATTGGTACCATTGAATTCATCAACATGAAAATAGTGGGAGTGAATGATTGTTTGTATCAAATAACCTCATTTTCATAAGCAAAACAATGCACATGATGCATTGTTCGTAGGAAATAACCTCGTATTTATAAGCAAAAATATTCAAAAAAAGACCATTAAAAAACTGTTCAAGTGCAAAAAATGATTTTTTTGCGTTTTCGAACACCTTTTTCAAGCCTTTCTAAACTAAGTCACGATGTGAAACTTATACCATTAAATTCATTTACATGAAAACTATCAAACTTAACTATTTTTTCAATCATAAAACATATATATTTAAAAATGCAAAAGTCACCCCACGAATAATTATTCTTACAATTAGTTACATTATATATTAAAAATTATAATAATTAATTATATTATTTAAATATAATAATTAAATATATTACCAATTATTATTTTATTAGTATAATTAAAAAATTACAAAATAAAAAAAAAATCAAAATGAAAAAAAAATGAATGAAAAAAAAACTGATCACGAATTCTAAACGAAGTCTAAAAAAGTAAAATAAAAAATGTGTAAATTCAGGGTCGGGGCCCGAATTCACACTGTGAATAGTAAATGAGATAGTTATGTTAATAATTTGGGGGAGAGATAGTTGGATAGATAAAATTATTAAATGGATTAGTTGGGAAGAAAAATCCCTTTATATATGCCCTATTTGAATTCTAACCGTAAAAATAATTGCTCCATTAAAAGCTTATGCTCTTATTGTACCTGTTTCTTTCTTTTGTTTAATTTGAATCATCTTAGGTTTCATCTTCCAAGCCTAAATAGGGACAGTTGATTTTTAATAATTCAGTTCAAGAACGGTCAACTACAAGTAGATTATTCTTACTCTTACATTCTTCATTGAATAAACAACATTTGTGAATTATAAACTTTATATAATAGGTTTGAGAAAGCTTATGGATGATATGAAAACTTAGAATCACACCAATAGTGTTTCTTTTACTTATTTTTTATCAGTTAGTTCAGTTACATTATAGTCAATCTTGAGGGTAAAGTTCCTATTGTAAAATTTATGGAGAATTATCTCATCCAAGTCTTTTCGTATCATATGGTATAATAAACTACAAGTGATAATTTAGAACATTATTTAAAAAAGCATGCTTACTTTTTAACTTATTGCTTGAAAGCTCTTTTATAGACAAGTCTTTTCTTATCACATAGTAGAATAAACTATAAGTGATCATTTAGTTCATATCTTTTTAAAAACATTCATAATTTCTAACTTTGCTTGAAAGCTCTTTTATATCTGTATTTGCTCTTGCTGTTGTGGATAAATTTCTGAATTCTAATTCTAGAGGTAAACATCAAATATCTTATTTAAGGTTTTCTTTCTTTCTATTCCAACTATGGCATTTGTTACTAACAGAGAACCTGTTGTCAAAATTTTCACTCTAAGTTCTGTGATCTCAGGCTACATAATTGGATTTATGTATACTATTCCGCATAAGTATAACATCAACACTATCATCTTTATCTTTTTATGCAAATATAAAAAGAAGAGTATATTAGATTTTTTTAATCCATGATGAATTGTAGAAACTCTATATTTTTAATAAAAAAAATACCAACTATGCTTTTCTGCATTGGTTGTTGTTTGGCTTTAATTTTTCTCTTATTTATCTTCCAATTAGATATATCTCTCTTTATATGCAAAGCTACATATAGCTTTTTACACTCCCATTTTAACTCAATGTTGACTCTGAGTCGATATACATTGTTGCAAAGGAGATTGCTTCTAGAATTGTCATGTTCCTTCCGAGAAATATCAATGCCTTAATTATCTTTGTATTGAACATGCAATTAAGAACATTGACTACCTGTTGTTATTCATCACCTACAACAAAAACAACTGCTCCCATTGTGTTTCCCCACATTTGGAATCCTCATCCTGATCTTATGTTAAAAAGGATAATTCTTTCTTACACAATGATTTAGGTTGGTTTTCTTCAGTGCCATAATTGGAATTGGGACTAGAAGATTCTTCTTTCCTTAAATTATGTTTTTCCAAACATTCATTTTCATTGGTTAATCTAACCAGGCAATTATTCTTATGATACGGTGATGATGATGGGATTTGACTACCTTTTCAATTGGTTTATCCCCATTAGCACTAACTAGATTAGAAGAATCACCTATTTCATTTCATATATGTTAAATCATTAGAGCTAGCAACATCAAAATGAGTGGAATCAACTAAAGAAATTAACTCATGCAACTCACCTTTCACG
Source organism: Glycine soja (assembly GCF_004193775.1). Lineage (NCBI taxonomy): Eukaryota > Viridiplantae > Streptophyta > Magnoliopsida > Fabales > Fabaceae > Glycine > Glycine soja. The sequence continues at coordinate 35,848,992 of NC_041020.1, read as the reverse complement.
AAAATATAAAGTGAGCTGCTAATCTTGCTAGCTTAAGCATTCTAGATGAGCAAAGACATTGATAAGGATTTTGAAAGAAAGATATTGGCTCTCTTTGCCAAAGATATTCTTCTCAAAATGCATTCTCATTATGAAGTTTTGAGTGATTAAACAAACTTTGTACTTAAAATGTTAATACAAATATGCAAATGAAAGAACTTTTGTTTTGGCATGGATATTACTCATACAAATAACTCAAATTTGTATAATTTATAACATAGGTTCGCCGTGATTTCTACACAGTTGCATTCCAGTGCAGCAACCTTACTGGGATGGAAGTTTTTCTAAGTGTAACAAACATTATTCTTTGGTTACCAATCATTTTCTAACAAACATTATATTTGTTTTAATATAAAATTAATTTTTATAAGGTGTATCTCAAATTGCTTCGGAGGCAATCAAACTCATGGGAGGGAAAGTTTGACCTATATGGATATAAAACGGAGAGGAGGAAAATAGAGAAGAGTGAGAGAGAGTGTTAGTTTTGTAATGTGCTGGTGTGTGATTGCTCTTGTTATTTTTTGGATAAGTTACTAATGTTGGATTGTTGGCATTTAAGATAAGCACCTAAGACTACCAATCACTACAAGGAAAATGACTTATACCTACAGTCAAAATCTGTCACTAGAAGTCCAAAATCCGTAGGTAGATGTATAAAGGACTTTGTCCTACAGACGTTTTTTGCGTCAACTTTGAGGGGGTATACAGTGACAACTAATAGTCTGTCACTATAGGCTTTACCTACGGATATATTTTTACCTATAGTCAAATTTAACTATCACTATAGGTAACACCTACTATTTTAAATGTGTAGGTAAAAGATATTAATGTATACCTATAATCTCTAACTGTAGGTAAAAGTCAATTTACTTGTACCTACGGTCTTCTGTAGGTAAATGTCATATAATAATAAAACTAGTTCCTAATTACATTATTTTTTTATTATAATTTTTAATTAAATATACATGAGCTTAATTAAATTTGAAAAGTTACAACAACCTACTACATACAATTAAATTTTTGTTAGCCTAATTTGTGATTGTTGTAACTAGATTGTGAGCTTTGAATGGAAGAAATCCAAACATATCTTTAGTGGTTGACCTCAGAATTTATTTGCTCTCAATTTGAAATTCAAATTAAATGTATATGTTGTGTGCTAATCACGTGGAGTTATGACTAATGACTAACATATTAACATCACTTTTGCCTAGAAAAAGGTTACAGTGGCAAGATTTAAGAACAAAAAAGGGAATGTTTTTAGAACATGGTTCTTCTATATGTAATATCATGGAACAAAAAAAGAGCCCAGTAGTATTAAAATGTTGCATGTGCAGCAATTAATTTGGAATCTTGTTTTAACTAGTTGTTTCTTCCATCATAAGCTTGGCATGCTCCTACCTTTTTCTCTCAGAAGCAACAAATTATAGCAACTCCATGAAGCCTGTTTCACAGCAAGAATGATATTTGTTCTTAGCTTTTAGTTTTACTAGATATGGCATACTTCAAAGGGCTATATGACAACTGTAATTAAGATGACCCTAAAGCCAAATTGATTGTGTTTTCTGTTGAAAGTTCAAAAAGATTACTTTATCTAGCATACTTCTGCACAACTAATTAATTACATCAACTTATAATTAATTAGAAATTGTAGAAGGGTTACATTTTATGAAGTTGATATGCAGATGAGAATAATTAAAACCTAGGAAGGACATGGAATGGTCAAACAAAATGAGTATGCAACAATAATAGCCAAACATTCACATGAAAATAAGGTTGCTTTTCTGCTTCACATTTTTCCCACCCTCATTCCAATTGTAAAATACTCTTGCTTTAGCATAGGTCTTTCAAGTATGTATTTAACAAGTATATATCACCCAATAACATATACAAGAAAACAAACCTCAAAAAAGAAAAATGGGACGTGTAAATTTAACAATATATTATCACAAGCTGGTCCAGTTAATCAATAATTCATTTAGGTGATCCCATCCAGAAAAGATCAATTAGATGACCCAATTATATATTTATAGTGGGGACACAAACAGAATAATCATGTGGTTGATGCTGCCATCATCTTTTCCTTGACCGTGAGAGCCTAAAGAAGGGTCCAATTGCACGAGGGCTTTCCAAATCATCATTCAAGTAAAAGGAACAAGACTGAAGCATAAATTATAACATTCAATTGCTATTAAAATAACATAATGATGATATATTCTATATATATATATAGTTAAAATATAGTACTATATTTCAACTCACCTCTAGCTAAGATTGTTTGTAGTTTGATGATCTTTACCGGTAGAATCATTTGTAGGTACCTAAATTAAAAGAACGTTTTTTCTTTGTAAAGTATCATATCATAGTTAAATCGTTGAATAAGTAGAATTATAAATTCATACCTCTTGATCTATAGCTTCTAAGACTTGATTAATTTGTGGATCTTCTGCAAATCGTACTTTAAGCACAGCTACAAGGTTTCCAAGCAAATTCTCCAACTTTTGAATTCTATTGTTTGTATAAGAGTTTTGAGATGAACTTGCTTGATGTGGAAGCTTGCCAAGACAACGCACACGTCCTCTTTTTTCAGGTCCTTTGACTTTTGAATATATATCATTTGTCCAATCAGTAGAATCTTGCGTGCTTTGTAAATTTTGCGAACTCTCTGCTTCAACCATTTTCTTTTTTAGTTCATCCTACATAAATACACCTTATAAATTATTATCATACATCAATATCCTGAATACTTCAATATCACTAAACAAAAAGATGATTTAATAAAAAGAGGATTAAATTTAAGTATAATATTAAATTCAATATTATTTAACTATGTTAACATCTATTAGTAATGGAAAAGTTATTTAAAATTTTATATTACTTATTATACTTAAATTCAACATCAAGGAATTTAAATCAGTTAGTTAAACAATATATGTTATTTGTTATAAATTCCTTGACACTTAAGTTTGATTCTTACGATAATAAATAATGTTTTTTTTAAAAAAAAATAGAAATATAAGTATATTTTTTATATTGTATGGTTGTGCTGTAAATAATTGATTATGTGTCATATAACTTATTATTCACTTATAAAGAAAATAATTTTACATAAAAATCTTTTTCAAACATGTGTACACACAACAAACTTGACTTGTGCGTATGCACATGTTACCAACTCATCCATAAAATCAAAAATTGAGATTGACACTTTCATTCATTATGTTAGATATCAAGAAAATCAATTATGATTTCAAAGAGCACTTCTCTTTTGATAAATAAATGAAAATAATATTTTATCTATTTATGACAATGTGATTTTGATATTTGATTTGGAGTAGGAAGGATCCATATAGACCAATTATCCTGTTGTTCATTTTACTTTTTGGATTATTTTTTAGTATTAGGCCCAATCTTTTCGATGCCACAAAGTTAAATGTTGAAAAAAAAATTAACAAAAATTGTTATGAAAAAGCTTGATATACTAATTCCAATTATTCCTCTAATTAGATCATCGGCTAAAACAAACTTTTGCAATTTATTTGGTCATCCCATTAGTAAGTCATTTTTTTTTTTGTCAATGAAAAATGTATTAGTAAGTTGGTTTAAGTCAACTTATCTGATTTGATATTATTACAATAGATCCAAAAAAAAAAAAGTTTATATCAAATAAGATATATACTTCAATTTTCTTTTATAAAAACTTTGACTTGTAACTACAAAAGTACTGTGCCCACTTTTTTTAAAAGATTAGGTTCAAGAAAATTATTGAAAGAATTATTTACGGAAGAAAATATTTTTTTTCCTGATTTTCCAAGAACTTCTTTTACTTTGATGAGTTTGTGTTTGAATGTTTGATGCGATGTTTTAGGGTTTGGGTAATATTTATGTCGTTGTAACTTATGATATATTACTTATATATATGATAATTTTATTTTGTATTTTTTTACTAGTAAAATACTATATTAACCCTTATATTTATGTTATACATATTATGAGAGTATATAAGTAAAATTCTATATACACAGGGATACGGGATCCTGCGGGACGGGGAGCATAGTCCCCATCCCCGTCCCCGAATTAGCTGCGGGGGATTTTTTTATCCCCATCCACATTCCCGTCCCCGCGGATAATTTTTCTCCGACCGCGGGGCCTCGAATGAGATAGTCCCTGCAAGGATCCCTGAATTGCGAGGAGAATTACCATGCCTAATCATCTCATTAGTAAGTCGTTTTTTTTTTCAATAAAAATGTATTAGTAAGTTGGTTTAAGTCAACTTATTTGATTTTGATATTATTACAATGGATCCGAAAAAACAAAAAAAAAAAAAAGTTTGTATCAAATAAGATATATACTTCAATTTTCTTTTATAAAAACTTTGACTTGTAAGTACAAAAGTACTGTGCCCACTTTTTTTAAAAGATTAGGTTCAAGAAAATTATTGAAAGAATTATTTTCGAAAGAAAATATTTTTTCTCTGATTTTCCAAGAACTTCTTTTACTTTGTTGAGGTTATATAAAGGTCGAATTTGGTATTTGGATATTATTTTTACAAACAATTTCGCCAACTATTAATAATATAAAATAGGCTACGATACTCTGTAAATAGGTAAATTTAAATTCCAGTCAAAAAAAGGTAAATCGAAATTATTATTAAATGAAGATAAATAAATAAAAAATCATTTTTTTAGTATTCTACATTCTTCACTAGATTTTTTTTTTCTCAATTTCTTGAAACAACCATAAACGATTTACACAACATGATATTTCGCCCTTACAAAAAATTTCTTCCATTAGATATAACGTTTTATGCTGCGTTTATGTTACTGGCACAGTCTTGTTTATGATCACAGTTGCAGGTGCGTTATGGTTTGCTGGTGTTGCATCCTGGCCATACGGTGAGAGAACAAACAGTTGCAGGGTACATGGGATGGGAGGGAGAATGATCATGAACTTGTAGCTTTCTTGTTAACTTAAAAAAAAAAATTATATTGAAAAATATGAGCTAACTTTACCTTTAAACTGAATGTCTACACTGAATATTTGACAGAAATTCTAAGATCTATAATAAGTGTCTTATATATTGTAAGCTTCAATTCCCCCGTGTTTTTTCAATGAACATTTCTTTAGTTTATAAAACAAGCTATGCTGATCATCATGGATCACTCAACATATTTAAACACAAATTAGAGGCATCTTTTGGCTATGTATATAGACTTCTCATAAAAGGTCCATAGAAGACATCTTGGCGTGAATCTTTATCATTGTGTGACAGTGAATGAGAACAACGTCAGAATTTATCATCTTATTTTGCTGATATCAATCTGCATCCCACTTGAGCTCGTGGAGGAATGGTCTAAAACTAGTTCTGAGAAATCCAAATCCCCGTATTTCTTGTGTATAAGTTTTTTAATGTCGTCAAAACTAGTGAGTTTGTTCTTGTGGAGTAATTCTGCAACATCATGATTAGCTTCCATTGTGTTCCCTGACATGTAAATCTCATCCAACTTAATAGCACGAGTATGGATTTCAACCATGCATGTATAGTGCTCCAAGATAGGTGTTATACCATAATGATCCGTCATAAGATTGAAATACTTCTGAGCTAGTTCCAGGTCATTCATATAAACGCAAGCACTCAGCACACCAACAAAAGTGATAGCATCTGGAACCTCATTTGCTTTCTCCATTTCTTCAAAAATGGATAAGGCTTCATCTCTATACCCATGCACACCCAAGCTAGTGATCATGGTATTCCAAGTAGCCAGGGTTCTCATCTGCATCATATCAAACACTGTCCTTGCATCATCTAAATTGCCACACTTGCTGTACATGTCTATAAGCGCGGTACCCAAGAATGGCTCAAGCTCAAAACCATTCTTGAGAGCAAAATCATGAACCCTTCTACCCAACTTGAGGCTACCCATCTCGGTACATGCTCTGACCAAGCTCACCAAAGTGTACTCATTTGGTCTCACATTATCAGCCTGCATTCTTTCAAACAAATCAAAGGCTTCAATGGGCTGCTTGTGTTTCACATACCCATCAATAATTGCAGTCCATGAAACAACATTCTTGGAAGGCATCTGCTCAAATAGTTCCCTGGCAGTGTCCAATTTCCCACAGGCAACAAATCCAGCAATGACGGTGGTCCACGCGAATACATTGCGCACACACATTTTATCGAACACGTTCCATCCATCATCCACATTCTCACACTTGAAGTAGAGATTCATCATGGTGTTCTGCACATAGAGGTCACCCCAAAATCCCATCTTGATGGCCAAAGCTTGGGCCACTCTTCCAACATCAAGGGCATTATAGGCCATGCAAGCATTGATCACACAAGGGTATGTAAACTTGTCAGGGGCAAAGCCCTGGTGTAGCATGGCCTTGAACAAAAGAAAGGCCATTTTAGGAGAACCGCCAATGGTATAAGCTCTAATCATGACATTCCACGTGAAGACATCTGGGGCATTGAGTTGATCAAATACCAAAGTGGCATATTTCATTTTGCCATAAGAGGAAGAGAGCTGAATTAGCTTCCTCACAAGCAATTGATCATAGGTGAGACCATAACGGATTATTTTGCCATGGACTTGCTTGAGCTGCTTGAAATTGCTACATTTTTTAAGCAAGACAAGGGCTTCCTCAGACCCAAACCTTGTTCTTGGGGTTTCCAAGTAGGGAACATTAATGTCTGGGGTGCAACATGCCACCTTCATGGCATGCCCAATTCCAATTTGTTTAAGCTATTGGCTATGTTGAACGTATCAGTGCAAATTGGGCAAAAAAACAAACTCATGACCAAAGAAATCTTAAGGATAATGTTGGCTAATTGCGAAATGCTCCACCGCACGAATGGGGGAGATTGTTGTGCTCTTTGGATAAGGTTAAATTATGGTTGGATCTGAACCTTAAGTCCCGAAGTGGGCCAGGTTATGGGTTTTCCACTCGTATCAGTGGAGAGTAAAATTCACTGAAATTCTACACTTCTCTTTTTTTCTTGAAATAAATTTGAATTTTTTTTTAGTACAAAACCTCCAAAGAAAAATATCAGCGTTGAAATTGTGGGCAACATAAGAGTTAAGACACCCAGACAGAGAGAAACGGACAGATACAAATATGTGACAGGGGATACGAATGGATAAATGAAGTTTATGGCTATTCTTCACTTTGGTTCATCTGCTTTATGGTTCAATACTTGCTCGCAATTTAGATTCAACTTAGTTATTGAACGGTTTGTTTTCTGCGGAAGAATTATGTTTGCAATTTTTTTATAATATTTTATAACAAAGACAGGGATAAAAAAAAAATGTACTTTGTTTGTCGCATTCTTGTTTACTAGGAAATGGTCTAGTATGTAAATGTTTTCGCTTCTGTTTTGTCCGTGTTTCCACTGTGACTCCTTATTTCAAAGAAATTCACTTATGATGTGCCACAAGGTTTGTGTTATGTGTTTGACACTAACTATTTGTGGTTTGGGTTTTGATGCTTTTTGCCTGAGCTGTTTGGTGGCATGACTTGATATTCGTGGTAGCAGAGGGAAAAAGGCTTGGTTCTTGTCATTGTTGTTTTATTTTTTATCAGTTAATGTTAGTTACTAGTATTTGTTAAAATTTACTGGGGGATTCAAATCCATGACTCTTCTTCCTCCCCTCTTTAACTCTTAAACCTCATTTTCAACTACCTAATCAACCTTGTACCTCATTCTCCTTCTTGTTGTTGCTTAAGTTGTTTGGTGTTGGTTTGTTCGGATGATGGGTGCATTTGTGTGGTGTGGATGGCTTGATATCTTAATTGTTTAATCTTTCTTGGGGGCTAGCTGATCCAAGAGCGGTGTCATTGGAGTACAAAGTGGAATGTGGTACCGATTCCCTTTTCTTTTATCTTTGCATTGTGCTATGTTGGTTTCGTTGAAGGTGAAGTTAGAGTTCAGAATTTAGAGAAGCACACTAAATAACATTAGACCTATTTAAGACCCTCCAATTTAAGAGATTATAAGCACTTATATGATAAAACCCTCCAACTTAAGGTTAACCACATTTTTATTGGTAATTTAAAAATATTTTACTATATCTATTCTTAATCAAAAATTTTAAGTATTACTATAATTAAAAAATATTTTTAATGGAATAATTAATTAAAAACATTAATGCACTTAGTATGCCATAAAAAAAAATACGCCCATACAAAGACAAAAGATACATACGCTATACGCATCATAAAACAAGGAACAAGTCCACGAATTTAGGCAAGACTCGTCCTTTTTTTAGTTGTTTTACCCATCAAAATATTAAAAGGGCTTTCCTATCTCTTCCATCAATTTCTGTTTTGTTGGGAATATTTGGTAGAAAATGAGAATGATGATTATCGAGAATCAATAAAATTTATTTGATTTATATAAGTTTTTTAGGAATCAAAGAATTACATATATTTCTATCAATTATCTTAATTAATTATCACATTATATAATTTAATAAAAAATATCATGATATTTTATTTCAATAAAAGAAAAATTAAACTCAAAAAAAATAAGATCCTCACCTTTTCTCATGAGAATGTTTTTGTGGAAATTGATTAAAAAATATTTTTAAAAAATATTCTTTTTCGAAAATGTTATTTTTTTAAGATATATACTAAACATGAAAAATTAAAATTTTCAACCTATGATCCCAAAAAACCAAAAACTTCTTTTCTATCAAAAGTCATGTTAAGGTCTTATTCATCAAATATATAAATTAAAAGAACCTTAAATGCATTTCTTTGAAAGGCATCCATAGCAATGACTCTCTTTTTTCTTTCTGGTTGATAAATTTTTTTTCTTTTTTTACTTTTGAGGTTGAAATCTATGATTTTGTTGTGATGCAAACTTGGGAGATTTGAGGACCCCGACACTATAGTTCGTAGCCACATGCTCTAAACCTTTGAGATATAGGCCCCACCCTATCATCTTCCCTGGCCTGCTCCCTAGAGCATCCTAAAAAATGAAAACATTTCCTCTCTCTAACCTAAGAAGATGTGAAGGCGCTGATTAAAGGCGCAATGGTGTGGTGGTAGCTAGAGAGATTCAACACAAATAGTGGTGGCTAAAGAGATTCAACACAGATAGTTGTGGATTAAAAAAATGGGTAAAAATATAATATAACACTTTTTGAGACAAAAAATAATACATAATAGGCTTTATTAAAAGGGTATTCAATAAATTGGGAACAATAAAAATTAAAAGGATAAAATAGATAAAATTAGTACTAATTTATCTTTTCTTTTATCTTTTATAACTTTTTACATTCATCTATTTAAAAAAACTATCTTAAACAACTAACTTTTTACATTCATCTATTTAAAAAAACTATCTTATAAGAACAACGACTACTTTTTTTATGGGGCAAAAAATATTTTTATTTAACATATTCAAGTAAGAAAAAATTCTTTGTGGGGGCAATTGCTTCTATTACTCTTTACGTGTGGTTGCACACCAAGGTATAAGGACACTAACAATCAAGTAAGAAAAAGTATTAGATGAATATGTGTGAAGAGACCTCTTTATATAGATATCATTGGCGGGGAAATTTGTTGCAATCTATATATAAATGTGTGATGACTTATAATTGTCATCAAGTTTATTTCTCATCCTGTCTACAGTGTTGTAGTCAAGATATCCTCCATAATAACTGCTGCTCCCAAGTCTGTGTTTCTTGGATGCAAGTAACATTGACTTAAGATTTAAGTTGCACGCATCTCCATAAGAGAAATCATTACATGCTTATCATTTAATCTCTAGTTGCCCTTAATGATTTGATGTAGCAAAATACTCGGGAAAACCCTCTTTCCTATTTGATACATCGCAAATATAAATAAAAGCACAAAACTTACACCTAAGGTGCATAACTCCCATTACATCAACTAAGTTAATTCACATGTTTGATGATGTATTTTTATTTTGTAAAATGTTTTAAAACATTTTTTATAATATAATAAAGAATTAAATATATTTTTTATATTTGAAATAGATTTTTTTTAGTTTATTATTTAAATAACACTTTATTTATTTATTTTATTATCTGACACTTTTAAATTTTTATTTTTGATATTTATCATTAGTCTAAATCAATCATTAAATGATGATGTTATATTCAATTATTTTATCACATTATCACTTAAATGATGTAATATTCTATTAGTTTATCAATTCATAATATAACCTATCAAGACTAATAGATGAGAAGTAAATTTTAAAAAATGTAAGATAGTAAAATAAATAAATAAAAAATTAAATAGCAAAGTGAAAAAGTAATATATTAGATGTATAAAAAATATATTTAAAAATGTAATAAACATTTTTTTTATACTTTTGTAATTGTTGTTTAACTTATCCACTAAGGATAGAATAATATAAATAAAAATATAAAAGAAATGATCCATTATTTTTCTTTGAACCCATTCCCATCCGCAAACTCATTGAGCTAGCTGCGTTTGTTCCTTCTTCAGTTGGGTTTGATTGCGAGTGAGTGACGATGGGCGCGAGCAGCGACCCTACCCAAGACGGTTCCGACGAGCAGCAGAAGCGTTCGGAGATCTACACCTACGAGGCCCCCTGGCACATCTACGCCATGAACTGGAGCGTCCGCCGCGACAAGAAGTACCGCCTGGCCATCGCTTCCCTCCTGGAGCAGTATCCGAACCGCGTGGAGATCGTCCAGCTCGACGACTCCAACGGCGAGATCCGATCCGATCCCTCCCTCTCCTTCGAGCACCCCTACCCTCCCACCAAATCCATCTTCATCCCCGACAAGGACTGCCACCGCCCCGACCTCCTCGCCACCTCCTCCGATTTCCTCCGCGTCTGGCACATCTCCGAATCCTCCGTTGAACTCAAGTCCCTCCTCAACGGCAACAAGAACAGCGAGTACTGCGGCCCCCTCACCTCCTTCGACTGGAACGAAGCCGAGCCCAGAAGAATCGGCACCTCCAGCATCGACACCACCTGCACCATCTGGGACATTGAGAAGGAAACCGTAGACACGCAACTCATTGCGCACGATAAAGAGGTCTACGACATCGCCTGGGGCGGCGTCGGAGTCTTCGCCTCCGTCTCCGCCGACGGCTCCGTTAGGGTTTTCGATCTCCGCGACAAGGAGCACTCCACTATAATCTACGAGAGCTCGGAGCCTGACACGCCTCTGGTGCGTCTCGGGTGGAACAAGCAGGACCCGAGGTACATGGCAACGATCATCATGGACAGTGCGAAGGTGGTGGTGTTGGACATTCGCTTCCCCACGCTCCCTGTGGTGGAGCTGCAGCGGCACCAGGCGAGCGTGAACGCGGTTGCGTGGGCCCCGCATAGCTCGTGCCATATATGCACCGCCGGGGATGATTCGCAGGCGCTGATTTGGGACCTTTCTTCCATGGGTCAACCCGTGGAGGGCGGGCTTGACCCGATTCTTGCGTACACTGCGGGTGCGGAGATTGAGCAGCTTCAGTGGTCGTCTTCGCAGCCTGATTGGGTCGCTATTGCTTTCTCCACCAAGCTTCAGATTCTTAGGGTTTGAAATTTTATTAATGATTACTCATCACTTCTGCTTCTGTTCCCTGTATGTGCATGCGAAAATTGGGGATACTTCAGATTTGAAGACACAGTTGTATTGTTGTGTCTTTTATTGTTGAAACCAATGTTAACCTTGGTAATTTCTGGCTTTGGGACGAAAGTAGTTTTGATTAGGGTTTAGGGCGTAAAACTAGCCTTAGTTTGTTTCTGCTAAGTTAGTCTGCAAGTATTTTAAAGAAATTTTCCGTCACATCAATATTGGCTTCAATGTCGAGGTTTTTGGATTATCTGTGGCTGCATTGTGAAGGATTGAGGCGAAACTGCGACTGATATTTTGCAGTTTCGCCGCAATTGCGGGAAATTGTGGACAAATATGGCTTTAGAGAGTCTAAAACCTTGATATTGTTGTTTGTCGCATTCTTGTTTACTAGGAAATGGAATGACCTTGTATGTAAATGTTTTTGCTTCGGTTTTGTCCATGTTTCCTATGTGACTCTTTAACTCAAAGAAATTCACTTATGATGCACCACAACTGTCCACAAGATTCGTGTTGTGTTTGATGCTGTCTAAAACCTTGATGTTGTTTGGCGCATTCTTGTTTGTCGCATTTGTTGCATTCTTGTTTAATAGGAAATAGCCTTTGTATGTAAATGTTGTGACTTTTGTCCATGTTTCCACTGTGCCTCATTAACTCAAAGAAATTCACTTATGATGTGCCACAAGGGTTGTGTTGTGTGTTTGACATTGACTATTTGTGGTTTGGATTTTGATGGTTTTTGCCTGAGCTGTCCGGTGATTGAATGTTATGGTGCAGATCCATTGTGGCTGACTCCACCTAGTGGGAAAAGGTTTGGTTCTTGTTGGTGTTTGTTGCTTAAGCTGTTTTGTGTTGGTTTGTCTGGATGATGGATGCACTTGTGTGTGTGTGTGGATGCTCTGATATCTTAATTGTTTAATCTTTTGGGGGGGGGGGGGGGGGGGGCTGATTACGAGAAAGCTGATCCAAGAGTGGTGTCATTGGAGTACAAAGTGGACTCTGTGGTACTGATTCCCTTTCTTTTCCTTTATCTTTACATTGTGCTATGTTGGTTTCCTTTCAACTGACCCAGGGTTCTGTTATTGGATTCCTTGCTTTTTTCTTTTTCTCCCTAGACTTAAGGTTATTGAAGATGAAGTTAGAGTTTAGACTTTAGAGAAGCACACTGATTACTGAATAACATTAGTCCCATTTAAGAGTTTAAAATCACTGATGTGATAAAACCCTCCAACTTAAGATTAGCCAGATTGATTAGCCCTAAGAACAATGGCCTGCCTGATTAAGATGAGATCAGCAGTTTCAGCTCTGTTTTTCAATATTCAAATATTTAGGACCTATAAAATGCTCCAACTACATCAATCTATTGTTCTTTTCACATGATTTTGGTTTCCTTTGTTATTATTCAAAGAAAGAAAGCATCTAAACTAATTTACTACTTTCTCGTACCCTATATATGAACAATATATTACTTGTTTAATTCCACTTTAAGTTGGCACCAAGTAAACTGTGATTGTTTGCAACTACTGATATAAAAGACCGATGGTTTCAAAGCTGTTTGCAGTGGAAAAAAAAATGGAGTTAATCAAACCTCTGTTGGATTTGCATTCAATCGGTGGGTTATACAGGAAGATTTCCTTGGAAATGTCTTCTCTTTGAAATTCTAGAAATTATTCTTATATATTGTAATTGTTTACATGAAAATATAAAAAAGCATTCTGCAGAGTTTGATTGTTGTAAATCATGTTAAATAATTCATCTGGTGAGTTGCCCTGTACTTGGAATGATGAATTTTCCCTTCGTTTAAGCATTCTGTCCGAATACCAGACAGATTTCCCAACCTTCTTTTCCTCTTTGGGTGAACCACCCAGGCTATATATAGACTTTAGTTGATGGTGATGGCTTTTAGATTTTCAAACTTTGTGCTAAACTGAACTAGTAAAAGTCAATTTGAGCAGCATTTAAACGGCCGTAGGATTTTCAAACTTTGTGCTAAACTGAATTAGTAAAAACTCTATTTGAGCAGCATTTAAACGGCCGTTGGATTTTCAAACGTTAGAATGCAACGAAACAAAATGAGTTTTATTTTATGTTTGATTTGTTTTTAAAAATAAAACAAGAAACTCCAATATGGTGCATTTTGATTCTATAAAAAAGAGAAGAAATCAAAGAAAATACTGATTAAGAAAAGTCAAGGCTAACCTTTAACGAAAAAAATTATAGGAAATAATCTTTTGGTGACTCCCTGAAGGAATTGAGTTAATATAAGCAAGAGTCTTTGATTTCAACAGCATTTAACTAAATCATAATGACAAACAGTAACTCTTCTCAAAGGGATATGATTATATGAAAGAAAGGATTAATGGATGTAGCCAATAGGAGACCTGCAATTACAATTAGTTTAATAATATTGACTCGTCTTCAGTTCATACAGAAGTGGATAAGCAGGAAATATATCGAATATCTTGGTTCAAGTAGATCAATCCAATACCTTTTTTTTTATATCTATTAGACTGGTCAAATTATAGAATTCAAAGATGGGCTCCATCTGAACCACCATTTTAGTGGCAATGAACTTATTAATAGCCACAAACTTGGAGAGGCTCAGTTTGACCATTCTGATTATTGTAGTTGATCACTTGATGCACTCCACAAACTAGGTGTGAAGCAAATTTTTTAAATGATAGCTGCTTCTGGATGACGATATATATAGTAGATGATTGTAGCTCAGTTAAGCAGACACGTATCTCTTTTCTTATCCACATAATGTAGAATGACGTTGTTTGTGCACGAGTATATGTGCCCTTTATATACTCCGTAATTTATTGGATGATAAACCTAATCAACCTAATATACATTTTTTATAGTGTTGAAATATGAACATGAAAGAATCCTATTTATGGATTTGAGAATCACAACTAGAACAGTCACTAGAAGCATTTGAGGGGTGTACAGTGCTGATCATTTTCATTACTGGTGAGGAGGGGATTAGCTTGTTGTGATTGTTATGAGCCATAAGCCCTAAAAGTGTAGACAACCTACAAAAATGAAGCACATTTCCTTACAAATCAATGTTAACAAGGAACAAATTAACTACAAACTTTGGAGGTTATGTTTGTTTACGCGTTTCAACCACGTTCAACGAACATTTCACATGTTACGAGACAAAAAACACAGAAGCTAGAGGCACAAAGCCTTGCATTTGTTTCAACGCGAATACAAACAGGCTCGGAATCATTTGGTTTCTCTTCCATTTTAATCCACAAGGTTGGTTCTAGATTTCACACAACAAGGCATCCATTGGTGTTCTCGTCACTAAATAATCCCCTGTTTGTTCTGTTGATCTCGAGAATGGTGGCTGAAAGTGGTATAGTATTCTTTATCACAAGCTTGAGGCAGAGGAATACCTGGATATGATGATCATGATTCATGTGAGGGTGTTATTTAATAGGGAGGAACTACAACATGCAAGAAGCTGGGCTATGTAGCAATACATGGGATGATTTTATTATCTTGTAGCTGTTTTGCTAGGATGAACCATGGCATTCACTTCTGCATGAAGCAAAGAGGGATCATTGGAAATGTTTTTCCAATTGAGTTAAGGTGAAAATCTAATTTAGTGGTGAAGTTGTTGAACGATGTAAACACGTTTTTGGTTAACGAAATTGAAAAATATTTCATTTTTAAGTATTAATAATTGTTATCCAAATTGCTATACTAGATTAGGGGCTCGAGACATTTTGGTCATGTGAAATCATAACCCTTAATTAAAAGTAAGGGAAATATCTAACCAAGTTGATTTCTAATAAAGTTGGCTGAAGTATCTACTGTAAACTGAGAGTTTCTATGATATTTCAATAATTTTAGGGGTTGTGATACTGTTAATATTTTAACCAATCAAATTATATGTCATCTTTTTATTAATTTTTTTAAAATTAATCCTTGATTATCATTTTTAAAATCTTAAAATTGTAACTTTTTTAAATTAAAAATATGATTAAATATAATTTTGGAAATCTATGCCTTAATATCTTTTTAGTTACTTTTAGAACTTTTTATAAAAAAAAATCTTTTGGGGTTTAGGGTTTAAAAATTTCTTATTATTGTTTTTTAAACATAAGTTTTATAAAAAGTGTTGAAAACAACTAAAAAGATTTTAGGGTTCAGATTTCTAAAATTATCTTTAATCATATTTTCTAATTTAAAAAAGTTACAATTTTAAAAAATAATAATTAAGGACTAATTCAAAAAATAAAAATAATTAATAAAAAATGACATAATTTGATTGATTACAAAATTAACATCAAAACCCCCAAATTATTGGGGGCACCATATAAACTTTCATGGTGAACCCATATATTTTGAAGACTTGCTTATCAATGTCGGTGATATTTTGTATGTTTTGCATATATATTATGCACGTACTATATATTATGCCCTTAAGATTATTTTGTTGAATTTTTTTAAAAATTCAATCAACGTTTTGGTTAACCATAACCACTGGTTTATTTGGATTTTGAATTAGTTATCATTAAACTTGAGGATTAAGATCAACATTTTGTACAATTAGTTATTATTAAACATAATTTCGATTAATCATCATTATAAGTTTATTAATTTTTATAATAATTTTCTTAAAAATATATTAATACTAAATTATGATTAATTGACGATGTAAAATTATTTTACATTATTAATGTACAATCATAAAATTCAAATTGTTTTGTACTATTAACCAATCACAAATTATACATGACAATTTTTTATTGGATGATTGTGTTAAAAATCTTTACACCCTCTATATATAAGCTTTTTCTCTCAATTTAAATTGATTTTAAAACTTTTAATATTAAAAGACCTGAAAGAGCTGGCTACATAGTGTGTGAACTAAGAAGAAACTCATTTGAATAATAAATAAATTAGATAACTAAATTAATAATAATTCTTTTAGTAAAATTTCACCAAAATAGTTATAATCAAAGAAATTTGTTCATTAATTTGACCACACAACTTTTTTGTTTATTTAAAATCACATATATCCTAAGAAGTAATCTTATCTGAACTAAAAATATTCACAATATGACAAAATTAATTTATTTCAACGATTTTTTTCCCTATGCTAGTAGGTTAAAGAATATAAATGTAGTATTTTTTTAAGTAAAAAAAGGAAAACCATATATATTAATCATTGAATTAGAAAAATCAACAACGACTAATATGAATCAAATGGGAATAAACAGAATAAAATTGCAAAATTTTTAGCACGTGTCCAACTAAAACATTGTGTTATTATTATTATTATTATTATTATTATTATTATTAACTCCATCATGAGACTTGTTTAAAAAGAAACAAATATGTTTTATTTTTATTTTTTTTGTTCATAAAAGAAACAAGCATATACCACCAGAATCAATTATATACCCATTGTAAATGACAAGTGTTTATTATCACCAGCTACATAAAAACATGATTAAAATTAAAATTACGATATTATTTATGGTTAAGGTTTTTGCAACTATTTTATACCTATTGACAACCTAAGTTCGTTATTTATTTTCGTCTACATGTATTATATTTTATACAGTAAATATATAGAAAATAAAAATTTATTTATAGTTGATGCAAAATTAGTTAAAATTAAAATACTTTAATTGAATTCAAGAGTATGTATCTTTCCATCATATCAATTATCTTTCTCTATCTCTTATTTTCTTTCATTTTTCTATCATTTTCTTCATTTATTTATTTTCTCTTTTTTTTTTCTTTTTTTAATGCAAAGGCAACACAACACTAAAGGATTTATGGATAACTTTATAATTAAAATGCAGTCATACAAGCACTCATACACCGATTCCTATCAGAATTATACAATTAAGGCTAAGAGTACATCCTCATATTATACCTCTTTTTAAAAAATAACGTGGTGTGACAAGATTAATGAGTAATATTTTTCCTTAATCATGTAGTAAGAGATTTCTTCTCAAATTGGTACATAGGAATGGGGAGATGACCGGATGACATTGAGTTTAGAAAAAAAATATATATATTATAAGTCTGTTTGGATTTAAAGTCAGAAGTGTTTTTAAGAATTTATTTATTGAAAAATAATTTATATTTATAGTAGAAAAGATATTAAAACTACTTATCGCTTGTATCCAAACAGACTCTGTCTAAACAACAATCTTTTTCTCATATAAATTATCTTGTCATGTATTTATTTTCTTTTCTTTTTTATGTCTTCGTAGTAAAATATTATATAAATTTATTTTTATAAACATAAATCCTCCGCAGAAAATAAGCCGTTCAATAACTAAGTTGGATCTAAATTGCTTTCAAGTATTGAACCGTAAAGCAGATGAACCACAAGTGAAGAATGGCCATAGACTTCATTTATCCACTCGTATCCCCCCGGTCACATATTAGTATCTGTCGTTTCTCTGTGTGTGTGTCTCATGTTACTCTCTAAAAAACTTCAAATTTCTTTCAAGAAAAAAGAGAAGTGTAGAATTTCAGTGAATTTTATTCTCCACTAATGCAAGTGGAAAGCCCATAATATGGCCCAGTCAGGGACTGAAGGTTCAGATCCAACCATCAACATAGAGTAGGAAAAAAATAAGAGTGAGATTATTAAACTTAGAAGCACACAAAAACAAAGCACCAATCACAGCCATTCATTGAATGAGAGGCTATCCATAATCTCATCCTCACTTAGGCTCATGAGTCACAGCCACACATCCACGTTGCCTCCCTATTAAACTTTACAAGCCATAACATAAAATGGAACCTGAAAATCTAGTTTCTTACAAGCCTCTACTATACTGCTTCACCTTCTGCTCTAGAAAATTCAGTGCTGAAACATGGCTTCGGCTACTCTCTCTGTAGCCAAACCAGCCCTTCAGGTTCAACAAGCTACTTACTTATTCATTCACTTTTCCACGTTTCAACTTTCATTAATAACATGCATCATTAGAAAGTTGTGTTATTAGCATTTATCAGTGCCATGCTGTGCAAAAGCTAAGGTAACTTTTTATAATAGTTTTTTTTTTTTTTCTTTCATTCCTTGGTTTATTCAGGCAAATGGGAAAGGCTTCTCTGAATTCTCTGGCCTCCGAAGCTCATCAGGCTTCCTTCCCTTTTCTAGAAAATCTTCAGAGGATTTCCATTCTGTCATTGCCTTCCAGACCTATGCAGTAAGTTCTTGCCTCCATTAATGAGTGTCTAATTTTATTGTAAAATAAAAACACTAGGTAAGTGAATATAGATATACAGGAAGTTATCATATAGATATACTTCCAGAATTATGTAACAAGACCAAAATTTTCAAGTTATTATCAACAGTTCAACACATCTATTGATTACATGTTAATTCTAGAAAAAAAAGGGTCCTTTAGATTCATATTTTGACTTTTCTAGCAGTTATTATAACACATTAATGTGTTTGCATCAAAGAATACACACTTCAATTCATGATCATCATTTTATACATGTCTGGGAACAAGATAGATCAGAGTTTGAACTAGGCCTTTCATTTGAATATACATAGAAGAAACATGGAAAGGAAACAGCACAAGGGTGAACTAATGAATTGTTAATTATACATGATGGTATCCAAAAAGTTAATTAGAAAAGTAAAAATGTGAAGTGTTTAACAATGTTGCATCTATATGTACTTTTGAAGGTTGGAAGCAGTGGAGGATACAAGAAGGGTGTGACAGAAGCAAAACTGAAGGTTGCCATAAACGGGTTTGGAAGGATTGGAAGGAACTTCTTGAGGTGCTGGCACGGTCGCAAAGACTCCCCTCTTGATGTCATTGCCATCAACGACACCGGCGGCGTGAAACAAGCCTCTCACCTTCTCAAATACGATTCCATCCTCGGAACCTTCGATGCTGATGTCAAGCCTGTTGGCAGCAATGTCATCTCCGTGGATGGAAAGGAAATCAAAGTTGTTTCTGACCGCAACCCTGCCAACCTTCCTTGGAAGTAAGCCTCTTTTTCATTTCCATGCAACTAGTTTTACTCAATTTTTGAAGAAAGTGGTGTAACTATGTGCTATTGTTGCAGGGACTTGGGGATAGACTTGGTGATTGAAGGAACCGGGGTGTTTGTGGACAGAGAAGGTGCAGGGAAACACATTCAAGCAGGAGCTAAGAAGGTGCTCATCACTGCTCCTGGTAAAGGAGATATCCCCACCTACGTGGTTGGTGTCAATGAGTATGACTACAGCCCTGATGAACCCATCATCAGCAATGCCTCTTGCACCACTAACTGCCTTGCACCCTTTGTCAAGGTCCTTGATCAGAAATTCGGTAATGTGCCTTGTCACCACATTTTTTTAAGTTCATTCCCCATCCATCAAATTGAAGCGTGCTTCAAATGAAACAAAACAAGTAACTAGAACTTTATAAAATGTCACTTACTCTAGCCCTTGTTACTGTTGGTGGAAATGGGAGTGAAAAAGACCTAACATGAATGACATTTTTTAAAGTAATCTTTTAGTGAAATTAAAAACTAAAATGAACTAACATGATGTGGTATGATTAGCCAGGATTCAATCTTTGACTCTCGGCCAAAAGATACTCTAGTTTTAGAAGGGAAAAAAAGAAAACTAAAATGACTTATGCATGCAATATTTGAGACTAATTTATGTGAAGAAAAGATCATATTCTCTACTATGCATGCCAATGGAAAATGACAATCCATGACAGGTATCATCAAGGGTACCATGACCACCACTCACTCCTACACCGGTGACCAAAGGCTTCTTGATGCGAGCCACCGTGACCTGAGGCGTGCAAGGGCAGCAGCACTCAACATTGTCCCCACTTCAACAGGAGCAGCAAAGGCAGTGGCCCTTGTCCTCCCAACCCTCAAAGGCAAACTCAATGGCATTGCACTCCGTGTGCCAACACCGAACGTCTCAGTGGTGGACCTCGTCGTTCAGGTCTCAAAGAAGACCTTTGCAGAAGAAGTGAATGCAGCATTCAGAGAGAGTGCAGACAATGAGCTCAAGGGAATCCTCTCTGTGTGTGATGAGCCACTTGTGTCCGTTGACTTCAGGTGCACTGATGTGTCCTCAACCGTTGACTCCTCGTTGACCATGGTCATGGGAGATGACATGGTGAAGGTGATTGCTTGGTATGACAATGAATGGGGCTACTCCCAAAGGGTTGTGGATTTGGCTGACATTGTTGCCAACAAATGGAAGTGAGAGCCAAACAAATTCTCATTGGTAATTAAATTATTATGTATGTACCATGCCATTGTAATTTTGTATGCTTACTACTACTACTACCACTACAACACTTGTTGCTTCATTTTTCTTTTAAACTTGTACTGAGAAACAGAACCATCAATTTTCTCTGCCTTCTCATTGTGCAATAAAATTCTTACCTTGAAATCTGAATGTTGATGATCATACTAGGCCTCGGGGTGACGAAGAAGATGGATAATTATTGCATGTTTAAGTATTTTCCTATCACATACGCCAAGATCAACATTCTCCCAAAGTACTAATCAGTGCGAAAATAAAATAGTTGGAAAATGGCAGCATAGTTATGCTTTATTGTGTCTAAACTTTTATTATTTGAATCTTCTTATTTTTTATCTCTCCATTTTTATTCGGACTAAATACTACCTAAATATGCAGACATATATTTCTTGCACTATTTTTTTACACTTCTTCTAAACTCTTTCTTCTTATAATAAAATAAATAGCCAACTTTGCCTTCGTTAATTAATTGTTTTCTGAAAGTGACCCAAGGCTATTTGGTTTAGCGTCAATTATACTACTGTGTGTTACATTTTTGAGTTGCGGTTTGCTTTAGGCCAAAAAATGAAATTAATTAAAAACGGCCAATAGAGAAATGGTATAGATAAATATAACAGAGGTTGGATACGACCAGTGTAAACTGTAATTGCCTCGGGGTGTAGATAAATTTAATAGAGCTTAGATAAATATACTATCACCAGCTTGATCTAAATTAACTCGTGGTCTAAGGTTTAGTTTTCTTAAAAAGCAATTATGTTCTTGTAAAAAAAAAAGTAATTATGTTAAAATTTTAATAAGAAAATAGAATATGTATAAAGTGTTTTCTATCATTCAATCATAAACTAGTATGTTAAATTTGTTAACCACTTAAAATCATACAAAACCTATTTTTTAACTGATTGACATTCTATAACAACTTCTAGATTAAAAGTATATATCTATTAAAATCAAAGGGTAAATGACCCTAAAAATGTGACACATTATAAATTTAATTTCTGAAAATAATAAAATTTTAAAGTTATATTGAAAATGTAAATCATCTCATTTTAATCCAAAATTTAAAATTTGTATAACTTAAAGTGATAATATTAATAAACTTTCGATAACTAAAATCACAGTAAAAGTTAAAGCTTAAGAACTAACGCAATAGTATTTCACATTTTTTAAAACGAAATTAGCCATTTATCTCAAACGAAATTAATCTTATGTCTTATGTAATATATCTTAATATTTAACGCCTTGGACGTACAAAATAAGAACCTTGACTGCTATGGTAATTGCGTGAAACGGTCCTCAATAAAAATAGCATAATGCACTTAACAAACTTCAAATGTGAGAGACCGAGTGACTTTATCACATGTAAAAAAACAAAACAAAAATTA
The DNA here is from genome assembly GCF_004193775.1 of Glycine soja. Classification (NCBI taxonomy): domain Eukaryota; kingdom Viridiplantae; phylum Streptophyta; class Magnoliopsida; order Fabales; family Fabaceae; genus Glycine; species Glycine soja. Next base: position 35,826,721 of record NC_041020.1, on the reverse strand, counting down.
AAAATGACTCTTTATGTTTTTTTTAATAATTTGCTTTAAAAATCACTTTTAATTTATAATAAATATTAAAATAAATATTTTAAACCTTTTATTGTAAAAAAAACTTAATTATTACAAAAGATTTAACACTTTTCATAAAGCATTTTTTATTTGAAAGTTACAAAAAATCATTTTTTTTTTAAATCCAAAATATTACCTAACTAAACGTAGAAGACTGATCCCTCCAGGTTAGTCTAATTCTATCAAACAATGAAACAAATAAGAGAAAAATAAAATTTAGAAATAAAAAATTGCCAATACTTGAGGGTCTCTTTAGAAAAGACCCCAAATTAATTCCTCTCTACGGTTACACATTTTAATTTAAAATGTAATTGGGATTAATTTGAACACACATCTTAATTATTTTTAATCATTTATAATTAATTTTATTTAACTTAAAAACAAATGTGCACCTAATAGGTAGATAAATTATAATTCTATATAATTTTTTAGAGACAGCATTTTGAAGGCATTTAGACGGAGGGCACAAAGATTTTCTTCTCCATTTAACTTTTTTTTGTATTCTTGTAATTAAAAAAATCAGAATGACTGTTGTAGTTATCAAAAGTTTAACCATAACAAAATTCTAGAAACACCATGTCTAAATTATTTAAGAAAATAATTAAGTTATTTTGTAATAATAAGACCTTAGCTTTGTAATTGATCTTTTACGTAACAAACTGGGTTTCAAAAGTTTCTTTTTAATTATTAAAAAAAGTGACTGCAAACTTAAAAGAAAAACTGTATTTTACCTTTTAGTATAATGTTTTAATAATCAAACTTAATAATGATTAAATTTATAAAACTTTTGAGTGATAGACCATACTTAGCTTGTTTCAATTAATTAAAGTTATATTTAAACAGTTCTAATAAATTTACATTTACATTAAACTTATAAGTCATAGACCATTTTATTTTATTTTTCCAAAATTACCCAAATAAAAAATATCCACTCCCCTTCCTCTGATATACCGAAAACTCTTAGAGAGAGAAAGAGAAAGAGAGAGAGAGCCCTGCTGTGGTAGCGCTGGGTGGCAATGTCTTAGGCGTTCTAGACTATGCAATCCACAATTTATTGTTGTTTATATTTTTTCGACAACGAAAGCCTTCACAACTCCACCACAGTGTTGCTACCGTAGGGCTGATGCTTGCATTCACGCCCCTGTTGCAGAGAGTTGTGCAGATTGAGAAAGGGTAATTTTGGGGGCAAAAATCATACCAATAAAGTTTCATATACTCAAGCCTAAACTAGTGCAGAATTTAACTTAATTAAAAGGAATATCTTGAAGAAAAAAAATGCTTAAGTAGAATGTGACAATATTTTTTATTTTTTATTACCACCTTATTTTTTTCATTATTTTGATTAGCTAATTTTTAGTTTCAGACTCGACTGGATTCTAAACAGTTAATTTTGTCTTTGTCATTCAAAAATTAACAAACTTTCTTAAAAATAGGGCAATTGCTTGCTGCATCCCAAGAATTGCTTTTTGCATCTTTCTTCATTTTTTTTTATCTTCCAATCCAGAATATAAAAGGTGTAATGAATTCGAGATGTAATTTTATATTTTGGATTGACCAATCCAAAAGCCAAAAAAGGGTGCAAGAAGCAATTTTTTGGTACAGGTAGCAATTGCCAAAAAAAATAAAGGGGAGGGAGGAGATCAAGTTTTGAGACATGCTACATGCAAGTGGTAGTAAGTACTAAGTAGTAGTAGCTGGTGTTATTTTCGTGTGATCTTATGCACAAAAGGCTTAGAAAAATGTAATCAAGGGTGTGAAAATTACTTTGATACGATGGATTGTTCCAAATGTCCAATTGATTCGATGCATTGGTTGAGTTGAGCTTATAAAATCAATATTTTGGTTCAGCCCATATTTTTATTGTGCAAAATTGGGCTAGCTAATGATGGGGTTGGGCTAATCTGCTAGTTATTTTTTATAATTGATAAAATTATAAATGAGAAATTTAATACTACATGTGTTTGACATGTGTATTGGATTTAGAATTTAATGAATTACTTTGTCTATTTCTTATGAAAATGGTTAAATAATTTTGTGTTGTGGTGTTTCATTGTGCCTTTACTTTTCTTGGTTCAGATTATAAGTATTTTTTTATAAGAGACAATTAATGATGTTAAGTTGCAAATAATAATATACTTGGGATTCAAATTCAAAACCCATTAAGCTGAAATAATTACATAATATTTGATCCATCGTGCTTCAAGTATATTTGTTTTACACTTTCACCAAAATCTCACATTTCAAATACACCTTCAACGGAATGACAGCTTCACAAAATGTTGAGGCTGGATAGAAATAGTAAAATTTAAGGAGTTGATATGTAAAAGAGGTAGATGGTGTGTTAAATTTTAAGATTTTTATAAGAATAGACGTCATAATTTATCATTGCAAGCAGTACCTAATATTTTACTCGGGCCATTTTTTTCATTTATAATTTTTTTTTATGAGTTACAAAGCAAAGACAAAGAAAACTAAAGTCTAGGGAACCAAGTACCCACAGAAGAGGCCTAACTGCAGAAGGGCAATTATCAAATACAGTAAGAGGACTAGTATTTGTAGCTCCAAGCTTAGCTAGTGCATCCACGCAGAAATTTCCTTCTCTGAAGGTGTGAAAGAAAGAGACATCCTAGTTGAGACCCACAAGTAACCGAATGGAAGCAACAAAAGATTACATCTGGTTGGATGAATTATCCAACATAATAACACCAGTGGAGCACCAAAAATAAGTGATGTACCTTGAAAAGGTTGCTAGCATTGATGGTCGTGGTCATAAGATCCAAGCAACAAACCTCGTTATGATATACATCACGAACTCTAAGATAAAGATCAAAGTCATTGATAGACTCCACTTTTTGAAGAGGTCCATCCATATTCCAAGGATTAAACAAGAAGGAAAACTTTCCAGCCCCAATCCGAATGGAGAATCCTTCACAGAGATTGGAAAAATTAAGCTTTCAAAAAGAGGTCCATATGAATGAGCATCCCTTCGCATTACCAACATTGAGGATGTTGAAGATATTTAGAAGTAAGAAGTTGGACCCATAATTTGTCTAGTTCGTTCATGAGAGCCCAAACATGTTTTCCTAGTAAGACAATGTTGGAATGCTTACTCTTGCTTATGTTCAAACCCCCTTTGTGGCGCGGTTTTGTGATAGTCGACCAGTCCACCAAATAAAGCTTCTTATAGCATCAATTTTATTACAAATACCTTAAGGAATCTACAAATTTTGCATAGGATAGGTAGGGATTGCAAACATGACTGAGTTTGCAAGAGTGATCCTCCCAGCTCTGTTAAGAACTTTGCTCTTTCACCCAACAATTCTTTTATCAATTTTGTCCAAAATTAAAGAAAATTAAGTATTCTTTGTTCTGCCCAACTAATAAAGGGAATCCCAAATATTTCCCCAGATGTTGAGTGTGTAGGAAATCTAGAATGGTGGTGAATTTATCAACTTTCTACCTCCTCAAATTTTTAGAGACAGAGAATTTAGATTTCTAAACATTGACCTCGAGCCCCGTGGCTAGACAAAAGTTGCGGAGCATATCTTGAACAAGCTTTAGTGAAGAGCAGGCAGTCATTAGCAAAAAATAAATGTGAGATTTTTGGTCCCTCTCTAGACACTAAAACTATAGTCCAACTCCCATCAGAAACCCCTTTCATTAATTAAAAGAGCGAGTTTCTCCCTACACAACAAGAATAAGTAAGGGGTCTCCCTATCTGAGGCCCTTTATAGGAGAGAAAAGGGAGACAACTAGTCATTATTTCACTTCTCAGAAAGGGTGGTAGGGGTTATACCATTCATGATCAGATTGATAATATTAACAGGGAATCCAAAGTCAACAAGAGTTATCCGAAAAAACTCTAATCCACCCGATCATAAGCTTTTTCAAAGTCGATTTTAAACATAATATACCTTGTTTTGCTTGGCTTCTTGTGCACGTGATGGACTATTTCCTGGACTATGATTGCATTATCACTTATCACAGGTCTCTCTATTGGGAATGAAGCTGCTTTAAAGAGGGCCTATAATAGAGTCCAATTGAGGTCAAATTCTATTAACAAGAACCTTAGATATTAGTTTTGACAAAGCATTGCATAAACTAATCGATCTAAAGAGAGTGGGGACACCACTAGAATAAAAAATCTCAGTCACCAAACACCAAATATCATTGTCAATAGTAGACCAAAAATTTCTAAAAAACATTGGTTGGAAACCATCAATACCTGGAGATTTATAGGGATTCATGGAGGAAAAAAAAACATCAGTGAATTCCCTTCAAGAGATAGAAGCAACGAGAGAGTCATAAACATGATTGTCAATCTTGGGAACATTAGACAGAGATAGCCAATTAGACAGAACTCTGGCAGTTGATTGGAAGAAAGTCTTAAAGAAATTTTCAGCTACTTTTTGTATAAGCCCCTGTCATTTTCACCAAACTTAAAGAAAGTCTTAAAGAGATAGAAATTTTCACCAAACTTGAGTCTCATTTATAATGTATATATGTCAAGACTAATATTAATTGTTAATCAAATTTTCAGTTTTTCTGTCATTTTGCACCAGTTTCAATACTAAAACAAGAATAGTAAGTAAGAGATGTGGTCCTTGTTCACATAAACCATTTTCTTTCCTATTATACATACACCATGTGACGGAGAAAGTTAGCTGGCTTAAGAAAGAACATATTCTCGAATTACACCATCTTTTAATTAATTGAAATCGTCTTTCAAAGTGAAGTGTTTTACGTATTCTCGGGCAAATAGGTTTCAGAGTCTCACTCCTCTCAGTTTCTTTGAGCCTTGTCTCCCTCTGTGTTAGTCACTGTCGAAGCTCATTCGTGTTGTCGTCGTTGTTGGCACATGCCCTCGCCTTTGCGGTCGCTTCACTCACATCTACCTTAGCATTTGAGCTGAGCCTGTGCGATGGTTCACGAAGTTCGTGGACTAGATTAACAACAAATTGAATAGAGAACTAAGTAACGACGCAATCGGTGAAGAGTGGCGTGTTGTTTGTGGGACAGAGAGTGACCTACAACGTGCCCAATGTTGATGTTGATGTATTGGAGGACCATGCTGAGTCGTGTCTATGGTTGTCTCTGGTATTGTGTTCTGTCACTCATGTAGCTAGTTTTGGTTGTTCCATATACTTTGATTTTGATTAATTAATTAAATTCTTAGTTTTTTTCTTGGAAGAAGAATGTGTTTGTTCTTTATTCTTGTTGTTTGTAGTGTGGCTTTTTGTTTGTAATTCAACCGAGATTGTGTATCAATTTGTGTTTCTAATTTCTGCATCATTGTAGTATGTGTTGGTTTGTAATTGCTTATCCATATACATTGCCTTCCTGAACATCCGAGTTAGTACATTATACTCTTCTTGAAATGAAGAGGGCGAGGTAGTTCTTATACGAAGCCTGGCTGTCATGTAAATTGTAAATGTATAGTTTGGTTCACACTAATCATCTCAAGAATTGAGTTATCCACTTTGTTATTCACTTGGCAACCAATTAAATGTTATAATTATATCTTTATGTAATTATTTTATTTGCAAAAAAGGTTTATAATTGAATTGAAGTTCTTGTTTTAATATGACGTCAATAAAGGGTAGATGGCTGATACTATATTATTGACGTTTGCCATAATTGACATTTATTGTAGTGTTTCATTGTATTTGGCCCTTAAAAAAGTTTTTTATTTGATCATGTTTAGGGAATGGGGTTGTTTGCTTGTTTAATGAGTATTTTGATAAGTTGGTTTGTTTTTCAGAAACGATAGCAGCTCTGAAAAAGCTAGAGAGTGAACCTTATTACAATGATAACTTAATTAAGGCATCAGCAAAGTGGCAAAATGACCCAAGTGGAGTTTGTTTTTCACGTAAAATTATGCATGTATTGATGTGTATAGTCATTCGCCATGCATGCTGGCGACACATGCAAGCAAGCGACACGTGGAATGGATGTCGCCAGTGGAAGCTGCGAAATGACAGCGTGTATGTTGCCAGTCAAACTGGCGACACCGTGCAGAGCAGCGTAGGGCGTAGCAGGCATCAGAGGGTGCAGACTAGGGGTGGCAGGTGAGGCAGCGTAGGGGGCAGGTGAGGCCTGTATCGCCAAAACCAGTGATGAAATAGGCTAGTTTTGTATGCATGTTTTTTTTTTCTTCTTTGTTTAATATGTGTGCATGTATTTTCTTCTTCTTTGTTTAAAATGTGTGCAGGGTTTCTTGTTTTTTTTTTAATGAAGTTTTAATGTGTTGAAAGTGTAGTCTTTTTTCCTCTTTTTTCTAGTTAAATTTATTTATTTATTTTAATTATTTATAATAGAAACTTTAAAAGCTATTTGTTTTGATGGTTTTTTCTACCTTTAAAATTTGTATCTTGGCCTTGGAGTTTTAAAAGTTTTTGGCACTATTTTTATTTGAACTAATTATTTTTTTGTTAGAATGAAATTTTAATTTTAAGTTCCAGTGCACTAGTTTTTGTAATGAATTTTTTTTATGTTGGAGTTATTATTTTTATGATTAATTATTTATAATAATAACTTTAAGTAGGAAATTATGAGATATTTTCTATGAATAAATTAAAATACATGCAATCACAAATTTAAATAAATAACATAATATATATTTTAATAATGTACTATATATATGTAACACAATTAAAAGCATACAAACTTAGAAACCTAAAACAAATAATATTACCTAAAACAAATATAGCATACAAATTTAGAATATTTAAAACTAAAAAAAATAATTTAATTATCAGGAGTAGAATAAATAAATAGAACACAAAAAATATTTACTAGGTACCAAGTTTGAAAAAACCAAATATGGGCTAAAGATCACGTAACTCACAAGCTTTTAGCCACCATCACAAGTGTGCGTAAATGACCAAATTAATACAAACTAGCATATCTACAACAAATATAACATACAAACTTTATAATATGTATAACTAAAAGAAATAATTTAATTATCAAACAGAAAATAAATAAAACACAACAAATATATTAACTAAATACGTATTACTAAATTTGAGTAAATAAAACACAATAAATATTAATTAGTATCAGTATCAACTAACCAACTTAAGTTCCAGACTATTAACTAACCAATTTAACTTTCAACAAAATTTGAGTAAATACAAAGAAAGAAATGTTTACCGGTGGAAGAAAAGAATGCTTGTACCCACACTAAATGCTTAATTTATTCGTGATTAATTCGTGGATGGAGGTTTTTAAATAGGGAGCATGCATTTCGCAGACAACACTGGCGAAATGGCCCCCTACACATGTTTCGCTCCTCCTCCTAGTGAATTAGGTTGCTACGTGTTTCGTTGGTTGCCTTGGCGAAACGTAGGCCACGTACGCCATTTCGCTGATGGCCTTGGCGAGACGCAGGCCACGTGGCCTCCCATGCATGTTTCGCCAACATGCATGGCGAAACCCTATTAAAAATGAACCCCCTTCGAAAATAGTTTCAAAAGAGACCCAGATGGGGAATTAGTTTGTAAAACTAACCTCATCTGGACAATTTGCCTTAGCAAAGCTCAATAAAGCTTTTCTTGAGGCAAATATTCGTTTGTTAGTGGATGGCTTGTTGCAGGAAAACAATGAAGACATGAACTTAAGCATCGTCCTGACATGTTTTGATTGTTGTCTCAAATATATAAATTTGTGTGTTGATTTGTTTTCCTAAAATATAATAGTAGGGACAAGAAAATAGCAAGCCAAGAAAATAAATTTCTAATTAAGCAGTTGGAGAGAAAAAGAAAAGAGGCTGAAAAAGAGAAAGAGAAAGAAAGCATGCACAATAAACTGCAAAGAAAAAGTAGAAGCTAAATTTATAAAAAAAAAAAAAAAAGACTTAGTTTACAAAAGCAAGCTTCAATTATGGAGCATTTTCTGAAAAAGAAGTAAAATTAATCCCTCTTGTTGGACACCTTGTAAGGCATAAAGGACCTGTAAGTTCTACTTTGCTTTTATAATCCAAGCTATTGAGTTTTAATTGTTCTTAACCATATATATTGTTGGCTTAATTTAAAATCCTATCTTATATTTTTATGTTTCAGGTTAGTGGTCTTGAGTTTTATGTCATTGCACCAAATCTTCTTGCATATGGGTCCGAGGATGGTGAAATTTCTTGCCCAATTTTGTAATTCTACTTATTTCTTGCATTTCATCCCCTTGACCAGTTTTGTAATTCTACTTATTTCTCATAGACACACACATAGATACATTAAGCACTTTTAATTTATGCAATATTTTGTTATGTGACCTATTCTGATTGCCAAATTTGTGTGTAGCGGAGTGTTTCAAGGATAGAACTGATGTACAATGTTTGCATAGATAGCAGAAAGTCTTAAATCCAGAACTCGTCAAAGGTTCATGGTCTAAAGAGGTAATCTGTAATTTCCATTTCTTGCCCGTGTTGGTCTTATCTCTACATGTTAGAATTTATTTTGATGTAATATTAGAATGTATGAATATTCTGTTTACATATATAATGTGAACTCACCTATTGAATCTGAATGTAAACAAGGGGATGAAATAATTATTGATTTGGTGAGTAGATATGGACCTAAAAAGTGGTGTACTATCGCACAACACTCACCTGGACGTATTGGTAAGCAATGTCGAGAAAAGTTAACATGGTGGCTATTGGATTTCTATTGCTTTGTGTAAGACACAAGGATCATTAATGTATCTTTGTTGTCCGAATATGATAAATTAGAGTATAACAATAAAAAAATTTCTATAAACTAATTATATTTATTTTACTGGTAGAACAAATCAAAAGGGATGATATGGAATATCTTGGTTATGTGTTCATGTATTTGTTAAAAGGAAGGTTGGATGATTGGCAAATGCTTCTAATTTATCCCTTTGGAAGTTGGATGTTATTACATAATTTTCTCACCATTAGCTTTCTTTCTTACGTTTTCCTTTTTCAGTCTTCCTTGTCAGGGACTCAAAGCTGGCACCAAAAAACGAATATATGATGAAATCAGTGAGATAAAGGTGTTCACTCCCATAAAGGGGCAAATTTCCCTGTTTGGGGCGCTTTTAGAAACAATTTCCCGAAATGGGGTCGTTTTCTAACTATTTCCTCCATGGGTCTCTTTTATACGTAAATTGCATGCATGCACCAAGCAAACCGCCAATGGAACTGGCGAGTTTGCTTTCTGTGATGGACCTTCCAGTGGTAATGGCGATATCGCCATGCATGGGGAACCGCCAGTCAAACTGGCGAGTTCCAAGTTGTAGGTTGTAGGCTTCAGGTTGCAGGTTGTAGGCTTGGTAGACGTGCTTTTTTCAGATGGCATGCCAAAGGTAAGTTGCAACTGTCATTGGCGAGTTAGGGCACTAGAGTAGCCATTACCAATGGCGAGTTAGCCACAAGGGAATAGCCAATGGAGATGGCGATTTAGGGCCTTTATATACGCACCCATTTCTTCTAAACTGCTTTAGTGTGTGTTTGGAAAATTGCTTCAGTGTCGCCGTGTGTGTTTCAAAACTACATTTCAGTTTTTTGAAAACTGTGAGTGTTCTTGTTCTTGAGATTTAAATTTGTCCGCATAAGGTTCGAAATTTGCTTCTTGAGGCTTAAATTTGTCAGTCATAAGGTTGGTAATTTCCAGTCAAAAAATTTTTTAAGTAATTTTTTAAAGCAGTTTGAATGTAAAGTTTTTATTAATTTTTTTATTAAATTAGTTTTATATTTTATATGCTTTTTCGTGTGTGTCTAAAATAAAAGAAATTTGTCATCATATTAAATTGAAGAAAATGTTTTGAGTCCGGAAACAATTTTGTAAATATGAAATTTTTAGTATATTTTTAATTAGATTAGGTTGGTGTTGATGCTTTGTTAGTGTGTTAAAAATTGATCAAGTGTGTACTTTCAAAAGTGTTTAAAAGTAAAAAAAATTGTAGCATCATAGTTATTTGAAGTAAGTATTTTGAGTGTGGAAATTTATTTTAATATAAAATTGTAGTAATTTTTTAATTAGATAAGGTTGATGTTCATGGTTTGTTGGTGTGTGTTAAAAATTTATGAGCATTCAACTTGAACGATATTTAAAATTAAATTTTTTCCCATTATATTTATTTGAAGTAAGTATGTTGAAGTTATTATTGTTAAAATTAATTATTTATAAATAATACTAACTTTGTTTATGGTTTATTTTGGCTTTAAAATTACTACCTTGGAATCGTTTATTTTTTTAAGTGTTTACCATAAAAAATATTTAAAGTTAATAATTTTTTTATAGAATAAAGTTTTAATGTCAAGTTGCGTGAAAGGGACTTTTTGTGATTACATTTTACTATTTTGAATTTATTATGATTAATTATTTAAAATATTGTTTTTGTAGGTACATCATGAATTCGGTTATAACAGTGTTGTATTTCAATGGAAGGGTATACGAAGAAAATGATGGTGTAATATTTGAAGGCAGTAAAAAAGCAATTCAGATTAAACGTGGAATTAGTTTCAATGCATTGAAGAAAAAAATTGGAAATAAGGTAAAGTTAGAAAATAATGAAATTATTTGTGCTATCAGTTGTAGATTTTTAGTGTCTGGAAAATATGTTGCGTTGCAAATTTGTGATGACGAAGATGTTGAAACCATGCTCGAAAGTTTTCAACAACAAGATCAAATGTCAGTTTTGGAATTGTACATAGAAAAGGATGTGGCTGGTGGTTCTATGTTTAATTCTGCAAATTCTCTTACAGCATGTGGAAATAATTTATCTAATAATGAGGCGCAACCGCCAAGAAATGTGAGCAATTTACATGGTGATGAAGATGATGATGATGATAATTATCTTGTGTCTAACTCATACGTGGAAGAGTCTTTAGACGAAGATGATAGTATTGATGGTATATCTGATACAGACGATGAAGTCACCAACATGATTCAACCAGTAAGAATTGTTCACCCGGTAGAAGGTATAATTTCCTTTAAAAAAATACGTCAATACATTTATTATTTGACAACAATTGTATTTATTGCTAAATAAGTATGATTTGAAATTTTTTTTGGACTATTAGGTGTACAAGGAATTCAAAATCCATTTTGGAATGATGTTTTGCATTATAATAATATCAACTGGAGTCATCCTGATGAGGAGGACATTTGTGGTTTGGAGATGCCATCGAGTTTTAATGTTGGCCAAGAATTATATGTTGACATGGATTTTGATAGTAAAGATGTGGTCAAGAATGCAGTCAAACAATATGTTATGAAGGTGCATCAAAGTTTCAAAGTGGTTGAAAGCAAATCGAACAAGTATGTCGTTTGTTGCTTGAATAAAAGCGCAGAGTGTCCTTGCCCTTTCTATATGAAGGCAATTTTATCTAAAAAAACTGATTCATAGAAAGTCACACAATGGGGTGGACCACACACATGACGAGAAGCTTGATTCATATTTAATTGTCACTTGTGTAGTAGGTACGTATTTTATGTTCATATTATGCTATTCTTTAGCGTTAATTGTCATTTAAATTTTGTCCCTCCCTTGACAGACATGATCAGAGAAGATCCATCAATAAAAGTTTCTTTGATTCAAGAGAGGATTAACAGTGAATTTGCGTACAAAGTGTCGTACAAAAAAGCTTGGTTGGGGAAACAAAAAGCCATTGCAATAGAATATGGCGATTGGAAAGAGTCATATGCGAAACTGTCGTCGTGGCTAACACACATGCAAAATCATTCTCCTGGATCATATTTTCAAATACTACATGACGATTTTATTATTGGGAATACGGTTAGTCGTGAACACCGTCAGTTTCATAGATGTAGAAGCAAAGCTTCATGGTGAATCAAAGGTGATTCAAAGGTGTTTTGATGATAACAATGATGATAACAAAAGATGATGATAAAGGTAATTACAAAAAGCTCAAAGATCAATTAAAGAACAACTCAAGTGAATCAAAGATCAATCAAAGAACGACTCAAGTGAATCAAGAACAATTCAAGAGTTCAAGATAAGAATCAAGAAGAATTCAAGACTCAAGAAGAAAGTCTAAAGTCAAGAATCAAGATTCAAGGTTCAAGATCTCAAGAATCAAGATCAAGATTCAAGACTCAAGATTCAAGAATGAAGAGAAGACTCAATCAAGATAAGTATTAAAAAGTTTTTCAAAACTTTGAATAGCACATGAGTTTTTGACAAAACCTTTTACCAAAGAGTTTTTACTCTCTGGTAATCGATTACCAGATTGTTGTAATCGATTACCAGTAGCAAAATTGTTTTGAAAAAGTTTTCAAATTGAATTTACAACGTTCCAATTATTTTCAAAAAGCTGTAATCGATTACAATGTTTTGGTAATCGATTACCAGTGCCTTTGAAAGTTGAAATTCAAATTCAAATGTGAAGAGTCACATCCTTTCACACTAAAGCTTTGTGTAATCGATTACACTAATTTGGTAATCGATTACTAGTGACTATTTCTGAATAAATCAAAAGATGTAACTCTTCAAAAGGGTTTTGACTTTTTCAAATTGGTTTTAAGTTTTTCTAAAAGTTATAACTATTCTAAATGGTCTTCTTGACCAGACATAAAGAGTCTATAAAAGCAAGGCTTTGTTTTGCATTTTCAATTCAATTCATTCCTTCACACTTTACTATTCCAATCAATCCCTTTGAATCTCTTTAAACTTCTTCTTCTTCTTTGTACCAAAAGCTTTCTGAAGTTTTCAGGTTTTCCAAACCTTGAAAACTTGTGTTATTCATCTTTTCATTCTCTTCTCCCTTTGCCAAAAAGAATTCGCCAAGGACTAACTGCCTGAATTCTTTTTGTGTCTCTCTTCTCCCTTTTCCAAAAGAACAAAGGACTAACCGCCTGAATTCTTTTGTGTCTCCCTTCTCCCTTGTCAAAGAATTCAAAACGACACAGTCTGAGAATTCTTTTGATTCTTTCCATTCCCTTATACAAAAGTGTTCAAATGACTAACAGCCTGAAAATTCTTTTGTATCCCCATTCACAAAGTATCAAAGGTTTAACAGCCTGAGATCTTTGTCTCAACACATTGAAGGGTACATCCTTTGTGGTACAAGTAGAGGGTACATCTACTTGGGTTTGACTGAGAACAAGAGAGGGTACATCTCTTGTGGATCAGTTCTAGTGGAGGGTACATCCACTAGGGTTTCAAAGAGAACAAGGGAGGGTACATCCCTTGTGGATCTTTGCTTGTAAAAAGATTTTCACAGGGTTAAAAGAAATCTCAAGGACCGCAGGCCGCTTGGGGACTAGATGTAAGCACGGGTTGTTGCCGAACCAGTATAAAAACTCTTGTGTGTTTGTTTCCTTCTTCCCTACTCTTTTACTTTCCGTTGTGCATTTAATTTTCGCTTTTACTTTCTGTTAAGTTTCACTTCTAGTCCATATTCTCTTAACAACATAAGTAAAAGCCTTAAAAGAGTAATTTTTTAGTTAGTAAAGGTTTAGGAATAATTGATTCAACCCCCCCCTTCTTAATTATTCTGAGGCCACTCGATCCAATAATAGAGTGTTTTGGACTTTTGGTCAATGTAAAGAGGCTTTCAAGTAATGTAAGCCAATCATACAATTTGATGGCACATATCTGTACGGCAAATACCGTGGGACCCTTTTAATGGCCACATCACAAGATGGAAATGGTGGTGTCCTTCCTTTAGTATTCGTCGTGGTCGAAGGTGAGACGTTGACAGCGTGGTCATGATTTTTGGCACACTTGCGTGAACACGTCATAGATAAAAATGATATTTGTTTGATATCTGATCGTCACGTGAGTATAAAGTCTGTTGTGGCTAACGAAGCATTTGGTTGGCAACCTCCCCACGGTTATCATGTTTACTGCATCCAACACATAGCAAGCAATTTCAATCGCAAATACAATAATGCCAAACAAAAAGAAATGTTGAAGAAATTGGGTAAGATTTCATATTTGATGGTCACGTTAATTTAAGTTTCATATATACTTAAAATTGTTGTTCATAACTAATTTTATGCGGCCTACACTCCTTGCAAGCACATTTTTTTTTTATCAAAATTTAGAAAAATTTTGTCAACTGAGTCCAGCCATAGCAACATGGATTGATCGCATTTCAAAGGAAAAATGGACGATGGCTTATGATAGAGAAGGACGTCGATATGGCCACATGACAACCAACCTCTCAGAATGTATCAATAAGGTTTTGAAGGATTATCGCAACATACCCATAACAGCGTTGGTCAAATCAACATACAGTAGGTGTCGAAAGTACTTTGTTGATCGTGGCTGCCAAGCCCGAAGACAGTTAAATGAAGGACAAGTATATTGTTCAAAGCTTGTTAAAGAACTTAGAAAAAATCAAGAACAAGCTTGTTCACACATCGTTCGCATGTATGATACCCACTCCACAAGGTTTGAAGTAGAGGAGACCTTCAACCCTATAACGCAACGTGGCGGACAAAAGTGGGCAGTTAACTTGAATGGTCATCATTGTCAATGTGGAAGGTATTCTGCGCTTCACTATCCATGTTCACACATTATTGCAGCTTGTGGTTACGTGAGCATAAACTACTATCAATATATAGATGTTGTTTACACAAATGAGCACATCTTAAAAGCTTACACTGCACAATGGTGGCCTCTTGGGAATGAAGCGGCTATTCCTCCTTTTGATGACACATGGACACTTATCCCTGACCCAACTACAATTTGTGCGAAAGGTCGGCCAAAATCAACATGGATAAGAAATGAGATGGATTGGCTCGAACCATCTGAGCACCGACAAAAATGTAGTAGATGTGGAGCAGAAGGGCACAACAGGCGTCGATGTCCAATGCAATCTGACCGTGGGAGTTGTTCATTTAATTGATTTATGTATGCTACACGAGTGACTTGTATTGGTTTAAGTTGAGTTGAATGTATTTACTTTGTGGTCTTCAATGAAATCGTTAGTTAAAAGCATTACATATTTTGGTTTGTGTTGTTTAGTTATATCTTTAACATTACTTATTTTGGAATGTAGCAGTCTCTTAATGGCTTTTATAGTTTAACCCTAAGCCCTGCGCAGGAAACACTAAACCCTACCCCTAAACCCTAGATCCTAAACCCTAACCCTTACACTAACCCCTAAACCCTTACACTAACACCTAAACCTTAAACCATAAACCCTAAACCCTAAACCTAAACCATACACCATACACCCGACACCTTATACCCTACACCCTAAACCCTACACCTTACACCCTACACCCTACACCCTAAAGCCTAAACCCTACACACTAAAGCCTAAACCCTTGAAATCTATGCAGCTTCTGATGATGAACCTTATAATTTGAGCAATTAGGTAGGTGGAAAAAATCCAGATTGATGCATGTAATGAAATAAAATTACATTTAGAAGTTGAAATTGGTGTTCATCGTTAGTTAGTACCATTACTTATTTTCATTTGTCTACTTTAGTTTTTTTTTAAACTTTATTTATTATTCTAGTTTGATGCGTGACATCAACTGTATCCATTAGTAAGGCTTAATAAATGAGATACGATAAATTAAGTGTCGAATTCAAATTACAAACATACAACAACAAATTTAAACAGAGACATCAAAATCATTCATTATGGTGTCCGTGATGCTGTGAGGATGTGTCACATGGTCGATCCCATCTTCGGGCTTGACGATTAGGATTTCTTCTGCCGCATTGTCTCCCCGCTTCTACTTGCTCAGCCTCAGCAGAAAACTCGTGACGCAAATCAACACCTGGTGCAAGGGAGGAACGTATGAAGAAGAAGAAAGCAATGCAAGGAACGCAGCTGTGGAGTGATGGAGCTTCTTCTTTTATAACGCCAGAATTTTGAATTAAAGCAACTCGCTAGTGCAACTGGCAAGTCCACTCTGTCCACAAACCGCCAGCCAGGCTGGCAATTCCCTCCCCCAAAAGCAAACCGCCAATAGGGTTGGCGAGTTCCTGCTGCACTGCATCCCTCCTGCATGGCCTGACCTCCCTTCGCCCTGTTGAACCTGCACCTAGCCTTGCTGAGCCTGCACCTACCTGTTGGAACTCGCCAGTTTGACTGGCAGTTCCCCATGCATGGCGAAATCGCCAATGGGGATGGCGAGTCCTTCATGGCATGGCAAACTCGCCAGTTCCACTGGCGGTTTGCTTTGTGCATGCATGCATTCACGTGTAAAACAGACCCATAGCAGAAAAAGTTTAAAAACGACCCCATCTAGGGAAATGGTTTCTCAAAGTGCTCCAAAGGGGACAATTTGCCCCCATAAAGGTATTATGACTAACTAGATCTATGAGGTTTGGGGGAGAAAGTAACACTATATCTTGATTTGATACATGTTAGGTTGGATTTTTTTATTCCATGGAGGCTAATAATAAGACAGGCCAGGCTTGAAAGCCAGCTCCGGAGTAGTTTCAACATTTGAATGTTAATACTTATACAACCACGGTTGTTGGTTTCTTGTACACTAGAAATTTGGAACTAAGTGTTCTACTTTTATTTAATACTAAGATTGGCCGAATGCTCTCTGTTTTTTGTTCACTTTTTTAATTCTTAACCTTGTATTAATTCTTGCTTTCAACAATAGGCACTTGGCATAACCTGTAAAATTTGGCAAGGCAGCTATGCATGCAGGTCCACATGTACAAAACGCAGAAAAGATCTTAGGTTCATTCTTTTTCGACTAAATAAGATAATGAAGTTTGGTGTCCTGATGAGCCATACCTTGGTTGGTTAGAAATTTTGAATTTAATATATATGTTGTGTTAGAATATAATTGCATGAAAGTAATCAACTATATAGTTTAGGGTTTCATCTTAATGAAGCCACTTTGATGTAAGGATTACATGATATAACCCCCTAAATTTTTAATTGGCAGGAATTAAGGCATCAAGTGAATTTAATAAGGAATGTTGCTAATAAACTGTTGTCTGAGATGGGTTCTTCTTTAAGCTATAAGGTTGGAACTATGATTGAAGTTCCAAGGGTTGCACTAATTGCAGATGAGGTAACATCTATATCCTAATGTCTTGAAGATTTACCGTTAAACTCTAACAAAATATTTAAGAATGTGACAAAGAAAATTTCTTACATGGGTATCGGCATGACTTTGACATGGGGGCATGAAATTTTTTACACACTTTGGGACATGACATGGCTTTGTTATGGTACAATATATACAATTAGTATTAGTATAAAAGCATAAAACAAAAATTAAAAGAGAATCAATATTTAAAATTTTCACCGGTGAATAAAATACTATCATTTATTTAATTATTTAGTACTTCCACTTGAATTTGTGTAAAAATAAAAATTCAGAAAATTCAAAGTGGAAAAATTCGAAAATGTAAGTAGAGGAGTGTCCTTAGTTTCCTTGAAGTGTCTAAGCCTATTTTAAAGTGTCCTGCTCCCTAGGATATTGGGATTATTGTACCTTATGCCTTTCTTATTCCTTGTTTGGAAACACTGCAAACAAAAGGCTTCACTGAATAAATTTGGATTGGTATCCAAGCAAGTACTTAGTACATCTAGTTTTATTCCATAATAATAATAATAATACAAACTAGTTGGGTCCGGTATTCTAAAATTGTAGGTTGGGTTTAATTTGTTTCAAAACTAAATAAACATAAAAAATAACATCGATTTTTATCAAAATTGTCTTAGAATATATAAATTCTAAGACGATTTTGATAAAAATCGTGTTAGAATTCTAACACAGTTTTGATGAAAACTGTCTTAGAATCCTATTTTTTTCATATTTTTTAAAGAAAAAAATACTACAATCTTAGACAGTTTATAAGACAACCGATGTAGAAAAAAAAACCTTCTAAGACGATTTAAAAATCGTGTAAAATGTTCACTTTTTATTACGACGGCTTCAAAGACGGTTTCAAAATCGTGGTGAAAAATGCTATATAACCATATTTAAAAGATTTTTTTCTAGTAGTGAGGCAAATCCAAAAGATAAGGCCCTAAGCCCATTGGTAGCAAGAAGTTAGCCTTGTAACTAATTGGCCACTCAATTTTCTCCTTTAATCTTTGCATAATTTAAGTCTCAAGATGCCATAGACCCAAACCAAATTGACCAATTTCTCTCTCCTAGCCCAAGCACCTCCCCTCCCCTCTCCCATATTACTATTACAGAGTGAAAAACACTAAACATTTAATTAGAGTTTTTGTTAAGCGATTAGAACATTAACTTTAACAATTGTTATGTTGAATGATTGTCTTTGTAATTTTATTTATTTATGACTTGAGTTTGGACGAACTAATATTATGTTTGTTTGCTTTTAACATTATGTGTGAATGTTTTTAATGTTTTAATGTTATGTTTGGATTATTTAAGAATAAATTTTTACAATAAATTAATAATTTTTATTGATTTATTATTATTATTAACCTTACACATAAGTAAAGTAGGAATTGAATATATAGGTATCCAATGAGTATAAAAATGAAGATTAAAATTATTATCCCGTAAATATGAAACCAAATATAAATATTATTTTTTAACTTAGAATATGAAAATGAATACTATAAGATCTTATCAAGACCCTAATCATTATCATCTCTGCATATTACAGGCACCTTGGAGGAGTACAGAACTACGTTAGAGATAAAATCTGGAACTCCATTTTGCTTGATGTATTTTTATTAAATGTTATGCCTCAAGAAATTTAAAGAACTGTGGTCTGTTTAAAGAATTTCCATCTTTTTAATTAACAAGATCGCAGGTACATGAAACTAAATTCTGGATCATGGATTTGTCACTCTTGGGAAACTTTTATCTAACAACTACATAACCTGAATTTTACAGCTTTTCCAGTAAATATTTTATATGGAAAACCAAAAAAAAAGGACAAGTTAATATGACAGTTGTTATTTGGTTCGAAAAGATTCACACAAAAAATTATAAAATAGTCACATGTGAATACATAAAAAAAAATAACAACATAATTTCTTACAATTTTTTATATATTTTTATTTAATGAAAATCATAAATTTATAAGAGTCTCACCTCATTCATTATATTGAAATTTCTTTAAAAAATTAATCAATAAAAAACATATTAAAAATGTGTTAATACTTACTAACAGTTCTTTATACTTAAATTATCCATAAAAAGTTACTAGTAAGAAAAGAAGGAGAATTGATATTGTATTTTTTATTCAAAAATTCTAGTTTCATATTCATTACGATATACTACTTTGGACCTAAATATAAACAACAAAAAATAATTTTTGATCTAAATATAACTAAATACTCACTAACTTTTATCTCATTTAATGATAGTATTTTTATTATGTTATTCATTTAATAAAATCTTATTTTTCGTGAATTACTTATTCTTTTTCTCCGAGCATCATTATGAAGGATATTTTAGAGGAAAATATTGAATTAAATGTTATTAACTAACTTTTTTAATTCATGTATCTAATAGTTAAAATGATATAATGATGGCTTCTACATAATTACAACAATTTGAATTTAAATGTATAAACAGATTGCTAATTGAACTTCTTAATTTGAATTTTCAAACCATTAACTATTTTCCAGACACACAAAGAAAAAAAATATTGTAAGGGTAGATTCATAAATATTAGTATAAAACCATCAATCAATTGGTGTTGGATAATTTTATTTTAACAAGAACTCTCGAATTCGAATATGAATACGCAACCATATTAAATATTTTAAAAAAACTATCATGTATAATAATCCTATCTGAATTAAATAGGATTTTCTCTAAATGAAGAATATACCTTGTCTAAATCTATATATATATATATATATATAAACAAATTTTCCTCTTAACATCCAAACGCACCGACAAAGAGAAATAATTTGACAATAGAATCAGATTGCACAAATTGTAAATTGAACCCATGCCGCATAACTTTGTTCCTTTACTTACGTTGTTTACTAAGAACTTTTTCAAAAAAGTATGGGCGCCTAGATTGTGGAGGTAAATGATGGTCCACCACGTTTGATTTTTGACCAACAAATAGGTGTAAGGTGGCAGACAAGTCATCCATAGTCCACAACAATGGATATCCCACGAATCAAACTTCCAAATTAACAAAACTCCGCAATCACGTAGTGGTTTGTTTTATTTGGAAAAATAACCTTCAGGTTTACACGGTTCAGGTAACCGGTAAGAATTAAAAAGAAGAAGAAAAGAACCTTAATTATTTGATGTTATAATGACATTTTTCACCTCTTCATTAAAGCGTTCGTAGCGGCTTGAAACAATGTCAGACAGAGACATCACGGCACGGTATCTTCAGTTTACATTGTCACTGGTTAACATTGTCATTCTAATCTACTTGATCCCATTACGAGGAAACTTAAAATGAAGTATTATATATTTAATTTTATATTTGAGAATTAATTATGAATTTAAAATTAATTTTAAATCAATTTTTATATGTTTAATTTGATGTTAGGATAGATTTTAAAAT
Source organism: Glycine soja (assembly GCF_004193775.1). Lineage (NCBI taxonomy): Eukaryota > Viridiplantae > Streptophyta > Magnoliopsida > Fabales > Fabaceae > Glycine > Glycine soja. Next base: position 35,806,222 of record NC_041020.1, on the reverse strand, counting down.
TGATTATAAGTCCATAATTAATTTTAAATTAAAATAATTTTAAGTAACTTTTATGTTGAATTAAAATATTTATATTAAACTTTCCTTTTAACTTAATTTTATATTACAATATTTAAATATAAATCACATTATTTTAAAATTAATTTTTATCAAAATTAATTTTATCAATACCAGAGTTGGGGTAATTTCACCCATAGAAAAGTCACCGAAGAGGAATCCAACCCGTTAGAGTTACACTGTTTACCAGAATTGCAGCTAGGATAAGGGGTTTTGCTTTTTGAAATAAAATTGTATTCGATAACGGATAACAGTTATAAGTTACAACTGCACCGACCATCTTTGTCAATAATATTTCCCATATTAAAATAATTGAAGTTTCCAAAGCTACAATCACAATTTAAAATCCTAATTTTATTTGTCCTAGCTAATGCTTCAGTCATTATGCACATCTCCAAAGAAAGAAAAAAAAAAAAGTCATTGTGTACATTAAAATATATATGCCCACGTGCCAAAGTGCAAGGGAACCACGTTAAACATCGAATAATGATGCTCTAGACAGCCTTTGAATTTAGTCAAAACTAGTATTTGTCAGTATCCTTTTTTTTCTTTTTTAATACAATCAGTATCCCTTTTAAAGAATTAAAAAAGAAACATTTTTAATTTTAGCATTATGCAGAATCCCACCCATTTCCTTAGAAAGAACCAAAAATAATCTTTCAAAATATTAACTTTTTTTTATAATAACTTTTTATGCACTGATAATAACAAATATTGATAAATATATTTTCTCTGTCCCATTTTAATTGTCATTTTTAAAAGAATATTTATAATTATTTAAAATTTTAAAGTTTCAAATAACATTAATTATTTTTTAATTAATTTCTTATTTTCTGTCTAATTTTTAATTAATTTATCCATTGTTATATAGTAGAAATAAAAATGATAAAATAGAAAATTCTATAATTATTTTATTAGAATCTAGAAAAATTTATTGTATTTCTTAATTTTTAGATGAAATCCTTTAAAGATAGATAAAAAGAAAGGGTAAATAGTCATTTTTATCTTTAAATGTATAAATTATTGACAAATTTATCCCTGAAAAATTAAAATTCAAAATTTAGTCCTAAACAAGTGTCACAAATTTATCTAACCCTTAACTTACGTGCCATCAAGTGATGAAATTATCACAAAATTGATTGTCAATGTGGTCATACTTAATAGATTGGATGAAAATGTCAATGAGTTATCATTATTGGACCTAAATGTCAATAATTTTTTGTTGAACGAAAATATCAGTAAAAAATTTTAGATGAAAATGTTAGTAATTTTTATTTTGGAACAAAATATCAGTACATTTTCATTGGACAAAAATGTTAGTAAGTTATCATTATTAAATCAAAATTTCAGTAATTTTCTATTGTATCAAAATGTCAGTAATTTTTTATTAGACATAAATGTCAATAATTTTTTGTTGAACCTAAAATCAGAATGTTTCTATTACACTAATTGATTAAATCCAAATTTGTTTCACTTAAGGGTAAAATATAATTTTAGGGTAAATTTTTTTCAAATTTTGAATTTTAATCTTTTAAGGATGAATTTGTTAACGATTTACACATTCAGAAACGAAAATGACTTTATTCTTTTTTGATAATTCAAAAGGTGTGACTTATTCAGTTTGAATTTGTGAAACTGATATGATGTTATTTTGTAAGGAATAAGATACATTGTGCATAAAAAAATTGCCTAAAAAAACAGAAAAAGCAAATAGTTTAACAAATCTATGTTTATTATCATTTAAAATGTAAGTGTACTCATTTATTTCAGATAAACTAAGATGATAGTAAAATAATTACAAAATTTAAAGATGAACTTAATATATAATTAATTTATGAATTTATTTAATCTTTAAGTATGTTATACTTTCATTTGGAATATATACATACATATATATATATATATATATATATATATATATGTATAGCTTTATTAAAAAAAAGGGTTCGTTTGTATATTTAGTTTTAATATTTGCATATATATTATTTAGTTTGTTTCAAAATTTACAATACTATAAAATATCTAAAGAAAAGTGTTCAATAAGTTTAATTGAAATTTTATTAGAAAAAGTCTCTTCTTTAATGTTTAATATTCTATCATATTTTAGTTTTGTGTTCAAAAATATGTTTAATATTCTATCATATTTTAGTTTTGTGTTAATTTTTTGAACGTTTTATATAATCATATTAGTATATTTGTTTTACTGATAAATATTTGGGGTATAATAAATTAGTCTAATAAAAATATATTGATATTTAGGTTCAATAAAAAAATTACTAATATTAATGTTCAATAAAAAATTACTGACATCTTGATATAATAAAAAATTATTAACATTTTGTTCCAATAATAATAATTTACTGACATTTTTGTTCAAAAAATTACTGACATTTTCTTGCCCAATAAAAAATTATTGACATTTAAGTCCAATAGTGATAATTTATTGACTTTTTCCTCTAATCTATTTAACATGGTCATATTCACAATAATTTTTGTGACAAATCCATTCGTCTATCTCATGTAGGCTATTTTATTAACGAACAAACAGAAGTTAACAGTCGGATAAATTTGTCACATTTTTACACTTTCGGGACTAATTTTTGAATTTTAATCTTTCAGTGATAAATTTGTCAATGATTTACATATTTAGGAACAAAAATGACTATTTACCCATAGTAACTTTAACATAATTCCTGTTTAGCTAATGATTTTAATTTTGAATATTAGATACATAGTTCTATTAAATACGTAAATAGAAAATTTTTTCATTTATAATAATTTTATTTGACTCTAATAAAATTGCATTTAGTAGGAAAATGCATTTGATCAACATGAAAAAAAAAACGTAAATTTCAAAAAACTTTCTTTACCTTGAATCAAGCAATAAACCTCCTCATATACTGTACACATCAAAGAATGTGAAAAAGATTTGATAAAATAATATTATTAATATTTTATTTTATGATAATCTTTAGTGTATTTCTAACATGATTTTAATTTATCAATTTATTATTGATATCTGTGAAAATAAATTTAAATTTTATAAGTAGAGTTTGAATAAAACTTTAATAGATTAGTCATCTATAAGCTAATGAATACGTTTGTATTAATGATATACTAAAAAAAAATGTTAAACAAATCATTTTTTATTTTGTGTTCAACATATACTTTATCCAAAAATTAGAGATTAATTCTTCAATGATAAATATTAACTAATGTTTTAAGGATATTGGTTAAAAATTTAAAATAAAAATATATTTATTGGATAAAGAAAAATTATATTGTTTATAATTTTTTATGCTATCTTATTATTTATGTAATAAATACTTTTTTTTTAACTTCTTAATTAATATGGTATGAAGATCGGTTTATGAGACGCTTCTTCATTACATATGGATTCATTCATTTATTCAAGATTTTAACTGTCTTACGGACATGAGAATTGAGCCTGAGAACATTGCTTAAACACTAGTAGTAATTTAAAAGACCCTCTCGTTAAAATTAAGATTATTTACTGCTAAAACGGCTCTGATATAACGTTCACATGGGGAGTGCCCAGTGATGCCACCTTTGGGGGTCCATTGTCTTTTCCTCAGCAATATTCAATACAATTGGCACCACTTTCTACTTTGTCATTTCCGGAACCAGAGGATCAGAGCGCAGATCTATGATTCACCCAAAAAAGAAAAACAGAAAGATCACAGATCTCTACAAAATACAACTGGCTCTGCAACCAGGACATTATTACCACAGAATAAAGCAAGACAACAATAATAGCATGTTCCTCGACTTGAAAGGATAATCATCAAGTACAGTATAAGTGAAAAAAAATAAAATTGAAGTATATTTATTTATCCGAACCCAAGTTTTAATTTATGTATATACAAGGGGCGAGAATGATTTAAGGGACCATCAATATTCTTTAATACAAATAATAATGATTTATGAGATTCAAATAATCGTATATAATATTATTAGATTTCATTTTAAAATCAATTCATATACTAAATTTCATTTTAAAATCAATTGTGTGTATTGTCACAAAAGGGTAAGATCCAGTCATAACTTGCTCTAATACCATATTAGATTCATTGATAACATAAAATTGTATCCAACAAATATATAAATTACATTGCACTCCAAGAAAAAACAACCAATATAGAACTTGAATATTTCCAACATACTAGTAACATGGAAAAAAGAATTTAAGAGTGATATGATGACACAATAAATGATCAATGAAACAAGGAGAAACTAACGTGATATAATTATATAAAATTGTACATAGGAAGTGATAATGTGAATGTGACACGGTAATAAAATTAGGTGGAAAAAATAAATGAGAAGTATTGATGTAACAAAGGGTAGCAATAATAATAATAATAATAGCAGTAGGAAAGTGAAAGGGAGAATTTTAAATGTCACGGTCTGGTTTGCACTCAGGGGAGAGTTGAGGGTAGCGTTTTCTGTCAGTGCAGTAGTTGTAGATGGTGTATTTCTGGCGCACCCATCTGAGGCTACGCCACTGGGAAGCGTCGAGGTCACGGAATTCTGGTTGGTCCCACCAGCTCTTGCCCTGCGTGTCGCAGAACTTGGCGTTCACCGAGGCCTCGCACCCGTCGATGTGGAACCCCTTGTAGGCTGCTATGAATGGGGCTTTGGACCAATCCGTTTTCTCCAAACCACCCCTTGTGGCCCAGTCATCAGCGTTCCATAGACTGTTGTAGATCTTCATTGGCTGGTCGAAGGGGAATTTCACTCCCAAGTCCTTGCTGTTCTTGAACACCCTGATTGCCACATCGTCCACAAAGAACCTGTACACCCCCAACTTTTCAATCTTTCTCACTCAACATGTCAAAAGTTTTTAATGTTTTTCTATTTTGAGACCCAAATATTTAAAACCCATAATCCTTTTCTTTTCCGTTCACCCTTATGGTATATTGGTTTGTAAAGAAAAAAACAATTAAAATATAAAATTCATATTTTATATTTTACTTTGAATTTTAATTTATTTTCTTTTCATTCTACCAAAATAATCCTTTTAAGTCCCTCGGCATGCCGACTACATATCTCCAAGTTTTTACTTTTACACCTCAAGATTGAACTAATTTTTTTGGATAGTAACATGAAAAAAAATATTGAAATTTATATTTTAATGTTAAAATTTTTATTTATGTATTATTTTAATCATATTGGTAGTGGATGGTGGAGGAATGAACATTTTTAACATAAAATTTAAAATTTGTAAGCCTGAACATCTATATATAATTAGTATAGATTTTGATGCCATTTTAAAATTTAGATTTAGGTTGAACTTAAATAAATAAATAAAACTAACCCATCTTAGAATGTGCTTGCCCTCCAATTATATACATAATATTTAGCTATATGACTGGGATTTCCAACAAATGGTGAAAAATGAAAAAGGGTATGCGAGAGTTTGAGTGAAGTGTGCTTACACAATCTGATACAAGTTCCAGAGAATGGAGTATCTGTGGTATTCTTTTGTGGGATCAAACCAGAGATAGATTCTTTGCTCTCTGTCACCCTTGCCTCCTGTGAAAACATTTGTTTGCAAAATGTAAGGTTGTCCTGTTCTGTTCCCCAAGAACTCAAAGTCTATCTCGTCGTGCTCCGCATTTTGGGAAGATAACTGCATAGTTTCAACCATAACAAAACCAAAGGTCACATTCACATACTACACACAAACTAAAGAATCCCAAATACAGGTATAAAAAAAATAGCTGAAGCAAATAAAGACAGAAACTTTTTATTTTTCATTTGATTTTGTGCATACATAGAAAGCAGTGACTGTGCCAGCTGAATCTCCAGGAACCATCTTTATGTACATGCTGAAGTGACCAAACAAGTATGACCCTTTGGACTGGAAGCCAGTACCTGTACAAAGTTGTATAGAACATTACATGAGCAATAAAGGAATAGTTAAACTTAACTTTGTTATAAGATCCGAATCTGGCATTTACCCATGATATGACCAAAATAATATTTCTATTTTTGGAGTCAAGTTTTGTTCAAACTCAAATTTCCAAGACGATACTTTTCTGGTCATATCACTGGTGAAATTTCTAAGGCCATCTACATAGGAATGAAGAAGTACAACATACGCACCAGTGTACTTGTCAAGATGAAGCTGAATGTCAGAACCTCCATTGAAGTATTTGATGTGATCAAAGGCCCATGTGGGCACGTAGTTTCGGCCAAATTGTACATCCACTGGTCTACGAGGGTTGGCACAGAGTGCTGCAGAGGCCAGTGATGCCAAAATCAAACACACGGTCCATATGGAAGAAGAAGAACCCATTTTTTTGTGTGCCTCAGTTTGTGAAAGCTAGTGGCTAATGCCAGAGTATTTATAAGCACTAGACCCTGCCCCAAGACCCCTTGTTCCTCTCTCTTTCCCTCTCTTCTTTTTATCCTTTTAAATTTAACCTAAATTTTTATAAATACATGGTGCATCATTTGGAAGAAAAAAAAATCAATTTTATGCGTATAATGATTAACAATATATCTAAGATTTGTTTTTATATCAGGCTGAAAGAGGTGGGGAAGGACAGAGAATCCTGCATTTTGCTTTAGTTAGGATTTAGTGTTGGAAACAACTAATATTTAGACACTATTACGCGTTTATTTTAATTGACTGCTAGCTAATCTGCCTAATCATCAATCATTTTCAGACTGGAGTATTGTTATTAATTTACAATAATGATACGTTTTTCGCATGCATTTTAGGCTATTTTTTGTAGATCGATCACTTCAGATAATTATTTCGTGAAACTTTATCATTATTTACTCCATTTATAATATAGATCTCTCCTTGGGATGGCTCATTGCAAATCAAAGTAGCCATGGTCATCTTTAAAATATTTTATCATATTTACATAATTTTTATAATATTTTTAATGGAAAAATGTTGAGAAAAGATTTAGTAACAAAAATGAATGATGAGTTATTTGGTACAAAAGTAATTGATGAGTTTTTTTTTTTTTTACCATAGGGGATAGTTGTTTACATGAAAGAGTCCATTATTCTTTGTAAGTTAATTATGAATGTCTAAATACTCATTGCATATCATAGAGTCAATTATTAATGTCTAAATACTCATTGTAAGTTTGTTTTATTCGCTATTGCTTTAGATTTACATTTTTTTTCTCAAAATTGAGTACATGTAGGTTCTTTATTACCTTCATTATTTGATGTTTCATTGTTGTACCTTGAAAAAATGCTTCCTCTTCTTGCTTAATTCTACCTTACCGTATTGAAGATAGTTTGTAATTAGCACTATATGTGCTATATTTAAAGTCAACATTTTTTTATGTTTTGTGTGTGTGTGGGGATGTGTGATCATTTAGTTTCTTCATATTTATATTTACTACAATTCATAGAAATTGATGTTAACAATTTGGGTTTCAATTTTCTTGTTTTGAGAGAAAATTTCATTATTCTAATAATTCACCATGTTAATACAAACATTTTTCATCGTATATTGTTTAACAGTATTCTCACTTTACTTTATTTCTTCCTTTAATTTTTTAAGTGCTAAATAAAGATAAATAGCAACCATAATAGGAAAAGCAAAAGAGAGATGATAGGTTTATAATATAGTACTAGAAATTAAGATGATGACTCCTATAATATATATATTCACCATGGCATATGATTACATGTTCAGAGTTTTTGGTATATATGATGGGGAGGATGAGGTTCAATCAAAAGTGGATCTCATGGATAAAACATTTGATAGACTATTCCTCTATGTCCTTGCCTTTTATTTACCTAGGGATGCTTATTGGAGCTAATCCGAGGAGGGATAGTGCGTCGGAAAAAGTGAGAAAAATATAGGAATAGATTGAGCAAGAGGAGACAAAAACCACTTTCTTGGGGAAGAGGGTTACTTTGATAGACTTAGTTCTTTCTTCTTTTCTTCTCTTTTTTTAGGATTCCGGTGGGGGTAATAAATAAAATAACTAAATTACAAAGAGACTTTTTGTAGGGAGGGGAAGAGTGAAGAATGAAAATATCATGCACTACTAGAAAATAGGGTTTTAACATCAGTTATTAATTACTTTCAACATCGATTATTAACCGATGTTGAAAGTATCAATGCTGAAAGTAATAACGTTGACATCGATTTTACAAAACCAATATTAACATAAAAATGACAATATCGATTTTTAAAAAACCGATGTTGTATGATAAGAAATAACAAAAAATGAAAGTGAAATCTGTACAAATCAATATCGGTTTTTACAAAAATTGATGTTAAGGTATACCTATAACATTGGTTTTTATGTTAATATATATATATACAACATCAAATTTTTGGAAAAATCGATGTTGATTTGTACTACCCAACATCGATTTTTACTAAAAATCGATATTATATTATGGTAATCAACATCGATATTAATATATACATACAACATCAAATTTTTGGAAAAATCGATGTTGATTTGTACTACCCAACATCGATTTTTACTAAAAATCGATATTATATTATGGTAATCAACATCGGTTTTTAGTGCAAATTGATGTTGATGTTCAACAACAACATCGATTTTTATAAAAACCAATGTTGTGAGTCCAACTTAACATTGAATTTTGGAATAACCGATGTTGTTTATTGGATTTTTTTAATATTATATTTGTTTTTTTAATTATCCCAGCTTAACCTACAAATTTGAAACCAGAACCACAACAAATAGTTTTCAGTTTGTTTTTAGACAGTTTTTAGTAGAAATTCCATAAAAATTCAATATTTATTATCAATTAAAATAATATTTAATGTGCATACATGAAATGAATTGTAAAAAATGTAAATTAACTAAACTACAATCCTAAAATGACTTAAAACACTAGCTAATTGTTTCATTTTTAACTTTCAAATAGTATGTTGCCCATTGGATATGAAGTGTCTTCATTCTCTCTGGTTCCAATTGTTTCATTTTTATTATAGCATGATATAATAAAATATAAGTTAATAACATGCAATAACAATTATAACAAAATGAAATACGTTTGAATTAAACAATTACCGTTTCTCAATTATTCTTGAAACTTCCTAAGATTATAGTTGACATCTAGTGAATGACGTAGTACCCGCACTCAATGCTTCCTTTTGTTTATTACACTAAATACATTATGAAATTTAGATATTCAATGTTAAGTACAAATTAGTGTACACAGTAATAAAATATAATTAGAAGAATTGTTTAAATATCTTACTTTAACAATTCACCTAGCAGGAGCCTTGAATTTAGTTTTTGGACTATTGTCAAATCCTTTCAAAGCATTGTTCAATACAAACATGCATGTGTGTTGTACAATTAAAATATTGATGTTTCTAACTAATGATAGTGTAAATATATTGGAAAATATAACTAACATGTTAATAATTCCTTTTAGGTAGTTGTCTGGCCTATTATGCAAGGAACAAAACCAAATGATAACATTTTCCTTAGGCAAAATGATGACCATTTGCCAATGTGCACTGCAGTGGAGAATAATAAGTTATTATACTGCATATATTATTTAAATTCATTAGTTCAGTTTAACTCACCCATTCAAGTAGGCTCCTAGGTACACATCCCTCTTTGAATTCTGCATCCAATTATTAATATAACTTTCTGATTCAAATTGTGATTGTCCAGATCTCTGTATGGATTGTGGCTCGATATAATCGTAGACAATATCATGTATTTTCGCTTCATGCACAACCAAGGAGTGAAGTTGTAAATAACTAGCAAAACTGGCCACGAGCTGTGTTGAGTGCTTAAACTGTCATATGAATTCATTCCATCAGTGTTAAGTCCAAGCCTAAGATTTCTTGCCTCTTTGCCGAAATTTGGATACAGACGATCAATTTTATTCCATTGGGAATCAACTAGATGACGAAGCATTCCATCGTAGTTTCTCCCATTAGCATGTCATGTAAGGTCTTTTGCGTTGTCTCCATTAGCAAACAGACGCTTAAGCCTTGGAATGATCAGAAGATATCACAAAACCTTTGTTTTGGGGCCTTTCTTTGAGTTATCGTTACTACTACATTCATTATCATCCTTCACTTTGTACTGTCATACCACACACCTAGAGCATTTGCGCATTTCTTCAAACTCATGTCTGTACAGTATGCAATCATTATGGCATGCGTGAATCTTCTGATACTCCATAGCTATTAGACACAATATTTTCTTTGCATGATAGTAACTTTTTGGCAAAGTATTTTCCTCTGGAAGCATATCCTACACCACCTGAAGAAGTGAAGTGAAGCTTTTGTCACTCCACCTAAACTGACCTTGACATTAACCAGACTTAACACCGTTGACAACATGGTCAAAGATTTCTTGTACCCTGGATACAAAGGCTTCTTGGAATCACTTTGCAATGTATCATACACAGGGGTCTGTGCTTGTTGAAAAGATTTTTGTCCAAGATCATGAATCATTTCCTCTAAGCGATCTCCCATTTATACATAAGTCGGTTCAAATTAAGACTTCCTCTGCATGTCTGTTAATTCACCATGATATATCCATGTTGTATAATATCTCTTAATCCCATCACACAATAGATGTTCTCGTATGTCATTGAGTATCTGTCGTCTCCCGTTCAAACAATTTATACAACGACATAAATATTTTTGATCCTCATTCGGTCGACTTCTTTCGGAGATGAATTCCAAGAACTGCTCCACTCCTTCCTTATACGCAGAGCTCATGCGACTTGTATTCATTCAACTTCGATCCATCTAATTAATAACTATGTGCTAGCCACAAAGTTTTCCGATGCATGAAAATCTCACTTTTTCATTAAAGGTGTGGCCTTATCCCATTAAGGAAGAATTTTTTATATAGTAGATTCATACGTTTTGGTTAAGTCTCTTTTCCTAAATTTGACGAAATTTCGGCAGCATTTCACATTGATCTCCAAGTACATGACATGAAAGCGGTGACATTAATTCCCTGACAATCAAGTATGCACTCAGAGAACAACTAGAAATGCATTGTACCAAAATTTCATCAAATTTAAGAAAATAAACTTAACCTTTATGCATGAATCTACTATAAAAATATGTCTCTTCCAAAAACTGTCCAAACGGACAATTCAAGATTCAATACAATCATTAATGAAAAATATCCGCAAGAATCATTGTATTCAATCTTAAACAGGAATCAAAGGTTCACTCAAGATGGACATTAATTATATACAAAGCATTAGTCATTAATCACGTAAAACAAGTTAAAAAAGGACTCATAAGAATAAACAATCTATCAAAAGTATCAAACACATTCATACCTGTGATAATGCTCACTAACAGTCTTGTACAATGAATATTGTTATCACTCTCCAAACAACAAAATGAAAAGTGCCTATCACATACAATGAAGGTAGTTAATACAACAAGTATGTCAGAAATATGGCATGTAGATTAGTAATTTTAGTCGAACAAATTATGGACAGATCACAAGGACAATCAAAATCTTCCTATGCAGATGGAATTAGTTCAAAGGAAAGGCAAAACTAACAAAATTGGTGTTTACGGGAGGATAGTATGCTCAATAATATATGTAAAATTGTGGGAGGTACTAAAATGTTTACAATCTTGTCAAACGGATTTTATTGCAAGCTAGAGTAATTGTAGATAGCTTTACGCACTATAATTAGTAGAAACTAGAGTCATTTTATATCAGGGTAACTAACTAACTATATAAATAAATGTTGAGCAGGGAAAGTTAGCCAAATGAATTTCGCTAGTTTCATCAATCTGTAGTTAGAATAATAATCATATTCTACATTAGGATGCCTACATGATCTTCTCACACAGCTAAGGATCTCAATTATTTTCCATTATTTTAGTCATTATTAATCCTATCCCTATTTCCTATCTTTGACAAAACATTTTACTTTTTACAAAAAAAGGTACATATAACAAATTTTATTCAATTCATCATTAGTCATTTGCTTTATGAACCACATATTTGATATACTACTTTTGGAATTATAAAACATAATCTACCATACAATAAATGTCTAATATCTGTAACTTTTTATATTTTAAAAGCATCATCAACCACAGAAAAATCCATCAACACTTTTTTGTTTCACTTGCTCAAGCTCAATAAGCAAAATTCGTCTTTGTCAAGAATTTTTGTCAAAAAAATGAAAAAACCAAACACAAACATCCATTTGTAAGCTCTAACGAAAAAACCAAATCAAACACTTTCAAATTCAAAATCAGAGACAGTTCTGTCAAGTTAAATCCATATTAGAGAAAAAAAACACTCAAAAGCAAAGAACCTGAAAAAGTAAACAAGAGATAAACATGTATGTATAAACGATAGTGAGATGGCTAAACGCACGAAACCAATCGAAGCAAGCAAGCACAACACAATGAAAACAAAATGAAAGGTCGCAACCAACAGAAACAAGCAACAACACCACGAAGCAACCAATAAAAGCAAGCAAGCACAACACAATGAAAATGGCGGAGAAAATGAAATGAAAGGTCACAACCAATAGAAGCATGCAAGCACAACACAACCAAGCACTTGTAGCGGCGAAGCCCAACTTTTTGAACATGTAGCAGTGAGCAGTACATGAAGGTGAACAGGACACGAAGGCTCTAAGAACCACTAACAGTGACGGTCTCGCGACGGCAAAAGGTCGCAACTAACAAGTAACCACTGACAAGGAAGGTCGTGAGGAGAGAAAGGCTTTGCGAGACTGGGCGCGCGTGGGGAAAAAGGTTTCAAGTTTAATTTAAGTAACAACACAACATTGATTTTTAAAGAAAACCGATGTTAACATTACATCGTTAACATTGGTTTTCGAAGAACTAATGTTAACGTGCTAAACTTAACATCGGCTTTCTAAAAAACCGATGTTAACTAATTAATGTTAACATCAATTTTTGGTAAACCGATGTTAACATGAGTTAATTAACATCAGTTTTAAAAAAACTGATGTTAATAAACTCAAGTTATTTACAAAAATGTCACTGCATTAACATCGATTTTATGGAAAACTGATGTTAACCATGCGATGTTAAATCCATAAATTCTAGTAGTGATGGGTGAAATGAGAAGAGGTTTGTAGGTTGGGGGAGCATGATGGATTAGGTATAAAAAACATTGAGCATTTTAATATAGCTTTGCTTGTGATGTAGAGATGGAGAATGGATAGTGAGAAAGAGTCCTTATGGAGCTTAGTTCTAAAATTGAAATATGAGGACTTGGTTGGTTCACCTTTTTGGAGAGTATGTAACTTGGACTTTGTGGTGGAGGAACTTGGTGGAAGTGTGTGAGGGAAAAGAGAGAGATTTCATGGTTTGATAAAAATATTGAGTGGAAGCTAGGTGATGGAAGGAAACTTAGATTTTGGCACAATACATGGCTTGGTAATGCAGCGTTTGTTTCTAAATATAAGAGGCTTTTTTTGAATTCTTGCCAAAAAGAAACATTGGTTGGAGATATTGGGAAGTGGGAGGTTGGTATATGGAGATGGAGGTTATAATGGAGAAGGAGACGGTTCAATTGGGAGCTACCAATGCTGGACTCATTTATGAAGGAGTTGGAGGTATTAACTTGGTGCCTAATGGAGTTGATATAGTGTTATGGAAATTAAAGTGGTTCAATCGGGTTCTCAATTAAAAATGCATGTCTCTTTTAACCATGTTTCTGTTGAAAACCTTTTCTATAGGCACCTCTGGAAATTATCTATTCCAAAAAATGTGGTGATTTATATTTGGAGGCTCTTGGTTAATAGACTACCAACCATGGATAATCTTTTGTCACGTGGAGTAGATGTGCAATATATGGGATCTACTGTATGTCCATTGTGTCAAGTTTGTAATGAAATTATGGAGCACCTATTCTATAGTATGGAACCAATGCTATTCTCAGTTGGGATTGGTTACGACACAACATAAAGATCCTATAAAAAATTTTCACCTTCATGATTGTAGTTGGCTGGGATCTTCCAAAAATAAAGTATGGTAGTCTATGGGGTGCTATTGTGTGGACTTTGTGGTGCCATAGGAATAACATTATATGTCAACATATCCTTGATCTAGATTTGGTTATGGACACCATTAAATATAAGACACGGATGTGGTTGGAAGCCAAAGTAAATGACTTTCACTTTTCTTACTTTGAGTGGTACTCTAATATATCCACTTATATGCCTTCAAAGGCTGTGCTGTTATGGATGTTGCATGTATGTAATTGGTCGTGGATCTTATAAAGGGTAGAATCTTATGCTTAAATAATTTTGTATCAACCTTGGTACTTATATATATATATATATATATATATATATATATATATATATATATTCACCATGATTGTAATATGCACATTGATGATGATCTAGAAATTAAACATTTAAGAAACTTAAATTGGATATATTTCAATCTTGCCATCTAAATTAAACACACTCAAATAAAGGTAATGGTAGCAAATATAGTGGAGTTAAAGGATTAAGGTAACAAATAAATTCAAATATTGAGAAGTGGCTGAATGAACATATTGATTATAAGCAAATTTAATGTGACAAACAATCCCTCTAGATTTTAATGTTCTTTCTCATTATTATCTACAACAAAGTAGAGAAAATCCTATTCACAACTTCTATTTAACCATCAATTTAAGGATGCCAAGTAATCAAAAACAATAACTAGTCCCTAATCTGGCCTATAGTTTTTGTAAAAGTAGTTTAAATACTTATTATCTATATAAAAAAAAAAAACAAAAACAAGAGTCCTAAGTATATCACTAAGTGTCTCACAATTTTCTTCAAAAACATATATGCAGTCGAAAGTATTATTATCATTATGATAAGGAATGAAATGGGTCATCATAGAAAATCCATCCATAGACACAAATGTCTAATCTCTCCCTCATTTAGATTTGGTATACCTAAAACAAAGTCCATTAAAATAGTAACCCAAGATTCACTATGTTTTGACAAAGGGCTTTATAAACCGTTGGGGTTAACTTTAGATTTATCTTGTCTACAAGTTACACATCTATCATAAAGTTTCTCAACATCTTATTTCATGGTAATAAATAAGTTTGAGAAATGTTAGAAACATATTCTTATGGACACACTTTTTTTATTGGTTGAAATATATTGAAAATTACAAAATTTTGTGGATTCTATATCCTATTTAATGATTCTCTCTCATGATTTTATAGTTTTTAATGAATTTTAACTAATTGAAAGGAATGTATTTGTAGGAGTGTTAATGAGTGTGACGCTAGAACTCCTTAATACGTTTTCTTACAACATTGCTTTTTCTTTTGTCATCGAAATAAATTTTTATAAAAACAAGGTACTAGGTGTACCTCAACATATTACATTGGAGAAGAAAAAAGTTAGCAAGTAAAAACTTCATCAAGGCAAACTTACCATACTTCATTCCTCACAAGGCTAGTGTTTCTCTCAGCACACAAGTGTCTCGACTAAAAGTGTTTTTAATCCAACAACTGAAAATAATGTTCCCAACTTTGCAATTCATCTCTGTTAATGTAATCATACACACATATTGTGGATCACTAAGGACTTTTTAGGCTTGTAACATGGCTGGACTAACAAGGAACTCATGGTTTTTCTTTGGATTCAAAGTTAGGTTCCAAAAGAACACACACCCAAATTTTCCTGATAACCCATGTCTCATATTTCACAGCCCCAAATTTTATATTTTCTACTCTTAACAACACACAAAATTTATTTGGCCCTTATCAGATCTTTATTTGAAATACACTTTTTTTTCTTTTTAATTAACAATGTCATTGTAGCAACTGATCACATGTTGCAATTTACCTTTGGTTGTATGCTGTTATTAATGTCCCTACAACAAAAATCACCCAAGAATCCCCCTCCCCCAAATTAGGGGTAAGTTTGTCTTAACCCATGCTCTCTTACAACCTAAGATAAGGTAGCTATTAATTTCATTTGGCTCGGGTTTCAAAGACAATTTATTCACTTTAGGCTCAACAGGTGCAAGGGATGTATTAATTCATGACAGGGTGGCTATTTGGCTAAGTGACTGAAACAATTTAATACAAACAAGGCCTTGATCATTTCCACATTCTGTATATACTCAAACAGTCTAAAGATCATGTAAAATCAGGAAATTAAGAATAATCGTTCTCTCACAATCAAAGGTTCGCACAACTCATCGGGCATTTATGAAGTACTTGGCTTACCATACCATGATTTTTGTTCATACATGCTAACATCTCCACTCTTGTGCTTTCGGTTCATACTTCACTCACAATAACGCATGCTTACCCAAAAATCAGAATTTTCACAATCATCTCATCAGTACATAGTATATCTTATTCATCAATTCATCCAGAACAAGTTGTAGCCAATTACTAACTTCCTATGTCTCTATCATGCAATTTTTATTCAGTGACTGAAATTAAACTACTGAATTTAACTGCAAGAAATAAAAATAAAATAAAGAAAAAAAATAAAACACACAATGCAATTAACTAAATGAGAGATAGGGTAAGAAATCCTGGGTTGCCTCCCAGTAAGCGCTTCTATAACGTCATTAGCTTGATGGGTCCAATGCCTTGAAGGTGGCATGAAGGTCACATAGAACACATCTTCCTTGCATTTTCGCATTTTAGCTAGAGACTCCATGAAACTCATGTATCCCAGAAACACCTTCCATATCATTGCAAGAGAAGTGCTGGTGGTCAAGGAGAGAATGACACTTAAAGATTTATCATGTTCTCCATGCCTTTCTTCCTTGACAATCTGTTGATGAGGATGGGTATTGACTTGGAGAATACTTTCTTGTTGAATTTTTACATGTGAGCACTTCTGCCATTGTTGTTGTGTTTTCTCCTCATTTTTTCTTCATATTTTTCTCTTGAATCATGCTTCTACAAGACTTTCCTCATGAGCTTCAACCTCTACAAAGTTTTCTTCCCTTGTGACCATAAATTTAGCCACTTCTTTTGCTAGCTTACCAACTTGAATTTCTAGATTTTTAAATGCTTGTTGAGTAGATTCATATGTTTCCTTGACTTCCATCAACAATTTATCAAGATTAGAAATTCTTTCTTCTTCATATTGATTGTAGGGTTGTTACTCTTGCTCCCACTGATAATTTTCCATGGAGTAGCTCTTGCCAACTTGAATTTCCTGGTTTTACATTAAGTTTTGATTGGCTTTAGAGCTAGCATGGTATGCCATGAATTTCATAAACACCTTATCCAGATTAGAAGTTCTTTCTTCATATTGATTGTAAGGGTGTAACTCTTGTCCCCACCAAGAATTTTTCATGGAGTAGAGATGACAATTGTCATTGAAATGCTCTCCTCCACAAAAACCACAATTTATCGATTGTGGGTGACTGACCCCTGATCGTGTGCTTTCAAGATACCCCTTTAAAAGATCTTCCAGCTTTGAAGTGTATTGCATGGATCAAGTTCTTCTGAGGTTCCACCCTGCAAGCATAGACTCACAAGAAAAAGATTTTTTTTGAATGTGAATAAAGAAAAGTTGAAAAATAATTTTTTTTTGAAAAAATAAAAATACAAAGTTAAATGATAAACTGATTGCTTTAAAATTGGAAAATACAAACAACCAAGTACGAAAAACAAAGTCCCTTGCAACGATGCCAAAAACTTGTTAACTCGTTGACAAGTGTATCAATTTGTCTCAAGTAGTAAAGTACTCGAAAGTCCGAGTGTCAAATCCATAGGGACTTTGTTTGTACTTAAATTGATGCAAACCCAATTTACAAGCAATAGATAAGGAATTTAAAACAAAAGATAAAGAAAGATAGGAGATAAGATAAATATTTAAAAGAAAAGATAAGAGATTTAAAGATAAAAAAATAGAAGATAGAAAAGATAAAAGATTTAAATTAAAAGATGATAAAGATAAAAAAAAAGTAAAAGATAAAGATAATGATAAAAAAAGATGAATGCAAAATGTAATAATGTTGGGGCCTAACTTGTCTTATTTGCCAAGATGTATGATTTTAGATTTTTCTCTATCAATTTGGTGAATTTTTCCTACCCACATCTATTAGAATACTTGCCCCTGATGTCTCATGATGACAAACATATCTTACCTATCTATCTCACAAAGTCATTGCAAAGACTCAATAGATAAAATGCATGAAGTTCTAATTCTAGATGTTTGTTTTGATGCATGGACATAATACAATCACTTTATGTCTAGCAATGATTTTATTAAAATACATCTTCCTTTGAGTTCCATTAGAAATTACCCTCTTTCGAGTGACTAATTCTTAAAACTGATGCATATAAGACTTTCCTTGTATTTCTACTAAGGATTATCCTCTTTCGAGTGCCTAACCCCTAAAGATGATGCAAGGATGAATGATACATGAAATTAAAATAAGAAAGGATAACAGGAAAGAAACCACATGTTTGCATTGATAGATAAGAAAACACATGTTTCCGGGGTGGTGTTGTCTTGGTGTGTAGATTGTTGTCTTTCTCTTCTACTTTCTACTCCTTTTATAGACCTAAGGTAGCTTAATTTTCACGCGACCTCGCGCTTAGCGCGCCTTTGGGCTTCTTTGTGGGCCTTCTTCGTGCTAAGCGTGAGCTGACCGTTAAGCGAGGAAACACGCTAGGCCTGTCTTTCGTGCTAAGAAAGCTGTCCCAATCTTCAACTTTTTCTTCAAGGCTTTTACTTCAAGTTTTTGTATTAATTTTCCTTCAAAGCACTTGAAATCTTCTTTTTTTACATTCTGTTAATAAAAAAACTGCAAAGATATTAATTTCTTTATTATTTCATTAAAAATAACAGTAAAGTAAAGAAATTGCAATCATTCTTAGCCAAAATTGACTATCAAATTAACTCAAATTTTTTAGTTATCATACATAATGTTCAAATAAAGACATAACACACCACCCACCTCTTGGTTACCAAACCTCTGACTTCATAAAAACTAGATAACCAAGGAAAACAAAAAAACACTTGTTAAGTTAAAAGAGATTTGTGTCTTAAGACGAATCAAACCCTTTAATTATTTTGATTAGATGTAAACAAATAGAAAAGTTAAAAGGTGAGTCTTATGTGCTATGAGAACATGCCTTGTAAAATTTGTGTCTAATGTTTTAGACGATAGCCAAATAAAAACATGATCTATATGACATTAAAGATGACATTTAAGACTTCATTTAATATTTGTTTTGCAGAAATATTTTACTAGGATTTGTCGAATCCTATGAAGAATAAATGAAGTTAAGATCTGAGATTCCTCTATCGCCATCAAAAGAGTTTTGTTGCATATACGTGCTCTGACCCAAAAGAAGGTATTTTGTAGTGTTTAACATGCGAGTGACAAAAGAATGGACTCTCTACATGAAGAAAAGATGTGCATTTAATGCAAACAATAAATGCTCAAATGATCACATTCATCAGACGAAAAACAAGTAAAAAATTCTATTCGTTGTGAAACAATAAACACTTAAAGACAAGACCTATATATATATATATATATATATATATATATATATATATATATATATATATATATATATAAGAAACTTTGAAGATATGAACTCTTATGCGAAAACACATTATTCTTTCTATATAAAAAAACATTTTGTGTATTCTTGTAAAGTTAGAAATAGCCCTGAAAATACCTTGAACATATTGAGAGAAAAGACTAAGTATTGATTATAAATTCGTTTTTCAGACCATCATAAATTTAGTCATTGTGCAAACACAACCAACAAATCTCTTCTAACTTGTTTATAGACTGTAGTTGTCTGAAATAGACAAAAAATACTGGATGTTAATTAAACTTGAGGTAGAGCTGTACTTGTAGAGTCAAAAGTGGTCATCACATAATATTTATAAATTATGAAGTTAACGAAATTTGATAATTTGTCAAGAAGTAAACATAATTTAAGAGATAAAGATGAACAATATAATTCTATGTAGTTGATCCTTATTTAAAAACATCTTTTAACAAAATCATTTTTCTTCGTTTGATTGTATTTTTTAAAATATATTATCATCTATTTTATAAAAAAAAATTCTTTCAAATGAAAACTTTATTTGATTACAAAAAGATTTTAAAAATTTCTAACATCATGATTCAACCTCCCTACTTATAATATCTGCCGCTTTTACAACTCCCTTATAGGAAATGTTCTTATTGATTCTCACCTCCAAAATTTGAATTTTTTTTCATTTCCTGCACCTAGAGCCATGGGCCTTATCATCGCAGACTGAATTTCAGCCTTTTGGCTACACCCCCTCTCTACCCACTCCCCACGATCAAAAGTTACCTTTATCCTACTTCTTTTACTCTATTTTCTGAAACGTGAAGGTCCCTTCTTAGCCTTTAGACCGTTGTGTGTTGTTGGTCAATACCTCCCGGTTTATAACCAAAGGGTACACCACACAACAAGATTCTGATGTGTTAGGTCAGAAATCGTCCTCCCCCACCAAGCCCATAGATATCATTCTCCCTCACCACCCAAACATTTTGAATCATGATACATTTTCTGGTGTCACTTCCAGTAGTTGCAAACATTAGCTTGTTCTTGCAATTCTTCTACCAATCAAACTTAATTCACTCAAAAAACCAAACAAAAACTTCCCCGTAGCTTCCTTAAACACCACCATTTTGGGCACCATGAAGTGCGACAACCTCTTTCAGCAAAACCGCACCACAACCTTCTCCGACGGCGGCGCCACCAAACCCCCCATCAGCCTCACAAACGCGCACGACATATCCCCCAAAAACTCATTCGGTCGCGCCACCACTGCCACCTTGTTCAACGCTGGGTGTGCGTACAACACCGCCTCCACCTCCATGCCGCTCAAATTCTCATCACCATCCTCACCCCTTATCTCGCCTTCAACCTCGCCCACTACATCGCTGGAAACTCATTCTACTCATTTTACCACGCGCATGACACCACCACTCCCAGCGTCTCCGTCACGCGTGTGAGGGTCGTCGTCAGAGGGGAGGATCCGGCGGCAATTCGACGGTGAGGCTTTACCTTTGTGGGTGTATGCACCAGAGTGGGAGAGAGCCAGAGCTATAAGTATAATATTATGCTTATCTCTTTGTTGCAACATTGCTATCACTCCAAAATGTCCTCTCTCTCAAATCAAATGTAACTATTTCTCTTTAATTGCACCACTTTTGTCATCTCAATTTATTCATCAAGATAAATACAAGTTGAATGCAATTTTACATTTTAAAATTTAGAAGAAAAAAATGGTTATAAGTAATTTGAAGGAGTAAGTCACAGAGTACGCTATACCATTTCCCTAAATTTTTATAATGAATAAATAAATCGTAAGTTATTTTCACAAACTAGTTTGAAGGATTTAGTAAAATAAATGGACTTAAATATGTTTTTTTTATATATCTGTAATATACTTCTTTCAAATTATTATCTAAAAAATATTTTTTTATTTTTACTAATTAATATTTTCAAAGTTATTAATACAAGATAAGCCTAAAAAAATCAAAAGAATTACACACAAATATGAAAAAAAAATGAATTGTGTGAATCAAAGATGGTCTAAGTCATAATTGATAATGGAATATTTTATTAATATGTCATATTCTTATTTAAGTAAAATGATACAATAATATGTCATATTCTTACTAGTAAAATGATATTTCATCAGTTTTTCATATTATTATTTAACAAATCAAGATTTATTAATGTATTATATAAAAAAATTGATAATAAATTGAAAAGAGATACATTATATAAAAAATATATATAAAAAATATATTTAAGTAAAATTTTATTTCATAAAATAAGTTAAAATAAATTACTATAAATCATTTCTTCTATACAGACCCTTTGTCTCGTCATAAGAATTAACATTAATTCATCAACTGTTCAATCTCGTGATTTGAACACAAATAATCATGATATTACTTTCTACAAAAGAGTATATTAATGTCTTCTTTCTTTCATGAATCAAGTGAAGCAAACCCAACGTTTTTAATTTTTATTAATCAAAATGGATATCCACTTTATACTAAAAGGAGCAAGTTAAAATAACGAGGAATTAACGGACCTCGAGATCGGAAATGGATGCAGCAACAAGCTGTTGTTGTTACCATTAAGGAATAAAAAATGTATTTAGTATAATTTTAAGAATTCAATATTGGGATCGGTGGTGCCAAGGCTGAGATTAAGAATGAGTACAATAGAATTACACAACAATATATAACTTCATTATAGAGGTTCTCCTCTGTATACATACAAACCCCACTCCTTAATTACACAGCTCAAACAACTCAAACAATACAATGGTAATAAATAATGGTACGAATAAAGTATAAGGTAAATGATCAATAATATAATAAGAAACTTATGGTAGCAACCATAAACATGGTACATGTGAATTTAAATTTTAAATGTCACGGTTTCTTCTGCATTCAAGTGGAAGCTGAGGGTAGCGGCTTCTGTCAGTGCAGTAGTTGTAGATGGTGTATTTCCTGCGCACCCACCTGAGCCAACGCCATTGAGAAGCATCAAGGTCACGATACTGTGCTTGATCCCACCACCTCTTGCCCTGTGTGGCACAGAACTTGGCATTCACTGAGGCTTCACACCCATCAATGTGGAACCCTATGTATTCTGCGATGAATGGTGCTTTGGACCAATCTGTTTTCTCCAATCCACCCCTTGTGGCCCAGTCATCAGCATTCCACAAGCTGTTGTATACCTTCATGGGTTGATCAAAGGGGAACTTCACTCCCAAGCCGTTTAGGTTCTTGAACACCCTCATTGGGATGTTATCCACTAGGAACCTGTGTACCCCACATTTTGAGTCATGATGTTATTTTTTGGTTGATAACAATAAAATTTAGATAAGTTGAACCTGGTAATTCATTGGGGCCAGAACAGACCTTCATGCTCAATGAACCTTTATGATAATAATTATAAATTATCCACTAAAAAACATTTTTAAATCAGCAGTAAAACTCATCGAATTCACTTTCCTGTAGAATATGAGGATTGTCCTTATCAACTCCACAACTTTTGTTAGTTTGTGTTGCTATTAAAGCATAGTATAGTACTTTCATTGACATGTTGCGGTTTTGTTTACTTTTCTATGTGAAAATATATAGAGTGACGTTTTGGGGGGAGTACTTACACAATTTGATACATGTTCCATAGTACAGAGTATCTGTGGTATGCTTTTGTGGGATCAAACCAGAGAAAGATTCTTTGCTCTCTGTCACCCTTGCCTCCGGTGAAAACATTTGTTTGCAATATGTAAGGTTGTCCTGTTCTGTTCCCCAAGAACTCAAAATCTATCTCATCATGCTCCGCATTTTGAGAAGATAACTGCAGGATTCCAATCATAGCAAATATACAACAAGGTCGAAACAAAAATTTGAAAACTAATCCACACATATATAGTTTAATTAGAATATTATTAATAGTATAAAGTTTTTTATATTATTATCTAATAAATTGTCACGTATGATAAAATTGTTTATCTTTATAATAATATTTTAAAAAATTATATATGGAGTATACAATGTATTAAAAATAGAAAGAAATTGTGCATACATAAAAAGCAGTGACCGTGCCAGCTGAATCGCCAGGAACCATCTTTATGTTCATGCTGAAGTGACCAAACAAGTATGACCCTTTGGACTGGAAGCCAGTACCTGATCAAAATTGTATGAAACACGAAAATTTAATATACCAAGTTTACAACTAAATAGATAATAAGGGATGGTTATTCTGAACTTTTGTGGTGTGAAGAACAGATAATATATTACGTACCAGTGTACTTATCAAGATGAAGTTGAATTTCAGAACCCCCTTGAAGTATTTGATGTGATCAAAAGCCCAAGTGGGAACGTAGTTTCGGCCGAATGGAACATTCACTGGCCTCCGTGGAAAGGCACAGAATGCAGCAGAAGCTAGTGAAGCCAAAATTATACACAAAGTCCACAAAGAAGAACCCATAATTTTCTTTGTGTTCAACGAGGGAAAGCTGAAGATGTTGTGCAAGTCTTTGTTGCCACAAATGGATATATATAGACACATGACCCTGTCTTGGAAGTTTGACTCTTTACTCCTCTCTCCTTGAACATTTTTCTTTCTTGGTCATAATCGGTATATTTATCTTCATTATTGGGATATTAGAAAGTTAGAAGTAACAGATATTGTCACTCTAAGTGTTTATTAGTCATCAATCATTTCTTACCTGAAGTGGACTGTCTCATGCAGTGTAGACATTTTATTAACTATTAAAAAAATTAAGTATAAAGTAAGAGAGCCAATTTGTATTATTATTTTTAAAACGCGGAAACATACACAATTGAATTAAAAAAATGAATTCGAAGAAAACTGTGTATTGATTTAAGAGAAATGAATCTTCAGTTCCATAAACATGACAGCATGAATTCCATCTTGATATTTATGTATATAAAATATATTATTAAGAAAAAATTTAGACTTCATTATACTTTTTATCATCCTACAATTTTTAATTTGTGATTTTATTTGGTCACTCTGTTTTTAATTTCATAAATTTATTCTCTCAAGCTTTAAGAATAAATAATTTGATCTAAGTATATCTATTAGTTTGATAATTTACTTATTATTTAATAACAGTTAATTTTATGGTGACACTTTGAAGTTCATGTGATAATAAATGTGACATCAACATGGATCATTAACATTCTCATTAGTGTTTGTGACACTAACATGTTAACAAAAATCAATAACATGTAGTATTAATTATAAGTTTATTTATTCATTAAATATTTAATTTATTTATTTTACTTTTAATTATACAAGCTTAATAAACTTTTAATTGGGTGCAATATTTAAGATGATAAATTATTTCTTTTGAATGATATATTATTTGTATAACTTAATAAAAAATTTATATAATTTAAGAAATAAATTGTATAATTAAAATAAAAATATTTGATAAATAAATTTATCATAATAACTTTCAATATTTGTCTTACGAAAAATATAAACATACATTCACTTTCTCTTTCATCTCATTTTGCAAACATCTCTCTATTTATTTTTCATTAGATTACTTATACTCTATTATTTATTTAATATTGAGAATTAAATGTGTGAATAACTCATGTAGTAATTCTATATATAATATATTATTATACTATGAAATATATATATCAAATAGTTTAGTGGCTTGGATAATGAAAGCGATTTTGAATAACAGAGAAAAAGTGTTGTCTATCCAAGGGAAGTGGGAAGACATGATGATGAAAGAGAAATTTTGTATGACAAATATCTACATGAAACTTAGGAAAAATGATGGTGAGGTTATGCCTTGGAGGAAATTGATGTACTGTAATGCAGCAAGACCTCGAGCAGTTATGACCTTGTGGCTCACTTGCCACCAAAAGCTTGCAACGAAAACTCGGCTTGTGAGATATGGAATTGTTGCAAACAACACCTGTTGTTTCTGTGATGCAGAAGAAACTACTGCCCACTTATTTTTTGGTTGTACCACTATGAGAAAAGTGTGGAAAGATATTCTGGTGTGGATCGATTTTTATCATGAATCAAATACCTGGGATAGAGAAATCATTTGATTACTCCGCTACGGATCTGACAAAGGGTGGAAGGCGGCTTTACTAAGGTTAGCAGTAACTGAAACCATCTACGGTTTATGGAACTATAGGAATGAACATTGCTTTGGGAAACCAAAAGATATAGATACTATACGAAATAACATTATAAATATGATAACATACGGGGTTGCAATAGTAATAAGATGAGAGCTCGCATTGCAGAGCTGATGTTATAGGTTTAGAGAGGTTCTTTTGAATTTGGGTTGTTTGAACTTTTGGTTGTTTTGAGGCTGGATCATTGGATCGCTATGCTTTGTATTTAGTACTTTTTTGAATTAATATACTTTTATTTAAAAAATAGTTTAGTGGCTTTTGTGGTAATAAGAAAAGTAGACGACATGGATTGAAACCCCTCCTTTAACATTTCTCTTCAATTATAATCAAAGTCACTAAATCATTTTGCTTGTATTATGTATACCGTTACTTCTTGGATTAATTGCAATTTTAGTTCTCTAAGTAAGATTATTATGGGAATTTAATATTAAATTTTTATTATTTTAATTTAAAATAATATAAATATTATATTAAAATAAATAATACAGTATAAATGATGTAATGGAAAAGAAATAGAGACATGAAAAGAAAGTGGGTGTTTATTTATATTTAGGTTAATTGGACCTTTCCTTTCAAAATTTTACAATTTCGCAAATTTTGTCCCAAAATTCTTTTAGTGAAATTTTCACTCACTTAGAAAATTGTCATAGATTGTCCCAATTGTGATAGTTTAAAGGAAAAAATGCTACAAAATCTTATTTGTGATGATTTGGCTGTGAAGGCAAAATTTGTCAAAAAAAAGTTGCAGCAAAATTTGCGGGATTGGAAAATTTTGGAGAACAAAAAGTACAATTAAGTTTTATATCTATTATATAAAAAGTATTGAAAATTTTCTTTTTATCAAATATTTTTATTTTAATTATGCAAACAATCCTACTCAAATTAGATAAGACTACTGTAAGTGATAAAATTATAAATATTTTTTTGTTTAAGCTCACAATTTATTTTTCTTTGAAAATAATTCTACTCAAATTGAATAACATTATTGTAAGTGACAAGATTCTTCCTTTTAGTATTTAATCAACTTGCATGTTTAGGTGTTGAACTTAAGATTTCATATTAAGTTAGAATAATTTCATACTAATTAATTTACTCCTTCCATGATAATTATATAAATAATTTATCATCTTAAATATTGCTTCTAACTCGTTAAAAGTTTAT
This sequence comes from Glycine soja, assembly GCF_004193775.1. Classification (NCBI taxonomy): domain Eukaryota; kingdom Viridiplantae; phylum Streptophyta; class Magnoliopsida; order Fabales; family Fabaceae; genus Glycine; species Glycine soja. Next base: position 35,779,311 of record NC_041020.1, on the reverse strand, counting down.
TAAATTTGTATAATTAAAATAAATAAATTAGTTAAACAAGAGACTAATGTAAGCCATATATTTTTATTACCCCAACATATATACACACCTTCTATAAAGATGATTGGATTATATCTCTACAAAAAACGTATCACGTACGCTTCATAAGATAACAAAAAATAACTATATGCTGTGACTCTAAGGAAAACATGAGTAAGAGGACTGTATTGAAAATTTTATCATACTAGATTACTCATAAGAGAGTCTCAAGAAATGTAGGACTCTCATCCATTGAATAAGGAGCCAATGTCAGAAAGAGACCACATTTGCAACGCACTATCTTAAAACAACCGTAAATTTGTATTCATCTTCTGATTTGCTTGGATTTACAAGACAATGGGCCTCAAAATCGAAATTGGACGTAGCAACAAACTCTTATTAATTGTGAACATGCATTTGGGAATAGAACTTGCAGCAAATAAATATAGTTTTAAAGAAGAAAAACCAAATGGGATTGGGACCAAGTGTCTGTTGGTTTTGGTGCAATGGCCCGTGCATGCGCTTTTCTTTTGTTTCTTTAACTTTTAGGGTACACTATCATATCTCTTAACTTCCTATTAGGGTGGCAAAACCAATCTTATATTTCAAATCATTTCCTAATTCCTATGTAAGCCGGGGCCAAACTTGCATTTACAAAATTCTGAGAAGGAGGTGCAAGCATGTTTGGTTTGTTTTTTCATTTCATATATTTTAATAATTTTATAAATATATAATTATAAGAACATCACATTATTTAATTTAGTTTGTCTAAAAATGAGTTTGTTTGATGTATTTAAAGTAAATAAACTACACATTGATAATATAAAGATTTTAATCATAAAATTAACTTTTATAATAATAATCATAAAAATCACCATTATCATAAAGAAATTTATTGATTTATAGTGTAAAATATCTGGGTTAATTAAGTTTTTAGTCCCTAAACTTTGTTGAAATTAGATTTTTAGTTTTTAAAATTTTGTTTTGAGTGGTTAAGGTCCCTCAATTTTTTTTATTAAAGTTTTAGTTCCTATACTTTTGAAAAATTCTATTTTTAGTCCTTGAAATATCATTAAGTAAATAAAAATAATTAATTCAAACTTTTATTTAAGAACTAAAAATTAAAATTTCTAAAAGTTTTGGAACCTTGACTAGTCCACCAAAAGTTTAACAACAAAAAGTTGAGACCCAGGACTTTAACCAACCAAACAAAAATTTAAAGACTAAAAATAAAAATTTTAAAAAAATTAGGAACTAAAAACTTAGTTAATCCAAATTATTTATATAACACAAAGAAAATAAACTCTTGAATTTAACTAGAATGTAATGGTAAAATAACATATTTTTTACATTACAATCCAATCACATATCACCTTGTATAATTTTTTTGTGTGTAAAAATTATCCTTATTGTGTGTGTAAAAATAATACTTTTTTGTAATTTTTAATTGGTTGATACTTGATAGTATAAGAATATTAATATTGACATAAAAGTTAAACTCAAAATTATTTATATGTATTTAACATAACATCTATTGATGATCATTCATTGTCACTATTACTCAATTGACATATATCATAGTCACAATTAACACTTATCATCACTATCATCAACTAATGACAATAGTGTTGCTATCACTATCTTTATTATAGTCATTGCTATTATTATTAGAGTCATTGTCATCCGTGACGATTGTTGTCATTATCATCATTATGATCATTACAATAATCATGACTTTTTTTTATTATAAAAGTAACATATTTTCATAGTCAAAAGTAACCGGACTAACTTTTGAGATATAAAGATTATCGAATTGAATTTTGTCTCTTTAAATAAAGTATTATCCATATACACCTCTAAGGAATCAAACTCATCAATATATATATTTAAAAAACTTAATCATCTACCAACTCCGTTAAATCTTATTAATATATAAATCAGGATTGTTGTTATTGTTGTCAATATCATTATCTTCAATGTATTTATTGTTATTACTCTTATGAGTACCATCATTGCCATGTCATTCATGCTACCATACCTTAATTGTCACTACTACTATATACATTCCTACCATTATTTACATTACTAAGTTAACTTATGTTTTCATAATCGTCTCTCCTTTCATTTTAAAGGTTATAAATTAAACTAAAAACTCATCTTAATTTTTAAAAATTTCAAAACGTAAAGCTCAGAATTAATACCCAACAAATTGTAAGAATCAGTGTTACAGCTATACCATTGGGAAAGGCACAGGCATATGAAAAAAAAAAAAAAAAAAGAGGCGATGAATAAGTTCTTTTATAAACTAAAACAATTGAAAGAATGAATGATAAAACAAGTCTCTGTCTGAATAACCCGTTATTGTCGATATACATGGCACTTTGGCAGTTGAAACCTGACACATAAATCTGAAGAAAACTAAAAAGAAAAGCATTGCATGTGGGATCATGAGTTGGGTGCAAAGATATGTATGTAACTTTTAATAATTTCGGAGTGGCGAGTTGGAGGAATGTACAAACTATCTCACATGATTTGAAATATATATATAAAAGCCATGTTTATGTTATTGTTAACTGGAGTTGAGCAATAATTACAGCATTATTAGTTGGTATATAAGAATTGTAGAATCACCTTGATTTTGTGTTTTCGGCATTCATGATCTTGAGGTGACAGCTCCATTCCGATACATACATAGAAAGCCCGGAATCAAACCAAGACCAAATAATGTTCGGATACGTTATTGTCATTCGTCAACGCTTAAGGAAACTCTTTGTTAATACATAAAAAAAGAAAAAAAGAAACTCTTTGTTAATACATAAAAAAAGAAAAAAGGAAACTCTTTGTTAATACATAAAAAAAAGAAAAAAGGAAACTCTTTGTTAATACATAAAAAAAGAAAAAAAGAAACTCTTTGTTACATTGGGGGGGGGGGGGGGGGGGGGATTAATAATACAACCCAACTATGATACTCGTAAATGCTAAGTTTGAAACAGGAATAAAATTTTGTATAACACTAAATTAACAAGTATTGAACCGGAAGGTCCTTAGACTTGAATTAAAGTTGACATTTAATTTCGCATACATATTGGAGATGCGAATTGTATTTTTCATTTTTTGACTTTATTTTTTGACGTTCTACATTTTATAGTGTTTATTTTCGGATACAAGTCAAAATAAGACCTACTCCTAAGTGTGCGAATAACTTGAACTCCTATGTTTGATTGAAGAGAAAAAGAGGAAGACAAAATTTTGAAATTTGAATTGAAGGAAAAAAACTTGATTTTTATTTCAAAGAGCCAATTTCTATTTATTTTCTATTTAATAAAATAAATAAAATATATTATTATTCATGCTTTCTTCTTTTTTATTTTTTTTTTCTTTTATCCAAATATATCATAAGAATTAGAGGATGGGAAGATATTGAAAAGGGAGAAAAGAAAACAAAAAAATAAATATTATCAGTGTTTCTTGTACAAATCTTTGAATATAACAAAAATAATGTAACAGTTTTGTAATTAAAAAGTAAAAATAGAAAAAAAAATTACTAGTAAACACCCTAAGTTTTCTTCTTTCATTTTCCCCTTATTTTGGGAGTTTAAAAAATAGATGAAAATGAAAAAAATAAAGGCAAACTATTTTATAATTCCTCTGATGAATAAACTTTGTTGTTGAAATTAAGATAGAATGAGAAAAAATTAAGAACTTTCATCTAAGTCTAATTGAGGATTTTCATCCTTCTACTTGAGAAATGTAATTAGTAATAGTTTGTTTTATTTGAAAATGAGAGAAATAAATATTAAACCACGAATATAAATACTATTTTTTTATAAAAAAATCACGTAACATTTTAAAGTGATTACATGACTTTAAAAGTATATTTGCAAACCAAACACTAATAATAATAGTAGTGATATAACTACTTTTCATTCTTCTTTCAAAGGAAGAAAATGACTATTTCATTCCTTAATTCCTTAATTCCTTAATTCCTGTCCTTCCCCCTCCTCTCCCTCCAACAAGACTAGGCGAACCTAAAAGGCTAAAATAACTTCTTGAAAAACTACAAGTTTTCATTAAAACTTGGAAACAAAATAAGTCTGTTAAAGCTTGGCTAGCAATCCTAGCATTAAAAGTGTTTTTCATAGTTTAAAAAATAATTATAAAATATCAACATATTTTTTTAAGTATTTATATTTTGTACAAATATTTAAGAATATAGAACAAAATATTTTCCCCAACCAAACACACCTTTATTATTCTTGGTTAATTCAGATGGCAAATCAATCGCAATTGTCCTATATATTAGGAAAAACAAAGCGGGTGAATTCTTATCCATCCCAGATATGTGGATTAGAACTTAAAATTTGGAGACTAATGAAGAGGGAACGTGCATTGTCTTGAACCCGACGATCACCAACACCACACGTGTGCTTTCTTCTCTGACAAAATATGGCACCAGGCACCAGCCACCAGAAAGACATGTATTTTAATTGATTAAAAATCTAGAGAGGCCAATATATTGTTTGCTAAGGGGTATTCCATTGGTGAGGGCACATAAAAGTATACTGTTCTGGTTTATTTTATATATAAAAATTAATTAAAATTTGAATCTTACATCATTTAATTAAAATATATAAGTCATTATTATTTGGATTATTTCTTATTGATTAACAAATTTATAACTTGAACTAATTAAATTAGTTCCATTTTTTTTATATAATTGGATTCAATTTAAATAAAACTAATTAAATTTAATTCTTGAATTTATATATTTTAAAATTAAACATGAATCAATCCTCTCTCTCTCTATATATAATTATTCTCTTTTAATAAATATACATGCCAATTGATAGGGTTGCTGTTAATTTTTATGTTAAAGTTATGCACTTTTATGACAAATTTATAAATTTTTATTTTTTAAATATATTTTTATAAATATATATAAATTATTAATTTAATGACGTGAATCAAATCAATCTAATATTCATTAGCTTTGTTTGATTTAAATTTGTTAAAAACACTTATAAATTTACATTAGATCAAACTATTTTTTATTTTTTCTCTCTTAGAGAACCAACAAAGCACAACACCAAAATCATCACTTATAACAGGTTGAATGCAAGAAAAGGAAAAAGGAATCATACTGAATTGAAGTTGAAGACGTCAATCTAGAAAGTGAACAACCAATAGAAGTTCTCTACACACATATAGAGCCTAGGTATGAATCTTTGAAAAAAACTAAAAAAATATTTTGTAATATATTTATTTATAAAAATGCATATAGAGTTATATGAATTAATATTTATATAAAATATAAATTTCATAATTTTGTACAATTAATTATTTTAAAATATATTATTTTGAATTTTTTTTTCATTAAGTTATAGTAACTCAATTGTGTGTGCGTATGTAAAGAAAATATTTAATTCTTTAAAACAGTAACTGTTTTTTTTTTTGCCCTCAAATGATAAACAAATTAAAATACAACTTTAATGTAAATTTATGACATGAAGTTAACCTTTCAATATCATTAATTTTAAAGGCAACAATTTAATTTTGAAAAAACAATACTTTAATGCCAGATTTTGAATATCCATTTCTATTATCTATTATTTTATTGAAATTAGAAAACCAAATTAATGAAATTTTATATTTGGATTATGACGAGTATTTTTTATACATAATTGTATATTTCGTCAAAAGAATAAAAGAAACATTATTCTTTCATTTATTGGTAATTGTTTTTTGGAAGAGTTTCATTTATTGATAATGAAATTAATTTATATATATATACTACCATTTACTTTTGTGTTAAAAACTCACTATAAAATACCGTATTATTTTATTAATCCTCCAATTTAATACTTTATGAAAAAGATTACTGAAAATTAATATATATATATATATATATATATATACATAAAGTATAAAAAAATTATATTTTAATACTATTAAATAAGAACATTGATAAAAACATATTATGAGAAAATATAAAATTATTCGTGGTTTAAACATGTTTCTAGTACATGTAAGTTGACATTTTTTATTTTTGATTTCTGTCATTTTTTTTTCATTGTTTGTCTTATAAGTTTATGTTTTTTTAATTTAGTTTTTTTTTAAGATTTTTATTTTTTTATTTTTAGTTTCCATAAGTTCCTGCTTACATGAATCAAAATTAAAAAAAAAAAATTAATTTATAGGAACTATAAATGAATAAAATCGAATAAAAATTAACAAAAAAAACTTACCTAGGTTAAAATTAAATCAAAATTGAAAAAGTGTAAAGTTATAAGAACTAAAAATAAACCAAAAAATCTCACAGTAATTAAAATTTAAAAAACACAAACTTATAAAAATAAAAATATATTTAAACAATTATTCTTTATATAACATTTAGGTAATTATTGTTTTTTATAGACCACTCATATCATTTATTGGAGGCAAATTTATTCAACCCAAATAGGATCATTATTTTTTGGTATAAACCACATTTTTTTATTAAAAATAATCTTACTTAAGTTGAATAGAACTATTAAACATGACTAAATTCTCCATTTGAATATTTAACATAATTACATGCCATTCAAAATCAAGACTCTAATTAAGATAAAATAACATCATATTAATTATCAATTAATTTAAGTGCTAGGTGATTAAAAAAACAATTATAAACGGTAAATTTCTTGTTCTGAATATTAATAAGAAAAAACTTTTATTTGCAACCTATATATAGCAACAATTTTTTTCAGCTGGTTACAACTGGGGTCCAACAGATGCAGTTCAATTTCAGCTGTTCTGTCCAAAATTAAACAAAAAGATGTGGAGTATGACTGCACTTCTAAGTATGTCTGGCACTGCCAATAATAGAGTTGTTTTAGTTCATTTACTCATTCTGCAATCTACACTAGAACATTAAATGAGCTGGGTCTCAAGCTTACCCTAACAAATAACAACTCTTATTGCACCACATGACCTTTGCAACTCCCAACACAGAATCACATCCACACCCCACCAGATACCCCTACCCCCAAAGTCTGCTTCTACGAGTATTCAGTAATTATTTGATTACACGTGTGCAGAACTCTTTGTTGCCAAACTTTATTATTTGGAACATTTTTAGGAACATCACATATGATTGAACATGCAGAAAGAGAATTTTTAAGATTCTAGAGTTTAGTCATGTTGAAATGAAATTGAATATTGAGATTTTAAACACATCCAAAAATGTGGAATTTTTTCTTTATAATACTAATGGTCTAGTGTTAAATTATCTTTTATTATTATATTTTTTATATTAAAAGTAGGACTATCATAATTTTAGTAATATAAAAATTTGATACTGGTGTAATGTTTCAAATTATTAACATATACTTACAATATATAGTAAAAAATATATAAAAATTGTACTATTAATTAAGAAAATCTTAATAATTAACATTTTTTATCCTTTAATAAATGGAAAAGTTTATCATTGCACTTGCACAGAATCATTGGTCCTGGTGGATCTCATAGCTAGGTCTATTTGGCCTTTGACTAGGAAAAAAAAAAAAGGTTAATGGAGGATGATGATTTGCTTCTTTTGTGAACCCGAGACGGTTTATACATGTGAAAGTAATGTTGTCCTAACTAAGTCAGAATTCCAACCTTCCATCCGATCTAACTTATAAATAAAATAAGCTTGATTATAATATATTTTGATATTTTTATTGATTTAATCATAATTTTCATATAATTTATATAATTCAATAACTAATAACAATTGACATAAATAATAACAATTTATATATCTTAACCAACTAGTTGAGATTCAAATCTTAATTAATTCTTAGATATAAAATAAATTATGTTAGAAGGAAAATATTTATCTTGTGTACTTATATTTCCAAGAAAAATTAATCTCTATTTTTAATAAGACAACTTTATATTAATATTATGTTAAACAAAAAAAATCAGTATATTTTTACTCTGATTTTAATGAATAGTAGTTGATATTTTCAATTGATTCACTATATTTTTTTCTTAAATTTATGTAAATTCATGGTTAATTCTTAACTAAAGTAAATTTATGTGACAAGAAGAATTTTTTAAAAATAAGATTTGTATTTTCTATAAAAAATTATTTTTTAGCTATAAAAATTAATATCTATCTTATACATAACAATATCATAAGTAAATGAAAATAAAAAATATAAAAATGTGAATTTTTTTTTAATTTTTTATTATTAGAGTAAAATTATATATAAATTTCTTATAATAAAATGATACTATAGACTACAAAAAATAACTTAAGAAACTCAATTAAAAAATTTCTAGATGCTCTTAAATTGACAAGTGAAAAAAAAAATCCAACCATAGAATAAATTTGAATGTCTCTTAGAATCGTGAAGACAACATAATTAAAGTCCGGTTGGCGGTTGCATACGTATTTGCTTGTGTGACGGCTTACTCATAATGCATTATTATCTATAACCCTCATAAATTTTATGATAAGTATCTAAAGATTTATAATAAATTTTAATAGGAATTTTTCTTGACGAAATAGCACTTTGATAAAATTTACTTATTTTAAATCTTTTATCAATATTCTTTTTTATCTTTCTCTTCTTATCATATTATAAATCTTATAATATTTTTTCCCTCTTTTTAAGTGTCTTATAACATAATGAGAATTTATGAAACATTTTTCAATGCATTATGTGTTGAAATTTTGTGATTACATTTGGACAAGATAACAAGTCATCTTCCTTTGTTCGTCACATTGTATCATGATTTTTAACTATTTTTTATATTTTTTAAAATTTCATTTCCTTTTTAGTATGATTAATAAGTATTCTATGTGAGAAATAACATGTTCGAACCTTGTAAAACTAGTGAGCATAAACTCTTCATTCAAATATTTAAACATAACTATATATCTAACTCGATTCTAAGATTATTGATCTAACTGAATAATTATATGTAAATTAATATACGCACTTAATAATTTTTAATTTAATTTTCTAATAGATAGCATATTAGCCAAAGAAGATAAAAGATTTTAAAAGATAATTAAAATCACAATATCAATTTTTAATATAAATATAATATTTCAATAATTATCTTCAATTGAACCTCATAATTTTAAGTTTGTTGAGTAGTATTAAATAATATCACCGATATTCAAACTCTTGGCTCAATACAATTCAATTTGTGGAGTAATATTAAACAGTATCATAATTATTTGCTTCTCAACTAATTGCTTGTCACGCTCACGTAAAGAAATAGACAATATTGTATTTTTCTTGGGTTTTCCTTCAAGAAAGAGAACAAGTTTCATAAGGCAAAAAATTTATAATGACCAGGACCTAACATAACCCCATTTGTTGTCAAGTCTGGCAAGCTTTAACTGAACTTTGATACGAATAGCCTGTAGGTACTTCCAGAAGATAAGGAATTCCTATTTATTGGTGCACTACAATATGTTATGTGATTCAAACTGAAAGACAATGTATTAGGCACTTCAATTTTGTATATGCTTGAATGAGATTTTTTTTCTTTTTAAAAAAACATATTATTCATGTGATGCCAGCTGAGGTTTTAATGAACTTTCATGTTTCAAATTTATTGAAATAACTTGAGTTTGACATCACATAAATGGCGTGGACCAAGAAAATCCACCCCACATATTGAATTTGAATTCCTTTTAAAAAAAAATATCAAACTTCTTACTTTCTCTTATACTTTTAATATTAAGATATAATTAACTAATTCCTCACGATCAAGAAAATTAATTAATGTAATTAATAATAATAAAATTATCTTAATTTATATGCTTTTCCAAAATTACCTCTAAAATTGATGATACATACTCTATTTTTTTTCAAATACTTTTATTAATTATGCTTCTATTAATCTCTCTTCATTATTATATTTATTATGTTAATTTTTATTGGCTATGCATGTAAATAGTTAAAAAAAAAGGTTTTAAAATTCTCTTAAACAGTACATGACAATTAATCTCTCAAAGAGCCTATAGTATTGGTGTATTCTACTTACTATTTACTCAACTAAGAAAAATGACCATAATTGAGAGTATTTTTGAGAAAAAATATTAATACATTAAATATAATATTATAAATTGTTACTTATAAGAAGATCCAAACTTAATTTCTAATTTGGTTCATATGAAAAGGATTGTAGGGACATAACTTATTCTCTTCTAAATAATTATTGACCCATGTCATTCTTAACTTTTTTTTTTAAAAAAAATAACTTTAAACAAATTATGCATATTTTAAAATTTTAGATATTTTTGTTAGAGTTTTCTTAGATTTTACTTGAATTAATTGTGAGCATTTTTTTTAAAAAAATAATAAATATAATTGTATTTGTTTTACGTTAACTTTTTTTTTCTTATTATGATATTGATACGAAATATTCACTATCGAACTGTGAACACATAAAATATAAATACTTTTCTCCCAATATGAGTTATTTCATATTTAAGGTTAGAATTCAAATCCTGAATAACTTGATTAATCGACACAAACTGTCATCACTTATGTTAATCGTTGTTAAACATATATATACATATATGAATGATACATTTACTATTCTTTAAGTGTAAAAGAACTTTTCATAGATGTGCCGATAAAATACAAATGATAAAATACTATCTTATTACAAATTGGAAAATAGTGGAATTAAATTTCTTTTAGTATGAGTAAAAAGAGAGAGATAAAATTAATAAAATGATAGATATAATAAATAATGAGATAAACACATAGTTCTGCAATGACCAAAGGTGCATATGCTTTTATAATATCTATTTTGATGATAAATAATTATTTATTATGGTCAAAACATAATGATATTCATCATATCTTCAAGTGTAAGAACGGGAAACAATAAGTCAACCCTAAGTGAATTGTTGAATTGGGCATTAACCAAATGGTTTTTGAGCTAGACTAAGATTATAAAGCACTAGTGGACAAAGTAATTATTCCTAGAGATGATGTATTCGAACCGGGTGCCCTCTTAGGAGATTGCAAATATATTAAGATGCGTTTGCTTTGAGATATTATATTATATTAAGAGAAATTATATTTTTGGAAATATTATGTTATTTCTAAGTAGATGTGTCTCAATGAATAATAGTTTGATGAGCTAACTAACCAACTTGGCTCACCATGCATTTGAGCCGATCAAGTGATTTTTTTCCTAATCTTGGACCAATTTCAACTTGGATCACTTAATGCACGAGTCAAACAGGTTCAAGCCAAGTTGAATCAAGTTGGCCCATTTAACTCGCGCCTACAGTTAAGAAAAAGGTTTTTGTATTTTGTTTTTATAATTTGAATGAGTGTCATTAGACTACTTGTCTGAATTACTTGAATGATAATATATGCTTAAATGATTTCATTTAAACCATCTTATTTCAATTGTGCTATTGCACTTTCTGTTTTTCATTTGAATTTGGGTGAACATGACTTTAATTGAGTTTATTATTGTCCCCCAAAAATTTGCTAGGTAACTTTTTTGAACCCAAACCCAACTCGATCAAGACCCAACAACTTAGAAATAAGATTGGGTCAACTTGATCTATTATTGTGATATATCAATCTTAATATTGTATATGATTAAATCGTAGAAGGGAAGAAGTTTAAAACTTAAATAAAAGTATATTTTACGGAATATATTTTAAAATAAATAATATCAATATAATACAATGTTATGCAAAATATACCAATTAAATAAAAAAATATTAATATTTTGTTAAGAAAATTAAGAATTTCTAAAATAATATAAGACTCTGAATCGAGTTGGGACAACCCAATACCTAATCTAAACTCGTCCTCAAAACATACCAGGGCTAATTTTTAAAACATGAATACATCCAACTAAGGGTTGGGTCTTGCTCACTTTGATTTATGGCAGAGATGCTATTCACATCTCCAAAATTGTTAGTTTCACCACCCACGTGGGTGATTTTTTTTTTTTTTTTTAATTTTGAAAATATCTTTTCCACAGAATCATGCTTTGTTGCGTAAGGGGAAGTAAAAAAAATATAAAATGAAAACATAATTTCATTGTGTATTTTTTCAACGGAATCATATTTCTATTGTCTACTTTTTTTTGCATCCTCTCTTACATAATGAAAACATATGTTTATTGTGTATTTTTTTATGAATTTTTTAATTAATTAGAGATATAAGTTACATTTAAGTTAATAAAATTAATTGTTGAATTTCTCTCAAAAAAATTATACTTGTTTTGCATTGGAGAGATATTACTTCTAATCAATTAGATTTCATCCTTTTCTCGTGTTATTTCAAATTAAAGTGCTGAATAGCTCTTAAACTTTCTGCTTGGAAAGCATGTGATTATATTGGTAAAGTTACAAAATCTGCAGACCTGATTCTGTGTTACTAAAAGAATCTTTATAAGGTAATGCGTTTGTATTCTTTAGTGTCATTTTCCAAAGTTGACATCATCAAAATTATATAATCATACTCCAGATAGTGAATATTATTAGAGACAAAACTTATCAATTTTTTAAAATTAAATGAGATTATATAATTTTTAAAAATCCTAAAATACATATCTAATAAAGAGTATTTAGTGTTAAAAAGAAAATCCACACGTTATTATCTGATTTAAAAACCCAACTTTAGTGTTAAAGACAAAATACGTGTTACAACTTAATTCCTTTTTGTTTAAAACTCCATGCCCTCCGTGAATATCGTATTAATTATACTCGTGTTGTGTATTTCTACATATTTTCTCCACTAAGCAAAAAGAAAACACTTCACCAGAAAAAAACTAATCAAATTTATAACAACGAGATTTAAGAAATGACCTTAGGAGCGAAGCTGCTTCAGGCTAACCCTCAACATGAAAGAATAAAGAGCGGAATAAATTATGAGAATAAAGTTTTTATTCTCCATTTTTTGGGGGTTAAACAAAGGAAGATATTTTTCTTTTTGTTATCCTGCTTTCTTTTTGGGTGATATTTTTATCCTACTAGTTTTCTAAAACAAATAGTTAGAAGACAAACATTATTTATTTAAGTTCCCCGTCGAGCACCCGAAAACCTTAGTACTACATTCTGGTCCTCTCAATGGGCTTAATATACACTATATAGTAAGAAAAAGGAACTGAATATTTACGAAATCAAGCTTAATTAGGAGCGAAGAAAAATAATACAACGAAAAATTGCAAAAGTGTAAACTTTTGGAAGCTTCACGAAGATAAACAGTTAATCAAATGTCACTCCCAGCTAGACTATTGGTGTTTTGCTTGCAACTCATACCTAGCACCTTTTGATGCAAATTAATATTCTCTCCTTTTACTTTGTTTCCTTCAACATGTGGTACATGTATTCCTTAATTGGGTTTCAAAGTGCATCACATTAGTTATGCAACTAATAGCTGTAGTACCTTTTTTCCTTGTTCTGGATGGAGCACTACCACTTTTTCCAACCCAATAATACATTTTTTTCCCTCATTCTATTACCACAACCATATAATTAATAATCTAAACAAGGCCAATGGATGTGTCAGAATTTAATTTATTAATATTATATATATGATAATATGAATATACATCAATTAGCTGCGATGGTTGCAGATTTACAGAGTTGAAGGCCAGCACCAACATCTGTGCTTTACTTTACCAATACAACATCTACAAGTAAACCCTTTTTCCAATTTTTGTTCTCTTTCTTTTATTTTGCACAAGGCCACCATGAAAAGAGAACATGGATGAAGTACACACTATGGCACCATCCAACAGTAAAAATTCAAAAACAAAAAAACAAAAAAATGAAAAGAACACAGATTCATATTTCATTCACCCTGGTCAGTTTCTGGATTAATTGTTCTTGTCTTAAACCACTTAAGTACCATAATTTATCTTAGTAATTAATTAACCAAGCTAGCTGAGCCTGCTGGTCTCCCTTATTCTAAAAAAAACCATAACAAAGGGAGTTAATGGGGGTTGAGCCAACCATGATAGATAAATAAGTAATAATCAACCAAATCATGCTTCAAGTACTTCAATTCATGCACCATTTTCCAGCACTTCCCTCTTCCTCTTCAATGATTCTTGCTTCTGCAGCACCATTTGCCTTCGAAACTTCATGATGAAAAGATCAGCAGCAAGGTCAATCTCATCCTCCAGCTTAAACTCTTTCCCTGCCTCCTCCTTAGAATTCTTCATCAAATCAATCACTGACCCTCCAAGATCCAAATCCTCAGACTCAAAAAGGGTGTGTGTGAGATCAGGGTACTTCTCATCATCATCACAATGATAATTGTAGTAACCATCATATCCATCTTGGTCTTGTTCCTCCTCCACCACCAATTGGGTTTCACTGGGGTTAGGCAGGGCCTCATAGGAGTGTGCATTGCTGTTGTACAACACTATGGCCTTGCTTTGGTGATCATTGCTGCCATCTTCCAATAAGCAATGATCTTCCTTTTGTTGAGATGAACTTTGCCCCCACACAGAATGGAACTTCTCAGAGAGGGAACTCATCAAGAATTTCTTGTTCTTCATAAGTGAGAATATGATCAAACGTGCCCTTATGGCGTTTGTTTTGGACTTCAAGGCCATGGTTTTTGACTTGGCCATTGAGCTCAGATTTGCTATGATCTCCTTCAGAAACCCTGATGTTCTGTTCTTCATGTTGCTCTATTTTATGCAACAATAATAGTGACTATCAAGGAACAAGTAACAAATAATAAAATAACAATAACAATAATAATAACTCTATGGACTATGGACTAATGACTTAAGTGAAGTAGTGAACCAAATCAAGACTGGGAAATAAAAATTTGTGGGTGTGTTTGTGATTTTGAGAGGGAGGAAGATGGTGTGAAGAGAAATTGTTGTTGTTGTTGTACAAACTTGTACGTTAGTTTCATAACGCAAAAGATGTGTTTTGGGACGAAAGAGTACAAGAGGGGTACATGGGTTTATATAGGAGATGATGTTCAAGGCATGCGTCTAGTTGTGGTAGCTGTTTTTTGTGTGAGGGAAACACGTACACTATTGTAACTAAAGAAAGAGTGAGGGTTAAGAAAAGAAAAAGGCGTAAAAAAGTGATAAATTAAAGAGGGACACTTGGCGTTTGATGATAGGGCGTGTGAGTTATGGCTTGTTCAGTGGTATTCGAGAATTTTTTACACATTTGTTAATATTAATTTTAATAATTTCCGAAAGGAAAAGAAAATTCTATTTCTATTTTTTAATTTTGTTAGTAAATTTTATTATTCAGAAAAATTTTCAAATACAATAATTTAATATATTATTGGAATTTTTCATCACTTTTAATTATTAAATATTTTACTTCAAATACATAAAAAAAGAAGAAAAAAAGAGAGAAGAAAAACAGGGTCAGAATTCGGGTTTTACACACCCGAACCCGAATTCCTAACGTGTTAAAATAAAAATAAAGGAAAGAGGGGGTGTGAATTTGGATTTGCTATTACCGAATTCACATCTTAAACATGAAAGATTGCTAGTTGGGTAAATAAAGTGAAAAGGTGCTTGGCTGAGTAAATTAATTTTCCTTTTTGTCTAAATGGATGATAAAATCTGGTATACCAAGCTGTACTGTTTTGGTGGCAGAAATTATTTGTGGGGTTGGGTTGAGTTGAGGAGTGTTGAGTTTTTCCCTTTTTTTTTTTTTCCTTTTCTAATGTGATGATTTTAGATTTGATTTTTCTGAGTGTAGAATAAAGGTTTGGAGAGATGACTATCTTCACATCATCACTTCTATGTTCTCATGTTAACAAGGAATGTGATAATATTGGTGGAGGAAAATATCAAAACAAAATTAATTAATTCTATATAAATAATGACATTTTTTTATCATATTCTTTTTGAATTTGTCCAATTTATCTAAAATAAAAATTTGGTATTAGATAATTGTGTAATTCTTTATGTGGTTAAAGATGGTTGGTATTAATTTTCTTAATTGCACCGATAATTTACATGAGTTTAACCTTTATTCTTTTACATAGGCTTGCTAGAACTCTTCAGTGATATAAGAAAAAATGGAACTCGCATCCACAAAGAAGATGAGAGTTAATTATGGATTCTTAACCACTTATATCTATTCACATTGGCACATTTTTATCTTTATTGATACTTTTGATAAGTTTTATTAAATTTTCCTTAAATGTTAAAGGAAATTGAATTTGAATAGAATTAATTTAATGAAAGTTGATTGTAAAAAATTAGCTTGTCTAAGCATTGTAATTAAATTTTAAATTTTTTAGCAATAAAAGTATACAAGTATGCAAAATATCAAAACCCACTTGATGGAACTATTCAATGAAATGTTACAATACCTCAAAATCTAAAACAAAGTGCCCATTCTTTTTCAGCTTAATCGTTTTCATTTGGCCCCTTTCAATTATTTTGACCACTATTATGGGGGACCTTTGGGGCTTTTAAGGAACTGAAATTGGGGCATAGGAAGAGTGACCTAACCCACCAGATGCAATGGAACAGTTACTATTCAATACATTCACTTTAGATATGTTTTCGGACTCAATGACAAAAATAACCATCATAACCTTGGACCATTAATTAATATATAGTTGCCTTCTTTTGAGAAATGAAATGGGGTGGTACCACTGACATTGCATTCGATCTATATTCTAATTTTTTTTTTTTGGTAGAAATAGGAATCTCATTTTACTTAGTGCAGTGATATACGAGAAGGCTTACATCAAAGGACTGTCCGAAAATTATGGGCCACTTATTGCTACAGAAACAGACTTCAAGGGCATAGCGTGAACTAGTTTGAAATGTTGATTGAATATTTAATTATTATATCTCGTCTTTGAAAACTTAGCCCCTAAGATTGAATCCAACGGCTTAACGTTTTTCCTTTTGGATCTACTCCACTTTAGTGGCGCCCATGTTTTTATAAATGGATATAGAAAATAAGGTTACATTAAAAAGTTCATCGTTCATCAATAATTTAACATTGCGTCGTTTAAGAAGATACATAGAAAATGTTAGGAATTGATTTTCTCCATTTATTGAAGTTATAATAATTTGTCAAGTATAATGATTAAAATATTCAAAAATATGTACATATATAAATTAAGTGTGGAGAATTTATGAAAAAGAAAAACTAAATAAAAAACGATACAAATTAAGACCGAATTTAACATTAATATAACTTCGGTATACGGCAAAGAGACAAGTGTAAATGTTCTTTCTTGTGTTCTTGTGCCGGATAAAACATGAATTATACAACTTGGACTAGCAAGAGGCACGTCTAACTTATATTTCCGTTGAGTTACTTCAGAAAATGCGTGTGTATGTGTGTTTTAACAAATAAGCCTAATAAAATGCTACTAACATCCAAATAATGTAGTAGTATTTAGTTTACTTATTTTAAATAAATAATTATTTACTTTTATAGAAAATTTAAGAAAAAAGTATTTATTTTTATCGAAATAATTGGAACCAAACATGCTACAATCCATCTTTCTAGATTGATTTTAACTAATTCATAAAATTTTCTTTCTTAAGGTGCACTTTCTATAATTTCAGCCAACATTAGTAGATGAAAAATGTAATTATTATTTTATGGAGTATAATTTTTTTCTTTTAAAAACTAATCAATTGTTGTATAACAACTAATTAAATTTTTTAACAATCATTTCTAATATAAAACAAGTTACCATATCTTGTATTAAACATTATTTCAAAGAATTGAAACACCAGTTGATATTTAATTATTGCAACATGTGACCATATAGGGTGGTCTAGTCTTGTGTTCTCTCTCTTTTTCGTCATTTGGTAACCATCTTATTTAGCTCATTGTTTACCATCTTTAGCATTTACTTTTCATGATGTATGCGGGACTGAAGAGGTTCCTTATCAGCTAGATCAAATCATAGCCAATGATGTATCTTCTCTTGTTTTTCATCATCAATAATAGTCTAGCATTAACCTCAAAAAAAAAAAAAACACGAATATATATAGTCATTGGTATAAGCATTTATAAACTAATGGTGTTTTTTTGTCATTTCTGTTAATGAAATTAATACTAACTTAACGTTGTTTTTTCCTTCTTATTTTTACAAACAACATGTATATTTTATGCGAGGTTATCATCTTACTCGAGCTAGTTAGGATGATTACTTTTTTTTTTTATAACCATCATATTTAAGACTTTTGGATCTCTTGTGAAATTCCAAGTATTTCAAAAATTTCAATTCTTTAAATCAATTATGAGATTAATTCTCGATTAAAAACTTAATCACAATTAAATATCTGATCTATCTTGTTCGATATATCAACATCTTATTGGCGAATAACCGACTGGTGGGAGTTAAATTTTCATGATATTTAGAGGGTAAAAAAGACGCCTGTAAAACTTCTAATTCTTTTTTTGTGCCACACGAAAACCATGCAAAACTGAATTTCCATCGTCATCCATTTTTCTTATGAAACATCGTCATCTATTTAAAGCATATTCTAGCTACTTCAAAACTTTGCAAGCTGATGAGTTTCTGAATGAAATGCATGAACCATATGTAACAATAGTATTGGTCCCATGCAAGTCTGTTTTTACTTGTACGGGTGGTGCAACAAAAATCATCCACATGTGGGCACATGATGTCTTGAATAAAACGCGCGGGCCAATCGTTTGTGTGCAACCAAAACCCCAAAATATCAAGCTATCTAATCAATAAATCAAATTATAGTACATATATTATAATTAAAAAAATTTCCTAGACCTTTTTATGCTTTTAGACTTTGCATGCTTGTACTTAAGCAGTTTCAATTAATGTAGTAGCTTTAGACTTTAGCTTAATTAATTAAATAATGCTGCACCTTGATATTTTATATATAAACCAAAAATGGCGAAGCTAAACTTTGGCTATGGCTTTGGTTTTGGATGCTTTCTTTATAATTGGTTTTCCATCTTTCATAAGCAAGTTGAGAACGCATGCATTATTATGCTTATGTTGTCCTCAGATCTCAACAATCTCATTTGTCCTATTAAAAGTTTGGCAACGTGATCATTTCGGAGAATCGTGCAGTTTGTTAAGTGGTGCAATCTAGTCTGTAAAGTAAGATTAACACAAAAGCTTAAACAATCAATCTCCAACTTTGGATTGGTTTTGGATATTTTGCTTAAAAGGTTCTTTGCCAAAACTCAAAAAGTCCAAGCACTGACTAAAAACGACAGATTAAATTCAAATCACCTTATGATAAACTAGTGCGTTTTGTACAAAAAATAATAATAATAACAACAACTAATGCGTTTCCTCTATTGGAATTGTTTTTTTGCTAACATAAGCAACATGCTTAATTAATATTTGTATCATGTGTGAAATTGATATAGTTATAATATATGCAATGCAAACTTGTCTTTTAAAAACTTATCTTTTGGATAAGTTTTAAGCGGATTTACCGTAAGTAAATGATTAATTGATTAATAGATTCACGTGCAGTGAAGGAAATTAAAGACTCGTTAGATCTAGGAGAGACCCGTTGGCTAGCCAACTTGCATTTTGGAAAGCAAAAGCTGATTTTCTAACCTAGAATGGCACCCGACTCTTCTACTCAGCTCTAAAGTCAGAGTTTAGTATAGATCAAAGAAGAGTTTTATATATATATATATATATATATATTTAACATACATTTGATGTAATGTAGAAAAGTTTTCCTTTCAGGTTTTTCCTCTTGTAACACGTGCAACAGCTAGCTTTCCCATCTGTAACCAAACAAAATCTTATCGATTAAAAAAATAATGACTGAGCAGTCTGAGCTTCTGCTAAAATACTTGAATATCTGTAACAAACTACGAATGAAATTGTACAAATCCTTTTTCTTAATTTTATATAGTGAATCGTGAACTCTCATTTTAGAAGTGTCAAACTTAGGTTACTGACACTCTTTTTCTATTCATTGTTTAAAATTTTGATACATTAATTTATTTTTAATACTTTAAAATTTTTAAAACTCGTGCTTTAGCAATTTAACATATTTATTTTAAATAATTAATAATTGATTAAAAAAATGTATGCTAAATTTATTAATTCTATACTACATATTTTGTTTTACATTTATATTTTATAAATTTGATATTTATGTTGTTGTATGTGTGTGTTATAATTAATTAAACTTTAGAGTGTACTTACTTACACTCAATCTTTATTATTGGGTATATTTGATATAAATAAGTAGATGTCTTACTGAGTTAAACATTTAAACGGGTACTTATCATAATTGAAAAGAAATTCGAGTAACCAGTTTCATATAAATCATAAACGGTGCGAAAAACTATATATAAAGGATATGTAACCCAAAAGATTGACAACACAGTGGTATAATTTTTTTATGTTTCCATGTTAGAAATAATATATTTAATGTGATAATTTGTATTTGATTTCTTTCATCTGTAAATTTTTTTACTAACCAGTTTTATATAAAACATAAACTGTGAGAAAAGCTATATGTAAAGGATAAGTAACCCAAAATATCAACGATGCAGTGGAATAAAATTTTGTTATATTTACAATGTGAGAAATAATATATTTAATGAGATAATTCGTACAGTATTATATTTAATGAGGTAATTCGTGCAGTATTTGATTTCTTTTACGTATGAAATTTTCTTGGACTAGTGGTAGGTATCTACTAGGAACAAAATTGGTTTCTAATTAATTTAATGAGTTAAAAGACAAACATGAACTCTTTGATCTAAGAAAAAAAAATATAACATGATATTTACACAAAAGAAAAAAACTATATGTAAAATTTTAGATAAATTAAATATTCACATATGTAATCTTATAGCTAAATTTACTTATATTTTGAAAGTATATATGTGTGTTAAAACGATAGAATATCAAATAATTGTAAAATTATATGAATTTTGTATACTTGATGTACTTAATGTAAATGCTCAAAACAATAACTAAATTAATGAAATTTAATATCTATAAAAAGTTACTTAATGTCACTTTTGATTTATTATGTTTCAGAGTTTTTTTTTTATATTAAGTTTTAAAAGTTTTATTATAATTTTTTATGTTTTTAAAATGTATCATTTTGATTATTTTTTCAATTTTTCATTGAAAACGTTTGTGTTTTGTTAACTTTTAAATTTTAGAAAATAGCCAAAATGATACATTTCGAAAATATAAAGGACCAGGATGAAAATTTGAAAACTTAATGTATCAAAATAAAACAACTGCGAAACATAACAAATCAAAAGTGACATTAAACTTTTTAAAATAATTAACTTTACATAGTAGCGATTAAAAACCGCCACTATATTTTATTTTTTAAAAAAATAAACAAGTAACAAAATCATCATCTTCTCCAATTTCTTCCAGATTTGAAAAGGTAAAAAAATACAGCACCACACAGATTGAGCAATGTCAATACATAATCATATTGGAACCATAAAAAATTCTTATTGTAAATAGAAGCAGGGGAGATCGGAGCAAGAGTTATCTTTGACGAAAGACAAAAGCATGACCCTAATTTGCTAATTAATCCAGCTTTGAATGAGGAAATCACTATTTGGCTTTTTGTGAGCTTTGCGAGCAAGTCCTTCATTGCCACACGTGGTTGGACAAGGCAATTAAAGGAATTTCCATCTGACATCTACACCCAGACCAGGCAAAGACGAGCCGCGCAAATAGGGGTCGAACGGTGCGTTTCATTAAAAGATGATTCTGATTTGTCCGACTAGCTAGTCAAACTTCATCCACAACTAGGCATTTTTTATCTTCTTCTCCTTCGTCAATGAGCTGCTATCCACAGTTGCGATGAGACAATTGTTGTCATAAGGTGAGATGTCAATTTCGACCGCATAAGGAGGTTGCGGCAAAGATGGAAGCGAGGGTGGACAACAGTCTATTTGGGTTGGCAGCGAGAAGCAGCGATAAAAGGAGGACACTTACTCACTGTGACTGATAATAATTAGTGCCTGAAATTATTATCGTTATTAAATGATTAAATTGAATTAATAATAATAATAATAATAATAATAATAATAATAATAATAATAATAATAATAATAATAATAATAATAATAATAATAATAACAATAACAACAACAACCACCACCACCACAACAACAATAATAATAAAAGAGTGAAGGTTGTTGTTGTTCGTGGTTTCAAATCCATCTCTTATATATTTACTTAGTGATTTTTAATTTTTTAAATAAAAAAGATAGTGATGCTTTTTAGTCACCACTATGTTAACTTAACTATTTTAAATTTAAAATATTAACATTTCTAACAAAAATTAAAAAAATAACCAAAATGATACATTTCAAAAACATACAAGGACCGAAATGAATCTCTTAAAACATAATGTACCAAAGCAAAACAAACGCGAAACACATAATGAACCAAAAGTGACATTAAACCATTTTAAAATTTAAAAATTAATAGAACACTAACGTTTCTAACGGAATATTGAAAAAAGGATCAAAATGATACATTTCAAAAACATAAAGGACTAGAATGAAACTTTTAAAACTTAATGTATTAAAGTAAAACAACTACAAATCATAATAAATCAAAAGTGACATTAAGCCTTTATCATTAGAGTTGATTCCTCGTCTCTATTATCTTAAAGTGTTTTTATTATAGAAGATGGATAAATAAAGATTTTATTCAACAAATTAATTGCGAGTGTACAAAATATATAGAGAGAGTACAAAAGAATAAAAAACTCTCAATTATCTACTTAATTATCTATAACTTAATGAATTTAATATAAACAAATTAATAGATAAACTTAAATTTGAATTGCTCCAAGAAATATGGAGATGGCCATGTCCATAGTCCAATACGCTCCTGCAAGATGGTGGCATTAGAGTTGCCACCAATCTTGTCAATCAGAAAATTGTGGCTTGAAGATGAAAGAGCTTTGGTGAGTAGATTAGCATATTGATGACTCAACGGAATATGTGAAAACTAAAGTTGCTTATTGGTTACTAGATCACACACAATGTGATAATCAATGGCAATATGCTTCATGCATGAGTGAAATACTGAGTTTGCATAATGGTATGTTGTGCCAATGTTATCAGGGTGCACTGTTGGGGAAGGGTCAAACTAAATGTGAAATTCCTTGAGGAGTTGTTGCAACCAAAGTAGTTCAGTGACTGTTGTTGCTATTGTGTGGTATTCAACTTCTGTGGAAGATTTGACAAGAGTAGATTACTTTTTGCAACTCTAGGAGATGACATTTATGCCTAAGTAGATTATGTAGAAGATTAGCCTATAGCTTCACAGCTCTCTCTTGATCCAACCCATGGCTTCCTCACTTGTGGAACTACCTACCGCGTCCACCCTTCCCATCTCACTTAGTTCCGCCATCAGATTAGCCTATAGCTTTAGAACCCTCTCTTGATCCTACTCATGACTTCCTCACATGTTGAACTACCCATTGCATTCACCATTTCCATCAAACTCAAATCCACAAATCACCACACCTAGCACACTCAAATCACTCATCTTCTACAAGCCATGATCTTTATGGGTACAACACTTCTTGTCCTCCTGCAACCAATGGTGAATGAGATGTAGCTACTGTCATTTATGTCTACAATCATAGGTAACGTCAGATCACTATGGGATTTCTTGCCCATCTTAGTTCTTATGGCCTTGACGCTCAAATTGTCATGACCTTTGCCACTTCCTCTGTTATTGCATGGACGAGGTTAACAAACACTACGCAAGCAAATCTTATACTCATGTCGGGTCTTTGAAAGGGCGCCTTTCATCTATTACCAAAGGCACCTCTACTATCAATGATTATCTACGTTCAATCTGACTTAGGGGATGAACTTGGTCTTATTGGCCATCCCATTGATGACCTAGATCTTGTCATTTCCGCCCTTAATGGCCTTAGCCCATCGTTCCGTGAATTCACAGTCTCAAGTCGCACTAGAGAGACAATATTCCTTTACTATTTGATGAACTCTTTGAAATACTGTCAATTTTAAAATCTTCATGTAGTGAGTTGATCAGAACTTATGCTTTGATACCATATAGAAGATAGATAAAAAGAGGTTTTATTAACTAAATAATTATGAGAGTACAAGATATATAGTACAAAGTAATAATAAACTCTCAATTATCTACTAAATTATCTATAACTTGAATTTAGGTAAATAGATTAATAGTCCAATATTTATTAGATTAAATTAATCATTTCATTAGTTTATCACACTAACTAGTCAATTTAGTGGCAAGTGACAAACCGTCAAAGATGTGACATTAGTCAAACATGATATATTGGTTAGTACCAAAAACTAAAAGAAGAACTAGCTAGTTTGGTCTAATAGAAACATTATGAGAGATCAAAATAAATTTTTCTAAACTTAAAAGGCTATTTTACACAAAATTTTATTTTAACCTTTTAGAAATCTTATTGATTATTGATACTACACTATTAGAAAAAACATCTTTGACCACGGTTCTTGGAAACATTCAATGACGATTTTGAACCATCTTTGAAATCAATGTCGTGAAAAATTTTAACTTTTCACGAGAGTTTTCAAAAACCATCTTAGAAAAGTACAATTTCTAAGACGGTTTTTTTTCAGAACCGTCTTAGAATGTTTTTTATAAAAAAAAATTAAAAATTAAGAATTCTAAAATGATTCTTTCAAAAACTGTCTCAGAAAGTAGATTTTTTAAGACGATTTTTGGAAGAAATATCTTAGAATTACTTTTAAAAAATTGAGGATTCTAAGACGGTTTTTCAGAAAATTGTCTTAGAATGTTTTTTAAATAAAAAATTAAAAATTGAGGATTTTAAGACTGTTTTCTCAAAAATTGTCTTAGAAAGTGACTTTTTAAGACAGTTTTTTATAACCGTCTTGGAATGTATTTTTTTAAAAATAATTTAAAATAATAAAAATATTATTATTAAAAAATTATATAGATATTATTAAAAAATATTATTTTCTTTATATTTTTAAAACAAGAAATAAAAATTTCATATTTCATAACTTTAGGCCATCCTCAATCTTAATTAAGGATAACATTAGTTTTATAAAATTATTTTCTCTTATTTATTTGATAATTTTATTAGTTTGTGCAAAAAAAAAAATATATAAGATGACACTCATTATAGAAAGGAATTTAGAATTTAAAATAAAAATGACTTACATCTCTTATTGAAGTCTTATGCAATGGAGAAATACCTTGAGAAGCAACCTGACAAAGTTAATATTAGAATTCTCATCAATCATATATTCATCTAAGTTCTTCATCTCTTTACTCATCATTGCATTCAATAAAAGTGAAGGTCATCCACCACTACCAAAGCTTGCCAAAGGGGGATACATTCACTATTTATGCCGGTTGTTATAAGGTTGCTTCCCTCATTGCTTCAGGGCATGCATGCAACCAGCTGCTGGCAATAAACCACACACGCCAAATGCCATTAATGTTGCATTTCCAACATTCCGATAATAGCCACCCTACAAAAATAAAGAGGAAGTCCAATATATGTGACAACAAATAGCCAAATACACACATCAACCACTTGAAACACAAATAACACACAATGTCTTTCACAAAATCATTTAGACGGAAACCAATGTTTTGAGAATATTGCCTCGGTCCCTATATTTTTTTTTCAATGGTACCAATATCGAATCTACATTGTCAATCATTTATTGCTTTTTTATTTATATTTAATAAATTTAGAAAACATTTATAACAAAACTAACAATTCACCTCAAGTATAATACCTTATAGATTAGCATAGTCACTCCCTCAAAAGGTATATTACACCTAAAATATTGTATTCCATTCATTTAACCCTTCCTTCACAAGTAATATGAACACACATTGTCACCATATATTATTTAGTTAATCAACTACAAGGATAAGTTGTGGCAATCAAGAAGTTCAAGTCGTACTCAAAAAATTATATTTGTTTTCAAATAAGTGGAAAAAATGGCAGGCACAATTAACAAGTTAAACTAGGACTTGTATCTTCTACTTTAGAAATGGCTATGTAGGAATTTAGAAACTACTATTGGGCATGTTATAAAAGTATAAAACCATCCATATGCCTTCATATAATTGTTCCAGATTATTAGTTCATGGGTATATTAGTTGTAGTGTGATCAATACACAAAATTTGTTAGTAGTACAGGTTTCTTTGATTTTAATATGAATATCAATTTTATTTTTAGAAGCAGTACACAAGACTAACATTTTAAAGAATCAAAATATAACAAAAATCATTAGTATATCAGGAAATCCCATCAAACCTATGGATTTTGTGGATTTGGAAGTAGAAATTTCACTAACAACGGACTATTAACCGGAGATAGACCTCTAACTACAACTTCATAAATCTTTTAACAAGTAGGAAAAATCAGCTTTCATTCCAAGAAAGAAAAAAACCGAAATCAAGACAAAGAGTTGGAATCATAATACCTTATTTTCCAAGTTATAAACACCTTGGTACCCCCACATCTTAAATGGAATCAACAATTTCTAAATTAAGCACAGGAAAAAAAACACTTAACACTTGTTCAACATACACAAACAATTCTTAATCTAATAATCATAGGAATCATACAGCGGTAGAAAGACACAAACCTATGGTTGTTCACATAACCCTCCTTTTCACACCAACAATTGATTGCTCGTAGTTGGGTTGGATTCGCCTCAGCCAAAACCACCACGAGTAGGAGCTCCAACCTGTTCAGATAAAACACAAATGTTTTGGTGGAAAGGGTTTGTTTGGTGGGTTTGCAGAGAGTGAGGCAACGCTGCTGTGGGAACCACACTGAGATGTTCAATGTCGGGCCATCCTCTTCGATGATGTTGACGTCAGTGACCCAACTTCCAGATCTAGTTTCACTACATTCAATTCTGATCGAAGCCCAAATCTCGTTGGTGAGGAACATCTTTCGTGACCGAATTGCACAACCAAACCTTTCTTCTGGTAGTGGCGCAACAGAAAATGCTCCTCCTTCAGTGACACAGTGGTGATTGCTCCTCCTCCAATCACATTATTGTCCATCGCGGTGGAAGAATTTTAGGGGTTTTGGTTTAGGACTCTCTCTCTCTCTCTCCTTCTCTCTCTCTCTCATCTCTATACACTATTGTGAGTCATGAGTGAGTGAGAGAGACACGACTTTTCAATTTGCATGCTAGCACATAAATGAAACCATGGAGGTTTTACAAAAAACCGTCCTTGAACCTAGCTTTCCAAGACGATTTTTGTAAAACCGTCGACTTTGAAGCTATCCATATTATAAAAATGCCACCACAATCAGATTTAAGACCGTTCTTAGGAAACTGTCTTCATTTCCCATCATAGAAAATGTTTTTTCTAGTAGTACTATGATTGTTAAACTAAAAAATTTACGCAAACTCTTAATATTTCCATAAATTTGACTCATAATTTTGTAAGAGTTTACAAAATAAAAAAATAATATTAAAAAAACTAATAATAACATATGTACACTTGACAAAATACTATTAACACTACAATAAATTAACATTTGAACTTCATAGTAAAACAAAATAATAAATCATAATAATAAAATGTAACAACATATTAATACTGCCAAGATCAAAAGACATAAATAATTAATTATATAAAAATTCATACAAACAGAAGTTATTAAAGTGAACATTTAAAAAAAGTTAATTTCTTTAAATAATTTAAGTCTTGGTAAAAAATTATTACTATAAAATTTATAGGATAAGAATTATAGAGTAGTTGATTTCAAACTCATTGACTCAGCTTATTACACTACTCAATTTTATGTAAACTCTTAAAATCATAAAAATTTTAAAGTTAACTCTAGAATTTGATGATTATGATTGATAATAAGATTTGATAATTAATGTTTATTTTCTCATACTCTTACATAAAAGAAACGATCATCTCTCTTTATATATATTCCATATTGTGGACCTTTATTTTCTGAACAAGCACAACATCTTTCGTTCAACTTGATCCTTTTAATGGAGAAAGGTTGAGCCGTTGGGGTCGATTGACGACAATGGTTTTGGCTTTGGTTTTGTGGATCTGATATAAAAGTAACTACTTATAGGAAACGTTACATATGCATGCATTTGTATTTTTGTGTGGGTCAAATCAAAACCAGAAGAAGTGCACACTTTAGCAGCTGCACGAACCAGATTTTATTTTATTTTTTTATATTTTAAGAAACATGAGCTTAGAAGTTGTGCAATCTTGGCTGTAAAGATCGATGGATCGGTAATCGGTTGGTTCAAAATAACTGTATATAACTTGGCTAGTTTACGTACTTCTAGAAAAGTGCATGAATGTATATAAAAAAAATAGTATATGAAAAATGTTATCAAAAGTCTCAGCACTGAAAGAAAATGACCATCGAATAACTCACCTAATTAAGGTAGTGCGTTCGCGCCTTTTGGCTTTTCCCCTTTCTTTGTTGTGATATGGTCCTTTCCTTATGTTTTATTGTTTGGATGGAAGGAAAAAATATAATATTTTTATGAAGTTAATTTCTTGAAGAAAAAAGATAACAGAACACATGAAATTGCTGTTCCAAAATAAGGCATTACCAAGTATTGTTGCAGCAAAACACCGATAAATTAATTGCATTCATATTCACACAGTCCATTATCTTTTTGCATTAAAACAATCGCTGATAAAAAAAGAAGCAAAACATGTGTACCATAAATTGATAAATATTACTTGTTAAGAAAAAAAAACTCCCAAGTTGCAAAGGCTAATCTTTTAGAAGCTATATTGTGCGATATATGAAGAAGAGAGGGGGTAGAACTTCAAATATCAGAGGGGTCAGGAGCATATATCGATTTGGCACCTGAAATAAAGGTAAACTAACTTATGTTGATATATGTGTTGATGACTTCCCATAAAATTTTTGAAGTAATCGAAGCTCCTTTGAGTGGATAAATTTGGTTTTGAACTGGCTGTGGTCAGTATCAATTTTTCTAGTGAATATGCTACTATTCTTGATTTATGTTAAAAAATTTATGATGTTTTTCATTGGTAATTTTTTTTTTAATCTCATCTTAGGTTAACTCTAGTGATGATGTGTTGTCCTTGGAATTCATTATTACACATCATCAATGACGAACCACGGATCGATTATTCACGAATAACGATTTATGATTATATAATTAATTACAAATAAAGTAAACTTGATACATGTAAAATTACATTATTGTCATCAAGGACTAATCCTTATCCGTGTAATATACCAAGTCCCCGGTGATATGATAGATTATTAATTTGAAACTACAGAACTAGCAAACTCTTTTGGGAGAAAATTCAGAAACACACAAAGAAGAAAGGAAGGATTTGCTCCTCATTTTCTAAACCTTCTTCCATATAAATATTCATAGTAATTAATGTGAAAATAAAGACTAATTGATAAAACTAAAATATATAATAATTACAATTAAAACATAACATTAATTCTACATTAAAATAGGTAATTAAATTGATTAAATGATATATTAACCTTTTGAAATATCTAACGAAAATATACAACATCAAGTCCATAATAGTTGAAAAGCCTTCAGATTTATTAATTTTATAAATTTTTAAAATGTGGATAAATATTGTTCTTGAGATTTCTGGGTTATCTAAAACAATGTTTTTCACGGTTTGAAATCCTTTGACATTGAACTTAATAAGTGAAATTTTGGTGATGCAAAAATATTTTGTTGTTTTTGCGTATGTTAGGAGTCTACCATAAAAATTTCATAAAAAAAAAAAGACAACTAAGCTGGCTTTCTATAGTTTAAAAATCGGATTGCGAAATTGTCAGAAAATAGAAAATATGAGTATTATAACTCATAAGTAATAAATTAACACAGCCATACAAATTTAGTTAATAAAAATTTAAATTAACATTAAATAACCATATTCTATGTTTTGGGAGATAAAAAAATCAATTATTATAAAAAGATAATAATAACAATGAGTAAACATCTGTTTAGCTTCTTAAAAGTATGAGACAACAACAAATTGATCTTTAAAAGATAAAAAATATAAATTTAGTCTTGAATGTAAAATTGTAAAAAATTAGTGTTGTGGATAATTTAATAACAAATTGGTCTATGAATTTTACAAACTTAATATCAAATTGATAAAAAAAATATAATTTATTGTCAATATTATTTTGAATATTATAATTTAATGATAAAATAGTCTCATAAATTCAACAATTGAATCAATTTATCTTATTTTTTGTACATTCGTATACAAAATTTAAATTTTCTATCTTTAAAGAATTAATTTATAAATGTTTCACATTTTTATTGACCAAAATAATATTTACCCTAATAATAATTTATAAGTTAACCCATGCATAGAATTTTGTAACTGGAAATTGGATCTCTACTTGATTAAAAAACATTATTTTTCATCTAATAAAAAAAATCTAAAAAACGTTACACGTAAAACTACTTAAAAATATTAGTCATGTTTATTTCCCTTTGCACATAAAAATATTTATTTCTTTTTATTAAATTATACTAATTTATGAATTTTTGATTAATTTACTTTAGAATATATTAATTGGAATCAGAATTTCAGTATGTGTTGTGTTTCCTTCTGTTAATTAGGAGTATTTTCAAAAAATTACAATCATACAGGATATTTCCTCGAAAGTATGTGTCATGCTTGGACTCTTGAATAGAGCTATAATTACTTCATCCCCCAAACTTTCTTCCAAAGAATTAAGGGGGAAAATTTCAAAATATTTCATTGCTCACAATTAATTAATTATTCTTAGAATACAATAATTAATTATGTGACTGTTTTTTTCTTCTATTAAGGGCAAAAGGCGGCTTGAGCTGTGACAAATTAAGAAAACTTCTTTCCCGGCAGCTTCTCTGCGCATGTGTTTTTTCTCAATTAGAACTTTAAATGTAGGATTGAAAGGCCAAAGGAGGATAATATAATGCAATATAATATTCACCAAAAAAAATATTTGATGCAATATAAGGCACATAGGGCAGGAACCAAATTAAACAAGTGACAAAAGCGATAACTTTTGACACAATTTATCAGATTGAAAGGGTGTAAAAGACTAGGCAACTTAAACCACAATTCATGCATACATGTTTTGAGCTATGAATTGCATATAAGGCACATAAGTTCATAACTTCATAGAATCTAAATTTGTAATATTGTAGCATTTGACAGCTTCTCATCAGTTAATTATTTCCGTGCCATTATTTATATATTTTGATTTCAGCCGACTTTTTCCCGTGATCGTAGAACATACTTTGGTTCCTCTATTAATCCATATAATCATAAAATACATACCAAGATTGAAGATCATGTATATATATTAGTATTTTGTATGATCTCTTCTCCTAAACCTCGCTGCCAATATATATATAGCTGGAACCTTTCTTTATACGGAAGTACCATTCAATGTCATTTGCATGTCGTGACAGCCTGCTAACAACTTTCAACCCTTTTGAGCTTCAAATGTTTTTATGTCCATCTTTCGCTTTTCCTTTGTTTTTTTTTTCAAAGTGCGTTTCAATACAAAAAAAATTCTTCAATTATTTGATCAAATGATGATTCAGCTATTCCTTTTATATGAAAACTATAGAAATTGTGCGATGCAAGTGTGCAACTGTATGTCCATCCTTTGCTTTTCCAAAATGCAATTTTATTACAAGACCTTTTTATCTCAATCATTCAATTCATCTATTTTTTTTTTAAAAAAATGTAATAAATATAATAATAAGAATATTGTACCAACGTAAGGTTATGGCATAGTGATCGTTATTACGTGATTATCATGATAAGCCTTATGTGTATGAGAGAGTAGATTTTAAAAAATATATATTATTGATGTAAAGTATGAACTAATTTTATTGATAACTAATTTTGTAGTCATTTTTATAGTTATATTTTTTAAAATACTTTTCAGATTAACTTATTCTCATGCAAATATATAGTAATTTTAATAACCATTTTGTACTCTATGGATATGTAATACACATTCAGCTTTATTACCCACATTTTAATTAAACAAAATTATATTATATCCTAATTATAAAATATAACAAAAAATATTTAACTAAATTTAAATACAACATTATAAATTAATAGTTTAAATACTTTTTTAGTTATTTTAATTTAGTGTTTTTTTTTTCATTTTTCATCCTTCTAAAAAAATTGATTTTAGTTATTGTAAATTATACTTGTTTTGTTTTTCTTCTTTAAAAAAATTTAGATGGTATTTTTTTATTGTTTAAAACATTATCTAAATCACTTAAAGGATGAAAAATAAAATAAAAATAATTTGTAAGAACTAAAATAAAAAAAATTACATGAAAAAAGAGGGAAAAATATTAAATTACGAAGAACTAAAAGGTATTTTAAGCCTAAATTAATTACAAAACATAACGTATTTCGATTGCTTGTAACACAAAATAATTAAAAATAATATCCATGGCCAACATAACAAACATATGAAATAATTAATTTAGAAACTTGTAACTCTATATTTAGTGCTTATGCTCAAGTACTATTTGATCAAACATTAATTCAAATTCTCATTTTTCTTCTTCCATTAGCTAGCAAATTTTATGTTTTTTAATTTTAAATTCAATTCTTTTAACCCAGCCACCACGTCTTTTCCTTTTCTAGCGTGTGTGTATATATATATATATATACTATCTTTTTATGCTAAAATATATTTTTCATTCCTATAAATATCGAAAAGTTTAAAATTCATTCTTGCAAAATTTTCAATATGTTTTTCGTCCTCATAAAATTGAAATGTATTGTTTTTTGGTCCGAAGCTAGGCTTCAACGAATCCGAGTCTACGTGGTATTTTTTAAAACTAAAATTTTAGCTAAAATATGTTTTTTGACCCTATAAATATCAAAATGTTGGAAACTTGTCCCTGCAAAATTTTGAATCTTTATTTTTGTCCTCAAAAAATTAAAATCTATTACTTTTTGGTCTAGTCGTAAGTTTAGGTATCCAAACTTACACGTTCTTCTTTTATATGATTTCATTAATAATTATGGGAGTAGGTGATTTTTGGGGGTTAAAAACCACCACAAAATGAAAAAAAAATCCTACAAATTTGTAAATTCCTATTTCCTAACCTCCTTCTTTGCTAACTTTTCCCATCTTCTTCAAATTTAAATAAATAATTATTTTCTTTTTTAAAAAAAATGTTTTGTGCAACTATAGTGGCTAACATCACCTTATTGACCCTATCATCTTTTTCTTTTTCTTCTTTGAAGTCTCATTCCTTCTGAAAACCTAACACCTTCGCTTCCAAACTCAATGTTACAAATATCAATTCTAATGCTCTATGAGAATCAAACCTCACCGACAAAATCAATAATCTGACATCTGAATTCACTTCTCTCTCATATTAGTTTGGTTGACGATGAAGATGAAGTTAGGGAAAAAGGACGTTGAGGAAGAGAGATTTATAATTTTTTATTTTTTCTTCTTCTGTATTTTGTAGCATTTTTATCTCCTAGAAATCACTCATTCTCATAGTCATCAATGAAACTTATGAAAAAGTGACACGTAGATTTGAATACCTGAACCTACGTATGGACAAAAAAGTAACAGATTTTAATTTTTCGAGGACGAAAAAAACCTCAAAATTTTATAGGGACATATTTCGAACATTTTGATATTTATCGGGATACAAAACATATTTTAGTTTATAATTTAAGTTTTAAAAAATGTCATGTAAGCTCGGATTCGTCCAAGCCTCCCTCTGAATCAAAAAACAACACATTTCAATTTTACGAGGATGAAAATCATACCGAAAATTTTACAATAACAAATTCTAAACTTTTCAATAATAATATGTTACAACGCGTATACACGAATTGTGGTTAAATTACATCTACCTATAACGTGAAGGGTTAAGAAATATAACTAAAGAATATAGGAAAACAACTAGAAAGTGTAGTACTCGACGCGTTGAAACACTTGTTTGAGTACATAATAATAATATTACCCTTTATGAAGTGTATTTTCCGTGGCAGCTAGAAATAAATTTTAGCTAAAAGAGGAAAAGAGCAAGAACCCCTTCTGAACCTTCCAATCTTAATCACTAAATCCATAAGGGTTGTAGAAATAAATTTTAGCTAAAAGAGGAAAAGGGCAAGAACCCCTTCTGAACCTTCCAATCTTAATCACTAAATCCATAAGGGTTGTAGGGGAACATTGTATTCATTAAACTGAACAAAGGCGCACGTTTCCCCAACATAGGTTTTTTGTGGGTAGCTTCCTGGCTCATATTTGAGTGAAGCTTCCCTCATTTTTTTTCCTTCTTGTATAAGACCAACGATGAATTTCCCGGTCATTGAAAAAGGACAGAACCAATAGGGTCCCTTGTTGGCTGTTCAATGTTTAGGCCAGATCATGTTTTTTAGCCGTTGAATTTCTTCTATTATAACAATCCAATTAAACATGGTGTGCTCTAGCTGTGCTTGAGTTGAACACGTCAACTACTTACACATTTCAACACTTTCGAAACGATTTAATGACTTTAATTCACATTTTTTTTAAAACGGATATATAGTAGTAATGGAATTCATAGGAGCGTTTGTTGTGTCCATTTGAAAACAACACCCACTCTCATCTAATTTCTTTATATTCCTTTTGCAACACTCCATCAACATTAAAATAAATAAACAAAACCACTATATAATCTTCTCTTCACCCTCCTCTTTCCCACACCGGGTTCTCTTTTCTTCTGCGAGGTGTGTGGCAAGCCTCGCAGAATCAAGAAACCCATCTCTTAATTTCTCTATTTCCTTTTCAAATTTTTAGTACTACTACTACTCCTTTCTATTTGCTGCATTAGTATCTCTTTTCACGTAGTTATATATCAATATTCATTATTATTATTATTATTATTATTATATAGTTTGAGAAATGGAGGTACATTCTCCTGTCGGGGCCAAGAGATTATGGAATGTGTTGAGGGTAACCTTCTTCATGATAAGGAAGGGTTTGATCTCAAAGAGAAAGATGATCATGGACATGAATTTGATGATGAAGAAAGGAAAGGTGGTGAGAAAATCACTTAGCAATCTCATGTCATCACATCACCACCACCACAACCCTAAGAGCGTCACACGTGGCGGCGCCGCCTTAGGGGTGCATTATGAATTCTCTTGTAACAGTAGTCCAAATCCAATTTTTTTCAACATGCCAAAGCGCAAGCACCACTTCAACTTCCCCTGCATCCATGCCCCTGAGGTTCTCGAAGAGGAAGAAGAAACTGATTTTTCATTAGAAGTTGAAAGTGATGTGCCTAAGGCTGTGGTCACCGTGCCCAAAACCCCAGAATACGTGTACAACTTTTTTGTTGAGAAAAAGAGTCCTCTTCTCTCACCGTTCTCTGTGAGGGTCTCCAATTACTCTGCATTGGATGAAAATGAAGACATTGGAAATGACCATGTTGATGATCAAGCTGAGGATTTCATCAGAAGGTTCTATGAACAGCTTAGGACGCAAAGCCCAGTGCAATTCCTGCGTTACCAGGAGATGTAAATTAAGACGTACAGAAGCATGTACTTAATTATGATAATAATGATCATGCACTTGTTCAAAAATGCGCTACTTCTGAATGCTGATCAGTTACATGTTGCAGAGTATTTCTTAGAATATTGGTGTCTGAAATTTTGCATTTCGTTGTCCGTGTACATTGGTGTTATGCACTGCTGTTCATTATCCATGTTCGTTTTTGGTCAATGAATATTTTTGTTTACATTCTGTAATTGAGTTGTTTTTGTTTTATTTGTCACTTTAGAAAACTGAAAAAATATGATTTTTTAATAAGGAGATTTTTGTTTCCCCATCATAATTTGTATCATTAGCTTTCTCTGTATCTAAATTAGAATGAATATCTTGAATAAATTTTTAAAAAAATAATAAAGAGCATTTTTAAGAGTTCTTTCGGATTTTCTTAATTGTCTAACACTTTCAATCTATTATTTTCATTTTTATTTTTAAATTGAATATCTTTTTAAAAAAATGATCAAATAATTAAAAATAATTTTATATCACAATACAAATTATTAAATTATATATAATGTTATGGTATACATCCAGGTTATGGGCCGACCCATTATGAAAAAACCCAAAGAACAACTTCGCATAAAAAACACACATAAGATAAGGATCATAGGCCGAATCCAAGACAAAGGAAACTATAAAAAGACTTTATCTCATGAATCAGTTAGTTTTATTTTCTCACTCACTTTGAAATATTGAACTCACACTCAAAGATGATTTTGACAACTTTCTCATCTCCCTCATATCAAATATCGTACTGTCACATCGGAACATGAAGTCTAATTGCTTGAATTCAGATCAAATCATATCACAAATCTAAAATATAATTTATAATTTTAAAAATATTAATTTATTAAAAAATTTAATTATAATATAATTTATAAATTCAACAAAAATTTATTTATATAAAAATAAGTATATATCATATGCATTGTTTATACTAGAATATTAGTAATATTTAGTTGAGGAGTAATGTAAAATTAATAATATCAATCTATGTAAGTTTTTCTATTAACACAACCATGGTGTTACATCGTTGTGGGCATGTAGGTGGGGAACCGTTGACCTTTGGACAACATTTTCTTCTGCTTTGCATTTTCAACTACCATTAAGCTTTTACATTTTGATTTTCATTTATTCACCGAATGTCTTTGTTTTGTTTGGTTGTCTGCATGCTATCGCTCCTCTCCCTAGGGTGTAGCTAATTATTATAAGTTCCATGTTCAATGGGTGCACATTGGATTTGGATGATCCGTGTGAAAGTATAAAATATGCTAGAAGATGTGGAAGCTAGCTTGTAATTTAGGTGTAGTTTTTATATTCAAATTGGTGTTGATTGCACGCTTGAATTTGTCAATAAAGTAAGTAAAGAAAAGAATTAAATGCGATAAAAAATAATGGTCTTAAATGGTTGAGTTACGTATAAATTGAATTAAAATCTAAAATGATATCAGAATCTCCCGATGATTGTAATTAAATTTATTGAGCCATTTATTATCGAGTCATTATCAAATTATTTTAAGTAATTGTTATTTATATCTCTGTTTTATTAACATACCTTCCTTTTGAGTTTTTATTCCACAATTACCCTCTTTTCGGAAACTTATTTCCATAAGTGTTTGGAATAAAGTGAAGCCATGAATCATAATGCACGTCCCAATGGTTCTGTCAAAAATGTAAATGGTAATTTGGAAGAGAAGCTTG
Organism: Glycine soja; assembly: GCF_004193775.1. NCBI lineage: Eukaryota > Viridiplantae > Streptophyta > Magnoliopsida > Fabales > Fabaceae > Glycine > Glycine soja. The sequence goes on along the minus strand of NC_041020.1, from coordinate 35,742,020 downwards.
ATGAGCATTGTAAGCTAATGGGGAAAGTTGAAGGTGATTCATTGAAAATTGTTGGTGTTGGAACTGCGTTTGAGATCAAACCCTCCTAAAAAATTAGCAAGTGTTGGAAAGAGAGAATCATAGTGCATTGTGCATGTCATGATTTCCTTGGCAATGAATGTGGAGGTTGAATTGGGGCCTGAACCGTGAATAATAACCCTCACTCTAATGATCAAAAAAAGAGCGAGTGAGATACATTTATGTTCATTTCATTATTTGCTTTCGTAGTGAACTATACAATGCGTGTTTGAGCGTTTCTAAAATTAATTTTGAATCAATGTAATTTTATAAAAATGATTTTAAGTAAACGTGAGTTTAAGTATGTGTTTGGATTAGTGTTGATAAAATTAATTTTGAATGAAATTGATTTTATAAAATTGATTTGAAAGTCATGTTATTTATATTATGATATTTTTAATCTAAAATCAAGTTAAGAAGTTAACAGTAAAATTTAATATAAATTTTCTGATTTTATAAAATTGATTTGGAAGTCACAATTAACTTTGAAATTTTCTGCAAGGTAAATCATGTAAAAATAGATTCAAAATCAATTATAAACCTAGAATCAATTCTCTAACTCAAATCAAACATACACAAAGTAAGGTGAATTTTGTTTGGATAACATGCACTTTCTCCGTACTTAAATATAAACAAATTTAATTATCAGACACATGGAAAGAACTCAGTTAATAACATCTTATTCAAAAAATCTTTCTAAAATACCATCGATAGTAGTGCTTGTAGAATGAGAATAAATGATTCATGAGAAACAAGATTTTAGTAAATGAATGACATAATAGGAATACTATCATTAAATGAGGTAAAAATTAGTTAGTATTTGCTTATATTTAGGTTTAAAATTATTATTTTTTTGCTTATATTTAGGTTTAAAATTATTATTTTTTTGCTTATATTTAGGTCTGGAAGGAATATTAAAAAATTAATTTTCAGTTACTATGTGATGGGGAAACTTGCAATCAAAATTGATTTTGAATGTGCATAATTACCAAAATGGGTTTTAATTATATTGTCCATATATTTTTTATTAAACATATTTTATACTATTATTTATTATATTGATATTAATATATATATATATATATATATAATAATTTTAAAAACAAAATAACTAGATTTGCAACAATTTCTTATAATAAAATTAAATAATTAAAATCTTCACCTTTTAAAATAAAATCTTGTAGTTTTTTCGTTGAACCAAATTCGGCAATTTAAAGGTTATTCTCTAAATTTCCTTCAACACCGTTAAGCTCCATCTCGATCTTGAGATTTTTTTTCCTGTGCTTGTTTGCTCTTATTTCCTTTGCAAGGCTTCCCAGACCATTAGCACTCCTTCTTCTACATTTCTTATTTCATGCTTGAGTCCCCTTATGCACTTCCATAGCCTGGCTCACTCCTTTCAACAAGGCCTTGATTTTAAGAGGGTAAGGAGTGAATAGACAATTTAGTCCCTGAGATTGTACCCATTTTGCATATTAGTCCATAACTTAATGTTAAATTCAAAATAGTCAATATCTTTACATAAGTATTGCAAAATATTCATTCCGTTAAATTTTAAAATAACACTGTTAGTGAGGTCATTTTTAGTGTCACGTGGACTATCCAATGTGGCACTAAAGGATGACGTGGCATGACACGTGGACGTGCCTATTAAAAGATGTCACATCATTGGATCATAACAAAACGAGTAAATAGACAATTTAGTCCCTAACTTTGTGCCCTTATTGCATATTAGTCCCTAACTTAATGAAAAATTCAAAATAGTCTTTATCTTTTGCATAAGTGTTGCAAAATAGTCATTCCGTTAAATTTTAAAGTAATGCTGTTAGTAAGGTCAATTTTAGTACCACGTCATTTGATGATGATAAAATGAGTGACTGACTTCTTCAAATCTGATGGTTCTGAACCAATTAAGGCATATATAGTATATGAAAAAGAACCCACACACACTTGCACAAATAAAAAGAACAAAAAATCCACAACAACAACCTTATCTCTATAGCCGTCAACACCAATGGGCGAGGTCTGCATAATCATTCTCTTTTCCTTTTTTTTCTTCAATTACCATCAATGTATCATTCCGGGTTCTGATTTTTTATTTTTGTGTTCTGAATAGGAAGAAAAAAAAAACCAGAGGAAAACAAAGTGGAGGAAAAAAAAAGTAGAGGAAGAAGAAGAGAAAAAACCAGAGGAATCAAAAGATGACAAGGAATTCAAGGAGGAATCTCCGCTGCCAGAAATCATGCAAGACACAACCTTCGTAATGCATGGACACTTTAAGCACGATTTCTGGCATATTTTAAGTTAGGGACTATTTTGCAACACTTATGCAAAAGATAGAGACTATTTTGAATTTTTCATTAAGTTAGGGACTAATATGCAACAGGGGTACAAAGCCAGGGACTAAATTGTCTATTTACTCGTTTTGTTATATCATCAAATGACGTGACATATTTTAGGAGGCACGTCCACGTGCCATGGCACGTCATCCTTTAGTGTCACGTTGGATAGTTCACGTGACATTAAAATTTACCTCACTAACAGTGTTACTTTAAAATTTAACGGAAGAACTATTTTACAACACTTATGCAAAGATATGGACTATTTTGAATTTAACATTAAATTAGGGACTAATATGCAAAATGGGAACAATCTCAGGGACTAAATTACATATTCACTCAGTTGGTAAGTGAGAGAGGGACAAAATCAGAAACAAGATAAATACCAATTTTTAAAGCAACATTAAATAATTAATCTTTTAATCATAAATAGTTTTATGATATTTAATATTACTACTTGGTATTGAAATTATCAGATTAATATTTAGTTATCAAAATTGAATAATAAATAGCATCATTATGAGAAAATTTAATTGTTGATTGAATATAATTATGTCTATTAAATTTGATTAGATCTTTTCAATGGCTAATGTAAAGATTTAGTTTTGATTAATGGCTATGAACATTTCATAATTTTCAACCGTTTTAGTCAATCATAAAGAAAAATAAAATAAAAAACAATAATAATACTGTGGTTAGCATTCCTATTATTCATATATTTACTTACATTTACAATTACAGTTTCTAAAATGAAATACTTATTGTAAAAATAATAAATTCTAACGCAATGGGATTATTTTACTGATTTCTTAGCTCACTTAATTTTTTTTAGTGAATATTTAGCTCACCTAATTTAACATTTACTTTAAACATTTCATTAATATGAGGAAAGTATGGATATCTTTTTTTTTATTATTGCAACAAAGTATGGATATCTACTAACTACGTTAATAAATTTAAGAGAACTGTACCTCATCTATTTCAATTATAATATCAGGGGATGTTCATAAACCAATTTAATTGATTGTGAACCCAAAAATTCGATCAAAAAATAAAAAAATCAAATGAATTGTTTTTTGAAAAATCAATTTTTTTTATTGAATCGGATTGAATTTTTGTATTTGATTTTAAATATCGATCTAATTCAATCAAATTGAACTTATACGCATATATATTTTTTATTCATAAATTTACAATATAACTTATATTTGTATTTTTATATTTATAAATTTATCATATAACTTATACTTATTTATAAAATAATATATTCAATTAAAGATATTTTTTACTAACTATTTGAGTTAGGATGCATAAATATACTATTATTAGTTCTATAATGCTATATACATCAAATATTTGATATTTTAAATTATTATTATTAGATTTATTATATATCTTACATGAATTATTTAATATTTTCTAAAAAAAGATTAAAATAAAAAATCAATCTAATTCAAACTACTTTAAATTGGATTGAATCAAATTAAAATTTTAAACCAAACTGATTAAATGATAAATTACCAAAATTGATCGTGATATTTAATGATTAAAAAATTGTGACGAAAAGTAAAGTTGTCACTAATAAAATATTATTTGTGATTAAATTTTATTTTGTCATTAATATTATTTACAATAGTGATAAACAAGAATTTTTTTACTGTAATTTTATTATTAGTGACAAAAAATATTTGTCACAAAAGACTTGTCACTAATATTTACACATTTTTCTTTCATATTTTAAAATTGACATTAATGCACATTTTAGTTAAGTAGTCAGCACATATTCATGGAAAAAAGAAAAAATTGAGTTTGTCATAAATATTATATCATATTTGATTAGTCTATTTATTTTTAATTTAAAGCAAAAAAGAAGAGTTGGACCTATAACCTCTCACTATAAGAAGTAAACCAAACCAGTAAGTCACCTTTGTTTCTTGTAAATTAAGTAACAATTAATTTATTTACATTTTATTTATGTTATAAATTTACATATTGTATTTTTTTATATTGCATTATTATTATTTTATTATTTATAGTTTTTTAGTTATTTAAATTTATTTATATGATCTTATTTATGTTTTATTATTTATAAATAATAAAACATAAATAAGATCATATAAACAAAATAAATAAAAAAAATATAAATGAAATATAAAAATAAAAAAAATATAAATAACAAAACATAAATAAGAAAATATAAACAAGAGCATATAAATAATAAAAATAAATAAATAATATAATGATGCAAATGTAAATAATAAAATGCAATCAATGAAATATTAATTATCTTGTAAATATAAATTTTAAAATTAATTACTAGTCATGAACACAAATATTTATCAATATAGTACAATGCTCAGTATGTTAAGATTTTAGATAAGTAATTAAAAATACTTAGGATATATAATAAAACTTAAAATATTAAAAATTTTCAATTATATATTAATTATCACATAATTTATTCAAACTTCATTAGTTTCCTATATTAAATATTATTAACATTTAACTTTTTGTTGTAAAATAACTTTAAATTATTTATTATCTTTTAAATTATTTATTGAAGTTTTACAGCATATTTATTATATTTTTAGTGACCTTAAAATATTATTAGAATAAAATATTATTTTTTGATTGTACGGGTAGGTTTTTTTTTTTTAAATAGAATGTCACTATACCACTAATAGCAAATTTTAGGCGGTCGACTTTCATCATGTGTGAAACAACATATCACTAAAGTATTATTAGTATAAAATCTTAATCACCTAATTTCCTTCTTTTCTTTTTTCCTTAAACCTAGTACTCTACTAACCACTTTCTAGTGGTGGATTTGTGGATAGTTAAAATATTACCTACCATTTAATATTAACTTATCAAATCAAAATTTTCATCTATTATTTCTATCATACAAAAAATATAAATTACAATTTTAAATTCAATTGTATTTGTAGAATTTTTTTGTTTAAAATAAATGTCAAGAAACTAAAGTATAACCTTCATAATAGCAATTATTATAGCAAGCAAAAAAACATAATATATGGTTAAAAATACTAAAAGTAACTAATAATAAAATTTGGTGTTCAAAAAATAATATATACAATACTAATTAATAATCATTATCACTATTATTAGCTTCATCAATATAATCACTTTCTTCATCTTTTGTTAAATCAATAATTTCGTCATCACTTTCTTCTTCTTCACAAAGGTACCACTGATTTTCCATCAACTATGGGTCAAGCTAAATCATTCTTATCCAAAGATAATCCTCGCTCATTATCTAAGACATTAGATGTAAAGGGAATTGAGCCAATATCATCATTTTCTTGACAAGCCTCAAGTGTAGCTTTCTCATGCACATCATACAAGTCTCGAGGCTTTGTTTTTTTACAACAATTAACCAATTAGGAACTTTGGTATCTTTAACATAATATACTTGTTGAGCTTGACTAGGCAAGACCTATGACTCATTTGTCCTCAGTTTACAATTACTATTAGTAAGAAAGAATCCATATTTGTCTATCCAGTATCCTTTTTGAAGGACACATCCCACCGGTCACATTTAAACAAAGCAACATTGTTTTCACGAGACTAACTCAATTTAACAATATATGTTAAGACACCAAAGTAATCTAAATTACCTGCATTTTCATCATCTTTAACTAAAACACCACTATTTTGTGATTTTAAATACATATTACAATCCTTTATATTAAACCTCCAACCATTTTACAAGATAACTTGTGTACCGAGAAACACGTGTATCAGGTCCACAAGCTAAGTTAAATAATGATTGGTTCATACTTTCTCTCTCATGCCTTTCCGAAAGTGTTTCATTCTATTGAAAAAAATATAAGTGATCATATTATTAAATTATATAATAATAATAATAATAATAATAATAATTAATAAGAACAATATATAATATTATTATTATAACTAGTGGGGAACAAGGTACTTTGCACCTCTCTAAAATTTTTAAATAATAAAAAAATAAAAATAAGAAGTTAATATATATGAAATATAGATGTCAAAAGGTGGTTACACAAAATGGTATCCCCTTTATATATTGTTATAAATTATAGATAATGATCATACTTACATGATTTTTAAACCATTACAAAAATTCCTTTTTATGCCTTTGTTCCACATTTTGAGAATTTGTTTTGTCTAATTCTTCTTTTTTGTGTAGTATAGTCATTTGAACATGTATATAATAAATAGGATGAATTACATATAATTAGAATAAATATAAATATATAATTTAATAGAATTACTTGCTTAATAAACGGTGATACTTCATCACAATTTTGAAGAACATAAATTCTTACTTGCAGACATTCTACTAAACTCTAAACTCAACTCAATATACTTTTTTTTCACGACCAATGGTTTGTCAACTTGTGAAAAAAATTTCAACTTTAAAATTTTCAAGTTAATCTAAATTAACTTCATAATTTCTTCTAGGTCTATTCAATTTTGTCTCAACTCCATGTAATTGAATGAGGATTCATTGATGGCTACGGCCTATAAATCTCGCTACTACCCTCTTGGGTCACCTCTGAATTCAACAAAAGGTCATAGGCCAAGTTATATGTGGACCAGTAAGCATGTTGCATGTTGGATAGTGGAGGCTGAAAGTTATTGGAGGATTAGATCAGGCGACCGTGTTAATACAGTGTTAATGCTGTGAGTGACAGATGGGTACCAAGCCTACCCGGTGCCCAAATTCCACACTTTGAAGCTAGCCATGTACAACCGGATATGAAAGTGGCTGAATTCATTTTTCAGTATACTAGTCAATGGAACTCCCTTGTTACAAAAGTTTTTTTTTCCCACAAAATACTGTCTCTTCTATTGTTTCTTTGCCTCTCCAACAACTGAGGGAACCCAATTCACAAATTTGGTAGTATAATGAAGATGGCCTATATTCTGGAAAGTCGGGATACCACTTAGCATAAGCTATGTATGGTGAAGAGGCTAAATCAGTAACACATGCTAGTGATCCATTATGGGCTACTCTTTGGTCAGTCAAGTCAGCGCTTAAGTGCAAAAATCCCACATAGAGGGTATTCTTGGATTCTATGCCAGTGACAAACTCAAACAAAGGCATATTGATATAGGTCCTGCTTGTCTAAGGTGTAGGGTTGAGACCGAATTAGTGGAACACACGCTTTTCACTTGTCCACATTCTATGAATGTTTGGTTTGCATCTACACTCTGTTTTTGAGTTGAACCAAGCACAATCACTTATGTGAAGGATTAGCTTTGCCTTCTTGTGTTAAATGGGGATGATTGAGTGGTCTCTAATGTTTTCTACATTTGTTGGGCTATATGGTTTAGTCGTAACCACCTGATGCACAAAAAACAACAGATGTAGCAGGTAATTGTAAAGGCCTATAATCAAATGATTGGTGAAGATCATAAAGCTAATGACAGTGACCCCACACATCCAACTGTTTGGAAATGTCCTGGTGTAAGCATAATTAAAATAAACTTTGATGATTCGGTGATGAGTCAGAACAACATTGGCATGGACATGGTAGCACGAGATCACAACGACCTGATGCTGGCAGGTGCAACTTGGACTGTGCCTACTGTTTTTGAACCAAGGATTGCTAAGGTCCTTTGCTATAGGTGGGCAATACATCTCTCATAAGAGTTTTGCTTTACACATGTGGATTTTGAATCGATTGTTTACAATTGGTGAATTGCATGAAGAATACCACGCATGTTGCTAGGAGTTATTTTGGAGGCTTAATTATTGATTGTAAGTCTCTTACTACTAGCCCTATTCTCTTTACTAAAAGATTAGGTAATAGAGTGGCACATTACCTAGCAAATCTTGCTTTTAGTTTAGGAGAGAAATTTTGGATTGATGAGGTCCCTTACCAAGTGGATCTCTTAATTGCTTCTGATATAAATGATTCTATTTCACTAGAAGGCCAAATGATCTATTTGATCCTTTATGTTACTTTTTTTTATGTAATTTGATCATTTATCTTTTAAAAATTTCATTTTGGTCTTTTATGTTTTTAAAAACAATCAAAATGTTTCTTTGGTAAGTACAAACCTAACGACCTTAATAAAATAAAGGTATTGACGACTAAAAGTTGCTAGAAAATGTAAGTTTATTTTTCCTTCATCTTCCTCCTCTTGTAATGACATGAGTTGCAGTAGAACTAGTAGAGAAACACGACAAAGAATGAGTGCAACATACGGATTCGATGCATAAGGATGGTGTGTGTCATATATATACTTTTGAGAAACATTGGAGAGGTTTTTGAAAGCCCTTTCACCCACAAAATCAAATTCAATGGATTCGTTATTTGGGACATGGAAACCCTAGATTTGAAGCAGATCTATTTTTCAGGGTGGATTCTAAAGTGAAGTACTTGATAAGGTGGTACACTCAAAAGCACCATTTACTACCACACACCATCTTTCACTTTCACACCCCGTCACAAATTTGGTGTCTAATACATTGTGGCAACACGTGCTGAGTCGATGCTTCACAAGGAGGTTGTTCATGCCGACAATGCACAGTGGATAGAGATCGTAGATCTAGACAGTAAAAAGACTCAAATCACATATCTTGGTTTGGATTGGGGGAACGAGGATCACAAATCATTATTTTTTCATGTTCGTGTAAGGTACACATCTTAGGGGATACACAACAAGAATGTTGGGTCAGGCTACAATGTTTTTTGTGTTGTTCATGTAGGAGGCTTTTAGCCACCAATACCTTTATTTTATCAACCATATTAATTTTATACTAATGGAAGGACCATTTTTATCTTTTTTAAAAATATAAAAAATCAAAGCCAAATTTCTAAAAGATAAAAAATCAAATAGATCATTTAATCAACTGAAATGATACAACTTTGTCTCCTAAAAAAATTGTCCAACTTTGATTTATTGCGGGCCCGCCCACTTTTATTTTTGTCTTTTGTTTTCACTGTGCAAAAAAAAAAAACCACAGGCTTCTCCGCTAGTTAATTAAAATCTTGTTAATTTTCCTGCTGGTTCATTTTAAAAAACCAAATCGCCACTCAATTTCGACGCTTTTACGCGTCGTTATGAAAGCGATGGCACTATCCTTTGCGGCCTCAACGCCGCTGGCATTAGAAGAGGAGCCTTTACCTCACACCGATGATGATTGCGACGTTAACAACGACGACGACGCTTTTTTTGGCATTGTTTCACTGGATGACAAGGGTTTCCCATAGCAACTCCCTGGATCCGAAACGGCGTTGGAAAAGAGCAGTTTCGCCGCAGATTTCTATCATAGCGGAACAAATTGGTCCTCGCTGTTGTTGCCGGAAGATAGTAATGTTGGACAAATGACCTTAATAACTTAAGAGGGGTGAATTAAGTTTTAAAATTTTTTCACTAACAAACTTTAACTAATCCCCTTTTAAATGATATGCTCATTGTGTCTTTTCAAGATGGGTTGGAGACATGTGTCTTTTCTAAAAGTTTTTTTGAAATTTTCAAATTTCAAATTTCAAATTTCAAACTTTCTGAAAAAAAATTTTAAAATAATTTTGCTTCTGGTAATCGATTGCAATGCCTTTTTCAGAAAATGTTAAAAATATTTTAAAACCTTTTTATAATCAATTTAAAAACTATGTTGTGAAGCCAAACCTTTGCCATCAATATAATCTTTTAACAAAGATAGATTAAGACTCAGGTTTCTTCTTGATCTTTGTTTTCTTGGTCTTGATTTAATCTTGAAGCAATTCCTAATGTTTCTTGAATCAATCTTGTTTGATTATACTTTGGTATCATCAAAGAACCTGTATTCATATATTCACATTCTTCTACTTTTGTGATTGACAATTATTATCAAGTAAACTCTTTTTGGCATCATCCCTGCATGATTCACATTCTCTCCCTCTTTGATTATCCTCCTTTCTTATAATGATAACCATTATCAAGTAAATTCTTTTTGGCATCATCAAAACCCTGCATGATTCACATTCTCTTCCTTTTTCTTTTTTGATGATGACAACCATTATTAAGTAAATTCTTTTTTGGCATCATCAAAACCTGAAGCATACATGATTCACAAAGTAAACAAAGCGATCTCGCGCAAGATAAGGGGAAGAAGATGAAGCAGGTCAATCTGTTCCAGATTTGGGGGTTCAAAAGAAACGACGTCGTTGGTTCGGTTGAATCTAGTTCCGGACATAGTGGTTATTGTGAGGAAGGAGGTGGTTCTTCTGAGAGGAAGATTGTAAAACCTGAAAATTGTGGTTCAATTTTGCACCACACTGGGAAAGAGTTCGAGAACACGAAATCTTCTCGTAAGAGAAAGGGTTCTGGTGGTAAAAATAGGGTTACACGTTCCTGCCCCTTTTATTAGAAAATGCCAGGTGAAATGAAATGAAATTTCTTCCATTTTCTTTTAAGCGGTTATATCTCAGTAACTTTTCCAATTCAAGTTGATTCGGTGAACCAACTTAAAGGGTACAAATTCATCAAAAACTGTAATTTGTTTAAGTCCGCGAGTGATGAAAACAATATCAGCTGAGAAATGCGTTTGACGAAAGTTAGGGTGTGCTTGATTTCATTTTTTGTGTTGAAACAATTTTTAGTTTTCAAAATGCAACTAAATAAAATTGGTGCAGGGTTGTACAAGGCACATAACACAGTGCGGAATTGAAGCACAGGTTGAACAAGATGAAAATAGAAGATGAGAAAACACTTGTTTTGGAAACAATTTTCAAAACTTAATAGATTTTGCATGAGAATTTGATTGTTGATTAGTGTAGTATTGTTTTACAAAATATTTTTCAGAAAAAAAAATTGAGAAGAGAATGAAACAGACCCTTACATGTTGATTTTTTTTCTTCTCTGTTCTGTGAAGTTTCTTAATGTTCTAAAGGGATATACTATATTTGTCAATGCAGGGACAACGTTGATTGTTGATGCTTTTAGTTATGGGTGTGTTGAAGGGTGCTCGGCATATTTTCTTACTCATTTCCATTGCGATCACTATAATGGCCTTAGCATGAAATGGTCACATGGTCCTATATATTGCTCTCCTCTCACGGGACAGCTTGTTCAAATGTGTCGCTCGATAAATCCTTTTTAAAAATTCACCATCATGTTTTTACTTGTTACATTAGACCTTAACCCTGTGTTTGAATGGGAAAATTTAATAAGAGTAAAGGATTTCAACAGAAATATTAAAATGTCTTTCAATTATCTAATTTATTTGGATAAAATATTTTAAAAATAATTAAAATATTATCATTTTTTTAAAGTATTTTAATATATTAATTTGAGACAAATTCTGACTGAAAATAGAAAAATTAAAATTCCTCACTCTCCGTGGTGCTCTCTCTCCTCACTCTCAGCACATTACTCTCCATAGCTCTCTCTCTCTCTCAGTTACCACCTCCCTCCCTCTCTGCTCTTTGATTTCCTACGCCGCCGTCGATGCACCCACATCGCGGCTTTGTCTCTGCACTCGTCGTTGTCTCGCTGCAATCACCAGAGCCCGTCGTCGCCAGCTATGACCTTTTTGTTCCTTGTCTAACTGAATTGTTTGGGTTCTTTGAAATTTATCATGGTTCATAGAGGGCATTGTGGTTTTGTCGATGGTGGTGCCCGATGGTTCATTGCTTACAAGTTCTAATGGCATTCGGGGAAGATGATGATGGATACGTGTTTCTTAATTGGTTGGTTTTGGAGTCCTGCATATATATATATATATATATATATATATATATATATATATATATATATTTTAACAAATCCTATTCACTATACTAAGGGTATTTATTTTCATTCAATATTAAAATTTTAATTTTTAAATAAATATTTAAAATAAAAATTTGAATTTTATTGAAATTGAATTACTTTATTCAAACAAGAAAATTAAAATACAAGAAATTAAATTGTTTCATCCAAACAAAATATTTACAAAATGAAAGAAATTTAAACCAAGGTAATTAAAATGGTGTATTTGAATTTCCTAGAAATTTTTAAGATAAAGGATACTTGAAGACCTACAAGGAGCAATTCACAGCAATTTTGGCATTTCGTCCAACAGGTATTTTATTCTGAATCATCTTGGTATTATTAAGTTATTAACGGAGAAGCTATTTGTGCCGACAGAGTAGTTCAATTCAAGTGAAAACTTCATCCTTCGTATTTTTAGGTTGGACTTTCAGTGAGAGGATAAGCAACGATCTGGAACTAATTAAACCTGTTTCCAAAAGAAATATTACGATATATGGTAAGATTAACTGCATTTCAACAACCACTCTTCATATAAAATATGAACTTGTTATTAGTGCTTATTTGTATTGAAAATGCACTGTACTGGACCATGGTGGATCAGGGTATAGTGTTCATAGTAACGATCTGCTTTCTGATGCTAAAATGCATCCAGGTGTCAAACAAAACAGGCTTTTAATTTGTTTATTCTCTACTGCCCTTATACCACTTCTGTTGGTTTTTTAAGTGTTGTTTAAGGTTGTGACATAAGAATTAAGAAATACAGTTTATCTGGCAGAGCAGTACAGTACAGTTTATAAGTCCTTTTTCTTCCTTCTTCCAGGGGTTCCCTACAGTGAGCACTCCAGCTTCACAGAACTGTGAGATTTTGTTCAGGTCCAGAACTGAATATTGTGATTACTTTCATTGAGACATGATAATTTATTTGATGATTGCTACAAAATTGCATTATTTTGTTCTCCTTTTCTAGTGAACTTATCTTTACCCTCATACAGTTTTTGAGGCCTGACAAGATAATTCCAACTGTGAATGTCGGAAATGCTGCCAATAGAGAAAAGATGCAATCCTACTTCCGAGATTGGTTGAAGGGCTAAAGTCTCTGGCTCTCTGCTATTCCTGAAAGAGATTGAACTTTTTATCTGAGATTTCCATTTTGAAACCAATTTGCAGGGACTCAACATTTATTGCTGATTGCTGAAGGTGGTCTATGAATTCTTTTTACACCTTAATCATTTGAATTACATGCTTTCACAAATGCCTGCACAGTGCAACAGGTGTTTTTGACATGTTACAGGTTGTGCCCCGGTATGCTTCCTATTTGTTGCCACTGAAAATCTCCCTTCAAGGTCCAAATGCAGGGCACACCACAAAATAAAATGAGATGCCATGCCTTCTGATACTGTCTCCCGTGTACTTTAGCTTCTGCCCATTTTGAATATTGTTGTTTAACAAACAGCAGTGAAGATTCCTATTATTTTTTACGCTTGTACATCAAATAATTGGTGTAGTTCTATTCCGTAAGACTTTGTTATATCCAGTAGAGCTTTTGCTAAAGCTGTATGGTGATTGGCCTTATGTAATTGTATTTTGAGAAATAAACCATCGTATGATTTACGAAGATAGTGTATTGGCTGTGGGAAACTGGGAATCGCATCTTATCTGTGTAGGTATTTTTAATTTTTTATGCCTTCCTTTATAGATGTTGTTGGAAGTAGTTAAGCTACCTGTAAGTTGGAGAAAAACATGATTTACGAATATAACACATTTAATATTGATTTGCATTTGGTGAAATCAACCTTTGAGGCATTATCAATCTATCATAATTTTATACTTCAATTAATTTTTATAAATATTTTAAAACCTCAATTTGAAGAACATTGGAAAGATTTCAAATATCCTAATAAGAAAACTTGTAAACCCCTTTCATGCATTTCCTTTCTGTTCTTTATTTTCTTTTCATTTCTTTCCCTATGAACACTTAGGAGTGTTTGTCAGCGTGCTCTTTATGAAATGTAGAGCAAATTCTGTTATCTATTTTTATGGTAAAATTTATAGTTTAACAATCTTTGGCCAATTGATACTCAATGTTTTTAGTGAGACTTTACTCTTGTGGATTGATCTGATATCATAAAATTTGAGTCGATGTGCTTTGAGAATTTATGCCTTTAAAAGTATTTTAATAGTTCCAAAGTTACAACTAGTTAACGTATTTATAGAAGTAACTACAACTTTAGTTTTTATATAAACATGAAACCTTCAATTAATCAAATTTCAAATGAAAAGATATTAAAAAACTTTCAATGAATTTATCATGTTATAAACAACAATGCTAGGCTTTTTTCTAAATCAAAATGTGATACTCAATCAATCGATCACTAAACACTATGCCATTGTTCTTATGATATTAGATTCGATTATCTTAGGTAAAATCTTAAATTCAAGTCTTTTGCATGACAAAACGTGGTTGAGAGAAGAAAATTTTATTAAAAGTGATTAGTCAAATTTTTTATCGAAAATTAATCATCAGCAAAATCAAATAATTTATATTTCGTACCAATAACATGATAAAAAAAATACACATTTGTGATTTGAGACTAAAGAGATTTATTAACAATCTCTTATTCAACGTTAAATAGATGAAAAGAAACATACCCTGCCTAACAGACCATAGAGAAAACCATCTAGACCAAATGATGTTATGTTAAACTTTTTGACTTAATATCTTTTTAGTTCCTATAAAATAAACAAGTTTTGATTCTTCTGATTTTTTTTTCTTTGCTTCTCATATCTCTAAATTATAAAACTATTGTTTTTTATCCCTTGAAAAAGCCAGACTGATTTAGAGTCAAACTACGTAAGTAAACTATAATTTACGATAAATTCGTATATCTTCTAGTAGGAAGAAATTTTCTGTCCATAAACACATCTACCCTTACCAGCACAATTAATAAGCCAAATATTTTAAACGATGGATTTGCTGAGGGAGAAATAAATGTTCTTCCAGCACGATCGTACAAGAAATTCCCACAATTTATCCTTATTTTCAAACTGACGTAGTTGTTTGTTTCAATTCAAATAGAATTATGTGTTTAAAGATTGTCTACAAGCCCTACATCTTCGCACTATAGGTTCCTTGTCTAATAATTTTTTTATGCTCTCTGATTTTGACTTCCTAGCATTATTAAGGCACGAATTATGTAGTATATAATCAAAGTCAATAGAACCGTAGTTGCTATGAAAACAAATTGCTAATAAAAATCCATGTTTTGTGATTTGTTAAAGACAAATAATTTCCACGCTCGGAATCTATACCTATAATTTATATACACGCTTTAGTGATCTGTCTGTTGAAGAAAGAAAGAAATACTGTTCTCTAACTCTCCATTATAGAGTATTAGAGTTCCCCATACAAATTCCCAATCAATGCATTTCATGTGCTACAAGAGTTGTAACAGATGCTGGATCACAACAAGAGGGATATCAATCACATGGTCTAAGCTGAAACTAAGGCAGATTTATTGCATGTGCATTTCAGGTTGTTTGTTGATGTCAGAAATACTGAAAATAATGTAATGCCAAGCACAAATATCTTCCATTTCATCTATAATGACCCAACAGTATGGTGCCAACTTATTTTTCTATCAAGTAAAGCGTGGATAACCCAATAATTCATACTCATTTTCTTTTGAAACCCTGTCCCCATGCTATGATAGTTTATACTACATAAATCTGTTAGACACTGTCATGTCATCACCTTAATCTCGTGCAGAGTGCAGAAAAAGAACTCAATTAGATTAAAAGCCACACCTCCAAAACAACATGAGACCAAAGAGAAGCAAATGACATAAAGAACCTTAAGCTCAATAAATCAGTAGTTTCAAAGTCCTTGATTGGCATCCATGAAAGAATAAGCCCACTGACCCATCTTAACTGGTAGTTAAAGATCATGGAGTGTGGCCAGCCAAATATAAGACATGCTAATTTAGAGAAATGTAAACACTTCAACATCAACAGTTCATCAAACAAAGAAATCCTATGTAATGTAAAACTTCAGGTCATGCTATAAGCCATCCTTCACCACCACTAGCCAATGTGATCTTGACATGATACCATCTAAATTGTATAAATACTAAATACTAAATTCCACACATAACACCTAACCATTTTTTTTAAAAATAAAGGTAAGGCAGTCACTCTACCCTACATTCGTTATCACTCATTTTTCAGATATATAATTTCACGACAGGGATCCATCATGTTCATTCACCCTCCAAATTAGATGTGTAGTTTATCAATATTTTCAATTACAAAAGGAGGC
This sequence comes from Glycine soja, assembly GCF_004193775.1. NCBI lineage: Eukaryota > Viridiplantae > Streptophyta > Magnoliopsida > Fabales > Fabaceae > Glycine > Glycine soja. The sequence goes on along the minus strand of NC_041020.1, from coordinate 35,725,559 downwards.
AATCAATCCACCTTTGAGTAACTTGGTATACTACTAGCAATCATATGCGTATAAAAAAAGAGAAGGTCCATATGATATCTACCAAGAGTGATTAGGAAAATGCAAAGCAGTAACAAACAAAACAAAACAAAACAAAATTGGAACTGCATAAGGATTCATCTGACTAACTAAACAGGAATACTATGTTGTATTCACAAAGTCCGTCCCTACATTCTGATCACATAACGATAGATAACAAAAATTCTAAATAAATAAATAATATAATGAACGAAAAAAAGATTCAAGCCTGGGTGCCAGTCAAGGCCTTCATCTGAATAAGGCTGTGGTTGGGGTCCGTAGGGGAAGCCGCGGTGGGGAGCGCCTCATAGGATCCGAGCCTCCTCCCGCCGAAGCTTCTGGCGAAGAGGGCATAAGTGAGGAGCACGATTAGGACCACGATGATGGCGTGGATCAAGAATGCGAGATCAAGGATGGCGACGGCGCGGAGCTTGGACTCGTCCAGATCGCACTGTGTGGAGCCCTCGACGCCGCTGGTGACGTCGAGGAGGCGGTGGCAGCCCTCGGGGATGAAGGCGTCGGCGTAGAGGGAGAGGCCGCTCTGGAGAGCCCAGAGCCCGCGGAGGCAGAAGGTGGCGGAGAGGGCGGCGTCGGCGGGGAAGAGGCGCGGGAGCGCGGCGAGGAGGAGGCAGAGGAGGGCGGAGAGGTGGGAGAGGTTAGCAGAGACGGAGAGGCATTTGGCCTCGATGGCGGAGGTCTGGAGGGCGGCGCGGGCGGAGGCGAGGGCGGCGTGGAGGAGGAAGAGGACGGAGGCGAGGGCGAAGGAGAGGTCGGGGGAGAGGGGGAGGAGGGCGGGGGAGGCGTCCGCGATGAGGAGGGCGAAGGCGAGGAGGAGGAATAAAAAGAGCGTGGCGGCGGATTGGAGGGAGGTGATGCGGTGGACGGCGGTGGCGCCGCGGACAAGGGGATCGGCGTCGGCGGAGACGAGAAGGTGGTGGGCCATGGCGAGGAGGAGAGAGAGTATGATTAGGTAGAGCGGGAGGCGGCGGGGGTAGGGGAAGGGGTGGAAGGGTTTGGCGGCGTAGGCGTGAGGCGATTTGAGGTAGTTGCGCGTGGTGCTTATCAGATGGTACATGCCCAGCGTCAGAAGTGCCGCGGAGGAAATTACTTGGTACACCAGACTCCCCATTTCTTTTCTCTTCACTTCACTTGTTTGATGATTAGTAACAGATGCCAACCCCAGCCTTCATCTTCGTCTTCTTCTCCCATTTCTCTCTTAATTATTATTATTATATTATTATTATTATTATTATTATTATAAGTTATAACTATCACTTTTCCCCTCCCTTTTCTCGCTTTATTGTCTTTTCTTTCTTTTTCTCCCAAAAAGCTCAAAATGTTGCCATAATAATTGCATTTTCTCTTTCTCTTGAAAGAATGTATTGATTTTTTTTCTTCTTCATGAAAGAATGTACTGTTGATGAATCGGAAGGAAAAAAAAATTAGTCCAAGAAACATAATGTTTTTCTTAATAGAAGAAAAAAAAAAGTAGAAGATAGAGAGAGAAAAAAAATTAATTTAAAATTTTAAAAATAATAATAATCAAATTAAGATTAAAAATAATAAATGGTTAAAATTAAAATATTTAAAATTTTGAGTTAAAATCTAATATATCATCAAATCTCTAAAAAATTAATAAAAAAAGTATGTTTTTAAATATATCAATTATCATTAATTATTTTAGAGATTTGATAATTATATTATATTTTAATTTGAATTTTTAAATATTTTAATCAGTATGTTATTTTTAAGTTTGATATGATAACGGTTATTAATTTGTTCTCTATTATCTTTGTATAAGAAAATATTCTCACAAAAGTCTTATTCTTGTAGAATACATTTTAAACAATTGAATTAGATTGTCTGAACAAAAAAGAAAAGAAAAATATCCAAGAAAAATTTTAAAAATTAAATAAATAAAAAGAAAAAAAATGAATTTTATGTCAAAAATATATATATTTTCAAACATGATTTTTTCTCATAAAAAAAAACACATCATTTGTTGATATTTTTCTATTTTCTTTCTTTTACCCACTCATACCATATATTTCAATGGGTATAAGACCCTTGCAACTTGAGTTGTTTGCATTGGTTCTTGACTAAAGCAATGGCATATAGTGAATCAGAGAATAACATGATCCTGCAAAATCCCAAATCCCAAACAGCTTGCAGGCCCTTGAACATAGCCATAAGCTCAGCGGAGGGCTATTGCATCCTGTACCTTCCATTGCATACCGAAAAGTTCATTCTTGCATTACAAAATGAGCTTACTGGAATGCAATGGGAGGTATAGGAAACAAATACCTCAGTGAAGACCACCTCATCTCCTGAAACATGGCCTGCAAACCCATACAATCACTCACCAACAGTATCTCTGACATGGCCTCCAAAACCAGCTCTTTTAGGCTCACCCCGCACGCTGCCATCAACATTAACAACCACCCAATCAGAGAGTGGAGGGGACCAAGCAACTAACCGAGAGTGAAAGCTGTTCACAGAGAATTGGGGAAACACTCTGTAAATATCATGCACCAGGGAAAAAAACAGCAGGGCAGATCACATAAGGATTAAAAGGATCGCCTTGGAAGATGAATCTACATCTAGTTTTCCAAATTAACCACACAGCCACAAGGATAATGATACCATGCTTGACTGGCTTCCATAATCCAATTTCTGAACTCCATCTTAGGAGCGATCACAAGAGGAGAGAGGTGATAAAACACTTACTTTGAAGTCTCACAGCTAAAAAGGCAATGCTCCATGGACTCAGGAAACATTCCACACCACGGGCAGGTTGCATCCATGGTCATGTTACGTTAATTTAAAACGAGGAAGACTGGCAAGGAATTATGCCAAATTTGCCATAGAAAGATCTTTATACTCAGAGGGATGTTACAGCTCCAAATCCATTTGAAATCCAAATTCTGCATAGGGCTAGAGGCTTCAACCTTAGTCACCCACCCATAAGCCGACTGAGTAGTATAGATGCCATTTGTATTGCCAACCCATACAAATGAATCTGTTACATTATGATGAATGAGGGGTGGGAGAAAATTAAAGGTGTTTCTGACTTCATTTAGGGGAGTAGCCAACCGTTGCAGGTTATATTTCCCATCTTGAATCACATCAGAAAGAGTTAAGTCCACATCCTGAATATCTACATATAGAACTTTTGTGCTCAAGCATCCTGATCCAGACCAGTTGTGAAACCAAATATTGGAAGCACCATCTCCAATTCTAGGTGTGAAACTTGCAAATTGCCCTCCAGACATGAGGGGATTTGCCTTGAGGGGCTTCAAGATGCAAAACACAAGCGATACACAAGTTTCAATTAAGTAATTAAAAAGTCTATAATATCTTAATTTGAATACAGAAACAGACTATTACTTGAATTGGAAGCTAAACAAGTATGCAGAAGAGAGGGCTGGAAGGGAGAATTTACACAAAATACAGCATGGACGTTAAGATATGCACACAGGGAAGGCACTTGCCGTCAACAAATTGGTAATGGTTTGTGAATTCATATCTAAACAGCAACTACAGATTCTATATTGCAAATTTACATTACAAATACAGTACAACTTTTCTTAAAATCGCTTTACCTCACTAACTTCTTCCAACTTCCATCTGCAAATGCAGCCAACGTATCAAACTGCAGTGCAGTACTTTCTAACCCATTTCTTTTGGTTAAAACACTCTCAACACCACAAAACACTCACGGAATATGGGATGAAAAATCTGTCCAGCTTGTATGCACTTGCAAACTAAAGAATGAGTACAACAAGTAAGATGACCAGCACCACCACAAAAATTGCAAGCACCCACCAACACTGCAAAGTAAGCAATATTAAATGAGAAGTCATATATTATAAGAATGATGTACAAGTGTAATAACATTACTAGTAGAAGAAGAATGTTGCATGCCACTCTTGCACTTCTTCCAGGTTTTGATTGTGTTGGACCATTATTAGAGATTATTTAGTATGATAAGATCTATATGACTCACCCATGAGGTTTTGGATTTCACACTTTTGGAAGCCTTGGCTAGCTGTACCCTAGCTTGGGTTGTAGCACCAGCAGAAGCATCAATATTTGAATGAATGTCATCTGTCAGAATGATGCATAGAAATATGAACGAAGAGAATAACTAAATGCTGTAGTGACAAGAAGTAAAATGGTAATCTTATTTACCAATAACAACACCCTGATCATGAACCAGAACAGCTAGGTCCTTGAATATTTCATTTGCTTGTTCAATTTGCTCCTCTACCTCTCTAATTCCCTGTTCTCTTTCTTCAATCATGGCCTCGTTGAAGGATATTTCATTATCCAATAGAAGTATCTCTTGCCTGCAGTTTTAATTCATTGATCAAGCAAATCAGACCATGAAAAGTTATACTTCAATCAAGAGTTGTATAAGCCAAAAACAAACTATACATCTGTCTTACAGAAATGCATATTGTTTATATATGATAATGATAAGATAAAGATTTAACAGAATTCAATTGGTCCCGTTAAATAGCTGAAATGTTGCAGACTTACCTCTTCTGCTCTCTGATAAAAGGTTGGCTTTCCACATCTATCCCAACCGATTCTTCACCAGAGCCAGAGCTGTTTACAAACAAACAAATGATAAAGGAGAGCTCGAATCAGGAGGAAGAAAAACAAAAAATGTAGGCATCAAAGGTTAAGAAAAAGGGTCTGCAACTGCAATTGCTGCCCCAATGTCAAAGTTTTTGGAGTCTTCACTTCTGCAATTGTAGCTACATTAGCTTCATTTGTTTGCAATTTTCCACAATATTAAGGATTGAAATGAAACTGCAACCACAATGGTGACTGCAGTTTAAAACCTGGGTAGGCATAATTAGATTTTGAGGAGTATAGAAGTAACATTTTTAATATAATGCAAAGAATGATTGACCTTGTTGGTACAGCTTCTGACGGTGTTCGGGAGTGTCTTTAACGGTTCCAACACCATCGACGAGTCGCCGGAAAGCAGCGACGGCGGTGTTGATCTGGAAAATTCCGGCGGCGACGGCCTGCGAAGGGGACTGGTTCCGGCGAGAGGAAGGGTTGGGGCCAGTTTGGATGTCTTGAAAACTCATGGCTGATGGAATGGAATTGGGATGGGATCCTGAAGTTCAATTATGAAATTCGAGCAAAAGTTACTGGCTTCGAGAATATGATTTCGGTTCAGTTTGAAACTTAGTAATTTAATTGTTGAACCAATCGGGAAGTGGCACCTTGACTCAAAAGCGACGAGTGGCATTGCACAGACCCCACTCTCACTTCTGTTTTGTCTTAGGTTCATACAAATATTCTTAAAAAATACTAAAAACGAGGTATGCTGGATACTACTCGAGAATTTTTGCCAACACTGTTTTTTTATACGAAAATTTGTATCTATTTTTTTTTTTGTCTTTATAGTTAATATGCATTAAATAAAGATTATTTTTGTTAAAAAAAATTAGGAGGAAAGTCCTTTGTGACTTGTGAGGAAAAGCCTTCAGCTTAAAAAATGTTCATAAAAATATTTACATTTAATTTTTATTTTTATGTACAATGATGGTAAAGGTTTGTATGAAAAGAATTGCACAAAGTGAAATTTCAAGAATTTAGTGAAGATCGACAAAAAGTATTTATCTATCTACGCGAGAGTCTAGGGTTTCCCCTCGTAGTGAGAGTATTCTAAAGGTAGTGGAGGAAGAGGGCGAAGGGTTAGTGTTCCATGTGGATAAGGAGAAGGAGGCACACATAGACTTTGGGTTGTGTCTAGTTGGAAGGTTTCTTATGTCCAGGAACATATATAAGGTCTCAAGCCATGAAGGAGAGTATGGCAGTAGTGTGGCAACCAGAGCAGGGGGTGACAATAAAGGAAACGAAATCAGGATTATTCTTGTTCTAGTTCAATCATCCAGTGTCCTTCAAATATGAAAGGCTGGGGCATTTTTGTTTTCTGTGTGGCTACTTGGGTCACACAAAGAAATTCTACCCTAAACTCTTTGGTGGTGCGGAGATACCAACTTGGTTGCTAAGAGGATTTCGCGAAGCTATTATGGACTGTGATTTGGTGTACATCCCTCTTGAGGGTTATCAGTACACTTGAGTACTAGGAGATCGAGTAATGGATGCTACTGAGGAGAGGTTAGATCCTGCTATGGTCTCTATTGAAGAATTTAATAGCGACGACATCTGACCACAATCCAATCTGGTTAAAGCTTTGTGAGCAGCTGCATAGTCATAACAGGAGGTGTTTTAAATTTGAGAATGCGTGGCAAGAGGACAAAAGGGTAGACCTTGTTGAGAGAATCCGTCATTGTGCGAAAGTTATAAATGGTTAGGGTCACCCAAAAATGGAGGGATGCTGTAAAAAAATTTGATGAACCGTAGTTTCTGGAGTGCTGAAAGCTAAATATTATCCTCGATGTGATTTTTTGAACGCTCCCTTGGGGCATAGCTCAAGTCTGTCTTGGAGAAGCATTTGGAGTGCCCAACTTATTGTAAAGGAGGGTTGTAGGTGGAGGGTGGGGAATGAGGAGCAAGTTCATGTGTTGGGAGATTCTTGGTTGAGGGGTGATGATCATATGCCATTGAAAACACTACCTGCTTCACCAGAAAACCAAGATATTAAAATGAGGGATCTTTTTATCCAAGGGAGTAGGTGTTGGAACACTACATTGATGAATTTGATTATGAATCCGAATGATGTTGATAGGATCCTAAGAATCCCTATTCTTCCTCAGGATAACAAGAATAAGAGAATCTGGAGATGGAGCAAGGGTGGTGTTTTCTCTGTCCGAACTACCTATCATAGGGCTAGACTATGGTTGGTATGGAACATCTAAAAGTATCTGGTAGTTTGAGTAAGCTATGGGAGATGAAGATACTTTAATTTCGAAGGTGTAGCAGTTTTTATGGAGAGCCTGTTGTTATTGTCTCCCAACGAGAACTTCCTTGCAGCAACGTGGTGTTTAGAGCCCAACAACGTGCCTATTCTGTGAATCAATTTGGAGAACCGCTGGCATATATTTATCAACTGTGATTCTGCATAGCAGTGCTGTAGAAAAGCAAACCTTTGGAAGGCTATTGAACCTATCTCCACTCAGGTAGAGAGCTTTTCTGAGTTTATGTTCCTTTGTTTAAATTCGTTCAGTGACAATGTTATTTATGGCAAAATGTGTTATGCTATTGTCGAGCATGTGGAAGGCTAGAAACATTTATCTTTGGGATCACGATCTTCGTCTAGTGGATCATGTGATTTTCCAAGCTAAGAATGTTTTGTCTCCATGGCGAGAAGCACGGACCTTGGATCATATCTCGATTAAAAAAGGGAGCCCAAGGTCTAGATAAGCCAAAATGGTACCCTCCCCATGTAGGTTTCCTAAAATGTAATGTAGATGCAGCTTTTTTCGAGGAAGATGGGACCATGGGAATTGGATTTTGTGTCTATAATGAAGAGAGTCGTTTTGTACGTTGTTGCACATACAGAGACAAGGAACTTCAAACCCTTAGTTCATGAGGGGGAAGCCATTGCATTGGCAGGTGCTGTCTCATGGCTTCAAAACCAGGGCCACCAGAAGGTTTTAATCGAAGTGGACTGTCAACAAGTTGCAAACAACATCAATAAAGATTGTTCAGAGTACGAAGAGATCATTCAGCAATGTAAAACTTTGTTAAAATCTACACCAAATTTCAAAGTTTGCTTTATTCAAAGACAAACAAATCTAGTAGCTCAACAGCGCATCTAGAGGTTATGCTAGTTTTCATGAGTTTTAGTTATACCCTTTTATGTATTATTGATCACTATTTACAATTTACAGGAATTAATAATATGAGTCTCTCCTTTTCAAAAAAAATAAAAAATGTACAATGATGGTAATAAAAATTAAACTTAAATCCTTGTATATTTACTCCAATCAGTTGTCATCAGACGATCCTACTCAAAGTCCAAAGACATGAATGAAGGCGCTAATCTGCAACTTGTTGCTCCCCTTATCCAACCCTTTGGATTCTTTAATAGCTTGTTTGGATTCGCATTCTCGCACAACTTAAATACGGATCACAAAATAACTTTTGGTGCATCTTGACCTAAACATTTGATCAGACGTGAATCATGGATGCTAATCCAAATACGTAGTAAGTAATTAGTTCGTGAAAATGCATTTTATTCTGTAGGTTCTTTACGATGTGTAACATGTTCCTCGCCAAAATGTGTCTGCTCTTTAGGTCGGTATGTGTTTCACTTTTTTTTCCAGGTTGGATGAGAACGTCATGTGACAAGTAGGTGGGTTAGTGGGCCTTACCACTCTTAGTAAGACTAATAAACTATCACGGATAATTAAGACAACTTTTTGTCGAGGATCAAATTTTATTTGATACAAATTGTTAATTATTTTTTGTTTAAAATCATATATCTTCATATGGTATGAAAGAACAATACAGATTTTCTTTTATAATTTATTTTAAGACAAAATTTAAATACAATTCTATAAATGTTTTTAGAATTTAATGACGACTTACTTGTTATATAAATCACAATTTGACTTTTATTAAAAAATTAATAAATTTATCTACATAATAAATTATAATTAAATATTGTATAAAACTATTTTAATATATAATCATATTTTATGTTTTTATTATGTTTTTTAATCATAACTAAAGTTATACCATGATATTTTTATATAATAATTTTTTATTAGAGAAATGCTAACTAAGCCTTTTTTTTAACAGACTCTTTAATCTCTAGTGATAATTGAAAATCATAAATATTAGATGTCATGTCAATGTAGTATAGAGATTGTCAAAGAAAACTTCAATTCTAATAAGAGAATAATACCAAAAATATATAAGGGACTACTCCTAAGTATTTGAGGTTTTCATCTTTATTCCTAAACCAAAATTTGAACAGCCTTAGTCCTTAATCTTTTTACCCGATAACATTTTTAGTTATCCTGTTGAACTTCAGTTGGTAAATGGTGATGGGGTGATCGGAGTAATTGCCACGTGTAAAAATTGTGGCAGCTAATTTTTTAACGGTTATAACCCCAAGAAATGCATGAGCGACGTTATCCCCGGCCTCGGCACCGACTCCACTGCTGCCTTCGTCGGCGCCTTCCTCGCCTCCGGCGAACTCACCGACATCGCCGGCATCCCCCATCTCGAAACGCACGGAGGAGCAAGCCCACGTTTCCTGTCAAACATGGATTTGAAACAGGGAGGATTTTGGTTCCGCGCATTCTCGTTTGCGGATACTGTGCCACATGGATCTCTGGGAAAGCGCCATCGTCGCCGAAGTGTTCGATTTTGCTGGAACGAAGGCGCGCTTCAGGTAGAGTGGCATGGGTTTATGCTTGATGGCGGCGACGGTGGATAAAAACGATTTTATGTTGAATAAAAAAAATGGCTTTATGTAATTATGTCAACGAGCCTTTCAATTGGGGTGTGAAGGGTTTTATCAAAAGAAAGTCACACTGTTGTTGTTGTATGTACATTGGAAGCAGCTTTGAGAAAGCACGAGCTTAAATTATTCAATTCAAGGTGAAGCAATTTCTGAGGGGTTTTAAAATGTCAGAAATTATTTAATAACCATTGAATGCTTCAATAAAGCATTTTTCCAGAAAAATAAACATCAAAATTAAAATTGACATGTCATCATTTAACATTAGTCAAAATTTTCTTTCCCCACTAAAAGTAAAAATCTCAAAAAGTTTAAGTGATAAAAAAAATATAGTTAACCCTCAAAACTTCTTTTATTTAATACTAATTGATAATCTAATCATGTCAACTATATAAATTTTCAAAATACCAAGCATTGTTGTATTTGTAATTAGGCATTAAAAATGATCAGTATTTTCATAATAATAATATATCATCCCACCATTGTCCTCCCCCTATTAATTATTATCCTTCAGTAGTCTAGATGGTAAAAACTTTTTCTTTCCAAATGAGTTCACTCTGTATCTTTTGTTATTTTCTGACATTAAAAGTAAAAATATGTTTCTTTTTATTGGAGTATGTAAATACATAACTGTGTAAACAGTTTTGTTTCATATTAGATAACAGTGTATATATTGTAAGGGCGATTAGTTTTCACTAAACTGCACCCAAGTAGTTACATTTTGTTAGAAGTTAGTTAGAGTTAGTTTACATTCTCTTAGAAGTTAGTTAGAGTTAGTTGTGGTTAGTTTCTCAGAACTCTTTAAATACCTCTGTTGTATCTAAGTCATTGAGTTTTTCTTTTTGAGCAATAATATTAGTTTTATCTTTTTCATTTTCTCTTTCACCCTCACTCAATTTATCGAAAATGGTATCTAGAGCCATTTTTTCATAAGCTTGTTCTTTTGCGAAGCTTCCTATTGTGCGTCCATAGCTTCGGCTCCTTCCAATTCTGTATCTCAGTCATTTATCAATTTGGTTACAGAGAAACTTGATGACTTGGCATCAACACGTAGAGCTAGTGATCAAATCGCACAAGCTACAACGATTTGTGGTTAATCTCATTGTTCCTCCACATTACCTCACCGAAGAAAATCGCATCGCTGATTGAGTTAATCCAGAATATGAAACCTAGGAGGTTCAAGACCAAACACTTCTTGTTTGGCTACAATCTACACTTTCAAAGTTCATATTGTCGAGAGTTCTTGATTCCAATCACTCATATCAAGTTTAGGACAAAATCCATGAGTACTTTAGCCTCCACACCAAATCTCTTGCGCGACAACTTCGATCTGCCATGTGCGCTGTCAGTCTTGATGGAAAATCAATTGAGGAATACTTGCGCAAAATCAAAGGCTACGTTAATGAATTAGCTGGCGTAGGCGTTTCAGTTCGTCACGAGGAGTATGTTGTTCGCTCCTCGAAGGGTTACCGTCAGATTACATGCTAGTTGTCTATGTTATTGAGAGTAAGAAGCGTACTCCCTCTATTGCAGAAATTGAAGCTCTTCTCTATGGCCATGAGACTCATCTTACACGCTACAATCAAGATGCTCAAATGACCAGTTCTGCATCGTTAAACTACACTCAAGGATACTTGCATCCAAACACCTACAAAACTGGTGGTTATCGAGACTCGTATGGTTGCAAGTCGCGACGGTGGCCGTGGTACCTTTTCTGATCGAGGTACTGGACATAAGGGTGGTGGCTCTGGCAGAGGCCGCAGTGGTGGTCATTTTGCTAACTTCCAGTGCCAAATTTGTCTCAAATATGAACACACTGCAAATGTTTGTCATTTCAGGATTGATGTTAGCTTTTAACCACATCAGTCCCTTACTCTTTTTTATCCTACTACGATGCAGCCCATTCCTTATTCAGCTGGTCCACCTAGAACCTCCAACACTTGGGTTAATCCCAACTCTAAGTCAAGAGGCTCAGGTCATAATCAGCCCAGTGCCATGCTTACAAACTCAGCCTCTCATGGGATTGTTCCAGTTGACTCCACTTGGATACCAGATTCTGCAGCTAGTTTTCATGTTACTAGTGACTCTCAAAATATTAAGCAATTCACCCATTTTGATGGCCCAGATCAAATCTTTATAGGCAATGGTGAAGGTTTAAGTATCTCTAAAACTAGTTCCTCCACCTTTATTTCTCCTACCGATACTGGTATAACTTTTAAACTTCACAAATTGTTACATGTCCCTTCTATTTTGAAAAATCTGTTAAGTGTGAGTCAATTTGCCAAAGATAACTTGATGTTTTTTGAATTTCATCCTCTTGTCTGTCTTGTCAAATCTCAGGAGACACTAAGGTCCTCCTTCAAGCATTTGTGGGTGTTGATGGCCTATATACATTTAACAATCTTCAACTTCAAGGTAGTCCATCACTACTGATGTCCACTTTTGTTCCAGTTACAAATGCTGACCTCTCTTATTCAATTGCAAATGTCAATAGTAGCTCTAATATATGCTCAAAATTTGTTGTTTCTTCTACCAATGTTGCCAACCTTTGGCATGCTAGGTTAGGTCATCCAAATGATCATGTTATGAAAATTGTTCTTAATCATTGTAACATTTCCCATTTGAATAAAAATTTCACAGAATTTTGTTCCTCTTGTTGTATGGGTAAAGCTCATAGACTACCTTCTCACAATTCCACTTTTGTATATTAACCTTTAGAACTTATTTTCACTTACTTGTGGAGACCTTCACATGTCCCCTCATATGTTGGTTATACATATTATGTTTCCTTCATTAATGCTTTCTCTAGGTACACATGGATTTTTTGTATAAAGTCCAAAGCTGAAACCATTGTTGTTCTCAAAAATTTCAAATCTATAGTTGAGTTACAAATTAATACCAAGATAAAGAGTATTCAATCAGACTGGGGAGGTGAATACAAACCATTCTCTAATCTCCTAGCCTCCTTTGACATCTTCCATAGACTAATTTGTCCTCACACTCATCATCAAAATGGTGTGGTTGAGAGAAAACACATAGTTGATTTGGGTTTAACCTTGCTGCATCATGTTTCTTTACCTTTATAGTTTTGGTACTATGCTTTTACAACAGTTGTTTACCTAATTAACAGGCTACCTACCACTAATCTTAAATTTGTTGTTCCTTTTGTTGCCTTGTTCAATAAAGAGGCTGATTATCACTTTCTCAAAACCTTTGGGCGTGCCTGTTTTCCTTTGCTAAGACCATATCATACACACAAACTTAATTTTAGGTCTCAAGAATGTCTATTTCTGGGTTACTCTTCTTCTTACAAAGGCTACAAGTGTTTGTCACCTTTTGGAAGGATTTACATCTCTAAGGATGTCTTGTTTAATGAGTTAAGATTTCCTCACTTTGATCTTTTTCCTTCCTCCTCTAATTCCACAAAAAGTTTGGATTCCTACTTTAGTCTCAGTCCTAACCTTTCTTCGCCTTGTGTTGCAACTATACTACCCACTAATTTAGGTTCTATTCCTCTCATTCCTCCTGGTTTTTCACCTTTGCCCACTTAGTCTCCCATCACTATTGTGTTTGTACCTCCAACATCTACTTCTTCTACATCCATTTCCGTTGAACATCGAAATTCTGAGCTCATTACCATTCCTACATCCACTTCAGACACTATTACTCCATCTACTTCTCTCCCAATTAACACTCACCCCATGCAAATAAGATCTAAATCTGGTATTCACAATCCTAGACTCCACCTTTCATTGTTCCTCACTCATTCTGAGCCTAAGACTGTAAAACAAGCTCTAACAAATGATTATTGGCTCTCTGCTATACAACAAGAATATGATGCCTTGATGAAGAACAATACTTGGGCATTAGTATCATTACCTCCTAAGAGGCAGGTTATTGGTTGTAAATGGGTGTACAGGGTTAAGGAAAATGTTGATGGTTTTGTTAACAGATTCAAAGCAAGGTTAGTAGCTAAGGGGTTCCATCAAGTTCATGGCTTTGATTTTCATGAAACTTTTTCACTCGTGATCAAGCCTGTCACCATTAGAATTATCCTTACTCTTGCTCTGTCCATGGAAATTGTTTCAGCTTGATGTGAATAATGCCTTTTTAAATAGGATTCTTGAAGAAACTATTTTTATGAAACAACCTCCTGGATTTGAAGTTACTGACAAGTCACTAGTCTGTAAACTCAATAAAGCCATCTATGGTTTAAAACAGGCTCCCAGGCAGTGGTTTACTTAAGTTCACTTTACTACAACTTTGTTTTGTTGACAGCAAGAGTGATTCCTCTTTGTCTATCTACCGACATCAATTGCATACTGTTTATTTGCTGGTTTATGTGGATGATATAATTTTGACAGGCAGCTCAACCTCTTTGACTCAGCAGCTTACAAGCAAACTTAATATTGTTTTTTCTCTTAAACAACTTGGTCATTTAGATTACTTCTTAGGTCTAGAAACCAAATATTTGTCCAACAAGTCTATCTTGATGACTTAGAGCAAATACATTTGAGATTTACTCCATAAAACTAATATGGCTGAGGCTCACTCCATTTCTTCTCCAATGGTCTCTAAGTGCAAACTGTCCAGACATGGGGCTGATGTTTTCATGATCTTACTCCATTCAAGTCTGTGGTTGGTGCATTGCAATATGCTACCCTTACTAGACCTAAATTCAGTTTTGATGTTAACAAATTTTGTCAATTTATGGTTGCTCCTCTAGATTCTCATTGGACAGTGATGAAAAGAATCTTAAGATATCTCAAAGGGACCTTGTCTCATGGTCTGCTACTTCAGACCACCTCTATTGCAAAGCCCTTGAACATTCGAGCATTCTGTGGTGTTGATTGGGCGTCTGATGTGGATGATAGGCGCTCAACCTCAGGAGCTGCCATCTTTCTTGGTCCAAATTTGATATCTTGGTGGTCTTGCAAACAAAAAGTTAATGGCAGGTCCAACACAGAAGCTGAATATCGCAACATAGCTCAAACTTCCACTGAGTTAACCTGGATTTAAACTTTGCTGACAGAGTTACAAGTCTCTTTCACTGCTCCTGTTATTTTTTGTGATAATCAGAGTGCAGTCTCCATTGCTCATAATCCAGTCTTTCACTAAACTGCACCCAAGTAGTTACATTCTGTTAGAAGTTAATTAGAGTTAGTTTACATTCTGTTAGAAGTTAGTTAGAGGTAATTAGAGTTAGTTGTGGTTAGTTTCTCAAGTTAGAACTCTTTAAATACATATGTTGTATCTAACTCATTGAGTTTTTCTTTCGGAGCAATAATATCAGCTTTATCTTTTTCATTTTCTCTCACTCTCACTCAGTTTATCGAAAACTTTTGCAACCTCAAAGTAGGATAAGTTTTGTTGTCCCCTTTGATTTTGAGATATATTTTTGAGATATATGTATAGGAAAAAAGATTAAACTGAGAAATAGAAATAATTATATAAAATGTCCACTACAGTATTAATATTAAATAATGGAACTAATTGCAAAAACTTGTGGTTACAAGAATTTCTTCTATAGAGAATACATGTTTCCATGAGGAAAATAACACATACAGGACAGCAACAACTATAAACAACAGTATATTTCTGACTTATTAGTAACAAAAATGCACTATTCACCAGACCGATTTCTTGTTTCCTTAGAATGTATTAGCTAAGCCTGATCTTAGCATTGAATTTCTCCATATCAGGTTACTTCAACGAAATCTTAGAGACGGGACTATTGAGGAAAAGCATGGTCGCAGAATGCTTTACAATGTCATGTATACAAAAGGTGAATTCTGGATATTTTGATTAAAGGTTTACCGGACGAGAACACTAGGTCATCATAAGTGGCTTCTGAAAGGAATGTTGGTTTATGAGTGCAAGTAGTGAAGATGATTAGCTGCTGCCTTATATCACATGCCCCTGTCCTGTATAAGGCATGCAAATCAGGAGTACAATTTAGATAACCCCAACTCCAACGTGCTTGTAAGTAGTAACTAACCCCATTGATGTAGCTCTGATTATATACATCTTGAAAGGAAGCACATGTTCACTAGTATCAACCGATAGTCCCAATTTGTTCTGACGTCCTGTACTGCCAAGTTGGTCAAGCAAAACAGTCTTGTTTTGCATTCGCCATGGTTAGTTTCTGGCCTTTCAACACACTAAATCCACCAAATCTTACATATTTGTGATGTACGCAGTAAGTTGAGTTTCCAACTTACATATTGGTAGAATTGACCAAGTATTGAACCTAGTACTTTATGAAGGAGGGTAGTGAAGCATGAAGTTCAGCCAAGCATTGAAAGATCCAATTGAGAAGCTGTTCTTTTGGTAGCTCTAAAAGAAGTTCAGCCTGCATGAAGGAAATCATTAGGGAAAAGAAATATGAGCTAACTGCATTTATTATGATTTCCAGCGGCAGTTTATGTATGGGGCCTAAATTATCTTTAGAAACCAAAAGATAAGGAGGATCCATAATGCATAAGAAATTACTAGATTAATGGACAAAAGCCAGCAATCATAATGGTCTGAAAAAGAAAAATACAGGATTCATAATTCCTGCAGATAAATGTTAACCTCAGACTTTTCATGGCAATGACATTGACATTTACAATTAGATAGCCTATCAATATTAGACACAGACAGTCATCTTGCTTGTTTCTAAATGAAAATATGGCATTGGATCCCTAATGTTAACAAAATAGGCAAAAGAAAATTGTCCTCCTAAAATTACACTAATAAATATTTCACGTGAGAATGTGGTAAAATTCAGACAACCATAATGAGGGGAAAACTGAACAAAATACAAAGGCAGATTCCGAAAGAGATAACAAAGATCACCAAATTAAAGAATTCAGAAATAAAGAATTTCTATGCAATACCTTAATTTGGTCCCCCTCAAGAACCAATGAATTTCTATGTAAATCTGATGCCATGGACTCTGTCATCATCTTGAATACCTTTTTACTCATGTCTGTTTTCATATAGATCATCTTCCCTGAAGAGTAAATTCTGGTTATCCCTAAATCAGCAGCCATTCTCCTCAAGTAAAGCTTCTTCAGTAAAATCTCCATGGAGCGAGGCTCTTTGCCATATTGGTGGCGCAAATTCTCTGTAAATTGCATCAGACTCCAGATGTCTTTCTCAGCAACTCTCTCAGCGTCATTTATTATTTTCATAGGGTTGTCCAGATAATTAATGTAGTCAGAGGGGAGATGAGGATTGATGTTTATGTCAACCTAAATAATAATAAAGTAGAAAATGCATCAACCACTAGATCTCTGTTATACGCATTTATACAGATGTTAGATACAGATATTAGCTACATAAAAACAAAGACACATACAAATGAAGAGAACAAGAATTCAAAACAAAAACTTTGTTTGAATAATAATAATAATAAATAAATAAATAAACTGCCATAGCAAATAGTAAGAAAGAGTTCTACAATAGAGCAAGACGTGTTCCATTAGGGACTAATGATATAAACAATACATCTGTGAATGCCTATCATTCAAAATATTTTGTCTAAGTTCAACAGTTTAACTTACAGAGGACAGATTCTAAAAAAAGAATCAGTTCATTATAATCATCCTACCTCAATGAGACCAATAACTATTGAGTAATTACTTTTGTGTGTTTGATATCATTATATTATTATAAGAATTATGATAGTTGGCCTAATACTATCTTTTCCACAAAAAGTAAGGGATGGATGTGAACTAGAGAACATGTATTTTCTGGATTTTCAAGGAAAATCTTTAACTGCAACAGCATTTTACATTTTCCTGTTTCACCTCAAGAAAGAGAAAAACAGTATCAGATTTGACTTGTGGAACCCTGTCTGCATTAACACATGCAAAGCATTGATTATGCGAATGTCTTAAATCCTTTGCGGTACATCAAGCATACCTGCACTGAGTGATAAGGAACCGAAACAACATGGTGATCTTCAACCTGGAAGTAAAAACAGAAGGATAAGCACAAAACTAGCAGGCAGGTGATCAAGAACTACAGAGGAAAATGCTAAGAAAGCAAGTTTTCACTTTTCAGCCAACAAACAGTGCATGCAAATTAAACAAAAGAACAATTCTATTTTAACTACAAGTCTAGGACCAATGGCACATAGGAAGAAACACGTCACAAATCGAAGTTTACCTTGGACAAGCTCTCGAAGAGCATCTCAAAAAAAAGATCAATGCCAACATTTCCAACATCTCCTGATTGTTGTTCACCAAAAATTGCACCAAAACCTCTTATACCCATGTCTTTCTCAGCTAGTTGGAAGCCTTGACCAAGTTCACGACATTCTTCAATAGCAGCAAGCCTCTCCTACGGTAGATCACCAAGGAGAATGTTAGTTTTAGGCAATTGTTTAACAACTAATTTTATATATTTCAAATGAAAGAATCAATTTAAGACTAGGAATAATACTGAAGAAGTATTAAATACAATAAGTTATGTGACATTCATTTGTCATATCTGATGAATCAACTATTATTTTGTGCAATTTGCTTTTACAAATGAAAGGTAAAGATTGACAAGAAACATACCAATGCTTGATCAGAAAGCAGGCCTTTGTCAGGGTAAAATAAGTATGCATGGGCTTCCTTATCTGCTCGTCCAACCCTTCCACGCAACTATCAGCATTGAACAAATGAAAAAATGATCAATATTAGTGAAACAGTAATAGATGATCTTGTGTGGTCTGATTTCCTGTGTTCCAACAAAAATTGAAAAACTTAAAAAAGAAATGCATACAGGTTCTTTCTTTTACTTCTGTACAGGTAGGCATTGCTAGGTCAAAATCTGATTTGGGTATTTATAATTCTGTATTATAAAGTTATGAGGAAGTTGTTTTTATATTAATTTCAGATTAGACAGTTATAGGCTATGATGTGACTAATATAGTGACATATAAGTTGTGTTACAGACTTCTAAAATGCAATTAAGGTGTATGGTTGTCATTCCATGAGTTTTGAAGGAGGAAACTCATTGTTAAGGGAAAACATTGTGTTTGTTCTCAAATATGCCCTAAAAACCAGACTATTTCTATCTTTATTTAGAATTCAGTGTGTTTATTTCCTGAGTCCAACGGAGCAATAAGCAAGCAATATATCAAATATTACTTATCAAGCAAGTATTAACCTCATTGTTGAGAATAATCAAGTTCTTGAGGAAGAAATCACAAGGCAACTATATTTTTTCAGAGAAGTAGTGAGATGCATTACTTTTGGTTTGGAATTTTGAGAATAATGTTGGCAAAAGCAGTTCAAGAGCGACTATATGGAATTTTGCACTTCCTCCAACATACATCCCATAAAAGGATTTACGCTAGAATGCCTATAAAATATATCATTATCATTACTGTATCATAAAATATTTTAGAGTATCTTGGATGATCTCTAGGAGTGGTTTCCATATTCATTGTATTTCACTATATGTTTCTTAATTTGATTAGCATTAAGAGAGTAGTACTAGAATAAATAAGGATTAGTGCTTTTGCCTTTTGCATCACATCAATAAGCATAAGAGAATATTATCCATAGTCTCCCATTCCCTCTTTTCCTCCTCCTCTATCTAAATCCTTATAATTCTGACATTTCACATTCAATTTCTTTCAGTCATAAAAATATGCTTGTTTGAAACAACGTTAAGTTGATAGTGGGATGAAACAACAATTACTCCTGCACAGGATCTGAAATATGAATACAAAACTGCTTGATGATCTAATGATCTGTATTCAGGAAAGATTCAGCTCAGGCATTATATACCTTGGACAGTGTAATACATATACACTACCAATATAATAACATTAACCAGTTTTAAACAATGTTTGGAGTCAGCAACAGAAAATATGAGAACATCCAAAACAAAAATAATTTAGGAAGAACAAAACCTGGTACAACTGTGCAAGGCCAAATTGTTGAACATCCTGAATGATTATGGTATTTGCATTTTGAATATCAAGCCCACTTTCAACTATATTTGTGCAGATAAGGATTTTTATTTCACCCAGAGCAAACTTCTCCATGGTATCCTCTAATTGTTTTGAGTATAGCTACACCAGAAACACAATCAAATGCATACAATTAAAATCAAAATATCATTGTCAACACATGATGCTTATATACACTTTTGATATAAAACAATTAAATTTTGGAGTTGATCAATCCAAACAGAGATTTTCATCATAAGAAAAATAACTTTGTCAACTGAGTATTTATATGATGCACAAGTTCCCTCAAAAGATCCAGGAGAAATTTATCATGGTAGAGGCACTAACAATTAATGGCTCTAGCATCTTGCATTGAATAGAAGAAGTGAACTTGTATGAGTGAAGCGGATATAATTTTTTGAAGCAAGGATTAACTAAAATTGCACTTCATGAAATGTTCTTCACAAAGCAGCCAGCCAGCATCCAGTATAGATGATGACACATCAAGCACTTAAATGCTTATTAATAATGACAACCAACAAGAACAAAACGTATAAGCAACATCCCAGAATTTAGTGCTTCCCACATAAGGATGGGATGGATGGGACAATGGCATCAATTTCCATAATTAGATTAGATTATTATATTGCAACTTACTAAAGGTAGAAATTTGTCATACTAAGTATATGTTAATATCAAAGAGATTGAAAAGACTCCTGCCTGCAGAAATCTAAAGGTTAGTTTCAATAACTTGAGGACAGTAGCAATATCTAGAGTCATCACAGAAATGTAAATGCATAGTGAATATGAGAATGCAAAGCACAGATGTTAGATTGTAGGCTGTAATATTGCCTGGAAACATCAGGGAAGACAAAGATCTCTTCATGAAAAGATAATATTAAAATACAAAATAACTATGCCATTCTGAATTACTTATCCACCTACACAGAGTAATAGGGTAAATGTGTTTAGCCAAAATTAATATGCTTCAGGCCTAAGCAAAGTGTTGCATTATCACTAACATCTCTAATGTCAAGATTTCAGACATAAAAGCATGATAATTTATATAGACACACTTTATAGACTTGTGCTGAAATCACTAGTAAAGATTGGTAAACTGACAATTAATGGCACTATTAGTTTTGAGAGTGAGATATTTTATTCACTACTTCACTGATGTTTAACTTAAAAAGAATCCTATTTGGAGATCTGCTTGACAGTCCTACATGCAAGCACCAGACCCTTAAAAAGTTGTAAATGTGTAACTACCTTCCCATGGGCAATGGCTATTTCCACATTTGGAAATGACTCTACAAGAAATGCCATTACTCCATCAAGTCCTGTAACACAATTATTCAGAAACAAGAGTCAGTACTGTAATGGACATTAGACATATTAGCAAATATATATTAACAGCAACACCACAAGCAATCTCCTTTTATGTCTGTGATGGTCATATAGTAAAATTCTTCTTGTGACGGGAACAACACCAAATTTGCACAAAAATTCACTCCAATGGGAGACTTTAGATCAACTTCTTTATATTATTTATTTACTTTTTATATAACAGCAGGCTTCTCAGTAACTGAAACAGCATGTTTGCTAGCCTTGCATTCCTCTGATGAATGATCAGCATAGTTTATCCCATGAGTTGTTTCTTGTAAATTGTAATGTCTCAAAATGATTTTAAGAATATGTAAGGGTGTGTTTGGTTTATTTTTTGTTGATATGTTTTCATCAGTACTATTAGCTTATGACCTTGTTTTCACTTTATTTCTTGCTTTCAAGAATTTTTACAAGAAATGGTGAAAAATAAGATTTCACTGTTTTCACTATTTTCTTTGCAAATTCCTGAAAAAATGGAAATAAAATGAAAACAATGTGGCTAGATATTAGAAAGCTACATGCATTCTGATCTTCAGTTAGTCCAGCTTAGTTAATGAACTTATTAAAGTTTGGTGCCTTGCAAAATATGTAAAGAACTGAATATTATTTCTTGATAATCTATAAAGAACACACATATATATAGGGAGACTAGCTGTGCTGACACAAATTCATAATTACTGATAAAAAAAGGAAACTAAATTACAAGGAAATGAATCTATACAAAGAAAAACCAAAATATGAAAATAATCAGCTACAACAATAGTGATAAACAAGACTCCTTACTTCCAATTAAACATAAAAGACATTGCATAAGGTAACAGACCTGGACAATACATCAGCTTACACAGAGATGTCTGTATAGAAAGTTTTAGCTGAGAATTGTGACACCCTCTACCCCTCACATATATATTAATAAAGGAATAAAAATTCAAATATTAATTAAAAGTATTTTTAAAACATTTTTAAATACAAACTTTTCAAATGGGTAAAAGGCTCACATTCACTTTCTTCTACATCATATTCAAACTTGTCCAAATAAATAATAAAGTCATCTCGACTCAAAGAAAGTCATATAAGTCTCATACAATTAATATAGAACCTATATCCTAATGTAACATCCTATCAGAGCGTGGTGTTCCCGTGTCCTCTAGCATGAGGTTCTTCATAGTCCTCCACCTATTCATCTGCTCCCCCGAACACAAGTTCAAGATCATCACAGGATCCAAACACAACAACACACAGGGAGTGAGTTATCACATTCCTAACTAATAGAGAAACAAGACAATTAAATATACATATTATATAAATGAGATACCACTTGCTTAAACATAGCTCACGTAACTTCACCACTTCGTCATTCAAAATTCACTTTTCAATTATCAATCACATTACACAAGAATCCCACACTTCGATCAAGATATAATAACACATCAATTAGCAAGCATATGCAATAGTTATGCTAATACTCAATTCTATATGCAATGTGGTACCATGTCAGTGAAAAACCACCCTGGGGCGCTTAGGAGTACATAACAAGACACACCACACAATGGGTTTGTCAGGTCACTCTCACTAAGTAAGATCATAGGGAGACCAGTCAGGGTCACGATGTTTTGCGAGAATGCTCCAACCTTATGGGATCAACATAGGCTTAAAGGAGCACTCAAACCCGGTGACCCCCAAGGCCTACACTTCGAAGAGTACGTCAGGGCCTCTCCCTCCTGATTCAGGTCCAACCCCTAAAATATTTTTTTTTACATGCAGACACTGCTCATGAATTATACAATACCCACGACCTTACACTCGTGTTTTAAACACGTTCAACACAATTGCGCTACGATTTAACACTGGTTCCTAAATAGGAAACCTACATTTTCTCTTTAACACTGCGCATCAACGCTTTTCTCAAGATAACGCTGGTCGGGTTATTGTACAATTCATAGCTTACAACACAAGTAATTTCACATCAAGTGTTAATTACACACTTATCCACAACTAGAACTCATTCACAATTTCACATCTCATAGTATCACAATTCACCATCACATGCTTACACGTATCTCACAAATTAACACATGTTGAACTTTACACTTATACTCAATCTCAATAACAATATTATAATCTCACAGCAACATGTTTTTCTACAATTCATCACATACTCACAATTTGAATCATCATTTCATATCCTCAATATAACAATTTATATAAAAGACTATCACAACATTAGGACTAAAACCCCTTAAATAATATTACACAATTATATCAAAATCATAGGTCGAAATATACAAATATCAAGAACACAATTTATCAAGAAATTTTCATTAGGACATCAATATTTTATTTATAATCATAAAGGAAAAATTGCAATTTAATAAACATTTCAAAATAAAACCCCAATTTAATCTTCTAAGGATCCCTACACATGTTCATTCTAATCCCCAATTGCGATAAACTCATCCCTTACCTCTAAGCGGGCTCACGTGTCTTCAGCCAGCGATAGCAACATCTCTAGCGGTTCCCGGAAATTCTTTCAATTATTCATCTGACTGCTCCGATAGAATTCCCAAACGTCAGAGAGACGGAGAAGAGATTGAAACCTCCACTTGTACTGTCTTCATACGATTCCTTTTCCTCCCTCCCCGAATATTATCTCACAAATCCCAACGGTGGAAGCGTGCGGAATTGAATTTCGAACAACATATCCAAATTTCACAATAATCCAACGGTTAACAAAACCGGGATCGTAGTTTTACCAAGACAGCTCTGGGTTTCTGCGGGAAAGAAAAAGGCTACAATGCGAAGGGTTTTTCTCTCAGTTCAGACATGATATCGAAATTCCCAACGGTTAGAATGCTCGGAATTGTGTTGCGAACATGATACTCAAATTTCACGACGATCCAACGGTGAACGGGTTCGAGATCGTCGTTTTTCTGAGACTGGTTTGGTGGGCTGCGGGAAAAAGAAAGGGTTTTGAGAGGAAAAGGGGAAAAAACGAAAATGAGGCCAAAAGGAGGCAGCTGACTTAACATAACTATTTATACCTAGGGTACTCAGCCTATTATTTGCTCTATATTTATTTATTTATTTATTTATTACTAAAAAGCTTTTTAAATTTATTTACGAAAAATTGGGATGTTACAAGAATCACCTTTAATTCGTGGCAGAACATAAAAAACTTGACCACCACGATCCAGCTCATACTTGATGGCTGATACTACTTTGTCCTCACCAAATGAAGAGAGGTGAGTCTTGATAGGAACTCTTTCTGGAGGTGGAGTTGACATTAAACTGAAACAGAAATTAATAGAACTTACAATAGCATTAAACTTAAGCTCAGGGGTTAGGTGATCTTAATGATGTTTGATTACCCTATGTTCAATACAAAGAGCCAATTATGCAAAAAAGTTCCCATCTAAGCATCCAACAAAGCACAACCCTAGAAAAAACTAGAACCAGAAGATTAAGGTGCAAATAAAAATGTTAAGGTCATTTCTAAGACCAGAAAAATTTTGCAGGGGACCAATTTTACTGTTACATAGGTTTGTGTTTAAGTTAAATTTTCAATATTCTGGGGAGTTGATGAACCAACTTCCTGTTAACTAAGATAGTTTCATATTTATCCCTTTGACTCTATATTTTTCTTCATCACTAACTTATTATCACTTAACATTATGGATGTCCTGTTACACAATTTTGGGGGAAAGCAGGGTGTGGGAAGGGAGCATAACTTGGCATTCAAGTACAAGAGATATTAGACTGTTTCATCATATCTTTTCTCAACAATTAATTAGGACTTAGCTCCCTCTTTTTTTTTCTAGTTTTTTGGATAAAAAGACCACCTCATTGTGCATAGCAGCATTGACAGCTTAAAAGAGTTGTCAAGAAATCAAGTCTCTCCAAAGCTTAAGCTTCAGGCTTGTGAATGGTTTTATACCTAATATGCCCTCTCACCCAACAGCCATGGCATGGCTAATTCACAAGCTACTCTACCTTGTGCTAAAATTTAACTTCTCATATAGAAGAATATGCATGTTGAATCAAACTCTTGATCACTTGGTCATAGAGGCTCTAGCCTCTAATACCATGTTAAGAATCAACTCTTCCAAAAGCCTAACCAATCAAGTGAAAGCTTATAATGGTTTAATATCTAATGAATCAAATCGCAACTTAAACATACTTCTAGTATAGAAACTTAAATCTATGTTATTGAACCATAATTCATATGTTTTGGAAGACCAATTATATCACAAACAAACATAGTACTCCATCTCTCTCTCTAACTCACTCAATCACACACATGTACACACAAACACACACACACACACACACACATTTATAGAACATGGACAACACTACCTGATTAAGTGAGTGAAAGAAAAACTACATTCATCAACCAGATATGTTAGAGAAAAAAAATTCCAATAACAATATGCAAGATAAATTTATAAGACCTTTTGTTTAATACCAAGACCAAGTTAACCACAAAGACATTGAATCTTCCTTCTTAATTTGTGAAAGGCTAGTTACCTAGCATCACGAAACCCTGTTAATGCTAAATAAAGAGTTCGTGGTATTGGAGTTGCAGATAAAGTAAGTACATCCACGGAAGTTTTAAAGGAAGCAATCTTCTCCTTCTGTTTGACACCAAACCTCTGCAAGCAATAAATTGTTGCTCAGTAAGGAGGGAGGATGGAGTGCCACTGTAGTTAAACCAAAGGAAAATATGTACTGCAGATAATTGGTAAACCTGCTCCTCATCAACCACAAGCAGACCAAGGTTGTTATATGTAACACGGTCTCCTAGGAGTGAATGAGTCCCAACAATAATATCCAAGGTACCATTCTTAATCTTATCCAAGTTCTCTTCTTTCTCTGCTTTGGTCTGAGAATTGAGATAAGTGAAATAGTCAATAATTAATATAGAACTTATAAACTATTCATAAATATCCACCTAGAAGCCCATGATGCAGCTCATATTTGATTGACCCTAATATTTTTCCAATTTTCAAGTTCCTAAAATGTCCATATGCTTTCACTTTATGAGAAAATTTTGTAGCTGGAAGAAAGGAGGGGCAAGACATATACAGTTTCCGAATATTATAATACTATGAACTAGTGAATTTAATATATATCTGAATGGCAAGTAAGGGCAGTAATGTATACTGTACCATCATAGAATAATTGTCACTTCCACCACTGTTAATCATAAAGAAATTCAGATTGTTGAAAGGATTAAGCATCGGATACCAATTATAAACGGCTTTGTAAAATACGTTTGCCAAATCAGGAGAAAGAAACTGATAGAGGGGGAAATAGACTGGGAAAGGTGTATGTTAGAAAATACCCTTAGAAGAGTTAGAGAGCTGTCAGTTTGTTAGGACAGCTAGGATAACTTACTGTTAGTTAGTTATAACCAATTGTTAGTTAGTTAAGAGGCTATAAATAGCATTGGGAGGGGTTAGTTAGAGGTTAGACAGAAAATTGGAGATAGTAGGAGGGTGATGAGACCTCAAATTCATCAGTGTGTGTAACCATTGTGCTATAGCATTTAATTCGAATAAAACGATTTCCCTCCTGTTCTGGTCCAGTTCTATCAACTAGTATCAGAGCTCCGATCTTGGAGCGTAGAATCATTAATGGTGACGAAGGCAAACGCAAGAATCGAGACGCGCATGGAAGCTATGGAGAAAGCGATAGAGGAGAATCGTGAAGCAATGGAATTGAGGTTGAGCTCGATCGAAGGGATGATCCAAATGTTGGTGGCGGCATGGGAGAAAAAATCTCCTGCGACGAACATGCATGCAGTTGACGCGAGCGGAGGAGATGAAGGTACGGCGGCGCATGACGGCAATCGGTTGAGGAATTTGGAATTGCCCATATTTCGACGATGAGGATCCTATGAGCTGGTTGACAAAGTTCGAGCGATATTTCCGGTTACGCGCCGTAAGGGGAGAGGACAAGCTAGAGGCTGTAATGGTCACAGTGGATGGGGAAGCGCTGGGTTGGTTCCAATGGTGGGAATCTTGGAATCCAAATCATTCTTGGGATGGGTTCAAGATTATTGTCACCTAAAGGTTCCAGGCTTCGAGCCTGGGAAATCCTTTTCAAGAGCTGTTGGCACTGCAACAAGAGACAATGCAGAGATTTATAGGTCAATTTGAGAACTGCGTTGGAATTGTAAAAGGGTTGGAGGAGCCATTTCTAGTGAAAGTGTTCCTCAAGGGGTTAAAGGAAGAAATTAGCACTGAGGTAAGGCTTCATGAACCAAAGAATTTGATGGAAGCCATGGTTAAGGCTCGAAGAGTGGAGGATAAGAAAAAAAATTTGGGGAAGTTACTCGTGGGTAATGGTAAAGGGATTAATTTGCAGAAAAACATTCATTCGGGACAGAAGTGGGTAAGGGATTGGCAGCCGGCAAACAATAAGGTGACTGACCTTCAGAATGTTGCAAAAACAGGGACAAGTGGTTGGAAAGGTAGAAGGATGTTTCACAATTTGTCTCCTGCGGAGGTAAACGAAAAGATGAGGAAGGGAGGGTGTTTCACATGCGAGGAGAAGTATAATCCTACACATGTGTGCAAAAATAGACAGTTCAAATTGATGATTATGGAAGAAGAGGAGGAAAGAGATCCTAAGAGCCAGCAATGGGAGGATGAGGAAGAAGAGATGGGGGAGTTTCACCAATTATCCCTGCATAGTATTGAAGGCTTTATCACCCGGAAATCTCTTAAATTGTGGGGGAAAATTAGGAATAAAAGGGTGATTATGCTAATTGACTGTGGAGCCACTCATAACTTCATATCAGTGAAGTTAGTTAAGGAGTTAAGGTTAGAGGTAACCCCTACAAGCTCACATTCTCTAGAAGTAGGAGATGGACACAAGGTTAGATGTCAAGGAGTGTGTAGATCCTTGCCTATTTAATTGCAAGATTTACAGTTCACACAAAATTGTTACTTCTTTCAATTGGGTGGTGTGGATTTGGTGTTAGGAATGGAATGGTTGGCTGGATTGGGGCGATTGAGGCCAATTTTGAGAAATTGACATTAACAGTGCCAGTGCAAAACAGAAAAGTCATATTGAGGGTTGAACCAGAGTTGATAAAAGCTTCCATTAGCATGAAAATGATCAAGGGGACCATGCTAGAGTCTGACCAAGGGTTTATGGTGGAATTAAAAAGGGTGGAGGGAGAGAAGTGTGTGGAAGTAGTTCCTGACCAAGTGGTACAACTACTGACATAGTTTGAACAGGTTTTTCAGGAACCTCAAGAGCTACCACCACATCCGGAAAAAGATCATGCTATCACCATCCAAGAAGGAACCAAGATTCCTAACTTAAGACCCTACAAATACCCACATTACCAGAAGGATGAAATTGAAAAGATGGTAAGAGATAGGCTAACTGCTGGAATTATTAGAACTAGTACTAGTCCATATGCTAGTCTAGTTATTTTAGCTAAGAAAAAAGGTGGGAGTTGAAGATTTAATGTAGATTATAGAGCACTTAACAAAATTATTGTGCCAGATAAGTTCCCTATCCCAACTATAGAGGAATTATTGGGAGAAATTGGGGGGGGCTGATTGATTTTCCAAGCTAAATTTGTGTTCTAGGTATCATCAGATTTGAATGAAGGAAGAAGATATCCAGAAAATAGCTTTCAGAACTCATGAGGGTCATTATGAATTGTTCGTCATGCCTTTTGGGTTGACTAATACACCATCCACCTTTCAGGCACTTATGAATGAGATGCTTTGACCCTTCTTAACGAAGTTTGCATTAGTATTTTTTGATGATATACTTGTATATAGTAGTAGTCTTGAGGACCACCACATGCATTTGAAAGCAATCTTACAAGTTTTGCAGCAACATGAAATAAAGGTGAACAAGAAAAAATACAACTTTGGTCAAAATTCATTGGAATATTTGGGGCATATCATTTCAAGAAAGGGTGTGGAAGCTGACCCTAGTAAATTGGCAGCAATGGCTGAGTGGCCTGGACCTAAAGATGCTAAAGGATTAAGAGGATTCCTGGGGTTAGCAAGGTATTACAGGAGATTTGTGAAGGATTGTGGGAAAATTGCACAGCCCTTGAATGCATTGCTCAAGAAGGATGCATTTCATTGGAGAGAAGAAGCTACTCATGCCTTTGAAGAGCTTAAGGCAGCAATGAGGAAGCTTCCTATTCTGGCAATACCAGATTTTTCTATGAGTTTTATCTTGGAAATTGATGCATCAGGAACTAGACTGGGGGCAGCTTTATTGCAGGAAGAGAAACCTTAAGCTTTATGGAGCAAGGCTCTCTGAGACAGAGCTCAACTCAAGTTAGTAAATGAGAGGGAATTGATGGCAATTGATAGGTAAGCCTTTGTTCCTGAGTTAGAGGACAGGAACTTCCTCCAGAATAAAAGGGAGAGAAGATAGAATTTTTGTGAAATTTCTTATTGCCTTTTCCATTATTCATGTCATCTATTTATAGGGAGTGCTTACACAAAGGACAAAGCTCTAACGGTCTTGCCAACTCAGGGGAGACAAGCTACAACAGAATTGGAAATGCAGGGCATAAGCACGATTGGAAAAGGTATTAAGAGGCACTAACAGCCAAGCACTACACCAGCACTACGTGGCACTAACGGCCAAGCACTACACAAGCATTACGAAGGAACACTACACTACTGTAAGTCCCTATCTTGACCTTGGCTCCTAGCTGCTCTAGTGAATAAACTCCTCCCATCCTGGGGGTCTTTTCGAGATTCTCCTTGGTCTGGGTTTGCTGCTATCATTCCCTGCATCATCGAGAAACACCTTGTCCTCAAGGTGATAGATGTCTTAGAGTTGGGACCAATCTTCCCAAGTGGAGTCTTCTGGTTGCAATCCTGTCCATTGTACCAGAACTGATAGGCGGGGTGGTGTTTGGTTGTCTCACTTATGGTCCAGAATGGTCAAAGGTTCGATCAGGGGATTATTGTCCCATGACGAAGGAGGAAGGGAGTGATCTGTTAATGGGCCTTGATGAAGCTTGAGTTTGGAGCAGTGAAACACTGGGTGGATCTTGGTCGTAGTGGGTAGGGCCAATCGATAAGCAACCTTCCCTACAGTCTCCGTAATTTGGTACGGGCCATAGTAGCGCTTACCAAGCTTCTGAAATTTATTTGCGATGGATGTTTGGCGGTAAGGACGCAGCTTCATGTAAACCTAGTCGCCGGCGTTGAAGGAGACATCGCGGCGATGAAGATCGGCATAGCTTTTCATCTGTGTCTGGGTGCGTTCTAGTTTCTGACAAAGAGCGTCAAACATGTCCTGCTTGGAAGAAAAAAGGAAATCAACGGCATCTACAGTAAAAGCACCTGGGGTATAATCAGGAATTTCTGGCGGTGGTTTGCCATAGGTGACCTCATACGGGAACAAGTTTGTGGAGGAATGGCACTTGGTGTTGTAGAACCACTCTGCGAGGCTGAGGAATTTGCCCCACTGGGATGGTTTGTGATGAACGAAGCTGAGCAAATATTGCTCCAAAGTGCGGTTGAGCACCTCCGTCTGGCCGTCGCTCTGAGGATGGTAGGCAGTGCTCATCCGCAGCTTGGTCCCACTAAGCCGGAAGAGTTCACGCCAGAACTTGCTGATGAAGATGGGGTCACTATTGGAAATTAAACTGCGAGGAAAGCCATGAAGCTTGCAGACGATGTCTAGGAACAGTTGCGCCACCGTGTGAGCCGTGAACTGCGTAGGTAGCGTGCCAAAATGGGTGCCTTTAGAAAAGCGTTCCACGACCGTCATGATCACCGTGGTCCCTTAGAAATTGGGAAGACCAGTGCTGAAATCCAAAGCCAAGTCCTCCCACGGATGCGACGGCGGTGGAATTAGCTGGAGAAGGCCCGTTGGTTTCTGGGGAATGTATTTGGTTTGCAGGCAATCAATGCACTACCAGATGAAGAGCTGAGTATCCCGACGCATGCCGTCCTAGAAGAAGCTTTGTTGAAGACGACTGAGAGTTTTCGACAGGCCCATGTGGCCACCCAATGGGGATTTATAGTACTCTTCCAGGAGCACAAGGATGAAAGAGTTTCCGCGATTAATCCAAATGTGTCCCTTGTGAAGGAGGAGATTGTCCCTAATAGTGAATTCCAGATGTAGTTGCGGTTCATTTCG
This sequence comes from Glycine soja, assembly GCF_004193775.1. Lineage (NCBI taxonomy): Eukaryota > Viridiplantae > Streptophyta > Magnoliopsida > Fabales > Fabaceae > Glycine > Glycine soja. The sequence goes on along the minus strand of NC_041020.1, from coordinate 35,694,636 downwards.
GACGCGGGACATGGTGGCCTAAAATTCATCAGACGCAGCTAATTTGGTCTTCAAATCCTCAAGGAATTTGAAGTGTGGCGCGGTCAGGATGAAGAAAGCTTCCGCTGCCGGAGTTGCATCCTGTGCACGTGACAGAGCGTCTGCGACCACGTTGTGGTGGCCGGCCTTGTACTGGATCGTGTAATCATAGCCAAGGAGTTTGGCAAGGTACACGTGTTGTTCCGGGGTTTGTACTGGTTGCGTCATCAGTTCCCGCAAGCTCTTGTGGTCCATCAAGATGACGAAGACATGACCCAGGAGGTATTGCCTCCATTTCTTCACGGTGAAGGTGATAGCATGTAGCTCGCGGATGTAGGTGGAGGACCTAAGCAATTAAGGGCAGAATTGCTTACTGAAAAAGGCAATAGGGTGGCCACATTGCATTAGCACGACACCCATGCCGGAGCTCGACGCATTGGTCTCAACAGTAAAAGGTATGTTGAAGTTCGGCAAGGCGAGTACTGGGGTTGTGGTCATGTCGAGCTTCAGAACCTCAAAAGCTTTTTGGGCCTCGAAGGACCAATGGAATTGTTCTTTCTTTAATAATTGGGTCAAGGAGCGGCAATCTGCGCGTAATTCCTGACGAAACGCCTGTAAAAACTGGTCAAACCCAAAAATCCACGCAGGGATTTGGTTGCTGACGGTGGCAGCCATTGCACCATAGCTTGAATTTTGGAGGGGTCGGGTTCGACGCCCCGGATAGAGACAAAGTGTCCAAAGTATTCAATTCGGCGTTGACCGAAAATACATTTAAAGGCTTTCAGGCGGAAATCGCCCTATTGCAATGTCTGCAGGACACAATCAAGGTGATCAAGGTGAGACTGAAGGTCGCGACTATACACCAATATGTCGTCGAAGAAAACTAAAACGAACTTACGAATGAAAGGGTGGAACAGGGCATTCATGGTCGCCTGAAATGTGGAAGGAGCATTACAGAGTCCGAAAGGCATCACCACATACTCGTAGTGGCCTTGATGAGTACGGAAAGTTGTCTTAAGTATGTCATGCTCGACCATGTGGATTTGGTGGAAGCCCTGTGCCAGGTCCATTTTAGAAAACCAAGAGGAATGCCCCAGATCATCGAGAAGTTCATCAATGGTTTGGAGGGGAAATCGGTCTTTGATGGTGACGGTGTTCAGGGCCCTATAGTCGACGTAGAACCTCCATGTGTCATCCTTCTTTTTTATCAGCAGTATCGGAGATGAATAGAGGCTACGGCTTGGCCGGATGAGCTGACGACGAAGCATATCGTCCACTTGTCGTTCAATTTCCTGCTTCTGAAAGTAAGGATAATGGTAGGGACGGACGTTCACAGGTTTGGCATTGGGTTCGAGATGAATGGCATGGTCAGTCGGGCGGGACGGTGGAAGGTGGTCTGGTGTCTGGAATAGGTGAGGGTATTTGGTGAGGAGACAACTGATGGGAGGTGGAATAGTGGGGTGGCCGGAAGTAATGGGTTCAGTCGCCTGAAGTTGGAGGTGGAAGAGGCCCACTACCTGATGGGTAGATATCAGGCCCTTAACCTGTCCATGGGTGATCTCAGATGGGCTGGGAGTGGTGTCACCTTGGATGGTGATGGGCTGACCTTGGTAAACAAAGCTTATGGTGAGGTGCGAATAGTCTGTAGTTATTGGGCCTAGGAGGGTAAGTCAAGCCACCTCGAGGACCAAGTTTGTGCCACCTAACCCCATGACGTGGAGGTCAAGGATAAATGTATGGCCCTGAATCAAAATGGTCATGTTGCAGCAAACCCAATCGCACACTATGTCGGTACCGTCACCCACCATGACGGCCAGACGAGGAATGGGTTCGGGTGCGAGGTGCAGGAAGTGAGCGAGGCGGAGGTGGATAAAATTATGGGTGCTCCCTCCATCGACGAGGATAACAACCTCGTGGCCATTGATGGTGCCTCAGACACGCAGCGTGGTGGGTACTGGGTGGCCGGACAGCTCATGAAGGCTCAATTGTGCTAGTGGGTGGTCCGCTGGTGAGGGGATGGGTTTGAGGTTAGGCTGTGGTTGGGTTTCGTCCGTCAGGGTGAGGGGATTCGAAGGCAAAGGCTCTTCATCCTCGGAGGCCACAAGGAGGAAAAACTTGGCACGGCAGCGGTGGTTCGGGCCATAACGCTCTTCACAGTTGTAGCAAAGGCCGCGTTCGCAGCGAAAGGCCATTTCCGCCTGGGTAAGGCATTTATAGGTAGTACATGGTGGTGCCAACAGAAGAGGAGGCAGAGTGGGAGCAAGGAGTTGGTTGTTGGCGGTGGTAGGTGGGGGTAAAGGAGGTGGGCGAGGCCGAGAGGGCCGCCGGCCGTCATTGATCTTATATTCTTGAAGGCGTGACAGAGCCACTGCTTGGACTAGGGATAGGGGTTGCATGGCAAGCACTTCACGGCGAATGTCCGGCAAAAGCCCCGATATGAAGCAGCTGAGGAGAAACGGGGTAGGGAGACCTACTATCCAGTTCGCCAAAGCCTCAAACATCGCAAGGAATGAATTGACTGACCCGGTTTGTGTTAACTTGAACAAGGTGCCGCGAGGATCATCGTACATGGACTGGGCGAAACGCATTTCCAAAGCTTGGAGGAAAGAGGACCAGGACGTCAACTGATCGTTGCGGTAAAGCCACTGAAACCAACTCAGGGCTTCACCGTCAAGGTAAAAAGATGTCACCTGAAGGCGCTCGTCCTCGGGAGTACGATGATAGTCAAAAAATTGACTAATTTTGAATATCAATGTAGGGGCATTGGTATCGTCGAAGCGAGGAACGTCGAGGTTCATGCGAGGGGGAGGTGGTCGCAGGGAAAGGGTTGGTGAAGGGGTTTCCAGGGCTTAGAGGCGAGAGGCGATTTCGTCGAGCCGAGAGTGAAGTAAGGTCTGGGTGGTAGTGAGGAGGGTAACCGCTTCCTCTAGACGAGACAAAGCATGGGAGCGAGTGTTGTCCGCCATGGGAGGGATCAGTGAAAGCACCAATTGATAGGTATGTCTTTGTTCCTGAGTTAGAGGACAAGAACTTCCTCCAGAATAAAAGGGAGAGAAGATAGAATTTTTGTGAAATTTTTTATTGCCTTTTCCATTATTCATGTCATCTATTTATAGGGAGTGCTTACACAAAGGACAAAGCTCTAATGGTCTTGCCAGCTCAAGGGAGACAAGCTATAACAGAATTGGAAATGCAGGGTATAAGCACGATTGGAAAAGGTACTAAGAGGCACTAACGGCCAAGCACTACACAAGCATTACGAAGGAACGCTACACTACTGTAAGTTCCTATCTTGACCTTGGCTCCTAGCTGCTTTAGTGAATAAAATCCTCCCATCCTGGGAGTCTTTTTGAGATTCTCCTTGGTCTGGGTTTGCTGCTATCAGCAGTGGTGTTAGCAGTGAAGAAATGGAGGCATTATCTGCTAGGTAAGAAATTTTTAATTAGAAATGATCAAAGGAGTTTGAAGTTCTTAAATGAGCAGAGGCTTATGAGTTAAGAACAGTTCACGTGGGCTATTAAATTGATTGGTTATGATTTTGATATTCAGTATAGACCAGGAAAGGAGAATATAGTGGCTCATGCACTATCCAAACAATTTTCATTTTCAGCAATTTCATTGGTGCAAGAGAAGGAGGAATGGGCTGATTGGGAGGAAGAAATACAAGCTGACCCTCAATTATATGGAATTTATCAAGGGATTCTGACTAAAACAGAAGAGAAACCTGGATATGTCATTCATGGAGGTTACTTCAAGGATAGACTAGTTCTGTCAAAAAACTCCACTAGAATCCCTTTACTTTTGAAAGAATTGCATGACTCCCCTTTGGGAGGACATGCAAGCTTTTTTAGAACCTTCAAGAGAGTGGCTAATGTTGTGTTTTGGCAAGGAATGAAGAAAACTATAAGGGACTATGTTGCTGCATGTGAAATCTGTCAGAGAAATAAGACCAGTACATTAGCCCCTGCAGGGTTGCTGCAACCCCTACCTATTCCAACTAAGGTGTGGATTGATATCTCCATGGATTTCATTGGAGGTTTACCAAATGCTCAAGGGAAGGACACTATCTTAGTGGTAGTGGATAGGCGGACTAAGTATGCTCATTTTTTTGGATTAAGTCATCCTTATACAGCTAAGGAAGTAGCTAAGTTATTCATTAAAGAAGTGGTGAGACTGCATGGTTTCCCTGCCTCAATAGTATCTGACAGAGACAAACTTTTTATGAGCCTCTTTTGGAAGGAATTGTTTAGGAAAGCGGGCACCCAATTGAAGATGAGCACTACTTATCATCCTCAAACAGATGGGCAAACTGAAGTAGCTAACGGATGCTTAGAAGCTTATTTGAGGTGTTTAACAGGAACAATCTGCTCAAGGCTCAGGATCAAATGAAAAGATCTGCAAACAAGCATAGAAGGGAACTAGTCATGTAGGAAGGAGATTGGGTCTTTCTAAAACTGCAACCTTATAGAATGAAGTTTCTAGCAAGAAAGCCAAATGAGAAGCTAAGTCCACGATTTTATGGACCCTACAGGGTCATACAGCGAATTCGGGAGGTTGCTTATAAATTGGAACTTCTAGAGGGTAGCATGATACATCTGGTGTTCCATATATCCCTGCTCAAGAAAGCGGTTAAGCCTACTTGTTCCCCTCAACCATTACCAACAGCCCTAAATGAGAATTGGGAACTGCAGGTCCAACCAGAGAAAGTCATGCAGAGCAAAATTTCAGAAGATGGCAGAAAGGAGATTCTCATCAAATGGCAAGACTTACCCCACCATGAAGATAGTTGGGAACTTGCTGAAGAAATTCAAACTGTTTTTTCTCAATTTGACCTTGACAAGGTCGATCTAGAAAGGGGGGGTGGGTAATTGATAAAGGGGGAAATAGATGGGGAAAGGTGTTTGTTAGGACAGCTAGGATAACTAACTGTTAGTTGGTTATAACCAATTGTTAGTTAGTTAAGAGGCTATAAATAGCATTGGGAGGGGTTAGTTAGAGGTTAGACAGATAATTGGAGATAGTAGGAGGGTGATGAGACCTCGAATTCATCAGTGTATGTAACCATTGTGCAATAACTATATAATATTGTTTGTTAGAACATGGGTTTGAGTCTAACTCAACCCTACAAAATCGGCTTGAAAGGTGAGGATTGCTCTCTACTTATATACTTTATCTTAACACTATCTCTAGTCAATGTAGGACTTCAAAAATCAACACGCCCCCTTTTGGCCCATAGCTACCCGCCACAACTAAGGTGGGCTAGGAGTGACCACAATTAAGGTGGCTTTCCAACATAATAATAATAATAATAATAATAATAATAATAATAATAATAATAATAATAATAATAATAGAATATAGAAATGAACACCAAAACAGCAATTACAATTAGAGGTAAAAATGATTTATGATCACTAATTTATATTTAGTCCATGCACAAGCAATAAAAATAAAACTAATCATTCTAATAGTAAAACAGTATCACAATCACAGTGATGGTGAGTGGTGACCAATAGCATGCATATGCAATAAGCTAGAAGTAGATAAAGTCAGAAACCACCAAGGTGATGTTCTAGATTGGATATTTCACACAAGGTAGATACTAAAAGGCTATCAAGTTTATCCAATAAATGGAAATTTTGTCGTTAGTGCCGGGAAACATTACTTAACCCAGAAACTGGCATGTATTCAGTTCAGACCCTGGTTATAATCTACAGGATAGTTCATGAAATATTCTGATTCTGATTCAAGCGAACTATCATTGGAGAGGACTTAGTAACAATGAACGCATATTATTATTTAACTACCAAAGAAGTTTTAATTAGATTAGTGAAATCTCATCTTTGTACCATGCAACACTAACAACTAGATGAATTTAACTATGACTAAAACAGAAAAAAAATTAATCATAGTCATACCTGAAACCTGCTTAGTAGTCCAACCTTAATATCCGGATATACAGAAAAGCGCTCTGAAATAACATCAAAATGTTGTTTTGCTAGAACTATTGTTGGTGCCAGAACCATTGCTTGCTTTTTAGCTGAGACAACACAGGAGATAGCACGTAGTGCAACCTCAGTTTTACCAAAACCAACATCTCCACAAATTAATCTGTCCATTGGAGTTTCTCTCTCTGTCAAATCCCTCTCAACATCAATAAATGCCTGCAAGAATGTGCATTCAAAAAAATATTAAATAACTGAAGTCAACACGTGCACTTTGATTCATGAACAACCAAGGAGAGGTATTGGCATTTGGCACTCAAATAAAAATTAAAATTGCAACATAAAACCACAATCAATTAATCCCCTTCCACCAAAACACACAGCATTTACTATAACATCACCCGTTTCTGATCCGGCGTGGGTTCATAAGGAAACTGAGCTGCGAATTTGGCCATGGCAGGACTCTTCGGATAGGGAGGCCTTCTTTGTTTGAGCCTATGTAGATAGAGTTCCATCAAGTCCACAACCATCTTCTGTATTGCGACCTTCCCTTTAACCTTTCTTCTCTCCCACGCACTGGTATCACTCAACTTGCTCAATGCCTTCGGCTTTTTGGTTTCATTTGGCCTACAAATGCGCACACACACAAACACCACATTTACCACAACAGTCATTCACCAAAGCAACTAAGCCCATTTTAGGATAAACTTCTCAATAAGCACTTATAAAAGAAAATAAGAAGGTAAAGTAAATTAAGCTTTTCCCATAAATTAAAATCAACTTATGCACTTCAACTTCATAGAAACTATCTTATTTAACTTCTCCAAAAGCTGATTTTAACTTATGCATAAGCTACTTTTAACACCAAGGGGTCAAGTTCGGTTGGTTGAGCAGGGTGAATGAGTTGTTGTAAATCCCGAGTACTTGCCCTTGATTTTAATGGATAAAACAAAAAAACTACTTTTAACTGACAGGAGAAGTTTAAAGAATTTTACCTTCTTATTTACTTCTAGGATCTTGCTAACCAATGCCCTTACGGCATTCGTGAAGGAACTAAAAAGAAAAAAATATTTATTGTGTAAATCATAGGAGCGCATAAAAAAGTAATTTTCCGCCTTTAATAAAAATATTTCTACTTAAAGTTCCTTAGTCAATGTCCTTAAGACACTAATTAGCATTTAACTTAATTATATTATAAGTACTTAATGAGAAGTCTATCCAATCAAGGGCCCTAAGTCAACTTCATCATCACCACCTTCCACATTGAATTCAACAAACAACAAAAGAGGGTATGCAGGATTTTTTTTTAAAAAAAAAGAGAAAAAAAGAAACACTCACAGGCTATATCTATAGAGCATTTTAGCAGCCTGGTGGACAGGTAGCTTCGCCATGCCATCAGCATACTCAATGAAGACATACTCAGTGTGCTGCGAAGAATTCTTGGCAACATCAAACCTCATCCCAACGAACCTCCCAACCCCGACTTTCCTGTGCACAACGTAGTCCCCGGAACGGAGCGTGTAAGGGTCCACTTTGTAGCTAAAGACGCCATCTTTGGTCCCCCTGTCGCCCTTCAGCTTCTGCAGCCCTCTCTGCTGCTGCACCTTCACCATCTGCATGTACTTCCCCGCCTCCTCCGAGTCCATCACCGTTCTGAATGCCTCCTTCTTGCTGAAGTCGCGTCGAATCCTCTCGTTGAGGACGGTGATGGCGTCGTTGTGGAGTTCGGTCTTGGAGGGTGTGGAAGGGGTGTGGGGGCTTTGGGTGTACACTGCATTGGTGGGGGGAAGGATTAGTCTTTTGTTGTTGTTGCTGTTGGTTTTGGGGTGCGAAGGGTATTTGAGGATGAAGAGGCTCCATGTTCTTGGGGAGGAGGTGAGTTTGGAGATGAGGGGGGTGGGAATGTGTGGCCTTGGGAGAAGAGAAGAAGAAGAAGCCATGTGTCTGTGGGTTCAGATTGTTGTCATTGAGGAAGAAGAAGAGTTTGAAAAGGAAGGATAATTGGCAAATAAAGGTTTTGGAGGGGTTTTGTTGGAACCATGTGGCGTAATAATATATATATATATATATATATATATATATATATTATTAGGGGAAAACACGCACTCGGTGTGCCTAATTGCTTCTTTTTATGTTCTTTTTAAATAAATAAATAAACAATAATAGTTATATGAATGATTTGTAAAAATACTTATAAGAATAAAATAATAATTTATGAATAAAAATAAACTAAATCGTCATATTTCTTTTATATATAATTATGGATTACCATCATTTATGTGGGTTGAGTCGTTTAGAGAGAAGGTGGAGGGAGAAATACCAACAAAACCTATAAATTTCAGCATTATTTAGCTATTTTTACAACTTTGTTATTTACACTCTTTTTTTCCTAGGCACGCTCCCATATTCTCTTTCTACCTCTCAGTTACTTTCAGAATATGTATACATTTTTTAATAAAATATCACTTAAAAATTAAGATGGTTAACAAGAAATAAAATAAATGATAAACACTTATTTTATACTCATGTTTGTAAGTCTTATTTTCATTATATCATTAGTGTTCTTTAAATCATATTTAAAATCTTATTTTCATCTTATCTTTATTATTCTTTAAACACAAATTTTAAACTATCTTTGGGGACCAAAGGCTATTCTTCATGCACCAGACACGTAGCTTACCAAATTTGTTGCGACATTAATGGGAATGCATGCTAAGAAAGATAAGGTCAAGTTTGAAACATCAACTGTCTACTCAATATCCTTCTACGAGTCCATTATATAATATTGTGTTTTCATCATTATTATATATTATTTTGTGTTTTCCTTCATGTGAAACTGCATTTCAAGATACGTTCATCACTAAATTCATATATTATACACCTTAATTGCAAAGCAAAGCTTTTGACGATGGTTTCTTTCCTTTAAGTTTGTTCATTCATTTTCTAATCTAAGTCTATGACAACGATTCATTGCCACATGAAGTTAGTGATGAATGTACCTTGAAACACATTATCACATGAAGAAAAACGCAAAGTATTGTAGAATAATGATGAAAATGCAATATTATATAATGAATATAAGGTGAAGATAGTTTAAAATTAGGATTTCAAGAATAACAAAGATAAAATGAAAATAAAATTTTAGATAAGATTTGAAGAACATTAATGGAATGATGAAAATAAGACTAACAAACATAGATATAATATAAGCATTTTTTTTATTTCTCGTCAACCATTTTAATTCTCAAGTGATATTTTATTAGAAAATATATACTTATTCCAAAAGTATATCTCCAGAACTACGAATCATAGTTCCGAAGATACATTTCTAGGATAGGTATATGTAGTTTTGGAAATACATTTCCAGAAATTAAAATGAGTGTACTTCTTTAAGAAAAAGGGTATTATGGGTAATTAAAAGGTAAAAAGGGGTGGGTGTACTTAGGAAACACAGGGGTGTAAATAACAAGAGCCTGTTTTTACAAGATAGTTTGGGTCAAATGGGCCTGAAAATTTTAGGAATAAGGGTCTTGTGTTTAGCATAAGATATGCAATTATTTTCTGCATCTATCTAATTGTTTCTTGTAACTAATCCATCTTGAAAGACCTTTCTAGAGTATTAAAATTTACATTCTAGAAAAGTCCTTCAAGACAAGAATAGGTGCATGAAGCTTGAAAGAATGCAGGAAGTAATTGTGTGTAGGATAATTTGTGGAGGTCCTCGTTATTCTTATAGTCCATTTCACTACTTTCACACTTGAACTTTCCCTTTTTATTTTTTTATTAAAATTCTTTTGATGGAAACATGTTTCAATTCTGAACAATACATGGTGGTAATTTGTCAATGAAATCTAGTTTAATTGGTTCAGTAAGGATATGTGAGTTGTTGTAAACTCCCTGACATTGTCTTTGATTCCTACAAACAAAAAATAGTGATAATTTATTTCCATTGTTATAATTGAATATAGGTCATTACATCAATGGACCACCTTGCACCATTATTGATAGCCCTTTAGATTAATCTAAGGAGTACATTCTTATTATGCACCATCTTCATCAAAAACATTTCTTTATTATTTGCACCATTAAAGTTTGTCACACCATACCAGGTGCAGTGATTGGAATTGGAATGTGCAGACCACCTGAAGAGAGCATGTTTTGGGTCACTCAGTTGGGATTTGAAAAAAAGAAGAAGTTCATCTCTATTTGTGTCATTGTTGCATAGTATGTCATGAAAATTATGAAGTAGCAAACATAGGAGTAAAATAAATTGAACGCTTATCATCATGAGTAAAAGTAGGCAATGTTGGTTTACATGTTTATGTGCAACTCAATGAGCATGCATATATTTATAATTGAAATCCTCGTTCAGATGCTCGATGGTGCAAGTTAAGGCAAGGACGAAGATACACTAAAACCATGATGGATCAACCATTGAAATTAAGGGGACATGTTGGATGGAGAGTTTTAAAAACTGTTGGTTTAAAGTTACAAAAAAATGATATAAAAAAGTTACAAAAATTTTCTTTCTTAATTCTTATACTAAGGTTTAAATTATTTTTTTGTCCTTATAAAAAGATATCACAAAACAAATTAGTATAAGACAAAATTGTTTGTGAGATTGAAAAGTAGTGAAGTCATGTGTGTCAATGATCAAGAAATCAAAGACGGAGAATCACTCAATCAAGTAGTTATATGAATAATGATGAGAATGTGGTTGTTGCCGTAAGGGCTCAATTTAGTAACTCATCAACTACTTTTCCAATGAAAAATGTCACAACTTCAGTTCCAACATTGAATGAACAAATAATCTCATTTACGGCTAATTCGACATTGGGGGCAGAACCTTCATATGAAGAAAATCCTAATAATGTAATATCTTCAAATGTAAGTTATACATGAAGCATGTCAAATTGGAGACCCCAAAATATGAGACTTGAATTCTTTCAAGCACAACTTTCGATTAGGCCTTTAGGACAAAATTTGATCACTTCTCAACCAATGAATAATCAAGTCATATTGATCAAAATAATGTATATTCATTTGAGCCTAATCAAATACAAACTTTAGAAAGGCCCGCGAACAATGAAATCTTTTCGATTGGCATGTTGAATGATGCTTTAGCGGCCATAAGATAACATATGGATCATAGTAAACAAGACATGATCAACTTATTATCACAACACATGATAAAGGTTTTGAACTATTTAGTTCAAACCACCAATGATAGTTTTCAAATACTGGCCAATCAAATGGCTCAAATAGGGGATGTTTTAGTAATCCCTCGAGTAGTGATACAAAATGAAACACCTATATAAAATGTTGTGTCACCATTAGATCAAAGAAATAGCATTGATCCAAATCAGCAAGCACAACCCTTAAGAGGACAAAATCCATTTGTGGCTAATCGAAGACAAGATGCAGATCAAATTATGCAACAAATTCAAAATGTTGCATATGGACTTGGTGAGTAGCATAATCCCTTTAGAAATCAAAATCGATTTGGACAAGTTAATAATCAACAATATCCTCAACACATCGGCCAGATAATTGAACAAGTGCTAAATCAACATGGCTTCAAATTGGATTGTTATAACCAACCATATTTTGTTTCACCTTTTTCTTGATTTTGTTCTACAAACTCAATTACCCAGGGGATATAAAGTCCCCAAATTTTTTAAATTTGGTGGAGAGATAAGAGAATCAACCGTTGAGCATGTGGTCAAATACCAAATGTGGAGACATTGCCACTATTGAATGCCTTCGTATGATGTATTTTCTTAGTTTCCTTACAAAAAAAATGTTTTTACTTGGTTTACTACTTTACCCCTAATTCAATTTACAATTGGACTCAATTAGAGAGGATCTTTCATGAGAAATTCTTTAGAGAGGAAACAAGGGTTAGCCTAATTGATTTGATGAATGTTGAAAGATGCAATATTGAGACCATAGATGACAATTTGAATCAATTTAGGCAATTGAAATTAAGGTGTTACACTCAAATCCAAGAACATGAGTTTATTCGAATGGTTGTTGTAGGCCTCAAATTTTCTTTTTGAAAGAAATTAGTGAGCAAGGGATATGACATAATTAGTTGATATAGTTTGACAAATCGAAAAACTGAAATTCAAAAATAAACAAAATAAAAGGTACGACAAAATTGTTTAAAAGGACAAATTTGCCTTTACAAAATGGACAAATAATTTAGAAGGTTGACTTCAATATCCATAAAAGATGGCCAAATTTGATAGTAGTCAATAGTTCTTCTATTACTAAATTGAAGTCAACATAAATAAAAATGGTTCTTAGGGCATGACAAACACCATTTTTAATTGACATCACATATAAGCCGATATCATTATTAGATGGTCAATTATATTATAATTATTGAATGTATAAAAATAATGGTAGCATATGATTTTAATACTGAGGTGTCAGTCTTTGACTAAGTATAAACATGGTCTTTCAAATAGACCATTCAATTAATTAATTTAGTATATTTTTAACTAAGTGTTAAAACATCTTGTGTGATATTTTCACTTTGGCAAGAATTGATTCAAAAAATGATTATTCTCCTACTTCAAATAAACATTTTTGGGGGGGCATCTGTTGGGGCTATGAGTAAAATTTTATAAATGTAGATATTCTATACCATGTTCAAAAATTGGCTAATTTGATTTGTCATGAAAATATTGTTTTTGATTGATGAATCGAAGGTGGTTATTTGTAAGTTGATGTTATGACTAAGTATTGACAATAAAATCAAGTACATATATATTGTTTAGTAAGATTTGAAAGTCATTTGATTGCATGAATGAATGAGGATTTGATTACCAATTCCAAAGAAAGTTTACGGGAGGTGTAATGTTCGTTTCAGTTAAACAATAAAAAAGAAGTTTACTAGAAGTGTAATGCTCATTTCAACGTACAATAAAATGTGAAAGTTGATAAAGAGAAAGAATCTTACAAGAAGTATACTCCTCATTTCGATGGATAATCAAAATGTGAAATGTGATAAAAAGAGATTTTTCTGATGAAACATTTAGAAATTTCTAAGTATTTGGTGATTTCAATTTGTGAAAAAAAGTTTATGAAACAAATCATTCGAAGACGCAAATGAAAATATATTGAAGACAATCTATTGAAGTCACATGACTTTCAATCGCACATCCAAAGACAGTTATTAGCGATTTTTCGAGAGAAGAAACGACAAAGACAATTATCAACGATTTTTTTTACTAAAGGAACGAAGACATCTATCAACATCTTAGATGATCTATTTGAATAAGTTGTTTATGAATCTTGTAATTCGACTGTTGAGTAGAAAACTATAAATAGACATGTTGATATTCATTCTTCCCTAAGGAGAACATTTGCACAAGTTCCTTTTACACCATCACGCCGCACAGGAAAAGACTTCCGATTCTAGGAACAATGTGTATGTTCAAACCCATATTTTAATGCAGTTTATCTTTTTTGTCATTCATTTTCTTTTTGAACAATTTATTGTATTGCAATTCTCTTCTTTTACAAACTCTAAACTTTTTTCAATCTCCATTTCTTCTCTAAACTCTTACTCTTTTATTTTGCTTCATTATATTGTATTTCAATTACACTTCTACTTCTACATAATTTTTCTGATTGTGAACATTATCGAAGAATTTCTATTTTGATTTCATCAACGATTATATTGTTATTTATGAAGATATTTTTTCACCTAGTTTTCTGATTGTGAACATAATCAAAGATTTTTCCAGTTCAATTTCATAAACGATTATATCTTTACTTCTAAAGATATTTTAACTTTTTATAACATTTTGAATTTATTGTTACTTGTTCAAGATATTTTCTAAATTAAGCTCATTGTTCTCCTAGTTGAAAGTTAAAATACTATTAGTTTAATAAAAAAAAAAAGAACTCATAATTGTGATTATGTTCTACTAAATAAAATAAGTTATTTATAGTTGATTATAATCAAGAGTGGAAGATCAATAAATTTATTTTCATTCACTTAATCAAATTTTCATCATAAGCAATTGGTCATCACATTTAGGATCTTGATATTATTATTATTGTCCTTAATGGCCATAGACCATCATTTCAGAAATTCAGAACCTCAATTTGCACTAGAGATGCTTGTCCATAATTTGATGAACACTTTTACAAATTAGCAGACTTTGAAATACTCATCTAACATGATGAACGTCAACAACAATTGTTCCACGACACTAGTAATTACATGGCTCATTCTCCAGGCTCAAATTGCGGCAAACATTCTCAACCTTTCAATCATTTTATCATCTTGCAATGGTGCATACTCATCTGGAAACTAGTGTATTGTACAATTCCAACCATTGACAATAAACACTTGTATCAATTATCAATACCAGTAAAGTTTTATCCATAAAATTAATAAGTAACAATGAGTACGTGGTAAAGTGTTATGAAATCAATAAAGTTTTACAAAAAAAAAATTATATTTGACCTTTTTTGCATAACTCACCATAACCTGCATCCTACATCATGCTTGCAATCGACTTGACCTGAACCTGCTCAATGAAATGTGAAGGATTTAACTTTGAAATTTGGCACAAATAAAATCTAGACCTTATTAGCTTGATGGAATCATAACTTAATTTGGGCTTAGTGTGTAAAAACCTAATACAAAATTAGGCTTTCATTGGACTTTAGCCTTATTTTAGAAGCCCTAATTGAATTTAGGCTTTTTAGTTTGACTTATTATTGTCTATAACCCTTATCCAACCCAACAATTGGCTCATCCAGCTCGAACCATAAGATTAAGGGTGAGTTTGTTTAAACTTATTTTAAATAAAAAAAACACTTATTTTAACTTAAAATGCACTTGTGGTAATTTTTTAGATGTTGGGATAAATTTTTAAAAATAACCAGAAGCTAAAAATAAGTAAAAACTGCTTATTTTGAGAAGCTACTTGGAGCTGCTTCTCAAAATAAGCAGTTGTCGAAACAAAAAATGGAAAACAAGAAGGAATGGTTTAGTGAAATTTTTTTACAAGTTTGTCCCTATTGCGTTGGTGTTACTCTCCCTCATGACCTAACAATGTGCTAGTGCTTCTCTTCTTTGTTGGTTCAAGTTTGTTTGATTTTTGTTTAGGGTTTAGAGTTTGATTTTTTATTTTTTCTAGGTGCTCTATTGTTCAACTTCGATTTCTATTGGTGCTTTCTTCTTCTTCTTCTTCTTCTTCTTGGTGCTCTCTTCTCATTTTTGGGTCTTGATTTTCTAAGTTTTAAAACTACAAACTCTAATCAATAGTGATACAGAAGGGTGACGAAGAACATGTATTTGCAGTAAACTAAATGCATTTTACCAGTTCTTCATAAAAATTGAATAATTTGTAAATGCTTAACAAGAATAGTAAATACTTCATAACTTGCAAAAGCTTCAAATTTGAAACAACTTTGCTTTTATCTAACCGATTAGTCATATACCCTACCTCAGAAATTCTTATTTGAATAGGATTTAAGTTAAATATATTAAAACTATAAAATCTAATCATTTTTCTTATAAGCCAATGAAACTTTATTAAAGAATAAACATAGGCATAAAGACACTCTAAAGTGTAAACTCATTACATGACTTTGCAAAACAACTTTTACTCCTTGCATTATAATTTGTAACACAATCAGAACTATCTTCCCTTGTTGCAATACTGAAATTTTTCTTTAAATGATTTGTGTAATAATTATTAATTTCAAAGTAGTTTTTTCCAAGATCAAAACTCATCAACTTGAAGGATTTTGAACTGGACTTAAAAATAAGCTAGATTTGAGCTTAATGAGATATCAAGGATTGCTTTAATTTGTTCAAGACCTTGTGTCCTATAAAATTTTGTCTTGAAACTTCCTTCATGTTGGTCATTGTCATTGCTATATTTTTTGTAGGGCAAATTATCTGCACTAGAGAAATCATTTAGATGAATGTTCATTTGATTATGTTTTTATCATTGAAATTATTAGAATGCCACCCAAAAAGGATTGTGAGAAGTGGGGTGACAACAAATTGGATTTTTTTTGAGAATATGTATCGAAGAAATAGATGTTGAGAACATACCATGAACACCTTTTAGTAAAGAAGGGTGGAAGAATCTAGAGAAAATTTTCCAAGAGAGAATAAGGTGTGCTTATGAGAAGATTCAGTTAAGAAAACAAACAAGATGCGTTAAAAAAGGATTTTCGATCTTTTGCTAAGTTGGTTGACAAAGACACCGATATGGATGGAATTATGAGAAACAAACCATTGTAGCAGATGAAGAATGGTGGGCTACAAAAAGAAATGTATGTTAATGTTTTTGTTATACTAGCAAATAATTTTGAATTTATCATTTGATTCTATGATTTTTTTTATTTACTTATTTTTTTTATTTGACTATAGGAAAATCCATATATCTTCAAGTGGGAGCAAGGGGGACCTAAATTCTTAGGTTTGCTGTAGAAATGCTTCAAGGGCATAATAGCTAATGGACTTTTTATTTTAATTCCATATCAAGATTCATCGACATATGAAACACCTAATGTTCATGGTGAGGATAATGCAACACATGGAGAAACTCAATTTAATTACGAAGCTGATAATGAAGAACTACCAAATGCAATGCAAACTGCCTCAAACGTGAATGCAAAGAGGAAAAGAGGGGAAAAAGGGAAAAAAATCTAGGATAACAGATAAACTTCAAAGCTCACTTGATCGTATTATTGATGTGTTGGATCTAGTCTCAAATATTATTGTTATAGTACCTAAAATGGAAGACCTTTTCAACTATGGCAAGTGTTTGCCATTATTAACCGAGGTTCCAGACTTGGTGAAGGGATCTCATTTATATTTTTTTGGCTACAAGAATCCTTACTATCAAGGAGAATAGGGTAGCATTTTTATACTTCATGGACAATGATCGCGAGATGACTTTTGATTGACTCAACACTTATATTGAGGCGAACATCCCTCGGACTTGTCGTTAGGATGTTTAATTCATAGGCCTGGTGTTGGTGACTCTTAAGATTTAGACTTTCAACTATGTTATGATTTTTTAATTGTTATCTTTATCTTTTTTAATTGTTAGTTTTTTTAATATGTATACATGATCTTTTAATGTATCAAATTGTTGATGTCACTTTGAGATTTGTTATATGATGGATGTATTTTAATATCCTCTTCTAAGTAGTGATTAGATTTAAATTTTGATTTACATAACGATAGATAATTCAAATGAAAATGAGCATAGCTTTGACATGGAAATTAAAGTGTCAACAAATAATATGTTTTCACTTCATGTTGCAACAAATTTGGTTTCATTGTTAGTTACAAATCATACATTGAAATATGTTCTGAAAGAAGAGAAAACCACTTCAATTCTCACAAGTCACAAGTGGTATGTGGAATTAATACATGGAAATGAGAATAGGTTTTTTGAGCAATTTTGAATGAGGAAACATGTATTTAAGTTATTGGTATGGGAGTTAACCAATAAACATGGATTGGCTCTTACCAAGCATATTGGAGTAGAAGAGAGTGTTGTTTTGTTCTTATATATGATAGGTCATGGATCCACATATAGAGAAGTTTAAGAATGATTTCAGCATTCTAATGAGATTAGTCATAATCATTTTTATAAAGTTTTAAAAGTTGTATACAAGTTGGGAAATCATATAATTAGACCAACTGATCCTATGCATCTTGATATTGCTAACTATATCAAAGATGATGACCGTTATTGATCTTACTTTAAAGATTGTATTGGGACAATAGATGGAACTCATATTGTTATACATATTCCTGCAGATAAGTAGTTTCCATTTTTTTAATAGGAAAGAATATATGAGCACAAATGTCATGGTCGTATGTGATTTTAACATGTGTTTTATATTTGCATTGTGTGGTTGAAAAAGATTTGCTCATGATGCTAGGATTTTCACAGATACTCTTTGGAAGTCAAATCTATGATTCCCTTATCCTCCTAAAGGTAATTCTTATATAGTTTGATTTTTTTTAAATCATGAGTTTTTTTTATAATATTGTAAAGACTTTTTTATTTATTTATAGGTAAATATTACCTTGTTGACTCAGTATATCTGACATACAAAGGTTTCTTAGGATTTTATAGAAATACGAGGTATCATCTTCAACAATTTACATTAGCTCCAGATTTTAGATCAAGAGATGAAATATTTAGGATGTGTTTGGTTTGCATTTTCATTTTCTGAAAACTGTTTTCATTTTCAAAAGATTAGAATTCTGAAAACATGTTTGGTTTGACTTCTTGTTTTCTGCTTTCAAGAAATAAAAACATTGAAAATGTGTTTTCAAAAGAAAATGTATTTTTAGGTTTGCTTCAAATTACATTCGTTGTCACCGCGTTTTCATTTTACCAAAAATGAGATTCTTGGTTTCAACTGAAAACACTAAAAATGAGATTTTATTGTTTCCAATTTTTGGTTCGTTTGGGAAAATATTTTCATTGAAAATGAAAACAGAAATCCAACCAAACACATTTCCATCACCATTTTTTATTTCTAGTGAAAATGAAAACAGAAAACAACCAAACCAAACACCCCTTTAATTATCACCATTCTAGCTTAAGAAGTGTTATTGAAAGATTTTTTGGTGTTTGCGAAACAAGATGGACCATATTGCAATGCATGACCAATTTTATAGTTGAAACTCATATCATTATCATATAGGCTTGCTTTGCACTCCATAATTATGTTATAAGGATGGACAAAAGAGACTTAACTATTCTTGAAAACTTATAGAATGTTAATGCGTTAGAAGCTACAAAGCAAAATTTTAATGATGGAGATGATAATAATATGGTTGATCATGAAGAATGGCAAGAAACAACTTAAGCAGATGTTAGATCCATGAAAGAAGTAAGAAATGCTATCAGAGATCAATTGCCAACTTGAATATCACACTAATTTCTCTAATGTTTAGTTTTAAGATAATTGTACAACTTTATTTTATAAGAACCAATTGCAAGTAATTAATGTTAGTAGCAAATATTTTATTTTGTAAAACTTTATTAACATGGTTGTTAACTTTAAAAAAAAATATATGCACTTTTCCTTCTATCTATTAGGCATATGTGGATGTAGCTTAATAAAAAGATGGAAATATGGTGAAGTGTATTTTTTTTTACAACATTTATAACAAGTGTTTTTTCCTAAATAAACATGTGTCTTTTATAAGTGCTTATAAGGTTATTTATGTAATTTTATAATAAAAAAAAGCACTTATACAATTGATGTACCCAAACAGCCTAAAAATCACTTTTGATTAAAAAAGCACTTTTTATAATTGTAACCAAACACAAAATTGTTTCTGCTTTTATAACAATCACTTATAAATCACTTTTTTTAAGAACATTTATTTTAAGTCCAACACAAACTTGCCCTTAGAGAAATTGTTAAAGGAAAATCATAATTAGATTGAAAACAAATTTTAAAATTAGAAATGAAAATCTAAAACTGCGAATTAAAAATTGAAAAGTGTTTTTTAAAAAAGAATAATACTAAACAACAGCTTGAATAGGGTCTTAGTAAGTTGGTTGTAGTTGTTAAAAAACTCTAATAATCAAACTCTCACTTTTTTCTACAGTCAAGAGAAGTTCGTTGATTACTTTCTTCACTAATTGACAACCCTAAACAAACTCTTAAGATTTAGCCTACTAATAACTTTAAGATTTTGAGAGGCCTAATCCTAGCCAATAAACACACAAGCTCAATTTATTTAGACAAAATTATATGGTCACACACCATAGACGAAGCACCACATTAAGTCTTGTTCATTACCACCAATTTTTAGAATATAAACAATTTCATATTTATCATCCTAATCGAAATTATGTTCTTTTGTTAATGGAACAAAGAGCCCTTTCGAACCAAACAACATAATAACAATCGATGAATAGATGCAAATGGTATATAAATACTAAGAATAAAATAGTAGATGAAAATAGTTAGATTTTACAATTTTTAAGGAACAATTTCATGGCCTCCATAGGAACAAAAAAGATAGAGAGAAAAAACTAGTTGTCAAGAGAGACGAAAGTCCTTCCTAATAATTCTTAAAACCCTTAAATAGACAAAGTTTCAGAGGAGTGCCCAAGGTATAATGAAACAAATGACTAAATTGTCTTAACTAATTTTTTATGATTCTACAATGTGATGGATTCCATATAGGGGTGTGGTGACTTCAGGCATTCTATTTTCTTGCTCTATTCAATATTAACTGGTTTCCATCCTTTCTAAAAGTTGAAGTGTCTCTTTCCTACACAGAAAACAAATAATAGATCAATAACGTAAACTAAGAAGACATGATTATGAAATACTAGGAAATGTGTCTAAGTGCACACACAAGTAACATGCACAAAAGAGATAAGAAATTATGATAAAATTGAGGTGCATCATGCTTCCTTGCTCTATCAATTTTCTTCTATCTAAAAATCTCAAATTTGCTTTTTCTTATCCATATATTTGAGGTCTTATGATTGATTGAGATATCCTCTAAAAAATTATTGATTGAGATATAAAATACTTTTAAAAGTTTAGAAATTAGAAATTTAGTGAAATTATGATAGAATTTGAAAGATTTTGCAAAATGAGAGACCAAGGTATACAGAGGAAAATTTTGATATTTTTTGGGTGAAATTTGAGATTTTGATTGGTTATTTTTAAGTAAAAGAAGTTTTAAAATAATTTAATTGATTTAAATTTTGAAGATTTTGAGTAAAAAATGAGTTTGGCTGTTTAAAGTAGAAGAAAACTTACAAAGAGATTAAATTTGCTCAACTTAAAAAATAAAACGAGCTTTTACTATTAAGAAAATTAAGAGACCAAAAGCTCATGTAATCCAAACTAAAAGGAAAAAAGTACAGTTATATCTTTTATTATTAATTACTTAATCAATATCTTTAAAACACTCGTTAGTAAGACCGAAAAATGAATATATTTTAATTAATTAATTAATAATAATAATCATAATAAAAATTATTAATAATATTAAATAATTGATGATAATAACAATAATTAATTCACACTCATAATAATTAATTAATGATAATAATTTTTTATCAATAGTAATATTGATAAAATTAATAATAATAATAATAATTAATAATAGTAATAATAACTGCAGTAAAAAAAATAATACTGTAATAACTAATTGATGATGCCTTACTTTGGTTTGGATGAAGGATCTCTACAATTGATTTTTCAACTGCATGAATCCTAATTAGTAAAAATAATTTTTACAATTAAAATTATAAAATAAAATATACGTGAAAATATTTTACACCAATTGATTTGAAACTACTTGACCCTGCAGGAGATCCTGTTCCTACTTTTGATTATATCAGAATGTGTCAACGACACGCTTAGGATACAGCAAGCGAATTGCTTCTACACGGAATAAGAGGGTTGCCACAGAACCTATAGGAATTTGAGCCTAAAATATGTTTTTTATTTTTATAAAATTCATAAAATCTGGATTTTGTATTTGCAAAAACTTTGGTCCTTCTAAAATTATTATGTATCATTTTTTGATTTAGAGAAAGATTTGGATTCCAAACGTATAATTTTTTTACTATATGTATAACTAATATAAAAAAATATTATATTTATACCAATTATATACACAACAACCGATGTAAAAAATATTACTTTTACATAATAGGATATGCATGGAGGTTTAAATATAACCAAATCTTGCTCCAAACCAAAAAATGTCATTATAATTTTATAAGGATAAAAAATAAACAAAAAATTTTATAATGACAAAATTCATACATTATTAATTTCACAAGGATGAAAAATATATTTTGAGTCCTAATTGGACGAAAAGACTACAAAACAAGACGGTTGAGGAAAATTGAAAACCATACGTTTAATTTTTGAAGTGCATGGAGGCCTATACAAAATCTTCCATGTCTAGTCCAAAAATCTAGGTAGGTAGTATTAGTGCTAGCATATTCTTCAAACAAATTTGCGTGTGCACTAAACATGCACTATACGCACAAAAGACGAAAACGAAATAAAACAGGTGTACGCGGAAGTAAGGAAAATATTCTGATGCCTAAATATAATTCTAATACCTTATTGCAACTATGTAACTACATTGGGAGAGATGCGAAAGCAAAGATAAACACGTAGCCTAAAAGACACTAGGATCAAGTTGTAAACTTTCCCATGAGTGGGGCTGCAATTAACTACCTAAAGAAACAAGGAGTATAGAACCTATGCAACTAGGATCAAGTTGTAAATTTCACCAAGAACTACACATAATATATCATCCCAACTTCAATAAGACTAATGTGAGGAATGTTAAGAGCTACAGCTGGACCCCTGCAATTCTTGCGCAGAAATGAGTAGCCAATATCAATCACAAGCTTTTTCAAGAATGAGGATGATTTTCTTGCTTTCACATACGAGTGCCCCATTATATATGCAACCCCAGCTTCCTTGGCTTGAATTAAATCCAAAAGCTCTTCCCTAACATCGGGATCCATACCAGGATTTTCTGGTAGCTGAAATCTTACTCGTCGCCTTCTAACTTGTGGAGTATCATCATTGTAAACCGATTGCAAACTTTGCAGGGTTGCAGATCTGCTGCTAGGAACGGACATGTCAACGCCAATATCCTCGTGCTCAGAAACTACTAAACTTGAAGCATAATCATAGTTTCTAGAACTTATAACAGCCATCCTCCCATCAAGGGAAGATGAAGCTTCAGAACTTGAGAACTGGGGTTGCACTGCTTCCATTTGGATAAATTCTGCTATACTCTGTATAAGATGGTTCTCAAAATCTCCATCATCCCTTTGAATGTCCTTGTAACCATATCTGACAATGCACCTATACATTCGATATGGTCTGGGACAAACTCGGCCAATAAGGAAACGCTCTTTAGGTGAAACATACGGAACAGGAACTGATTTTACACAAACAAAAACCAACACCTTGTGAAATGCAGGAAGATTTGTTACAAAATGGGAAAATATTGCAGGTATTCCTGTTGCTAGTTCAGTGTAGATGAGACCAATCCCCGGGACACGAACAATGCCAAGGCTTGGGCCCAAGCCCAGTAACCATTTCAATGAAACTTTGTTGTGCAGATCATAGCTGTACTTCCTACGAGTTCCATAATGCCACACGTACATAACAATCATGAAGATGAATGATAAGACTAGAGGAACCCATCCACCCTGAGGCACTTTGATGAATGCTGCTGATAGATATACACCCTCTATCACCCAAAAGAATAAAAGAAATACTACAGCAATCAAGACACTTTTCTGCCAGACAAAGATTGCGACTAGTGTCATCAGAAATGTAGTTATGAACATAACTGTCATACAAGCGAGCCCTGTAAACCAAATACCCAAAAACAAATAACTTCAATATGACAAATAAAACACAAGATCTGATGCAAGTAAAAAAAAAAGATTTTAAGCTGAATTTGCCAAGCATTAACTGTAATACATGATCAAAGTAGAAGACATGATCACATGAATACAAAGGGAAAGGAATGCTGTCTTTCAGTAATCAGTATACTTGACATTATAGTAGTATTTACGTCATTAAGATATTCTACATTCAAACTAAGATTCTTTTTTTTCCTCATAGGATTACTTTCACACCCATAAGCTAATAATTGTGCATATGAAGCATCTATTTTAGCTTTTGATCAGTTTGAACTATCAATCCAGTTTCATAATTGGGGGTATCAATGCACTCAAGCAGTGAACAGCCGATTGGCACCACAGCACAACATCACTATGTTGCCAACTGCCAATCCTGACAATATGACTAGCCATGAAAGATACAAATTAAAATGGTCTTGTGTTTCTGTGTGTGTGTGTGTGTGTGGAGAGAGAGAGGCTCATATGGGAATAAATTACCATAAGCATTTCCAATTATGGTGGTGTCCTGAAATCCAATGGTTATAGCAAGAGTTAGGATCATAAGTATCCAATTGATTTCTGGGATATAGATCTGCCCATATATATGTTTCGAGGTGTGAACAACTTTGACTCGTGGAAAGCAACCAAGCGCATGACACTGTTTGATGATGGAGAAAGTTGCAGTTATAACAGCTTGACTCCCAACAATTGCAGCAAGGGTGGCAATGACAAAAACAGGCCAAAACACAGGGTCTGCAGCACAGCCAAAAACATTAACAAATTGCACTAATTTAAAAGCACCGGCAGTAATATCAATAAGTCAGAGCACTGAATCAACTAACCAGGTATTGAGTCATAAAAACTGTTAGCAACAGAGCCGAGGTTTTTAGACAAGAAAGCAGCTTGACCCATGTACTGTACCACCAAACACGGGTATATAACAAACGCAAACGCAAGCTGCACAAGGAAAAAAAAAACTAAGAAATTTCTTACTTGTACTCCAAACAATGCATAATAATCGCCAGCATAGTAAATGTACAGTAAGTAATTATTCTTTCCTACAATCAGTATAAGTTATAAAACTAAGATCAAATTGATGGTGCTGAAAATTGGAATTAAAGGGCAAAAGATATCAAAGAGAGAAAAGAGAAATAACAGTGAGCAATTGTGTGGTGCTGTCTGTCATAATGTGATGGTACAAAACAATAACTAAATGCTCCTAATTGTATATTACAACTAAAACAAGCTCATCCAAATAAGACTATTATCATATTCAAACATCAAAGACAAAAAAGAATCCTAATATTCTGTAACAGATTCATGAAATTCAGTCAAGCTAAAAGCTCACCCTTATTGACAAAGCAGTGAAATGACCAAGATCCGCAAACATAGCTTCAGTTCCTGGAGGGGGGAAAAAAAATAAGCAGTTGGAGAACTCTAGCATCTGAATTCTAAAAGTCTCAGCATCTAGTAAATTAAAGCTCCACTAAATTTGTAAAGTTAAAACAGAAGTGTGGAATATCCAGCATAACATCACAATAAATTTATACTGAATTTCGGGTAACTGTTATGTAGATCAAGAACTAGCATACCAGTGATACAAAGAAGTATCCCTCCAAGAGAAACCCAACCTTCTTTACCAGTCTTGCTAAAAAACTTAATGATATAATATGGAGATATAGCACGGACTATTTTTGGATTCCAATAAATTGTATTATACAACCCAATAGAAAATATTGATACAAGCCAGATGATTACAATAGGTGCAAACATAAATGCAACTTTGTGTGTGCCACAATGTTGGAGAGCAAACAGTCCAACCAATATGACGCAGGCAAGCAAGACAAGTTCATCTGCAAACAACATGAAATTTCTATCATTATCTAATATTTATGTCCTTACCATTAGAAAAGCAATGATAAGAACAACAAGGAAGAGCAAATAAGAATTGGCTCACCATCTGTTAATTTTTTTTCTGTAACTTTTAGTCCTGATACTGATGCTAGAACTGCAGGGAAGAATCAGGGTAAGAGTCAGCTTCTTAATAAAAGCAATAAATCTTCACATAAACAAACTAAAGGAGTTGTGCACTCATAAACTAAGGGCATTTTGCACCAAAATATCATACTAAAAAAATTTAATGACACAAGTACCATACCTGAAATTGCTGGAGTGAGCACACCATCACCAACAACCATGCAAGCACCAAACAATACCACAATAAGCAGGGCTGTTCTTAACCTTTTATGCTTCTCTAGAAACCTCTTCAATGGAGAAGAGGCTACAGCCTGTGAAGAGGGACCATATTTATAGGATGACAACTCCTCATCAGCTGCTTGTTGATTGGGGAGTAAATTAAACTTGGCATGCCTACACAGCAGCGAATAAAGAGCAAATGTTCCACCTGATGACAAAAGTATCATACTCAGATCACAATCACACAGATCATAACCTTTCTATAAGAAAAATTATTTAAGAGAATAAAGTTATCAGCAGCATACCTTCCCCGTTGTCATCAGCACCCAATAGGATGAATACATATTTAAGCAATGGAATCAAGGTAAGGGTCCAAAAAATCAACGAAAACGTGCCGAATATAGTTTCTTCATCATGATGATTCTGCAACTTCCCCCTGAAGGTGCTTGTGAAGACATAGAGAGGTGAAGTGCTCAGATCTCCATACACCACACCAAAGCTTTGATACGCTAATAACAGATTTCTAGACAGATTCACCCATGACAACTGCAAAACACCAAATAAACAATTCAAATATTGAACTTCCATGATTCACGTAAGAGGAAAACCCGGAAAACGAATCAGTGACTTATATCATGAAAAAAAAATACTGTATCAAGTCAGAATCAAACAAAGAACAAATAAATTCAATAAAAAGAAATATTAAACCAGAATTTAAAAAAAAATACATAAATTCAACAAACACTTCAAAATTATATGAATTAAACACAGAACAATGAGCTTGACATGAAAATCAACGAACACTTTAAAACTATACGAATTAAGCAAGTCAACGAATCGTTCAAGCAAGGAAACAGAAGAAATACGAACACAGACGAATACAAAACACGCTTATAAAGCAAGACAGAGAGTGATTGGATTGAATTCAGTTAAAACAGAAGCAAAACAAGCAGAATCGAATAGCAGTACTAGCAGTGGCGCAAGAACTCCACACTCTATTGCAGTTCACTGGTTTTGGATAAATCGAAAGCACTGCAATAGCGAGTAAGGGAAAAAACAAAAAGAACCCAACCTGCGAAGGATTCCGAGAAGTGGAAGTTCCGGATTCCGGTTCCATTCTCTAGAGAGAGAATGAAGGTGAAGAAGGTAAGAGCGAAACGATATTCTTCTTCTCTCTTACCACGAGTGAGTTGAGTTCACCAGAGCTTCTTACCTTTCATTTCATGTTGAGGTTCCGTTTGGATGATTGGTTTAATTTAATATAAATATAAACAATGAAATGCTTTTTTTCTCACTGGTTTCATTTCCAATTTGTAACAGTTCAGCAGCATAAGTTTACCTCACGCGAGGCCATGCGCGTGCTTGTTCGACTCTACCTGGTCATCCCGCTCCAAACATGGTTGGTGTTTTTTCTAATTTAGTCAATTTTCTTAAACGAAACCAGATCACATGTGTATATCTATGAAAGGTAATTTTGTTAAGCTGCTTTCATGTGTATTCATTTAATTATTAACTAGATCATTACCAGCCGACGCACAAGAGTGAGTTATAAAATTAAATATATAGTATAATTGTATAAATATATTGATGAGAACTAAGATTAATATAATTGAAATATATAATATATTTTATAAAATAATTTTATTTATTTAGTATTGATATCTATTATTATTTATGTTTTATAAACAATGAAATACATATAATTGTAAGACTAACTTGGAATATTAACTTGATAATGTCATATGATAAATTATTTAATAAAAACATGAGAATAAATCAAAGTATTTTTTGAATATTTAGAAAATAAAATTAAACCTAAAAAATAAAAAAGTATTTAATCTTATGTTTATATATAATTTTTTTAAAATATTGAATGATGATTAAGATAAGCATAACAATCAAGCACAATCAGATCCGTGATGATGATGATAATAAACAGAGAGAAAATATTAATAACAATAATATTTATCATTGATACTTACATAGTATATTTGTAATGGTATAGAACTTATTTAATTAGAACCGAAAATAATATGATTAAAATATAAAATATATTTTATAAAATAACACTGTCTATTCAACTTCAAAGATATTTGTGGTTATTCATGTTTTAAAATTTTATAAACAATGAAATACATGTTTAATTTTATTGAGGTTATTGT
Source organism: Glycine soja (assembly GCF_004193775.1). Taxonomy (NCBI): domain Eukaryota; kingdom Viridiplantae; phylum Streptophyta; class Magnoliopsida; order Fabales; family Fabaceae; genus Glycine; species Glycine soja. The sequence goes on along the minus strand of NC_041020.1, from coordinate 35,666,883 downwards.
TTTTAGATATGTTATTAGTATATTATTTACAAAAGACTAAACTATGAAATAAAAATCTAAAATTACTACCATATTGAAATGCATTCATGAACAATTGCAAGACTAATTTTCAGCATCAGTTTGGAAATTTTATATTATAAATGATTTAATAAAAGCATGAGAACAAATCAAAGTATTTTTTTTTTAAATTTAGAAAACAAAGTTAAACCCAAAAAATAAAAAAATAAAAAAAAGTATTTAATCATATGTTTACATATAATTATTTAAAAAAATGTATAAATGATGATTAAGATAAGCATGTAGCACCACAAGATTATATGTGATTCGTTATTCTTCTCTCTAACATTGTCTACGCCTGTCACGATGATGATAATAAATAAATATAAAAAAGAAAATAAATATTAATAACAATAATAGTTACCATAGATACTTACATAGTATAATTCTAACAATGTAGAACTTATTTAATTAGAACTAAAACTAATATGATTAAAATATATATTTTATAAAATAACATTGTCTATTTAGCTTTGATGATATTCGTGGTTATTCATGTTTTAAAATTTTATAAATAATGAAATGCATATTTAATTTTATTGAGATTATTGTTGTTGGTATATTATTTACAAAAGACTAAACTAAGTAAAAATTTAAAACTGTTAACATATAGAAATGCATTTATGATAAATATATTGATGAAAAATTACAAGACTAAGTTGGAACATGCAATGTCATACAATAAATGATTTAATAAAAATATGAGAACAAATTAAATTATTTTTTTTAAAATTTAGAAAACAAAATTAAACCCAAAAAATAAAAAAATATTTTATCTTATGTTTATATATAATTATTTTAATATATATATATATATATATATATATATATATATATATATATATATATAAATGATGGTTAAGATAAGCATCACAATGGAACACCACCAGATTGTATGTTATTCTTTATTCTTGTTTTCTAACATGTCTTCATCTCACTCCATGATTCTATACGACCATAATAAATAAATATAGAAGAGAGAAAATGAATATTAATAGCAATAATAGTTACCATGGATACTTATATAGATTTTGGATTAATTTTAAAATACTTACTATAGATCTTGAAAAACTTCCTTGAAATGAACTTTAGAATAATTGGTGTATATAAGATTGTTTACAATACAAACCAAATATCAAAATGACATTGCTTTTATGTAAAAAATATACTTATATTTCTATTTTTTAAAACATTATTTATTATCATAAGAATCAAATATCTTGATGTTTATAACAACTGGCACACATTATTTAATTAACTGATTTAAATTTCTTGATGTTGAATTTAAGTATAGTCAATAATATAAAATTTTAAATAACTTTTCTATTATGAATAGATGTTAAAATAATTAAATAATATTGAATTTAATATTATACTTAAATTTTATCTTCTTTTTTTTAAACCATCTTGTAATAATTATATATTATTTCTTTTAAAAAGTTATTAAATTAATCTTATTTGTTCTACTTTTGTTATTTTTTTTATCATAAATCTCATATTCGTATTTGCATATATTCACTTCGTTTTTTAATCACATACAATCACTCCATTAAGTACATCTATATAACATGATCAATATTATATATTATTTATGTTTTTCATTTTACCTTTTTGTTGGTGTAGTTATTCCTTATAAAAATTGATTTAAGAAATAAAATTAAATAAAAGATCAAACGGGTTAATTTATTTGATCAAGAATATATTGAATAAGATAATATATTTTTAATCAATTTAAATATGATTTTTTTAAAATTATCATTTATTCCATACATAATTACACATTATTTAATAAATTTTTAATATATCAAGTGATATATATGATAAAAAATAGTACATTTTAATTTAAATATGTTGATCAAATTAAATTTAAATTATTTTTCCACAATGGATATCAACTCTACTATGTAGATATTAAATATTAGAACTTTTATTTGCAGAATTATAATGACAACACTTTAAAAATAAAAATTTTATGTAATAATTCACCAACATTTGTGTTTAATTTGAAATTTTTACATGGATTATGGATTAGGTGCAAAATATCCATTCAGTGCAATTATGTTTAACAATTTTAACAGTAAACCAAGGTTGTTTCACTATATATATTCTTCCCATAGCATGTACACCGCGCCTATAACACCACCTGAATGAGGTGATCAGGTTTTCATGAAATATTGAGTCATGCAAACCAAGACTCTATAAGAGATAATCTAGATGAATTTTTCATAAAATATAAAATTATAATTAACGTGACCAATATTATATACTATTTATGTTGTTCACGTTCAGAAAAGGAAGTAGATGAAAATGCTTTTACTAAAAATAATGTCTATTAAATTAGTTTATAGAGCTGTAAATCATGTAGATAGAGGTTTTTTTTGTTGTGTGTGTCGTGTGCTTACTTCTTTTTAGATTTCAGATTTTTTTATCACGTACCTTTCTCACCTCTATCAACTAGCGCAATCTTAGGGGGGAGTTCCTGACATTGAATTGAAACATATCCTTGCTAATTTGACAATATTTTGTCTTTGTTAAATTAATAACTTAATTCTACAATTATAATCTCTAAATTCCAATTGTAATCATCAAATTTAATCTATGATTTGATTGAATTCAAATAAAAAAATACAAAATATTTGTGTGAATCTCACACATTTGTTATTCTTTTAATTTAAAAATCTTTTTCTCTCCATTTTTTTTTATTTCATGAACCAATGTCACACTTAATAGAATATGCTATCACGTCAATTATATAATGTCATGTTCACAGGTGACTCATTTAGTATGTATGATTTTATTCATTGGATTTCATAACTGTAAATTCTTTTAGTTGTCGTTTTGAGTTTTTTTAATGATGTAATTAATAAGTTATTTGTGCGTAATCACATTCATTGTCTATGTGTAATTTTTAAAAGGATTTATGCATATAATTATATTTCTATAAAAATAAATGATAAATAATTTTTAAAATTTGTCCTATTATACTCATTTGTTTATAAGATTTTTACTCAATTGTACAAGGGTAAAAAAGTAATAAATGCCCTGGTATTTTCTTTCTATGGATCTATGCCCTATAATCATCAAAAGCCTTATCCTTGGTTCTGATTTGTAAAGAACATATGTATGTTATTGATTAAGAAATAATTATTATCAAACTATTTTTTCATCTAAATTCATCAGAAAAAAAATTTAAGACAATAAAAAGTATAAATAATTTAAAATAGTAAATTTTATGGAATTTGACCATCCAAACTAATTACTTTTTTAAAGGTATATTGTGAAAGTACAATCAATGTTTTTAAAGGACCGTGGCAGCGCCAACTGCAGTACTCCTTTAACAATCTAACCATCATTTATACATTTTTAGCTCGTGGCAGCAGCAACTTCACGACTCCTTTAAACTTCCTACTTAATTTATTTGAGAGGAGGAATTTTATTAGAAGATGCGTGAGACACTGGACGAACCCAGATGAAATCCATAAGCGTTGAATTAAAATATGTCAATTTTTTTCTCATTGGTTTCATTTCCAACTTGCACAGTTCAGCAGCATACATTTTACCTCCTATCCATGTGTGTGCTTGTTGGACGTTTACTTAGCCATCCCGCCCCAAAGATGGTTGCTGTTTTTTTCTAATTATGTTAATTTTTTCTTAAACGAGACCAAATCAATGTATCTTTGTGAAAGGTAATTTTGATGAGCGTATTCATTTAATTATTGATGGAAGGTTGTATAACGTCTGTACTAACTAACAGTGTGTTCCAACTATATATACATATGTGATATATACCTTAAGGAAAGAAAGAAAGTAGTATTGCTCCCCTTGAATAAGATGTCAAAAGTGTTTTTGGCAGGTATCTCGGACAATCAAATACTTAAAGAGAATACCTAGGACGGAAGAAGCTATTCATAAAAAAATTATCTTGCCACCCTTTGACAGGTACACATACATTACTATAGAAAATTTTTATACTATCAAATAATTTTCAATTATCTTAAATATAAATTAAAGTAATATTAAAAAAACAATAATAGTATCACATATGTTATATTAAATAACGATGGAAAACCATTTTCTAGGCTTAGGCTTTTATTAAAGTCTACTTGATTAAAATGGTTGTTGGGCCTAGATCATTGAAAAGGTCTTTAGCCAAACCAACCTCTCTCTCTCTATATATATATAATATTTTTTTTGTTAATATTATTATATTAAATTTTTTAAGGTTAACAATTAAAAAATATTAGAAATGGGAAAGGTGTTGATAATATCAAATGTTACGCTTTTTACTAAAATTATTTTATTTTTAATGATTTAATTTAATTATTATTCTTAGATACTAATTAACAAAGTTGTTATTTGATTAGGAGATTTTGCTAATCCTTGCTTTAAGAACAATTAATAGGTTCAGAAATGGATAAAACATTAGATAAAATACAACAATAGTTCTTCTTAGCTCAAAAATAGAATTTTTCTTAGATACGTTAATTTTTGTTGCATGAATTATCAAGATGGATTCAAATTTTAATTTAAGAATATAAAGAAAAAAAAGTAAAAAATTATACTTTATGCTTTGTCTTTAAGGAATGAATAAATGAATTTAATTAAAATGTGTAAATAGTGTAAAGTTTTTATACCCTATTACACAATGGTGTATGAAAAAAACCCTATGATAAAATGATGTATATCAAGATAACATTAGTTGTATGACAATTACTTTAAAAATCATAGCTGTGAAACATAGTGACAAAGGTTATGACAAAGAAATGTGGTAGGAAAATGAAGAAAGATGAAAGTAACTACTACATGGAAAGAGTGTCAATGATGGATGAAGTTGCTGGAAAGAAGTGGCATGAGGTTGTGAGGGGCTCTTAGACTCGCAACATCATCCACGATTCAATTCAATTCACTTCACTTCATCGATCCCATGTTAACGTTTGAATTTAGTTGCTTATTGCAGACCATATAAGTTTTTGTACATGTGATACCATTAAAATTTAAGGTCCCTTTTAATCTGTTAATCGAATCTGTGGGGTTGGGGGCTTGGCTATTATGCTTGCAATTTGTTGCGGTAAAAAAACCGTCAATAGTTGTTAAATTTGAATCAAAAATCATATTTTCTCTTATATATTTAATGAGAGGAAAGGTGAAAGAAAAAATAACCTTTGAAAACAAAAATAAATAAAAAAATTCTTTACTTTCATTTTTTTTATAATTTAAATTTCATAGTTTTTTTTAATGTCTTGTTTATCTTCTACCGTAGGTAACAAACATACCGTTAAGGTATATTGTATTATTATTATTAGTATAATTACGTGACCTTCTAACAGAGGCACACACTTGATGCACGTCATCTACGTCAAGGGGAAAGGTCGGTTGCCATTTACTCATTGACATGATTATGATGGCTTAAGCTTAAGCTTGTTTTTTTCCTTGCATGAGTTAATAATTTAATATAATATAGACTTTGAATTAAGCATTTGATGATCACTACTTTAAGAATATCTTTACCTTGGCGTCAACTGCTTTTACGTTCATGAATGGATTCGTGTAGTCACAGCAATAGCCAAGCCCAATATAAGAGACTTTAACGGCAAATAGAAGTTTACAAGAGACCATAATCAATGAAATCAACATTGGTCTAGTGTTCTTACTTCTTACTAAACTTATTAACCTACAACCGTATCTTGTAAGAGAGGAGTTTAATTAACTTTATTTTAGTTATCTTAATATTTCAACAATGATATTGATTTTGTATTAAAAGCTGTACGTGGAGTTTTTTTCGGGGATCCACTAGGTCCATAAGGAAGGATTGATCTGTAGAAAAAGAAAAAGACAAAATTTTATCTTCTTCTACACTTTAAATATTAGATGTGGGTAGCTAAAACATGATTAACTATTCTATTATTTTTAAAAAGTAATGAATACAGCTGAAGCCTGAATCTAAATATTAAACTAATTATGGAAAAAAATATTGTTTGGAAAGATTTTTGAATTTAAAATAAATATTCTAAAAAAATATAGGATGGATTTTGAAAATTTGAATAGTTTTATTTTTCTTGAAAAAATTTAATTCTTTTATTAGTAGCACATATTTTGATCAATTTTATGCATCCTATTATAGGTGGTGTTCGTGATGATATTTGATCGTCTCTTGTTATACATTGAAAAGAAAATTATTCAGAAATTTCGTATAGGTTTCACTTATAGACAATTTTTGTGACATGCAAAAAAAAATTCCATATTTAGATAGATGATTAATATAATTAATATTTTGAAACATTATGAAGGTTTTATATAAACAATTATGTATAAATACTTTTTGGAATTTTTTTAATAGTTGCCCCCCCCCCCCCCCCCTCTCCACCCCAAGTGCTGGCTCTGTCCCTCAATACAATGTTTTAGATTCCTAGTAGAACCTCAAGACTGATTTGATTCTATTAAAAAAAATGTACGTTAATAGAAAGGAAAAAAAGATGTGTTTTTAATTCCATTTCTTTCCATCAAATGTGGTTAAGGATCTATATTTTTATATTGAATTTAAAAATATATGAATTTGTTTCTTCTTCTATTTAAGAATTTTTTGTGTTTTTTAAAATTAAGAGATACTAAATTTACATATTTTTTAATTTTTAAAACTAAATTTGTTAATTAAATGACAGAAATTTTGATCTCGTTGGATAAAAATATAGAAATTAAACACATTTTTCCCTTATATAAAACATCTGAATGCCTAATATGTAAATACTGGCAAAAGTAAAGTGTGTCACAGGCGCTGGAAATGTATATTCTTAATATAAAATATTTTTAATGTAAGAATAATATAAGAATTAAAAAATTAGAATTTTTTTAAATGGTAGAAACATTTTATTTATTATGAAATATTCAAATAATAAATGATATATATTTTCCAATCCAACTAAACATCCTTCCTTTTTTTCCCACAACCACCCCTGCCGTCCTCGTGGGCCAAATTGCAAACTAGTCGTCATCTACACGTCATAAAAAAATGGCTTCATTTCGAAGCTTTTTACTTTTCCTTCAACTTTTCAGTAGGAAAAAAAAGGTTAACCTTTTATGTTTTTGAAAATTAAATAAATATATTGATTCATTTTATTTAGGTAAAATTATATTTTTGGTCTCTTACTTTAACTCTAATTTCGTATTTAATCCCCTAATAATTTAATTCATAAATTTGATCTCCTATTTTATAAAATCTTATAATATTAATCCTAAATGACTCAATTGAACATTGATCATTAAGCGTTAATCGTCACGTGTCAACATCTAAGATGCACCTTAAAAGTGTTTGCCTTTTTTACTTATTTATGGTAAAAAAAACCACTTTAAGGTTTATCCAACAACAACAAAAAACAATTCACACTGCATTGTAAGTTGAAACAATACAGCTCCCTAAACAAAAACGAATCATTTCTCCAGTTAATTTGCTCAAAATCTAACATCAACCAAAAAGCTCAACCCTCGGTTTGTTCCCTCAACCTCCAGATGGTGCTGCGCACAGTGACAGCACTTGCAGTACTATCCTAATAGTGAAGAACAGAGTCAGCTAGTTTATCTCAAGGGAAAAAAAATCAAAATTTATGAGTAGGATAGGAAGCAAAAAGGACATTACTTCAAAGTGTAGGCACCGCCAGCTTTCACTTTACCACAATCCTTGCATCCCCATATTCCCACAACCTTCCTCTTCACAGCATACTGCAACGAATAAGTTCATCATTAGGATTCAAATCTTCAGAAAAAAAAAACCCTAATTTTTTTTTTACGCCGGTACAACCATGACAAGGCACTTCAATTAAGCCGCTAATAGCCTCCATCACGACGGGAGTAATCCTCTGGTTCTCACCCGTTCCCGTCGGCGTGAACCGCAACGCATGGCAACTACTCGAGATTTTCTTAGGCACAATCGTCTCACCGAGAGAAAAAAAAATCACACAATTTCTGTGAAGCTAAAGCTTGTGGTTTCTTTCTCATTCTCTCAACCAAAGGTGAAAGAAAGAAGAGAGTGAGAGAAGAGAAGGTGCTCCTCATCTCACCTCTCTTTAGTTCTTCTTCCTTCAAAACTCGAATGACCCATTTCTATGTTTTTCGTACTCTTGCAATTCCTGAGGTAAAGATACAAGCTTTGCTCTTCTGCTCACTGGATCGGGTTCCAGGAATTCAAGGGTAGGTTCAAAAGGGGTTGTGTTAATCTGCACCAAGATGCTTAATTTACGTTGAAAAATCCATTCATTTGCGAGACATAGCTTCGAAGATGAACCATTTAGTTGAAAGCTCAATGAATACTCAAAGGGTCTCTAGAGTTCAAGCTCCACTAGTAACCTCGACGACGTTGTGCAAGGACGACCCAATGTTGGTGAGGAACGATGGCGCAACGACGGGGAAGACTCACTGAGGCAGAGGTAGAAGGTGAGGTTGTGAGGGTGACCTCGATGGCGTAGCGTAAATTAGGGTTTCAAGATGCAAGGAGAAGAAAATAAAAATAAAAATTAAGGTTTTTTCAGTGTAATTTTTTTTTACCATGCATGGATAAAAAAACATAAGTCAATGTCACTGTTTAACCCGTAAACGTGCAATTGAAGCGTTTAAGACCAATGTTGCAGAATTTTATACTAAATTTATGAATTAAATTATTGAGAGATTAAATTTAAGATTGAAGTTAAAAGAAAACCAAATTTATGAATTAAATTATCGAGAGATCAAATTTAAGATTGAAATTAGAGTGAGAGACCAAAAGTATAATTTTACCTTTTATTTATTTTATCTTTTTGAACCGGATTTAGTTGCCTCTGACATTTGTACAGTGTGTACTCTTTGTTGTTCGTGCGTAGGAGAGGAATTTTTCACTGTTTTGTTAATTTTTAAGAATTTTATTAAAATGGGCACTTGGTTACACGTTTATTATGACGTATTTACATCTTTTTCACGGCAAGTACTAAAAAAGACATACAAACTAACCTTCAACGGCGACAGCGCATGGTCAAACGGGTTTTGAGAAAATAAATATTGCTCCTCATAAGTCATATCCTCATAAAGTGTGCATCATCATCTCTGCTTGATTTATTTTCCAAAAGCTTATAAAAATGGAAGGAACGGAGGAAATGACGGAAAAAGGAAATGAAGAAGATATATGATATAAATTTATTGAGTTTTATGGTAATTATTTTACGAGTTATATATATATAACATAATTTTTAATTAGGCAATAGTGTAAAAAAAATGTTTTAATAATATATTAAAATTAAACTCACTTTTAACAATGTTTTGTTGCATTACGATCTTAGAAATGTTATTTGTATAATAATATGACGACTTCTAACGTAAGTGACCTTCATAGGTCGTGTACGGTGGATATGTTTTTGAGCTGTATGATTAAAATGAATTATTAGATATGTGAGGGTAAATTGAAGGGAGAGAGTAGCATGTAATTGTTTTTTTTTAAAAAAAAAAATTACAGATATAAACTTCAAAATACGACTACCATCCATTATCTCTGACCTCAACCACCACCCCTTTCGACCTAAACTTCAAAATACAACCACTGCCATCTTTGACCTCAGCCACGCACCTATCGATCCACACATTTTCACATCTTTCGTCCGTGACTTTCAATATTTGTTTCAAAATTCATCTCCAAATGACTCAAATAATAACTTGGTGAAAGGAAAAAAAATACTCAAGACTCACAATTGTAACATCATATTTTCATTGGGTTACTATTGTTAAAAATAATATACAATCCAAAAAAAAAAAGTCCAGATCAACCATTTCATCATAGAAATAACCAAATCCCATGACACAAAACTGAAGATCGATCAATAATGTTTTGGTTTCGATGTATCAAAGCATAAAACACTACATTGGAATCCCAATCGAAGAAAACCCATTATTGGACTAAAAACAAAGCCTTTTAATCTTGGTTTTTTTGAAGCAGATTTGACCCAACTATGACAAAGTCTCTGACTTCATGGTGGCGCTATTGTCAGAGGCCATTTGGAAGACGTCCCTCTTCAAGTGAAACAAAGCCTAAATGCTAAAAACTAAACATAATTATATCATACTTTCTCCATCCGGTGCACTCTCACTCATCCAACCGTTCATTTTAATCACACCGTCCAAAATCATTTTCCCACCGTGCAAGACCTCTAGAAGTTGTCATAATAATATATACAACGATTTGTATAACAACATTTTTTATGTCTATTTCTCTCTTGCATATCATTCATTACATGTCATAATAAAAATTAACTTTATACAAATTGTTGTACATGTATCACATCCCAATCCCAATTGATCCAAAGTTTTTATTTGTTTTAATTGTTTTTCCCTAAATTCACTTGATATCTTGCTATTATCAACTCGGAAAAAATAAAACTTGATTCCTCGAGGAAGGTGAGGAAATCAATCTAAATTTAACAAGCACATGGATTCTTTTTTATTCTAGTTTTGAAGATATATTTTGGGAGCAAGAGAATACATGAAGGAATTGGAACATGGGCGGTGGCTAGAATGAGAAAAAAAGCTAAAAAGGTCTCCCACCATGGGAAAGTCTTTTTAAACCATTAGATTTATTAGTTTTTGAAATTAACGATTAAGATTTTTTTGTTTTCTTATTTTTCTTTTTCTTTTTTCTCACTGTTTATCCCATTTTAACATTTCACTTGCACACTTATAGTGTAACACCTTACTATCTATCACTACTAGAAAATAAGGTTTTAACATCGGTTATTTAAGACTTTCAACATCGGTTATTAATTGATGTTGAAAGTACCGATGTGGAAAGTAGTATCATTAACATCGGTTTTTCAAAACCGATGTTAACTAATAAATACAACATCGGTTATTTAAATAAGCGATGTTATATGATACGAATTATGAAAAAAAAAATTATAAATCTATAAATTAACATCGGTTTTTTAAAAAACTGATGTTATAAGTGACATTTAACATCGGTTTTTTAAAAAACTGATGTTGTAAGTGACATTTAACATCGGTTTTTTAAAAAACTGATGTTGTAAGTGACATTTAACATCGGTTTTTGAAAAAACTGATGTTGTAAGTGACATTTAACATCGGTTTTTTAAAAAACTGATGTTGTAAGTGATATTTAACATCGGTTATTTAAATAGGCGATGTTATATGATATGAATTATGAAGAAAAAAAAGTTATAAATCTATAAATCAACATCGATTTTTAAAAAACTGATGTTGTTAGTGACATATAACATCGGTTTTTAAAATAACCGATGTTAAATGTGATATTTGACATCGGTTTTTAAAAAACTGATGTTGTAGGTGACATTTCACATCGGTTTTTAAAAAAACTGATGTGAAATGTTACTTACAACATCAGTTTTTTTAAAAACCGATGTTAAAAAATGTTGAGGTAAGTGACATTTAACATCAGTTTTTAAAAAAACTGATGTTGTAAGTAACATTTCACATCAGTTTTTTTAAAGACCGATGTTGTTTTAGAAATTTATTTTTAACATGATGTCTGTTTTTTCAATAAATCCCAAAAATAACCTGCAAATTTTAAAATCAGACCACACAACATATAATTTTCATTCTGTTTTGAAACAGTTTTTACCAGAAAATTCAATAAGAAATTTACTAATTACTATGAATTTAAAACATATTTAATGTTGAGACATGAATTGTAAATTAAGTAAGTAAATATAAACTACAATTACAAGATTGTCTAAACATCCTAAGTTTCATTTTTCACTTTCAAATAGTACTTTGCCCACTGGTTGCGAAGTGCCTTCAATCTTTCTGGTTCCAATGGTCTAGGATCAGTGAAATACTGCATGATATAATAAAACATAAGTTAATAATATATTAGCAATCATAATAATATGAAATTTGGTGAATTAAAAATTACCATTTCCCAATTATTCTGGAAATTTCCTAAGATTATAGTTGACATCCAATGCATGACGTAATACCCACACTCAGTGCTTCCTTTTTGTCTATTACACTAAATACATTATGAAATTTAGATATGCAACGTTCAGTACAAATTAGTCTACACAATACTAAAATATAAGTGAAAACATATTGTTTAAATAACTTACTTTAACAACAATCCACCTAGCAGGAGTCTTGGATTTACTTTGTTGAGTATCGTCAAGTCCTTTCAAAGCACTATTGAATACAAACATAGATTCTTATTGTACATTTAAAATTTTGATTTACCTGACTAATGCTAATGCAAATATATTAAAAAACAACACTGACCTATTAATTATGCCTTTGAGGTAGTTGTCTGGCTTATTATGCAACGAACAAAACCAAATGACAACATTTTCCTTAGGCAAAATAACGACCATTTGCCAATGTGCACTGCAGTGGAGACCAATATATGTTATTATACTATTATACATTATTTAAATTCATTTGTTGAGTTTAAGTTACCCATTCAAGTAGGCTCCTAGGTAAACATCTCGTTTTGAATTTTGCATCCAGTTCTTAATGTAATTTTCTGATTCAAATTGTGATTGGCCAGATCTCTGGATAGACTGTGGCTCGAGGAATCCTATTATTGTTAACACAAAGTAAATTATGCATGAAGGTAAAACAATAAATTAGGTAACTAACAATAATCTAAATTGACTTACAGAATCCACAACTGTATAACAGATATGCTGAGACATTGACCACCATGTGCAATTTCAGACAGATCTTCATGCTTTATGTACAAGGGAAAGTTTTCATTAAATAGGCCAAACAAGGTAGCATCCCACATAACCTGCAATGGCTTCAGAAAAAGCTGTGGAATGGTCAATGTCATTAGATATAGCGGATCATCGACCTCATCATCCGGCCTATCTGCAGGTTTCGCGGGTCTCACAGCTCCCTGTTTATCCAACATAATTAATTGACATAATTTAATCACAGTAAACATTTTAATTGGAAAAATAAGCATTTAATGACACTAAAATACCTGTTCTGATAAACGCTTGACTAGATTGTCGGCCAAGCAAGGAATGTGTTAAGAGCCTGTCCCACGACCTTAACCTCTTTAGTGGGTACAGGAATGGGAGCATCTACATCTCTAATCTCCTCAACACTAACCTTAACTTGATCATGCAGCAAAGGAATGTTGTGAATTGTTGTAGATCCCTCATAAACTCTTCCCAGGGCAACCAGGCGAGAAGGATATTCTTCAATATACAACCCACATTTGTATGAGTCACCGGTGTCTAGATCGTTCCCTGAGGGATCAACACAACTCTCCTTTGTGCTGACACGAGCAGCTGAAGGACCAACATCAGGTTCAGGAGGCAGTGCGAGTCCCTGTGATTGCATTTGGCTGAGGGATAACATTAGCCGTCGAGTGACTTTTTCTGTGATTGAATCCTCTTGTTGGTCCTTGATTTGTTGCGTCAACTGTTGCAGGTATTCGGGAGCAATGGAGGAGGTCCTTGAAGCTGATCCAAAGTATTGTTTGATGGTTATACCGGCTCCTACAGCACGCACACGACCAGGGTGTTCTGGTCGCCCAATGGCAGCAGTCAGTATATCATGACGTCCATGGGTAACAAAGGAACCCTGTGAGGCCTGCTCCTCAAGCGCATCCTGTGAAGAACACATTTATTCTATACTTAATCACACAATAAAAAAAATAATTACAATTATGAATTGAAAGTGACTTACAATCTTGTCAGCAATTTCCTTTGCTGCTTCAGATGTCATGTCACCAGTTTTCTTGGTGCGGGCTAGCTTCCACTTCACGTGTCGTTTGATGGGAGATGGAGGATCAATGACGGTGTCAGTGCTTCCGGATTGAGTTGCTTCCTCTAGTTTTTTCTTTCTCTTCTCATCCATCAACTTTTTTTCTAAATATTCATAACCCCCACGAGACATCACGTGAGGGGCAGTGTTTTGTTTTTGGACAGCTTGTGCTTTTTTTCGAACATTCTGTAAAAATGAAACATTAATGAAACTCATGATTACAATGTATTATAATAAGTTCATTTAAAGTTAAAAAAATGAAAATCCCAAATTAGTTACCTCCCATGAAGGGTCTCTACGGCTCTGGCAAAATTGGGTCCATTTCTCCTTGCTAATGCCGTACATTTTGCATACAGTGTCATCAACACTATCCTTGTCAGCTGCAAGTGCCCATTTCGACGTCAAATCAGACTTAAACTGTCTCCACCGCTCCCCCACAGTCTGAAGTATTTTCTTTTTTGTCCTTAAATCAGATGCTTCAGGGATATCAAATTCAGCCTAACAAAGAGTAAATTAGGTTTTATTAATACTAAATTCAAATATTTGGCTAACAAACAATATGGAACATGAAATAATACATGATACCTGAATATCCTCCCATATCAAATCCTTCTGAGTAATAGGGACATGCTTCCAATTTTCGTATGTGACATCCACCTTATCACGAGCAACGATCCCTAAATATGTTCTAAATTTCTTGCTGTGGGGACCGTCTGCTTTGCCAGTAACAGGATCCACATGGACAAGGGGTCTCTCTGCCCCAACTGGTCTAGTCGCCAATAATCTTAGGCGTGAGGCCTTTCTAGTCCGCTTCAATGGTGGTGACGACGAATGCGATGTTACACCAGTAGAAGGAGGAGGAGGCGGAGGAGAGTTTGACTGTGTAGCCATTTGGCTGTGAAAAAAAAAACATTAATTCACAGGATCAAGAATGCAGGCGGAAAATACATCTCCAACTCACACAATATAATAGCAGCCTCATTTTCCAGTTCGTCTAACTTCACAGGATCAAGAACTTTGCTACATATAGAATTGAATAAAAAGCACAGCCGAGTTATGGCAAGCCTGACTTTGTTAGGCAAAATGTCTCGTATGGCCACCGATAACAATTGTTGCATCAAGACGTGACAATCATGAGACTTTAAGCCTAACAACTTAAGATCCTTCAAATGCACAAGGCTCTTAATATTTGAAGAGTATCCTTGTGGAACTTTGACCCGTCGTAGGCATTGACAAAAACTGAACTTTTCCTTTCTGGATAAAGTATGACAAGCTAGAGGCAAGTATATTTTTTTACCATCAGACCTTGGATGCAACTGCGATCGTATGCCCATGTCAGCTAGATCTTGACGGGTATTTAGACCATCTTTCGTCTTGCCCTGAATATTAAGGAGTGTCCCAATGACACTGTCACATACATTTTTCTCTACATGCATAACATCAATACAATGTCTAACATCTAGATCAGACCAGTACAGAAGATCAAAGAAAATGGACCTTTTCTTCCATATGCAACTCTTACTTTTATCCTTCTTTTGGGTCTTTCCAAATACAGTATTAAGGTGTTCAACCCGCTGGAAGACCTGCTCACCAGTTAACGGTGTCCGCGCAGTTTCGTGCTCTTGACTTCCATTAAAAGCTTTTTTCAATCTTCTGTAAGGGTGATGAGCTTTTAGAAAACGGCGATGTCTAGTGTACACTGTTTTTCTACCATGTTTCAGTTGTATGTAGCTTGTGTCTTCTTCACAGATGGGACATGCAAGATGACCCTTAACACTATAACCGCTCAAATTCCCATATGCTGGAAAGTCATTAATGGTACAAAATAGCATTGCACGCATTTGAAAAGTCTCCTTGCGAAACCCATCAAACACTAAAACCCCCTCATCCCACAACTTTCTCAGGTCTTCAATCAACGGACTTAGATAAACATCAATGTCATTTCCTGGTTGTCTTGGGCCTGATATCATCATAGACAACATCATGTATTTTCGTTTCATACACAACCAAGGAGGCAAATTGTAAATCACTAGCAAAACTGGCCACGAACTGTGTTGCGTGCTTAAACTGCCATATGGATTCATTCCATCAGTGGCTAGTCCAAGCCTAAGATTTCTTGCCTCTTTGCCAAAATCCGGATACAAACGGTCTATCTTCTTCCATTGCAAGGAATCAGCCGGATGACGAAGCATTCCATCACAGTTTCTCTCATTTGCATGCCATGTAAGGTCTTTTGCGTCGTCTCCATTAGCAAACATACGCTTAAACCTTGGAATGATCGGAAGATACCACAACACCTTCGCTGGGGGGCCCTTGTTTGAGTTTTCATCACTACTACACTCCTCATCATCCTTGAGTTTGTACCGTGATACCCCACACCTAGGGCATTTCGACATTTCTTGAAATTGATGTCTGTATAATATGCAATCATTCGGGCAAGCATGAATCTTCTGATACTCCATACCCATGGGACACAATATTTTCTTTGCTTGATAGTAACTTTTAGGCAATGTGTTTTCCTCTGGAAGCATGTCGTGCACTACTTGAAGCAGTGAACTAAAGCTTTTGTCACTCCACCCATATCTGGCTTTGATATTAACCAGACTTAAAACTGCCGACAACAGCGTCAACGAATTCTTGCACCCCGGATACAAAGGTTTCTTTGAATCAGTTTGTAATGTATCATACATAGGGGCATGTGCTTGCTGAAAAGACTCTTGTCCAAGGTCACGAATCATATCCTCCAAGCGATCTCCCATTTCTACATCAAACGGTTCGGATTGTTGCCCACTCTGCATGTCTGTCATTTCACCATGCCATATCCACGTCGTATAATTCCTCTTAATTCCATCACACAACAGATGCTCTCGTATGTCATCCAGTATTTGTCGTCTTCCATTCAAACAATTGATGCAAGGACAATAATATTTTCCATCTTCATCCGGTTGACCTCTTTCTGAAGCAAATTGTAAGAATTGCTCGACGCCTTCCTCATATTCTGGGCTGATGCGACTTTCATTCATCCAACTTCGATCCATCTAAGTAATAACTCGGTCATACTCTCAAAGTTATTCGATGCATGAAAATCTCACTTTTTTATTATAGGTGTGGCCCTATCCCATTTGGGAAGACCGTCTTTTATGGTAGCTTCATACATCAGGGTTAATTCTATTTTGTTAAATTTGACAAAATTTTGGCAGCATTTCGCATTGGTCTCCAAGTACACAACATGAAATCGGTGAAATTAATTTCCCGATAACCAAGTATGCACCCAGAGAACAACTAGAAATGCATTACCGAAATTTCATCAAATTAAACAAAATAATTTTAACCTTAACACATGAATCTACCATAAAAATATCAGTCTCCCCAAACTGTCCAAACGGACAATTCAAGATTAAATACAATGATTAATGCAAACTATCTGCAAGAATCATTGCATCCAATCTCAAACGGGAATCTAAGGTTCACTCATCATGAACACAATTTGTATAGCATATATCAATTGTCATTAATGGCAGTGAACACGTAATAAAAATATTCATTGGTAACAAACATTTGTACCTGTGATGATGAGCAGCACGATCCAAAATGAAAGCAAGAATCAAATAAATAACTGAATGAACACCTATTAAGAAGAATTAATTAACGAAGAGCAGAACGTCAATGCAGGGAGGGAAACAGCTGCAACACACATACATAGTTAAGAAAGATCTTCAACACAGACTATAAATTAAATGTGAGACTAATGAGTTGATAGTAAAATTGCATCATAAACATAAACGACATTATTTTCCTTTTGACCGAATCTGATTGGGCAATGAAGCACTCACTGGTAATAAGGAGGATCTTGTGGGACCCAATGCTGGAAATGGCGGTGTTGGGATGAAAACTTGTCTTGGACAGCACTCTCACAAGTATTTGACGGACAAAAGACAAAGAAAGTTTAGTTTCTTCTCCATCAATGGTCAATGTTCATGTTGGTCTTTTTCCCACTTGCTCCGGTTAATTCCAACAGGAACCTCGTATCCGTAAAATCAGCTCCTAAGATAATGAGGAAACTAAATTTAAAGCTTCCTAGTATTAAATATATTTAATGTTTTAGATATTAAACATACAATCTATTCAATAAATGTTTTTATATTTTGATCAAAATTTTCTTAATTAATATTTAGTTACTTAATCACTAGGATCGGTCTAGTGGTGAATGTTTAGGATGATATACATATAATTTTAAGTTTAAACCTCAGTAGGTCTGACTATTGCACGTACACACAAAAATATTTCATTACTTATGATAAATTCTTATTATAAAAATTATTAAATTAGAATATAGGTAAATAAAATATTAATGAGATTTTAGATTCACATACACAACATTAATAGTTTTTTTTTTTAAGAAAATAGACTAAAACATAATGAATATTAAACGAAATAAGAACTTGGTAAAAAAAATTTAAACGAAATTAGAAACAGTAATACTGCTGTCTCATTTCACAAGAACACTTTTTCAAAGAACTAAAGAATATATCAGCATCATATATACATCCTTCAAATTCTCCACGGGTTTCCTCGGGACGGGGAAGACATATTTTAAGAAGCCAGAGAGAATATATTACAGCATTTTGAACCATTAAACAAATGCAAGTAACTTTTATACTAACAGATTTTCTTTTCCATGTTTTCTCTTTAGTCAGTATCCAAATGCAATAATGAATGATGGCTGAAAGGGTAAAATGAATTATTGGATTATGAGTTATAGTTAAAAGGAAAACGCATTAGGAAATTGAAAAGGAAAAAAGTTATTAAAAGCAATCCAAATATCAATACCAATAGAGACTACAATTGGGTATAATTACCAAAGACAAACAAACATGCAGAGAGACGAAAACACCAACAAATGGAATTCAGATTCAATAAAACAAACAAGATATCGTGACTGATACCAGCTATCAGAATTATAATCCTTTTGACTAATTTAGGCTCCTTAAAAAATTATTTAATTTAATTAATCAAATTAAATCTGTCAACTAAATTATTATGTCATTTTATTTTTCTATTTATTTAATTATTTTTTAATTAATGTTTGAAGGAAAAATAATTAAATAAAATCTTATAAAAACAGACAGATAAATTTTTTATTTTTTTTATAATTAGATATGAAGAAAGTAATCGATGAACAATAATTTTTTTATAAGTAATTTTAATTAACGAGATATTATATCACTACTTGAATGTTTTAACTTCCTAAATTTTCTATTATAAAAAAAAACAACTTAATTATATATTTAATCCTTAAATTTTGAATAATAAAGAGTAAGAGAAAGAGAGCGGATGAAGAATAGCCGCAGTGCAGGGGTGGCATTCTGAGCATCAGGCATGGGGTCGTAGGTTAAAGATAACCGGAGAAAAAGGGGCCCTTAATACGCACCGTTTTGTTCAGATTGTTCTCAGCACAATCGAGTGAGTAGTAGAAAGGAATCAAGGATTGGGGAATTCTAGTTTCAGATTCTTATATGCCAACAATGCGCTCCAGAAAACTCTTCAATTCCTTTTACCGAACCATTTCCTCTTCAAGTTTTCCTCCTCCTCCGGTTGTTTCTTCCCGAAGAGTAGTTGTCACTGGTAACTACTAACTAACTCTCTTTCTCTCACTGCACATTTCATTTTGATGATCTTTTAGGGCTAGGCATGGTGACGCCACAGCAGAGTTTTAGTAGTTTAACTTAAGGAATAAAAGACGGTGCAGTCAATGATATCAAAAGATAACTGAGATTGTTGCTGATTTTGAAAGAAAAAGCAAAAAAAAAAAAAAAAGAGACAGAGGGAAAATGGTAAAACGTACCTACCAGAGAGAAAAGCTCACGACGGTGCCTCCGGAGAGAATGTACATACACGAAGCAAGCAAACGGTTCACACTAGCCACACCACATCACATCTTTACATAACACGAGTTCCCAATTTCCATATCACAGATCACAGTCTATGGCTTCAAAATCAAAATCATTGGAAATGAAAAGAGAAGAAATTAGGGTTGTGTTTTTTGGTCCAGCCAAAAAAGGCCAATAACTTAAAAGCCCGAAATCAGTGCTTAGCAAAGCCCAAAATAAAAAGCAACCAAAGAAAACCACAATAAACGAATTTTACTTTATTAGATTACATAAAAATGAAACCATCAGCAGCAGCCGCATGAGTGCATGGCATCCTCATGATCAACATCATTATTATTATATTTAGATGTACGTTTAACTGTGATTGTCACTCTACACATTAACTTATCTTTATAAATATTTTTTTTTCCAATTATTTCTACACAAACAATCGGCTTGTCATTTTATGGGATTTTGCAACAAAAACTTTTTAAGTGTAAAAAAATATCACTATTGATGAAATCACATGATGCTATTTTTGCTTATAAAGTAGTTAAATATTAATTACAAGTACAAGAATAATTATTATAATCATAGTGCGAATAATTAAATCTTGATTATTGTGATTACGATTTTATAAAGTTCAAACTTAATCACGACAATGACTTCTAGCTAGGTACATGTCATGCACTTTATTGTTATAAATGGGAAAAAAATTAGCGGCACTTTATTATTTTGCTATTTGAAAACGAAATAAACCCAAATTTATTCCCTTTTCCCTGACATCTTAGCTCGAAAGAAAAGTACCCTCAGCTATTTCATAGAAAAACTATAAAAACATCCTCTACCATTTTATCATTTAATTTTAATTATCTTATGACGTTAGTATAGTATTTCAGTATTTCTCCAAATACTCGATGGCAGCATGATCATTGAAAAGGGTCCTAAAGCGTATCGCTTAGCTTAGTCCCTATTTCCACCAATATCATGCGTCCTAAAATTTGTTTAAAAATAATAAAAATATCATTTTTTTTCAAATATAATAATTAAATAATAATATATTGATAATAAATTTTAATTTTTTTACTATATAATTATTTTTACTAACATTCTATAAAAATTCTATAAAAGTTAAACTCTATTATTAAAAACAATTTTTTTTTCAAATTAACTAATATCAAATAATTTATATAAATATGTGTTATATTTAAATGATAATCATGAAATAATAAAATTAAAATTACGAAATTCATTTTAAAAATTTAGTTTAATTTTTAAATGTTTACCTTTTGAATTTATTATTGTTTATTAATTATTATATTTTTTTAATTAAAATATAATTAATAACGCAATATATGATTTTTTTAAAATATATAAATAATTTAAAAAATTATATTAACATCAGTTATTTGAAAACTGATGTCGTTAAGCACTTACAACATCAGTTTTCAAATAACAGATGTTAAAACTGAATTTAGTATGATTTTAACATCGGTTATTTGAAAACCGATGTTGTAAATGCTTAACGACATCAGTTTTTAAATAACTGATGTTAATTTAACATCGGTTATTTGAAAACCGATGTTGTAAGTGCTTAACGACATCAGTTTTTAAATAACTGATGTTAATTTAACATCGGTTATTTGAAAACTGATGTGGTTAAACACTTACAACATCGTTTTTCAAATAACCGATGTTAAAATCATACTAAATTCAGTTTTAACATCTGTTATTTGAAAACCGATGTTGTAAGTGCTTAACGACATCAGTTTTCAAATAACCGATGTTAATAGGACGATGTTAAAACTCATTTTTTTAGTAGTGTATCCATGGAAGATTTCAGTAACCACCACAATGACACCACACTTTCACCCCCAACCCCTCATTCTCGCCATCCCTAACCTACCGCCCCATCTCCACAACAACAAACCCACCAAATCCAAACTCTACATACGCATCCAAACCCTCGACATGTAACCAGACCGAAAATTACACCAGTGCCACAATCCCAAAAAGTTTCAATCGCACCTCTACCCCATAACTTCTAAACCTTAGCTATATGCATTCAAACCCTCATGACATTCATCGCGTCCTCTACAAAACACACCAACCAAAGCAAGAAGTAAAACACAATAGCTAAGAAAAAAAAAATGCTAACAATGCCATTTTTCTAATGCTAAACAAGATCCTTTCATTTCTTTCCACCAAGAACCAATTTTTCCACCTACCCACTATCCAAATGCTTCCTTTCCACCTAAGTGTTGTTTGAGCTTCCTCCCCCATTGTTATACCTCAAAATTCATTGTTTTTCAACCATCGTAGATAATTATGCTCTCTTCCACTATGCATAGGTGCCAAAATATCGAAAGCACAAAAGTATTTTCCACCAAAAAAAGGGTTTTTTTGGCAAAATAAAAAAGTAAAGGTTTTCATGACATGACTCATTTTATTGACTTAGTGCGACAAATGTATATGATACGTGGTTAGTTGGATATTGTTGTGGTGGATGGAGGCGTTACAATGTCACGGTGGATGTTGTGGTTCTAACTTGTAAGTTTTTGGTGAAGAGAGAAAAAATGGCAATAAGGGAAAAGATAGAAAAGAAACGAGAAAAGAAAAAAAAGAAGACAAAATAATCTTAGCTATTCATATTAAAATTATTATATCTAGTGGGCCAAATTTGTTTCTCATGGTGGGAGACCTAACTATCCTTCCCACCTTAGATTCCATCTTGGAATAAGAGAACATGACGATCTAACTAGAGACTTTAGTGCCATTAACTTCTCTTCAGGCAGTAAATTCTTCCATTTATAGTGACTAATAGATATACTTGATATTTCATTATTCAAATTTTAACTAAACGCAACTCAAAAAATAAAAATTGAACCTTTATTTAAATAGACTCGATTCTATTTGGGATAACATTTTTCCAGTCCAACCCAACGAGCCAACGGGTTTAAGGTCTAATCCATTTTACCATCTCTAATTATGGTCATTCCTTGTTCCCACCCTCAACCTAATGAATTATGACCATCTCCGCTCCTTCAATATTATACTCCGTCATCTTAATCAATTATGTATATTAACTATTATTAAATACTCTCTTTGTACTCATATATAGACAAAAAAATTATCTTGTATCTTGGACTCAAATGTAAGTAAATCTAAAATATTTCACTCATATTTAATGATATTATTCCTAAAATACCTTTCATTTTTCAAGACTCTATTTTATTTATGATATCGAGTTCTAATGAAAGATATCTTAGAAATACTTTTTTTTTATTTGAGATTAGTTAAATTAAATGATTTTAATTAACTTTCTTAATCAATGTGAAAGTAATTATTTTTGTTTATATAAGAGTGCAGAGGGAGTATGTTATTTATTTAATTTTTTATTTTAATTAAACAACTTCTATTCTTACTATATTTTTTTTTATTCATTTCTCTTCTTTTTCACCTACCTCTCTCTCTATTTTCTTCCTATCTACCAAACAATTATCAGGGAAGGCTTAGAAGTAAAAATACAAAGGAAAAAAAATTAGGTTTTGCACAAAAAAGAAGGGAAATATGGATTCCTTATATTTGAGACTTTAAATTTGACATGCTGAATACGAACATTATTTTTTAAAATAAGATTTTAGGTATTGGGGGTGGGATGCTTGTTAAAATATAAGAACTATTTTTCTAAATATAAAATACTCAATATTATTCTAATTTTTTAAATAAAATTGTGAGATTCTAGGCATGGGGGAGCCGGGGACGGGTGTTTGTTAAAATATTAGCACTATTTTTCTAAATATAAAATACTTAATATTATTATGTTCATATAAAAAAAGGAAGTGTTAAGGTCTATACGTCAACTAGTTGATCTGGTCCCGGTTTGAGAAATTTTATACCCAAGAATCAAACTGAAGGTGATTGATTTTGATTGGAAATCTTATGATTCGTAGTACTTGACTTTTTCAGGTTATTACAAAAATAGAGGTAATTCCAATAAATTAACCAAAATATATTGAAAGGGTTTACATTATTATTTAGTTATATATTGACATGTGTAATATATAAATTTATTAATTTTTAAAATAATTATTTTGAAAGTAATACTTAACATAAACTTTTATTAGTAAACCTAATAAAAATATTTACATTGAAAATAAATAAAAAGGTACAATATAATTTATTTATACACTTTCGCACAACTTCAACATAGTAATCACTAACGACTCTTCAATCATTTTGAGGTATTTTGGCATGAAAAATTGTTGAGAGAACATTAAAACGAGACATTAAAATAAATATTTTTTATTTTAAAATGTATTATGTCAGTGAAAATATATAAAAAAGTGAGAAGTAGAAATAATTATATAGGATATCACATATAATTTAATTAATTATATTCCGATAATGATATTATTTAAATATCTAAATTTTAATAAATAATTATTTAAGAAATAATAAATTTAACAAAATTTTTATTATTAATTTACGTATAAAATTAGAGATACGATCGACTAGAAGAAAAATTAAGAAACTATTAATTCCCAATCACTACATCAAAACCTTCGTGTGCAAAGGAATCATTTTTCCATTTGCCATTCAACCTTGTTCGTCCCTCCAGATTGAAAGGATTTTTTTTTTCACATTCTCATCCCTTTTCATTAAATAAGTAAAAACTTTATTATTGAATAGTATACATGGAGTACTCTAACCCTTATATAAGGATCTCACATGGTCATATATCAAAGGGAAAGAAAGATACTAGATCCAAGCTCAATACACCAATCAGAAAAAGAACAATGAGTACTGCTCTTTTCGGCTTTAAACCAAGTCCAATATATGACTTTTTTTTTTTAATGGTAGGCGAATAAAGGATATTATATAAATAAGAAGCACAAGAAGTGCAAAGTACATAAAGGGAATCTAGTTAAGCACATATTCAAAATTTAAAATTCAAATTTCTTAGTAATGCCAATAAAAATAAAAATCAAGAAAAAGATAATGATAATTATAGACTCATAATTGATGATAAAAAAAGAATTAACTGAATATTTTGAAAATAATTTAAAAAAAAAATGAGGTCAATTCTTCTCTTGGTTTTGTTTTCTCTTTGCTTCTCTTTGTTTTTTTTTCCTCTTTGCTTCTATTAAGCTTTCTTCGCCTTTACTCCTAGATCTCATTTTTTTAGAGTTCTTTAATCTTAGATTTGCAAAGATGTGTCTATTATATTCTAAGAGATTTGCGTGGAATACCGTGAATAAACCTTTTAGGTCTCACGCCTCAGAAAGTGTTCAACCACGTTCGTGAATCTCGACTTCAGCAACAACAATTGATGGGAACACAAATTTGTTGTGCATATTCCAAATAGACAAGATTATTGTGTGCCAAAAGATATGAAGAACCAAGTAACTTTTTCCTTCATAGCAACTTGCTAAAGGGGATATAATAATCAAAGTTGTTATTAGGTAAGATTCCAAAATTCAATTTGTCATTAGACAAGATAGAAATAAGTAAAGACTATCTTCTATAAAAGAGTAGCATAACATACAATATATATTGCATTAAGGATGTTTAAATCCAAATTGATCTAAAATAAAAATTAAAAATCACTTAAAAAATTGAAAATTGAAACTAACAGGCATTTTTTTTGAATTTTTTTGGATTATTTTTGAATAAATTGATCGATTCGATTTGAATTGAGGTTGCCATTTATAAAATCGAATCAAATAGAAAATATTTATATTTATTTTATATATATATATATATATATATATATATATATATATATATATATATATATATATGATTGAATTATAATCCATTCTAATTGTAATTCATTTTGTTTTCTTTACATCTACAACATAAATATAGAAGATTGAATAATAATTAATTCTAAGTGTAATTTGAGCTTTACTATACTTTGTGTTGAGTTGATCATTAATTTTTAGTTTCTACTTCATATATTAGTAATTTATATAAAAAATCAAAACACATCAAAATTTTAAATGTATATGAATCTAGCAAGTACTATTGGACTACAATGTTTAAATAAGATTTTGAATATTTGGTAGTGTTAGTATCAATTTTTTTTTCATTTAAATAAATATTTTTTAATAAGATAAAATTAAAAATATGAAAAATTGCAAAAAATTAATTCAAATCAAACCGTAAAAAATTGGTTTAATTTGGATTCAATATCGTATTCAAACCAAAATGACATATAATTTTTGTATTTGATTGTTTAGATGCATGTTTAACTAAAATTAAATCAAATTGAACCACAAATACTCTTATCCTACACATATGAGATAATACATACTCCTCTTTTAAACATATTAAATCAGGTTGGTAATTTAGGTTGGTAATCTATCCAGTGCCGTCTTGGACATTTTTGAGGTCCGAAGGAAACTAAAAAAGGGGAGAGAAAGACTAAAGATTGAAGTGAGAGAAGTAGTTGATGGATTTGAGAGGAGTTAGGAAAAGTAAATTTTTGAAGTAGTGAAGGGATGAAGGCGTGAAGCCATTGTGAAGCTTTAATAAATGAAGTTAATAATTTTTTTTTTAAAATTGTGGGTCCCTCAAAATGAGGATTCTGAACCGTATTGATCATCTTGTGCATGTTTACAGCAGCTAGTAAATCTATCTAGAATGACGAGTCACATAAAGCAAATAATCTTTTACTCCAAAAAAAATAATGAGACATTAATAATTTACTAATTTAATACTATATTCAAAGCATTAAATTTATGAAAAAAGAATCTCTACGAACAATTGGAATATTATTGATGAATAGAATAAATCCACAGACCTAGACATGATTGTCGCGACTAGTGCTGACTTTGTTTTGTACCCGCTCACTGCCCAAGCACACGGGCGCGTGGATTACTCTGCATTTTCAGACCACTCAATGTTAACACAATTAACAAAATGAGACGATCATGACAGAACAACCTTTACAAATAATACAAACAAAAAGGAAAAAAAATAACACGTGAAATTAATTATATGGGCAAATCCATGGATTTAACTTGAACGAGTTTCGATCTTTTCGAACAGTAAAAGAGTGTTTTGTGCTGTGAGTCAATGCTTAATTATCTTTTTTCTTCTTCTTTTTCAGTTAGTATATGAGTGGAAGATTGAAGAATAAAAATAGGTACATTAAGATCTGGGTTTTATACTTGCATAGTTGTATTATTAGTGCAACTACAACAGTGTTGGAATGATTGGATGATCGAAAATTCGTGTGAAGTACCTTTTGTAGTGCGCTAAATCATCTTACACTACATATTCACTATTCCTATTTTTTTTTTTTTGACGTTTTCCCACATTTCTCATCATCCACGTTAAGAAAGACATAATCGGGAATAGCTTAAATTATTCATTTCATCATTATAATTGACAATATTTTAGGTACTATTTTCAAAAAAGAAAAAGTAAATTTTAATGTTTGAACTCTTGTTTTTGTTGAATGTAGATTTCTGTCTTCTTTCATTGTTAACACTGGCAAAGTATGGTTGATAAGTGATAATGACACGACTCATAAATATGTGGCTAGAATTATATTGGTTAAATAATTATTTGATTTCTATTGGAGATACAGGAATCAATATGAAAAAGAAACTAGCTAGACTTTTAGTCCTTGTATCACTTTTATTAATACAAAATGATGATTATATTACTTTTTTTTTCTTTAATTTCACCAATAATAATATTAGTAATGACAAGCACATATAGGTTGTAAGCATTTAAGGGAGTCTAACTTAATTGGTTGAACAAATAAATTATTATAAATTTTTTGATATTATCTTTAATTATTTAAAATAAAAAAATATAGGTTATCATTGACACGGATCATATAGGTGGCGATGCCTCCTTTGCAAGCGATTGTGATGAACAAGTAAACTAAAAAGAAAAATAGTCCCAAAAGATATTTGTATTGATAAGAAATGCTAACAACAAATTTTTAACACATATTTAACGAGTTTTTCTTATGATTGAATGAAATTTTTTGGAAATCATAATTGTTTTAATCCCACTTATTATTTAATGACTCTCATAATTTTGTAATTTTTAATAAATTATAATCAAGGATAGATTTCAAACGTTTTCAAATACATTTAAACTAAAATACCAGGTATAATTGCCTAAAATGGTGTTTGTCCACGTTGGGCCACTAGTTGGCTATTTAACTATCAATTCGACTCATTTACACATAACTCGGCTAATCTTATATATATATATATATATATATATATATATATATATATCTTTAATTGCACCCTCCTTGCTTTGATTTTTGCTCTTATCTTCTAGGCAACTTCAGTTAAGCTTATCATATTCTTGAAACTCCCATCTTAATCGCTTTGTTGATCGTTCCTAGTTTTTCGATCCCATGTAGAGTGAAGACTCCTCTTGAAACTTCTGTCAAATAGTAACCGTTTAATGATAATGAAATCGGGTAGTTCAAAATAACTTTGAATTTATTTTGCTATACCATCATTCTTATAATTCGACAACAAATTTGTCTACCAACTTTATCATATTGACTAACAAGATTCGGCTAAAAAATATTTTGAGTAATAACACTTGTGTGTTGACGAATATATCAAATCCTTCAATCACCAAGTCTACCCCATGTTCTACAATAACACACATACACATTTAACGATTTTTCCGTCAATAGAGATGAGATCATTATCCTTATAGTTGACATTAGCTTCAAAGGGTGCAATCATATTTAACAAGGTGAGAGACTTGTTTTACACTTGAGTGTCATAGATGTCAATGGCATCAAGAGAGAATTCCTTCGGATCATGCATGTCAACACCTCAACTAGTTCCTTTTAATCTTGCAAAATTCGTTTATCAAAACCTTTATAGTTTTGCTTCTGTTGAACTTTTTGCATCCTTCAATGCTTTTAACCCTCAAAAGTACATACATAGAATGGGCATCTTAGCTTGAGCCACTGCTTCCATCCTTCAAAATTAATCTGAAGCACTAATCACTATAGTATTGAAACTTATGCTTTTTTGAAGAATTTAGTTTTAAAAATTTAAACTTTATTATTATTATTATTATTATTATTATTCTCTCTCCATACATTAATTATTTAAGGATATTTTTAGAAAATATATTTAGACTTTCAGAAAAATTTAATGCTAATAATTTAATTAATCAAACTTTCTTAATTAATATGTATGAATTAGTTAATAATGTCTTATAATTAGGAAATGAGGAAATACTGATTTACTCAATTCAAATTTTCAATCAAAACACCATTACAAAATTGTTAAAAAAAATATAGCAAAAATAAATTTGTTAAAAAAAAATCCTATAATAGATAATATTTTTAAAATTTATTCTTTAACAAAAATTAAATGATACCATTTGATCCTATAGATAAGACTTTTATTGTTCTTCACTTGTTCTACCTAGCTAATTTTCTTTATTTTCTAATAATTTTAATAAATCCTCATTTTTCTACTTTACAAATTATAAAAATTTACAAATTCTAAAACTAGAGTAGAAAATATATTGATACATTACATAAATAATTTTAATTTACATCTTTACTTTAAAAATGATTTTTGTTATATAGAACAAAAATCGTAACATGAAAAAAAGATTATCATTATGATTGAATAAATTACTATTCACAATTTTATGATTAAAACACACTCTTATAATGCAAAAACTTGCTATTATAATTATTCTCATTAGAGGGTCCTAGTTGGCAATGGTCTGCTTGAGCAAATTTGGAAAGCAGAACTGGAGTCTGGGGATCCCCTCTTTCTTTTTTCAAAAATAATTTTTGAACACCTAAAATACTATAGATTAAAGAGAAATAATATAAATATAACAAATGACATGATATAAAATAATGATACACAATTCAGTTATAATTTTGCTTGATATTGAACAAACCACTCATAATATTAAATATCTTAATAACAATTCTCATTTTTTTTATGTCTTTTTCTATCACATCGTAAATTCTATCATAAGGTATATTTTTTATATATATTAGATAACATATTAGATGTTTATCAAATATTTTCTTATAATATATTAAAAAGAAGAAAATAAAGAGCAATAATTAAGTGTTTTAAAAATAAATAGTTAAAAAATCACTGGTATTATTTTATTTTTTTCTTGTGATAAGTAATGACTAGAGTCCTTTCTTCGAGTGAGACTCGTCGCTTTCTGCGGCAAAATCCCTTGAATGGTAGCGCAAGTGTGAGCCGTGAAGGTATGGGGTTAGTGGTTTCTCCGGTTTTGTTGGGGAGCACAAACAATCTTCATGCTGGGTTTCAGCCATGCCATTAAGCCCAGATGAATTTACTTGTGCTAAGACAATTGGTCTCATAATATATACGTCATTTTTGCAAGGGCTTGTTGAATTTGACCCTTTGGAGGCCGAGAAGCCCAGAACTTGGTATAACATGCATGAATATGTCGCTGACCACTCATAGCTTTTGGATATACTTGTTATTCGTTATCTGCTTCAGAAAGAGTGAACTATTCAGCATGCATGTCTTTCTCCATGCAATTTTTGCGGAACGTGCTTTTGTTGGCAGGTTTGTGCAGGAGCTATACGTACACGGTTAGGCTCGAGTCTTCATTTTCATTCTGATTTATAGGGATACGTCTAGGCAGGGTATACGTTATGGGGGGAAAAGTTTAAGGACAGGAAAATTAAATTACCTATGTCATAGAACGACATCTGAAATTTCAAAGACGCGGCTTAATTTGGATGATTGAACCATGATAAATTCAAGAATATCTAGTTATATACGTTGATTTATTATTGGTTAAATATAACTCAACCTCACTCAAATATCAAGACAGCTGTCAGAGTTATACATAAATACGCGGTTGAGAAACATTCTCTTACACATGATATAAATTATCAAATGATATGGCTGATTGAAATGTTTTTTTTTTTTTTTATCAAATGATGTTTTTTTTATGATTATCTAATGATGGCATAAATATGGTTATAGTCCCTATATTAAGTTTTAGTTTTGGTCTTTGTTTTTTTTTATTTATTCATTTCATCCCTAAAAATATAAAACTATTATTTATAGTATTTATTGTCACATGACACTCATTGACCACTCCTATGTTTAATGAAAAGTCAAGTAATCATCCTAAGTGATACTTATAAGTATTATTAGATTTAATTAAATAAATGTTTAGTCTTTTTGTTCTTTCCTATTAGTCTGTTGATAGCTAACTGGAATAAAAAAAAAGTTAAGGTCGGACCAGTTGATAGCTAACAGGAATAAAAGAAAAGCTAAATTGTAGGGAATAATTCTGATATCTTTTTATTTCATCATTACCCCTTTTTATAGCCATTTCATACAAGATATTTTTCTAAGTTGTTATAACAGAATTTTGAAATTGCATAACCACACAGGTATCAAGTAAAACATGGAAAAAGTGTTAAGCGCGAAGTAGAAGGAATTCTAGAATCTGCTATCGGGCTTGCAGCTCCCCTGGTCCTTATACGAACTCATTGAGGTACTTGGGCCTGTGTGTGTTGCGTTTTGGTCTGTTATTGCCTCTGCTATTTGTAGTCATGATTTCCTCTTGGTTGGAATTATTGCCTGATGTTGTTATCTGTGTGATATCTGGTACTGCTGTTAGTGTGTTGCTATCATCTGCATGGTTTTTTTTTTATCGAAAAAAATATATGAATATTTCATTATGTAAATAGTGATGAAGTACCAGAGGTACTTTGTACATAGATAGGACCATGTCCCTAAAAATATGGTCTATATTTACTTCTAAGATTGTTAGGGGTAAAAACATGGTCTACATAGATATGAATATTTCATTATGTAAATATAAATGGTGTAAGGGTATTCCGTAAAAACATGGTCTATATTTACTTCTAAGATTGTTAGGGGTAAAAATGACCATGTCCCTATGGCATAGCCTTATATTATTTATATTTACATATAAGGAAAAAAAAACAGTAAAATCTGAAGGACAAATAGTTAAGAAAGTTGTTCATTAGCTGCAAATATCCTTCCCTCCTCAAGTGCAAGCTTCTTGCATAGCCGCTCTTGGTGCTCAGAAAATCCCAAAAACAAATCCCTCTTATTACTAGTTATTTTGAATTCTTAGTTCCTGAATGTACAACCTTCAAATTGTTGCTCGTTCCCCTCTTTCTTTTCTGCAAAAAAGAAAATCAAATGCTGTCAAAACATGGATGAAGTCCTAAGAAAATCAATATCAAAGAAAACATGGATGAAATCACAATTAAAAAGCCCAACTACCTATCTTTCAGAGTCCTTTGGTTAATTTGTCTTGTCTTCTTATGTGGTGGGGTTTTGTTTAATAATATTATACTTTTGCCTTCCAAAAAAAACTTATGACTGATCCTCTTTTCATTAATCCAATTTTGTATGTTATTGTATAAAAGATCATGGGTTCTCCACCTGCCTCCACTACTCCTTCTCCTCCTTGTCCTCCTCCTACTTCGGACGCATCGGCTTCGACGTTTGTCGTGAAGCGGACTCGCAAAGCGTCACGTTTACGATCGTTGTCCACTAGACCACCTGGTGTTGAGAGACCAGTGGCGCATGTTGATCCTGCTACAGGGAAGGCCGACGGTTCCCACAAGAAGAAATTAAGAACATATTTGGAGATTGTGACACGTGATAAGGTTGACATCACCTACAAGAACTGTAAGGAGGTCCCTACTGTTCAGAAGGACCTGATTTGGGAGGATATTCAGGTATTTCTCTTTTCTTATTTGATTGTGTGTAATTAATAGCAAAAAAATTTCATTATTGTAACAAATAAACTTTGTTTCATGTTGTCAGGCGAAAATTGATATCCCAGAGGCTTCTGACAGTAAGACAAAAAGGAAGTTAATACAGACCGTGGGGGAGAGATGGAGGCAGTTTAAATCAGACCTCACGAGAAAATGGGCCCTTGCAGCCGATCAGGACGGTGTCGAGGACACTGTCTGTGACAAATACGGCATCAGCAAGGAAAAGTGGACCCAGTTTTGCCAGACTCGCAGAGACCCTTCTTGGGAGGTATGTTCCTTTGCCATTTAAGTTGTTTTTCATATTAAACATGATGTTGTTATACTTCATTCTACCCATTTCAAACATTATTGTTTAATTTTTTCAGGATGTGCACATCAAGGCACAGGCCATCCAGAAGCAGAATACTGTCCCCCACGTTTTGTCTCGTGGGGGTTATGATTATTTGGAGCAGAAGCTCCTGGCTGAGAAGACCAAGAAGAAGCTGCACAGTCAGGAAGCGTTGATGGCGCCATCGACCCTCCATCCCCGGTCAGACGCCACGTGAAGTGGAAGATGGCCCGCACGAAGAAGACAGGGGAGATGACGACTGAGGCCGCAAAGGAAATCGCTGAGAAGATTGTAAGTCATTTTCAACTAACCATTACAATTATGTTTGAATATTTTGAGAATGCCATGTACCACTATGTGTTTTCTGTGCAGGATTCGTTTGAGGAGCAGGGCACACAGGGATCGTTCATCCCCCATGGAAGTCAGGATGTTCTGGCCGCTGCTATTGGACGTCCAGAGCACCCTGAACGTGTCCGTGCTGCTGGAGTCGGTGTCACCATCAAGCAATACTTTGGATCAGCTCCACGGACATCCCGCATCGCTTCCTCCCTATCTCCTGACGAATTATAGCAGCTGACTCAGCAGATCAGGGACCAGCTAAAGGAGTCCATCACAGAGAAAGTGACGAGGCAGGTGATGGCATCCTTCAGCCAACTTCAGTCACAGATACAATCTCAGGCACCTTCTGAGCCTCTGGTTGGTCCTTGTCCCTCTGGTTCTCGGGTGAGCACAAAGGGGAGTTGTGTTGATCCCTCAGGAAACAATCCTGAGACGGGTGACTCTGACAGGTACGGCTTGTACATAGAAGCAGATCCTGCCCACCTGGTTGTCGTGGGGAGAGTTTATGAGGGATTCACTCTTGTTCATAATCCTGCCCGCCTGGTTGCCGTGGGGAGAGTTTATGAGGGATCGACTCTTGTTCATAACACTCCTTTGTTGCCTGGCCAAGTAAAGGTGAGTGTGGACGAGGTTAAAGATGCAGATGCTCCCGTTCTTGTATCCACTGCTGAGGTTTTCTTAGTGGGGCAGACACTTCACACTTTCCTTGCTTGGCCGACACATCTGATCAAGTCTTTATCACACGAGGTACTTATTGTCCTTACTATATGTTTCTTCTTTTTAAATTAATTCATTAAGCGTGTTTCAAATTTGGCTATTTAACTTTAAATTTGGCCAAAACCACCTCTGAAACCCGATCCGGAGGTCGATGATCCGCTTTATCTGATGACATTGACCATCCCAGAGTTTTTCTTGAGGCCTTATCAGGTTAGATGGGATGCCACCATGTTCGGGATCGTTAATCCAGATTTCCCCCTGTACATAAAGCACGAAGACCTCTCCGAAATCGCACACGGTGGTCAATGTCTCGGCATATCAGTGTTACGGTTGTGGATTCTATAAGTCTTTATATAAAAGGCTTTTATTTACTTAAGTTATGGATTTCAATTCATAAATATTTAACTTTCACTCAACATAAACAGGCATCTCACTGAAACATGTATGCGAGCAGGAAATTCTGATATCTATGGATTCCTCGAGCCTCAGTCCATTCAGAGGTCTGGGCAATCGCAGTTTGAATCTGAAAGTTACATAAAGAGTTGGATGCAGAGTTCACAACGCGATGTGTATCTTGGAGCCTACCTAAATGAGTAAGTCACAAAATAACAAAATTTAATTAATGTTTACTAATGTACTAACCCATTTTAGGTTCCACTGCAGCGGACATTGGCAGATGGTGGTCATCCTGCCCAAGGAACACTTAGTTGTCTAGTTTTGTTCATTGCATAACAGGCCAGACAACTACCTTAAGGGGATTATTAATAGGTTAGTGTTCTTTTCAATACATTTGCATTGTAATACCTCAACGTACAACACCAGTTTTTAATTGTTACTCATATGGAACAGTGCTATCAAGGGTCTTGATGATGCTCTACAGCCTAAATCAAAAGCTCCTGCTAGGTGGATTGTCGTCAAGGTACGTTATTTACATAAAACTTCGACTTATATATATTTCTTTATGTGTCTGTACACTAGTTGTTTAATTAATATCCAAATTTCATTATGTATTTAGTGTAATAGACAAAAAGGAACTACTGAGTGCGGCTACTATGTCATGCACTGGATGTCCACCATCATTTTAGGAAGTTTTAGAAATAATTGGGAAGCGATAAGTTTATTTCAAAGAAAATCGATTTATTTATAATTTGTATTACATTATTAACTTAATATGATTTATTTAATCATGCAGTATTTTAACGACCCTAGACCATTGGAGCCTGAGAGATTAAAAGCATTGCGGATTCAGTGAGCACAGTTTTATCTCTGAGTTAGAGATCAGGCCTAGGATTTAGGGACATTTTTTAACATTTTGTACATTTTCTATGTAACATGAACATTGAATTCATTTGTTGATTGGTCTTTATAATATATAAATCAATTATTTGATGTTTATTATCATTAAAACTGCTTGAAAGCAGAATAGAATGTTTATTTGTTGTGAATTGGGCCTCCTGAAATTGCATTTGACAAGTACAATTTTGGGTTTATTGTAAAAACAGAAAGTATATATAAAAAAAATATTTGAAAACAACATTGGTTATAATATCATAACCAACATCGGTTATAATAGAAAACTGATGTTAACGTTTGTATATTAACATCAGTTATTTGTGTATAACCGATGTCAGCGTTTGTATTTTAACATCGGTTATTTGTAGATAACCGATGTCAACTAGTCTACATTAACATCGATTAGTTATAAATAACCGATATGAATATTTGAATATTAACATCGGTTATTTATAATTAACCGATGTTATACACAAAGAACTACACCAAATAAGTGTATGCATCATCAACGTTGACATCGGTTTTCTAGAAAAACCGATGTTAAGGGCATATATTAACATCGGTTTTTCTAGAAAACCGATGTTAAACTAACATATTAACATCGATTTTACTGGAAAACCGATGTCAACGTTCATCATGCGTACACTTTTTTTGTTGTTGTTCATTGTGTTTAACATCGGTAATTTAGAGAACCGATGTTGTCATATGTATGTTAACATCGGTTATTTATAATTAACCGATGTTATACACAAAGAACTACACTAAATAAGTGTATGCATCATCAACGTTGACATCGGTTTTCTAGAAAAACCGATGTTAAGGGCATATATTAAAATCGGTTTTTCTAGAAAACCGATGTTAAACTAACATATTAACATCGGTTTTACTGGAAAACCGATGTCAACGTTCATCATGCGTACACTTTTTTTGTTGTTGTTCATTGTGTTTAGCATCGGTTATTTAGAGAACCGATGTTGTCATATGCATGTTAATATCGGTTCTCCAAAACCGATGTTAACATTCATACATTCAACATCGTCACTTTCAACATCGATTTTAGAACCGATGCAGAATGTTCTAAATAACTGATGTGATAGTATATTTTCTAATAGTGCAAACACACAATTGGTTGGATGAATTTATTCTTAGTCAAACAAAGGTTGATGGTAGTGAGGATATATTAAATGCTTGTGCTACAGCTAAGAGTTACATATACAACATGAGAATTGAGTTTATAAACACTTTCTTACCTGTTGGTAATTAAATTAATCACGATTTGAATCCTCGGCTGCAGTCACAAAGAGTTGGCAACCATTACAATTAGACATCAATAATGTCATTTTGAATGGTGATCTCTTTGAACCAGTACATGGATCTACCATTAGGATCGATATCAAGTTGAGGGGGGAGAACTTGGTATTCAAGCTTAATTAAAAAAATTCATCTAAGGACTTAAACAGACTTATAGGCAAATGGTTCTTCTTTTTTTTTTACATTGTTTTCCTAAATTCTGGTTTTAATTAAGGCATCCAAATCAAATCAAATCAAATTCTATTTTTTGGTATAATTACTTATCTATGTGGATGATATAATCATTGCAACAAGTGTAAATAATCCTGTAATCAACAAAGTTTTCCGGCTCAAATTACAGCAACTATTGAGAACATAATATACTTTCTTGGTACCTTGCCTATTCCACCAAGGCATAGAAGAAATATACTCTAATCTTTACTTGAAGAAATAGGCTTTATGGAACCTAATATTTGAAATTGAATGTAATTAACGATGGTAACTAGCTTGTTACCAGACATTTCTCAATATATATAGAAGACACATTAGGCAATTACTCACCTTCTTTAGGCCTGATATATATCTGTTTTGCGATAAATAAACTAAGCCAATTTTTGGCAGCCCTTAGGACCAGTCATTTGGATGCAGTTCATCATCTACGTACTAAGATATTTAAAGTCCACCTTTGGTCAAGGGATATTATTCTCAACTAATTCGATCCACCCTCCAACTATTATCTTGATGTTATGTGGCAATCAAGTTGCCATCTTTATAACGTCAAGTCCTTCATTTCGTGAAAGCTATAAACACATATTGATCGTCACTTTGTGAAGCAAAAAGTACAAAATGACCCCATAAGCCTTGCTCAGACAAAATAGATATTACATATTCTTATTCTAATTATAATTGTTGGAAATTAAAATAAAAGTAGGAGTATCACATGACATTTTAAGATTTAAATAAAATAAAAAAAAATAGAAAATTATACATAAGAAAAACATTTAAAACAATAACTACATATGCATATTACTAATGAATTTAGGTAGAATTAATCTTTAAAAAGTATGTATTAAAAGGGAATACATTCTTAAAAATATAAAGAATATATGAATAATTAGTTTAAAATAATATAAGTTAATAACATGTATCACCTTTTAAAAAGACCAAATTAAGAAATTAAAGTACTCTTAAAAGTATATATTTTATATTAATATTGGAGAGTGAATATATCTTAAAAGTGTATTTTCTGAATGATCAAAATAGGGTAGAGAAAGAGTCTTTCAAAACAAAAAAGGGTAGAGAAAGACAGAGAACGAAGCGAAAGATGGACGTGCCTTTTTCTTCCCCAATATAACATGCACGCTCATCATATTGTTTTACTCTCGATACACATCCAACCCTTTAAATTATACATCATAGCTGCTCAAGTTCTTATCCGAAGATTGAAGGATTAATTAATTCAATGTCAAAATGGATTGAGGAAGCTTCCTTGTAATTTCTCATATACTTGATGCTAGACAAACGCATTAAATTATAATGGATATCACCATGCTCTGCGAAAGGGTACATAATTGATTTTCATGAAAGACTTTATAATTTATGTTACGACAGAGATCATCATATATGCACACAAAAAAAATATATCATAGGTCACACATCACGACCCTTCAACAAAAAAAAAGTAATAATCGAGAGCTTTTTTTACTAATTGAGTATAAACCCTCAAATAAAAGAAAAACTAACGTTTTCAAAGATACATCATTTTTTTATAGCCGCAAATACATCATTTGTAACAGCAAAGATATATCAATTTTAATTTTTACGGTTATGTAATTATGTGTATGCACAATTACAAATAGATATGCCTTTGAAACATTTAAGAATAGGGATGAACAGACTAGAGCCGAATCAAAATTAATTTGATTTGATAAGAAATTACTCAATTTGAAATTTAACTAAAATTTAATATAATTTTTTTTTTAGTTTGAACTTGAGAAAATTTGACTCAACTCGCTAATTTGATTTAATTTTAAATTATAATTATTTACACGATTTTATATATTTATTTTATATAAAATAAAATTAATATTAAATCAATTAAAAAATAATATAATAATTTTTAGTTCAAACTTGTCTCAATTTAATTCGCAATAACTTGATTCACCTCCTCAGATTTAATTTAAAATTATAAATATTTTACTTATTTTTATTTATTTACTTTATGCAAAAAAAATAAAATTAATATGAAATCAATTAAAAAATTAACTATAAGAATTTAATAATATAAAATATATTGTTTAATATATATGCGATTTACACATTTCTCAATTACAAAATGGAAACTTGCTTTTGTTGTGTTTTATGACTATGAAAAATATAGTTAGTTGTACTCACAAAAATGAAGGTTGCAATCTAGGTTCTAAGATTATGGGTAGAGAGCTCGAGCTTGGGAGGAGAGAAAAATGTAAACAAAGGAGATTGAAATGTTGATGGAGGGATAAGAGAAGAGATGAGTAAATGAGAAGGGGTTACAACAGAGAGCTTAAGGGTGAGGGTGTTTCAGAGAGGTTAGGGAAGATAGTTTGAGGGTGGGGGTGCTCATGGGTAACATTGTTTTAGGAGAGGGGAGTGGAAAGAAAAAGGAAGGATAAGGGGTTAATTTTCAAATGTAAGAGTGTCTGGAGCCACTGTAGGGAGTGTCAATAACAACCCCAAAACAAAATGTTAGGAGACTTACTAAAAAAATAGGAATAAGTTAATTATCTTTTATTTATTCTAGAAAAAAATAGAAATATTACCTATCTTTTTATTTATCTATATCTAGAAAATAGCAATAAGTTGGTGTTATATTGTTGCGATGATATTACTGCAAAAATGGTGATATGCAAGCGCACACAGCAAGAATGCTAAGAACAGAGGTGGTAAAGAAAGAGCAAAACAACAAGAATATTATCGTGGTTCAGGGTAATTTGAGACCCCTACATCCACACTGTAGCCGATTCTTTCTTCATTACTTGATCACAACTGCACAACATACAACAGCAAGACTTCTAGGGAAGTTTACAATAGCCTCTCCTCACTTGCACTCAGAGTTTTGTATTTGATCACAATGAATCTAAAGAATATGTCCTACAAAAATTACATCAACTGAGACTTATATACACCAATTCTAGTTACAAAAAAAGGGTATCACACAGCTAATAGGTTTACAACAGATTTCTGTTACAAGACTAGAGCTTAGCTAATTAACTATTGTTGATCCATCTTCGTAATAGTTGGTTATGCTTTTATATTTGTCTATCTTTCTCTTTTTAATTATTTATCTCATTTTTAGGAAAAAGATTATTTAGAGGGGTGCTATGGGCTGAGCCCATCATATCTATAAATAGAAATACTAAAGTAGCGAGGAGGCATTTAGATTAGTAAACCTTGCGAGGATAGAGCAACAACTCTATTGTAAAAGGAAAAACTATTTGGAGGAGAAGTTATCTCCTATGCTAAAAAATTATTCTTTTCCCTTTTTTCAACTTTTTGGATTTTTGTTGAGAATCAAACTCAAGGAAGAAGGAGTGAGGAGTGTATGAGCACGAGAATGGCATCATAAAGGCTAGACATTGTTGAGTCTCGAATCAGAATTGTAGAGTCCACTCTCAAAAATCGAGAGACTCTGCTTCGATCTCATGGGACAATAGTTAGTGAACATACAACTTACTAAGTTGAATTCTCTAATTATTAGTGTTAAAGAAATAACCCAAGCTTTAGTAGTCTTTGCTCGAAGATAAGGAAGGGGTCCAAGGGAAACAACAACAATAAAGGGTCATGATGACAACAATGAAGGAGTTCCTAAGTACACAATAGATAACAATGAAGAACTTAGACTTGCAGCAAAAAGGATAGAATTGCCATCTTTCCATGGTGAAGACCCATGGTGGGTGTCCATAGCTAAGACCTATTTTGTTTTCCAGGCAACTCCCCGTGAAATGCGGATTCAACTTGCTCAAATATCAATGGAAGGTCCTATTTGACATTAGTTCAAAGTTCACAAGGAATCATATCCAAGTCTTTTATTTTTTTTGTCCTCAGTCAGAGACCACGAGTGTTTCTCAATCCATTAGATCAGGGACTAATTTTGCCCACGGTCAGTGACTATCACCTAAGAGAATTTTGCACACTGAGGGAATCGAACATAACTCTTTTGCTAAATAAATCGTTCACCCACATGTGAACACAACGGGATCTTACACCACAGCATCAATCCTATGGGTTATTAGATCCAAGTCTGGATTGGGAAAGGTTTAAAAGAGTCATATTTGATCCATATGGAGAACAATATGAGGGAAATCCTTTCTTCCAACTCAAGGTTCTTTAACAAACAAGCACGATGGATGAATATGTGGAGGATTTCGAATTGCTACTGTTAATATCGCATCAATATATTCCTTTCATCCCGAAAGGACTACAGTTTTAGCATTTCAAAAAAATTCTAAAATGACTGATATTCTCACTTTTTAATGTAATATTAATTTCTTTTTTCCTAATTTGCCCCCACATAAATTAGTACATCAATCTTAATGAATTTTGAGTATTGTGTATGTTAATTGTTCAACCACCACAATTAATCACTGACTTATGCTCCTTGAAAATTGGTTACTGTAATATTAGATGGAGCTTAAACGTTGATTGGTTGAAACCAATTGTGTAGGATTGTGAAATAATGCTTTTTTTATTTTTACCAAAACAAAATAGGAAAGACAATGGGGTATTTGGCATTTGTAGCTGATTAATCTTAATGCTCTTTCTCAATTGAGGAATTAATGTTAGCTAAACGTAATAGTAATGGAGAGAATAATGGAGTAACGGTTGAGAATCCACTAGATGCATTGAGAGATGTAACAAAATGATTGTATTGGCAGCAAGTAAAAGTAATGCATTCATTGAGAGAATGGGGTTATTCTGGTATAATTGTATCAAAAAGTGGTATATTTATTGTTCTTAATCTATGTGTAAAAACCTTAAACTGCAGTCATTTTGAGGAGTATATGTTTCTTTTTAGGGGGCTTGAAGGAAGAATTGAAGTAGGAAGTAGCTGCCAATCAATAGGTACAAAATCATTTCGCTGTCTAGACTTATGGAAAAGAAGCTCAACCAAAAAGAAGGCAAAAAATGGGGGTTAAAGATGTAGGAGCATGGGAATGAGCCGAAGCTCTTCAATGATGAATAATTCAGGGCAGGGATCAACCCCATACGGAAGCTTATCTTCAAGAAATTGGAGACAAGATTTTGCTTCTCCAAATTCGAATTATAATGAGGAGGAAAGGAATGAGAACGGAAGTCAAGGACAAGATAAAAGAAGTGCCAATGTGAAAGGGGCCATTTAAGGGGACAAGTATCAAGAGCTTATGTAGAGACGAAGGAACCTTTTAACACTGTTTCAAATGTGTACAGAATTACAGCCCAACATACCATGTTATGACTAACATCTCAGGTCAATTATTTTGGAAAGAGATCAATTGGAGATAGATAGAGATTTTGTCTTATCTATGGAAGGAAGTGAAAAGCATGAAAAAGGTTGAAAACGCTACTTAAAATTTCGGTAGTGTTACAAACTAAATTTCATACTTCCACGGTGAGAACAAGGTTGTTTCTGCTGATAAGGTATTGTTAGGAATAAGTTAACTATTTTTTATTTATCCTAAAAAAAATAAAAAATATTAGCTATCTTTTTATTTATCTTGGAAAATTAGGAAATACGTTAGTTATATACTTTTGGAGGTGATCCACTTAAACCAATAGTAAGTTTAAAAGGTTATCCACTTAATAACTTTTGGAGATGACCTCTATTTTCCAGTTCTTAGTCTCTATCGTCCAGTTAGCACTTTGAAATGACCTTCCATCTTCTTATCCCTAACCAATTATCCATAACTGGGAAGCTCTCTCACGAACAGTCTTATGACTGTTTTTGATGCATTATTTCTCTCAGGCAAACAGAGCAATCGCTCTGTTAGTTGCCCTCGATGCCAAGTTGTTGAATCATCATTCTTGCCATGTTTGTTGCTTCGCCGTCGTTGGCCAGTCCATTGTGCTACCGTCGTCACTCAGAAAGGCAACCAGCTAGTGTTAGGAAACAAACAGCAGACCAGCAACGCACCATTGGAGACGCAGCAGCAGACCAGCGACCCTAACGCAGGAGCAACCCACTCAAGCACCTTGATCATTGTCGCCATTTCCATTTTTCTGCTTTTCTGTTAGTTTATTTTCGCATTCTAGCACCTTCAGCACCCTTGGCTAGTGCCTATATATAAGGGATGCTTATTATGTAATGAAGGAAGCAGAAAATAATAGTTTCTTCGCTAACCTTTCTTCTTTGGAGGATCCTAGGCCTCCAATGCTAGGAAACAACTGAGCTGTTTTTTAGTTTATAACATTCAGTCTGCTACGAATGGAAAATCCGTCAATACACACTCTTGTTCATGATTTGTTGATAACGGACTTTTTTTAAGTTGATGTCTTAATGTAAATTGTATATTGGCTCTAATTGGAATGATAAGTCCACGTGTTTTTTTAAGTTGATTGTCGACCAAATTCTGAAAATAAAATAAATCGTTAAACTTGAAATTTTATTCATAACATAGTCAAAATAGTAGTAAACTTGCTTCTTGTTTCAGTCGATGGAAAGTAACAAGTGAAAACCATCAGATCTTGGAATCAAATACTCGCTCCATTATAACGATAATAATGAGTTTATCTAACGAATTCTTTGACGGCTATATAAAGTGGATGTTCGACCCTTAGTGCAAAAATTACACAAGCTACTTAGGTGCAACGATGGACATCTTTGAGGAACTTGGGTAAGCGAAAAGAGAGGGTTCAACGAAGCTAGTTCCACCAGTAGTTCTTAGACCGGCGTGAAGGTTTGTAATCACCGGATTACATTGGCAATAACAGCATCAGAAGTCTAATATATAAAATCCATGATTCTTTTTATGTTTTAAAATGAATCTTGTTATTCAGTGTCCTTAAATCATTAGTTAAGAAACTAAAAAAATCATTTGTTGCATAAATCATAGATGTGCACACAAAAATTATGAACAGCACAATTTTTCACCTTACAAAAGTATTTACTTCTTTAATCAATACCCTTAGTACACACCTGTTAGCATTTTCCTTTAAAAATTAAGGTGATTACTACCACTCATTACCTTAAACGTAGATACAAGCAATTATAAATTTATAACCAGAAATCTTGATTTATAAAACCATACAAGCCAATCACTTGTGTAGTGTGAAATAAGAAATTTGAGGAGATGTAGCCACCGCTAAGACTGCTAAAATACTACAGCAGGAAAGCAGCCAAGGAATTGCCCTATATAGACCAAAATGGCAAGGTAATGTTTCAGAATTTATGGGAGGGAACAAATACATGTTTAATACATTAAATTAATTTAACAAGGTACTCTAGCTCCGCAGAACAAACAGGGGGCAACCACGGAAAAAGAGGAATAAGGAGCAGACACACCCAGAACTATCAGAAAAAACATCTACTGAAGAAACAGAAAGATACGTTTCCCATACCATGCACTCTAATTTAAAAGTAAGCATCTAACATGGCCACATGAACGGAACGGCAGTAAAGAGAAATGCAAAATTAGGTGTAAATAATCCCTAGTGTCTTGGATAAGTTTGTAGACTCAAGTCTTACAAATTTAAGAAAATTAGCATACCATAACCAAAACAAAAGAAGGCATTACTGAAACTCTCCAATCACAGACAAAAAAAGATGGCACACCACTCAGTCTCCCTTCTTCCTAAAGGAGCATCCCTCGGTTAGCCTTGCCCGACCGCCTGTCGGCTGGCACAAGACGGTCTGGCAATTTCCGCATACAACAACAGTCTGAGAGTGGCTAAAGACAGTGGTTCTGCAGACAAATTCATCACTCGAGTGTTAAAAATACACAATCAAATTCATACAATTCAAGCTATTTTCCAATCAAAATCAATAAAAGGGGAAAAAAGACAATTCAACTTACATGTTGAAGCAACCCTGGCACTTAACATCCTGCAAAAGAGGAAAACATGTATAAACAAAACCAATTTAGGCAAATATTAAAAATCCAAAATGGAAATAATTAGCCATATAAGAAAATAATATAAAAATTATGGATTGAGCAAATTTCTGAGGAAAGGCATATATATATATATATATATGATGATACCATGAAGAAAGAGTTTGGTGACTGAACAAGACGCTTGAGCTTGTGTTTCCTCTTCTCAAGCTCAGCCGGGGGATTTAGCAAATCAATATCATTTTGAAGA
This sequence comes from Glycine soja, assembly GCF_004193775.1. NCBI lineage: Eukaryota > Viridiplantae > Streptophyta > Magnoliopsida > Fabales > Fabaceae > Glycine > Glycine soja. Next base: position 35,622,140 of record NC_041020.1, on the reverse strand, counting down.
ACCTATCAAACCCATAAGCACAAAAAATAATCGTTATTCATCAAACGTAGCCGCTCTTATAAGCGAAACGCAGCAACAAATGTAAAAACTAAATTCCATCGTAGTCACAGAAAATCAAAATACAACTCAATAAATCGCATCATCGTCACAGAAAAACAAAAAGTTCCGACCTTTCATTCTGATGCGAAACGCAGCAACAAAATATAACGTAAAATTAAAAAAAAAAATTGCAACAGCTTCTTCTATCTTTATAACAAGTTTTCTCTAACAAATAAACATAGGAAAATAGAAGATGGGAACAAAGGCAAAACATGTTCAGATCTGAAACGATGAAAGAGGGACTCACCATGTTGGGCGAAGAATTTGGAGGAGCTAAAAACCCTAGAGAAGGAAGACAGTGTGAGTTGCGGCGGGAGAAGGAGAGAATAAGGGTTACTATTTAGTCAAATACTTAAATAGTTATATATATGAAATAGGGTGTGCCCAGAAAATGGTTGTCAGGCCCGGCCCAAAAGTCGGTGTTGGATGGGGTTCTTCTTACGAAAGAAAAGCAAATGATTTCTAAATTAAAATTAAATCAAATTCTAACCTTTGTGAGAGAAAATATTTTTTTCACTAAAAAAGTGAATTTTTTTGGAGTGGAAAATGAATGAATTAAGATATATGGAAATTTGAAAAAACTAAAATTATTTTTAAAACATTAGGTCTTGTTTGAAATGATTGTGAGTGTCTAGTTTTCGATTTTCAAATACAAATTTCAAGACAAAATACGTTCGACAAAAATGAAGTCAAATTGGTTTTTAATTCAATTTTAAATAGTTGCACATTCATTATCAAAATCAAGAAAAAAGATTTTGAGAAATTGGTTTTTAGTTTTAAAAAATACATTTTAACCACCATTATCATGACACCACCACAATTCCCTCACCATTGCTGCCATTGCCACCACATTGTCCATGTCACTACCTCCATAGCCAACATTCTACCACAACCATTATTACCACCACCATTCCACTACAACTACTATAGTCTTCACCGTTCCACTATCATTGTCATTGCCACTGCACCTCACCTTTGTTGCCATCAGTCCACTACCATTATGTCGTCTCCATCTTTGTAGTTGTCGTCATTGTCATTATTCCATCTCACCATCATCCATAATTTTTAAAATCAAATTGATGATTGACCCGGTCAAGGCATTTGGTCATTTGGTGAATGACCCGGTCTTTATTAAAAAAGAATTAAAACTATATACCTAACCTTAATTGATCCACATGATCCAATATGTGTTTCTCCCTTGGGTGTGACTCAGCCAGGTTAGTGGATCACCAGTTTAACTGCAAATTCGATCGAGTCATACTGGGTTGCACCAGGTTCAATGCATGGTTGATCAAATAGGCAACTTGACTTGCCTAAACCTTCAGGTTGCAGTCAAACCTGTTCGATCGACTAGGTCGATCTGGGTTTTAAAACTTTGGTATTACCATTCCAATATTATCATTCTCACTCTATTACCTCTGTCACCGCCATTATTTCATAGTAGAGTAAGATAAGATAAAACACTTAAGTCATTTTATTTATTTTTAATTTGTAACATCTTTTTAAAAATTAAAAATAATGAATAAATCAAAACTCAAAATTAAAATTGATTTTGATTTCTAAACATTTAAAAACTACAAATGAGAAACCATCTAAATGGGGCCTAGGTTATGGTGTCATATATTAATTTTTTAAGTTTCAGGGTTAAGGACAAGATATGAGAAAATAATACTCTAAGTTTTGCTGCATGATATTGGATTTATGCTTTATGTTTACGCATATTTTTATTATTATTAAAAAAAGTTTGATTATCAATTATAAATTGTGTGTGTAATATTTTTTTACGGAAATTAATTATCACCAAAGTTAGTTAATAAATAATTCAGACTAATGCTATGGCAAAAAATATATATAGACACCTTAACCGACATCATAAACATTTTATTAACATACATACACTTCTCTTACTTAATTTCCCCTCTTCTTATGACATTATGTGACTATCATACATACACTTCTCTCACTTCTCCTTATTTCTCTCCCTAAAGAGGTGTTTTATATAGAAGTCATATAGTACTCGTAGTCGCACTCAATCTCATTAAATAAGTATTTATCCTATCTATTGTGAATACTTTTTGGGGATATCCATATGATATGAATAGAATTATCATCCCTAATAGAGAAGATTATTACAATATAATAAAAAGGTTGAAAATTTTAACCACAAGTATAATTAAGGAAAAAAATTTTATAAACTCATTTTCATTAAAATTTAATATAATTAAAAGATGTATTTATAGTTTATTTTTAAAAATCATTACAAGATTTATTTATAATAGTAATATTAGAAAAATGTTGATAAAGTGAAGAATTTCCTTCATAACCAACTCTTACACACATTATATGTCTAAATCCTATTTTTTAAATGTAAAAATGTTGAAAAATATCTTTGTAAAGATGCAACCAGTTACATGTTTTAATTTATATGTTCTCTCTTATTTTTAAAAGTGGTTTACTTGGGTCTATTTTTTAGAAACTATGACTCTTTTTGTTATTGAAAGGTAGATGACTGGTTGGATAGTTTTTAGGAGTTGTTATCCACCATTATAAGCATGAATTAATTAGAGATATTTGATTGGGTCAAGTAATAGTGAACTCTCATTTTCTCATACATCTCTCATTTTCTCCCTTTATAATATATTAGATTAGATTATGACTCGTGGGATATAGAATATACAAAGTGTGAGAGATTTTTTGTTTGAATTTCTAATATAGTTATGCATTACGTGATTATTGACATAAATGTCTTATCTCCACTACTAAAAAAGGCGTTTTTTACGACGTACATTCTAAGGTGGTTCTAATGAACCGTTTTAGAATGTGTCGTGGTGACATTACTATAATAAAGGTAAAGAGAATGATAGTGTTTTTTACTCATCGTCTTTGTAGGGATAGAGATGCAATGACAATTTTGTAAATTGCAAGTGTACAAAGGCAATTCTACACAGAGAACCATCGTGGTTTGCATTGATATAGTATGCTTTTTGTCCTTCATCACTTGCGTAGGTGAAGCTAGCAGCCCTGACTAACGACTCACCCTATCGTCGAACTCGTCAGTGACATCGTCGCGCCTTTTTCCATTGCACTCCGTCAATAGTGTGTCCCGTGTCAGGCCGGCGTCATGGGCAGACCGTACTGTGGAGCACTCAGTGAGTTCGTGCCCTAAGCTTTGTCCCTGTCAGCTTTGTCGTGTTCGAAGCTCTTTGGTGTTCGAAGGTAAGGTGTGCCCTGACAATGTGCAACCTTGAATAGGCATTTTGAATTCAATCCTGCATATATAAGTGTGGTGTTTGTTCCCCAACATAAGCATGCTACATTTCGATCCTTCATTTTTGTAGTTCTTCTCATCAATTGTTTATTTTCCCTCGATATATTGTTATGTTTTCTTTTAATTGTGTTCATATCCTCCTTTCTTTTCTTTTTGTTGTAGAAAATAAGAGCATGCTTTGAAGGGTCATCGACATTTCTAATTGTAGACCTTGAATGGCAGTGAGGTATGAGTTTAAACTGTATCTGCGTACTTGAGTGGAAACAACTTGATTTGTTTATTTTTTTTGCTAAAAACCGGGTTGTGAAGTGTATCTTGTTAGCAATATAATTGTGTTAGTAATTTGTTGTTAGTGGCAACTTAAATATTGTCAATATGTTCTCAATATCCTTGTTCTTGGCATCCTGCATGGTAATCCACACAAATTAGTATATTGGAACTAGACAGGTGATTTTAGCATATATGTATGTAGCATTCAAAATGCCTAACTCAAAAACCCAAATAAATCATGTCACTGCATTAGCTGTCCCTTGGAACCATTTGTTCTCAACCTCTCTAGGAGTTTTAGTAGCAACCAAGACCCATTCCATGTAAATTATGCCACCTTTTGACTAGTAACATAGCCTCACTGATAAAATTTCTTCAAACTAGGTTATAAAAATCATTTCCTTGAATATAGTAAAATCTTACTCTTTCCTGAAATACTACCAATCAATAACTTACCTCCACAAAACCACCTCCAAAGTTCACCCCATTTCCAAAATTGTAAGAGCGACACAAGTGGCCATTGAGGTAGAAAGAGTTGAACTGTGTTAAAACATACACTTTTCTGATGCCATTCTTGATGCAATTGCTCATAGGAATATCTATGATTCTATAACACCCTGCAATTGGAACCTGCAAACATGATGAAAGTATTAATAACCTTGCATGAAGGAAATGCAATTAGTAGAACCCCCTTAACACCCACTAATTGTCCTCAGTTAGCATTTACTCTAAATTTAAAACAAACCACTCAAACTATTTATAGTAATGAAATGAAACCTCAAAAGAAAATCATATATATTGATAAACCATACCACTTGCTTAGCTCTTGTGCTAGTAAGAGGAAAGAGTCGAGTTCCAGCCCCTTCACCCAATATGATAATAGCTACATTTTTTGGGTTTGCTTTTGGATTCTGACAAATGGGTCCATGGAATACTTGAAATCAAAATACAAATGCAGCATTACGATTTAGCATCCCAAAGGACCAACAAAACTAAGCAACAAACTAAACACACATAACCGCACAACAATGGTCCTAGTTTTACTCTATATTTACACAAATTCGTGGCAGTGAAACCTTTTCAATAAATGAAAAAGAGAATAAAAACTTTGAAAGATAAAGTTAAGTTAACTACTTGCCTGTTTAATTTCAGTGAACTTAGCAATCAGTTCTTCAGGAATAGACCAGTTGAAGACATCAAAATTTTCCTTGATCCTAGCTTCATCAGAGGTCTTTGGCAGAACATTGTCCCATTTGTATGCCCCACTAAAGGGATACTTGTGCAGGTGTTTTCCCCAGTTTCTCAGCAACAAAATTGATAACAAGATTCTTAAGCATATCATTGTTGAGAAATCCTTTGATCCTAATGGAGAAAATCCCTTAAAAAAAGAAATTTATCATAATAGATAATTAGTAGTTAGAACAATGGTTTTTGAGATGCCACCATTTGAATATGTACAAAAATCATCATTTTGTTGTAGAAAAGTTTATGGGAAAAAATTGTCTTTTTGTTCTTGTACCTTTGATCAAACTTAGTCCAAGTTTCTATAATTTCAAATCAATGACATCTTCCTCCAACTTTTAAAAATACTTGACTTTTATCCCTCCAATATGTTATTTTGTCATCGATAGAGTTAGTGGAGAGGGACTTAAGTAACATATTTGTAGAAGTTAGAGGATTGATTTTATCGATTAGAAAAGACAGAAACTAAACAAAGTTTGACCTAAAGTATAAATACTAAAAACATTTTTTTTCAAAGTTTATGAAAAGGGGAACAAATAATTTCATCATGAACCCTCAAAGAATATGTACTAACAACTCAATCTAATTGCATGAATGTAAAGATAAAATCACTTTATGTGCTATACATACAGATAGGTGAATTTCTTTAGATGCACAAAATTCATGCAACTTTAGTTGTTGCCATTGTGGGTGGCATTCCACTTGGTTAACAGTAGGAGGCACTCCTGCTATATCCCACAAATCTTGAGGCTTCTTTGAAGAGAAATTGGTCACTCCAATGGCTTTTGCCTTGCCTGAGTCATAGAGTTCCTCCATTGCTCTCCATGTGCTTGGTATGTCATGTTGTATAACATTTTCTGGTTTTACTCCAACTGCTCCATTTTCAACATTAAGAAACATCACAATTTTTAGAAGAGTTAGAAGACAATAAAACCGAAGTTTGGAGGTGATCCACAAGTCCTCACGCTTCACAACACCATCTTCAAAAAATTCTTGAGTAGAACTAATCTATAGAAACCAACTTTCTATAATCAAACAAAATAAGGCATTTAACCTACCAAAGCAAAATGAATTTTCAGTAAATGGACTAAATTCTAATTTGCAAGTAAGCATATATGCTAAGAGATATCATAAGTAACTCTTTACCATATAATAAAATTCATAAGCTTTGTAGTACTAGCAGTGAGCCAGTGAGCAAAGGGTGGTGACACAAACAAAAAATAAATAAAGAAAATAAAAGGTATGATTTGTTATTATATGCTCTAGTACCATATAATTATGATTCATTATTATCGAATTACCTCTGGTTGATTGAAATAGGATTCAACACAGTCGATATGCATGTACCCCCAAATATGATCATTCTTCTTATTGAAACATGATTTAATAATATATATGTATAGTTCTTATTTCTCATACTAACAAGTGACTCACTTGATAACTTTCCTATATAATTTTAACCTTTCAAATATGATCTAATAATCTATAGTTTTAGTTATTATTTTTCACAAAAGACTATAATCATTTGATACATTATTTCATATATATATATATATACACACACACACACAGAGGTTTCCTGCAGTTGGAATTTTGACAGTTTTTCACGCAGTCTTCTCATGAAGATCAAACAAAACATATTTTAATTCATAGGTTAGACATAAAATAAACACACAAAATATCAACTTTCTGATCTTCATTTAGTGGTCCAGATTTGCAACTGCGTGAATGCAGCAAATCCAATTCCTACATACACACACATCAGAAAATGTTTTGCATGTAGTTATTATTGTTACCAATGGCTCTTTGTTAACGTCTGGTGAATAAACAGCTTGTGCAAAGCTAGGCTTGAAAGTAGTACCTTTAAACTCTTGTGTGATTGAACAGTACAAAATCTCATGTTAAAACTTCCCCTTGTGTTCTCACCCCAGAATCCAGAAGAAGTTCTGTTTCTAGATCCAATTCCCTTAGTGACTAGATTAGTAGTGACATTCATGGTTGCAAAAGTTGCATCCATGACTCTCTCAAGTGAAACCGTATTCATCACAAAAAATCCCCACACTCTTAACATTGGGAATGTGTTGAGATCAGCGGGCAACAAGTTTGCAGATTTGCAAGTGGCTTGAATAAAAAACTAATGAGGTCAATGTATATCTATAAAGATGTGTGGTGAGTGAGGTGGTGCATATGAGATTCAATGTTAGCGAGAATTTTGGGGGTTGAGATCTATTGGCAAACAAATAACATCAAACAATTCCTTTCAAGGATCACAACTATAAAGAATTATTTTTGTCTTATAGCAGGACTGAAACCTTCTATGGCAAATGTTTTGTGTCTTGTTTACTTGACCAGCTGTTAGCAAGTAAAATTACCAGTATTATCTTAGATGTAGAGTGTCTCGTGATGGATATACATATTTCATGGACTTCAGAATATGATTGTGTTGCTTTGTGACAATACATATGAAGCATTTTTTTATCATTGTTATACAATTAATTACTATGAAGAGCTCTTTTAAGTTTTCAAAATTGAAAACACATTGACAAACAGTGGCTAATGACTTTAAATAAATCTTCAACATTAATGACTTCAATGAGTGACATATACTAAATGTGGATTGTTGTCAAGAGTGACCAACAAGACAATACTATTCATAACCTAAACTCTGATTCATGGTGCAAGTCAAAATTACACTCTAGAAACTGTATTTATATAGTATTGTGGCTACTAATTACTTAGGGTAAGAAACTACAAATGACAGAGATGACCAAACAATCTCTTTTCTCAAACTGTTAATCAGAATGTGTCTATGTTCAAGGGTTCCTTCTCAAATTTGTTTGCATCATATTTATATGCAGCCATATCTCTAGTTTTCACAGTTTGGTGGAAGAGTTTGTGTATGTAAAATTATTTAAACAAAAATATCCACAAAACCCAGTAAAAGAAAGAATGAAGAAAGAAAACTATAACACTCAGAGAACCATAACCATAAGTTTGAGAAACTGAGGACTTGCTTGGCTTGACAAAATGTTTTCTGTTTCCATTAACTAGGTAGCTATTGATGTTGTCTTGAATGACATTAGGTAGCTATTCACAAAGCATTGTAGTTGCACATTATATTGTTGGCTGAAAGTAGGTTGAATACTACTACACCTTAGAGAAAGACGACGATTCTCAATCAATGTTTTATTGTATGCCTATGATCAGTATCATCCTTTGGACAGGCATCATTTATGACATTTGTATTATATTGTCTTACTTTTTTTTGGACAATAGTGTTTAATTGCAAATGTCATCCACTTGTGAAATAACGAGCGGTATAAGTTCTTGTTTCCAATTCAACAACCATAACTGAATTTGTTGTTGTCTATATTCATTTTTGTTTAAAACATTAACACAATGATATATGACTGATTTACTATGTTACCTATTCATATTGATGGTTGTTGTTGGATGTAGGTACTACTATTTGACTTCCATAGGATAGGACAGACGTTGTTATCTCGTTGTTGGTTGACTAACGATAAACTCATACAATTTTCACTCCCATCACCACACTCATAGTTATTATTACAAATATCTTTCGAGCTATGTATGTCATTATCTCACTTTTGTGGATATTACATTTTTTCGTATATGATTATTGTGCATTATTTCAATTATGTGCATCCTGAGTGAGCCTTAGTTTCCCGTTTAAAATTCAATACAATGATTAATACAGATAGTTTGGATTAATCATTGTATTGGATCTTGAATTGTCCATTTGGACAATTTGGGAACTCTCAATTTTTTATTTCATTCATAGATACAGCTTAAATATGTTGTGTTATATTTGATTAAATTTCGGTTTAATGCATTTCACTTTGTTCTCCGGGTGCATACTTGAACGTGGTCAATTGATGTCACCACTTTCATTTCGTGTACTTAGAGACCAATGCGAAATGCTGCTGAAATTTATTCAAATTTACCATAACGTACTTAAGTTCTACATATGAATGACTTAAAAAAGAGAGTTCCTGAATAGGATAAGACCACACCTTTTTGAAATTCAAAGTGTGAGATTATCATGCATGCGGGATAACATAGGCGGTATCACAACACACAAAACATGGACCAAAGTTGGATGAAAGCACCTCGCATAAGCGACGAGTATGAAACGGAGGTTGAAGATTTCTTGCAATTTGTGCAAAAAAATGCATCGGAATTAGATGGTAAATATTTCTGCCCTTGTGTTACATGTCTGAATGGGAGACGTCAGTCATTGAATGACATCAAATCACATGTTATATATGTGATGGGTTTTGTCCGACTTACACAAATTGGATATGGCATGGTGAATTGTCACACATGTCCACAACCCCTCACATTGAGTCGGTTCATCTACAAACCACAGATCGTATGGAAGACATGATACGTGATCTTGGCCAAGAGGGTTTTCGGCATGCTCATGCACCTTATTATGAAAAATTATAAACAGATTCCAAGAAGCCATTGTATTTAGGATGCACAACCTTCACTTGGTTATCGACAATGCTAGCTTTGGTGAACTTGAAGGCAAGATTTGGGTGGAGTGACAAAAGTTTCATTGAGTTGCTTGCATTATTGAAAAATATGCTTCCTAATAATAACATCTTACCCAAGAGTCACTACGAGGCAAAGAAGATATTATGTCCTGTGGGTCTGGAGTATGAGAAAATTCATGCATGTCGTAATGATTGTATTCTGTACAAAAATGAATTTGCGGAATTGCGCAACTGCCCCACATGTGGGGTATCACGCTACAAAGTCAATGATGGCACCAGATGCAGTGATGACGTAACCTCAAACAATCATCCGACAAAGGTTTTTTGGTATCTACCTATAATACCAAGGTTTAAGAGATTGTTTGGTAGTGCAGACGATTCAAAAAACCTTACGTGGCATGCAGATGGTAGAATAAAAGATGGGTTGCTCCGACATCCAGCTGATTCTCCACAATGGAAGACAATTGATCGCTTGAATCCAGAATTTGGTGAGGATCCAAGAAATCTAAGGCTTGGTCTTGCTTCAGACGGAATGAATCCTTTTGGTAACTTGAGCACTAGCCATAGTTCATGGCCTGTTTTGCTAATGATTTACAACCTTCCTCCTTGGTTGTGCATGAAGCGCAAATACATTATGTTGTCTATGATCATAGTGGGTCTAAGGCAGCCAGGAAATGATATTGATGTGTATTTGACTCACTTGATTGAAGACATGAGAAAATTGTTGGTAGACGGGGTTGATGTGTATGATGGGAATGTTCAACAAACATTCAGGTTAAGTGCAATGATATTTTGCAACATTAATGACTTTCCGACTTATGGGAATTTGAGCGGATGTAGTGTGAAAGGACACCATGCATGCCCTATTTGTGAGAAAAATACGAGTTACATTCAACTAAAACATGGAAATAAGACAGTATATACAAGACATCGAAGATTTTTGAAACCTTATCACCCGTATCGCTGATTGAAGAAAGCATTTGATGGACACAATGAGATTGAAAGTATGCCTAAACCCTTAGCTGGACACGAAGTTTATGATCGGGTGAAAGACATCGTAACTATCTTTGGTAAAACACAAAAAAGGGATGCGACTGTGAAGAAAATTTGGAAGAAAAGGTCAATATTCTTTGATCTTCCTTACTAGTGCGATCTACATGGGCGACATTGTCTGGACGTTATGCATGTTGAGAAAAATGTCTGTGATAGTTTGATTGGCACCCTTCTTAACATTAAGGGGAAAACTAAGGATGATTTGAAAAGTCGTCAAGATTTGGTTGACATGGGTATACGATACCAATTGCATCCAGTTTCACGAGGTAGTGAACATATTTGCCCCCAACATGTCACTAAATGTCAACGACAGAGAAAAAAAGTTTGTGTCAATGTCTCAAAAATGTTAAAGTCCCACAAGGATACTCTTCAAATATCAAAAATCTTGTTTTAGTGAAGGATTTGAAATTGGTTGGCTTAAAATCTCATGATTGTCACGTGTTAATGCAACAACTGTTGCCAGTGGCTATTCATGGTATATTGCATGAAAAGGTTAGGCTTTCCATAACTCGATTGTGCTTTTTCTTTAATGTTATCTGTAGCAAGGTTATTGACCTTCAACAGTTGGATAATTTGGAGAATGAGGTTGTCATCATCCTACGTGAATTGGAGATGTATTTTCCCCTGACATTTTTTGACATTATGATTCACTTAATTGTTCATCTTGTAGGGAAGATCCGGTTATGTGGGCCCATGTTTTTACATTGGATGTATCTGGTTGAGCGCTACATGAAGGTGTTGAAAGGTTACACAAAGAATCAATATCGACGTAAAGCAAGCATTGTTTAAAGATACGTTGCTGAAAAAGCTATTGAATTTTGTTCTGAGTATCTAAATACAGCTACACCAATTGGGATTCCTCAAAGTCGTCATGACTCCATGATTCAAGGTAAGGGTACACGAGGATTCAATGTTGTAACCATGGATGGTCAGCAGTTATCACAAGCTTGTCTCTACGTACTAAACAACACAACAGAGGTGATCTTATACATAAATGCTCACAAAAAACATGTGATAGATACTCACCGAAAAATGAACAAGATGAGGGTGTTGCAAGAGCACAATAGAACTTTCATCAATTGGTTTAGACAAACAATCTTCGTAGATGACAGTGCTTCGAAGACATTAAGCTTGTTAGCTCTTGGTCCAAATCTCAATGTTCCAACTTGAAAGGGATATGATATCAATCACTATTCTTTCTACACAAAGTCATGGGATGAAAAAAGTTGTGTGCAAAATAGTGGGGTGAGTGTTGACGGTGATTCGGATCACTTTTCTAGTGCTTCTGATAAAAATCCGAGTCAAGCGTCCATGTCTTACTATGGAGTCATTGAAGATATTTGGGAGCTTGATTATGGTGAATTTAGAGTGTATGTCTTTAGGTGTCAGTGGGTTAATGAAAATATCGGAGTACATAAAGATAAAATGGGTTTTACTTTAGTAAATCGTCAAAAAGGTTGGTAACAACGACGACCCATTCATTATGGCAGCTCAAGCTAGACAAGTGTTTTATGTCCAAGACCCATGTGACTCAAGATGGTCAGTAGTTCTACAAGGGAGAACAATTTGTATTGGTGACCATAGTGATGGTTCAACACTTGATGTCAATGACATGCCGCCTTTTGCTCAACAAATGCCTTTCATAAATGGTGAAGATCAGGACGATGATGTACATGCAAATCGTAATGATCATGATGAAGGCTTATTGGAGAATATTTCTACATAATTATGCATCAACAAAGTAATGTATATAACACATGACATAATTGAATAACATTTATATATTCCTTTATTTACAAGTTAATGCTTATATGTTGTTTATAGAATTAATTATGTCCTAACTCAAATTTTTTTACTTGCACAGACTGATGGCAACACCCCCAAGGTCCCCGACCCATTCAAATATTCCTTCGGAGGCTCTGTCTAAGAGGACTAGACAATCCACCCGGCTCAGAAGGTTGACTGTGTGAAGCTTGGATCAGGCATGACTGACGGTTAATGTGAATCCTGCCCCTAGGAGAGGATCAGGCCCCTATAAAGAAAAGTTTCATAGTTATTTGGGGGTTGTAGCGCGGGAAAAGATTCCTATAGTCCACTCCAATTGGAATGTTGTACCAAAATCTTTAAAGAACCTAATATGGGATGACATTCTAATAAGTGCATATTTAAGTTGATATTTGTATGCAACTTTGTTTAATTATATTGCAAATATGATTATTCACTAACTGTTACTTATAATTTTCATTCGGAGGCTAAATTTAACATCCCTGAAGGTGACAATGCCAAAAAGAAAGTCATGTCAATAGTCGCTACTAGATGGCACTAATTAAAATCCTCGCTGACGACAAAATATGTTTATGCAGACAATGAGGGTCAACAAAAAGATAATCCTTCTGTTAAGTATGGTATTGATGCAGCAACTTGGGTTGAATTTGCAAAAATCCGCCAAATCCCTAATTGGCAGGTTTGTTTAACAAATTTAGCCACTTTTCAAATGTATGACTTATCAATTTTTTATTTTCTTATATGAAAGCAAATGGTTTGTTATTTTGCTAAGGAATACGGAAAAAGGCCCAGGAAATACAAAAATACAATGATTGTCCCCACTTACTGTCTCGTGGGGGTTATGATCTGCTTGAAAAGAAACTAATGGACAAGAAAAGAAAGACACAAGAACAGCAAGCTGAGTTTACTGAAAATTCATCAGTGAATGTTGACCCACCATCCCCCGTTTCATCACATGTTTAAAATATTTGATCAAAGAAAACATAAATATAAATAATTCAATATAATGAAGTTAATAATAAAGTATTGATGAATTAAGTTAAAATAATTTAATTTATTTTATTGCAATTATACATATAAAACATGGTGAATAAGATTGACAATAACCTAATGTATAATTTATATAGGATTTTATATGAAGAAATATGTGATGGATTATATTTTAAAGTTTAACAAAATGAAAACTTTAGTTACAATATATTTAGTATAACAAAGATACTTAAGTTTCAATTTTATGTTGCATTTTTCTATCAATTAGAAAATTACAAATCAATATTGAAAGTTATACAATAAAGAAATAATATGCTAATAAATACTGAAAATTTATATAGAAATATATACTAGAAAATAACATATCTAGAAAGACCAATTTTATTACTAGAAATTTGGAAACAAGCATACCTAATACATGATGTATTTAATTTATTTTTTTAAAATAGAAACCCATAATATGATTAACTAATTATCCACAATTTCATAGTGTTCTATTAAATTTTATTTAAGGTTATTATTCTTTTACAACATTAAAGGTTATTTTTTAATTCCATAATAAAATTATTTTGAGAGCCATTATAATTCTAATTATATCTATGTTTAATAATAAATAAAAAAATAAAAAAATTTGGAAATTATTTTTTTAGCAATTTTAGTTAGAAAGATATAAAATATTTTTATTATTAACACTAATAAACAAAAATTTAGGTGAATTTCGTTGGTATATTTTTATTAACAAAATAATTTTTTTTCAATGATTTAATATTCTTACTATTTTTTATTAATACAATAATTTTATTTTATTAATATAATATAAGCATACAATAGAATTTGCTTATTTAAATGTATATCATACATTAATAGAATGTCAATATTTGACTCCTATGTTGAAATATTTTCCACTGAAATAGTTAAACTTTATCCAATCACCATCAATCAAATTACAATATTTTAGAAAAAATTTCAAACCGTACTTAAAATAACTTGAGGAGTTATAAAAAAAGTTTCGTTATCACCCTTCACATTCATTCATACACGTGCATTTCACATCATTCCATCACACTAATAAAATATTAATTCTAATAAACTTCAATTTCTTCTCTTCTTGTACTCACGCCATTTTTTTTTCAACACCTAAAAGCATCACTCATCTAATTCACTCTTCACCTTTTTCTTATCTCACTCATCCTGTATTATTGTAAAGATAGTAATTACCATTTTGAATATTAAACGTAATCAACATAAAAAAATATATTTTAAAGTCAAGATATAAAATAAAAGTCAAATTATTGAATTTTTTCGTTGCTCAAAATGAGAAAAGCTAAAATATATATTTATTTATATTATATTATTAAACAAAAAATATGAATATATAGAAAAAAACTTGAAAAATAACCATTAGAACCAAAAAAATAAAATAACAGAAAGAACAAAAGATTATGCGTGTTCCAACAACAACAAACACTATCCGCACTGAATAAGAGGCATTAATATTTATGAAATGGAATGAAGTTGTAGAAGAAATATAAGTGTTTTTCCTTTGCATAAGAAATAGAAATAATATTGCATGAAATTATTTGAAAAATGACAAAAATCTACACGAAAATCAATAATAAAAAAACACAAACCAAAGTGTATATAGAACCCAAACCAAATTCATTTACAAAATATAAAACCAGGATAACAATTGCAATTGAAAAAAAAAACTCACATAAATTGTAAGTAATGCAACACTTCTACAAACACAATTAAGAGAAGAGGGTATCAAGAAATACGAGAAGATTAAACAAATAAAAAAAATCTTTAAAATTAAATTTATCAAAAATTATTTACCTGTACCCTAGATGTCGCTAAGGTTGAAATCATGTACTAATGTAGGAGAGAAATGCAGAAATTGTGAGAACCTTTGTCTCTTTTATTTTGAATTCCAAACCTAGCATAAAAGGTTTAATTTTATTAAAAATAAACTCAATTGTATTGTAAGTAATGTAATACTTCTACAAATACAATTAATAGAAGAAAAAGATAGGAAGAAAGGTGAAAAGATAACACAAATCAAGAAATTCTTTAAAATCAAATTTATCAAAAAAAGAATATTTACGTGCACCGAAGATCCTACTAAGGTTGAAATCGTGCACTAATGCGGGGGAGAAATGGAGGGATCCCGGGAGCCTTCATCTCTTTTTGAAGATCAAACCTAACATAAAAAAGTTTTTATTAAAAAGGAAATAGTGAGAAACCAAAAGCTACCATAATTTTTATATTTATATGAGGTTATAGTGAAGAGATATTAATTAGAATTGGAGAGGACCTTTTCTTTATCCGATTAAAATTGAAAAACTGTGCAATGATATTCATTTAAAAAAAAAATGGTGCAGTGTTGAATAGAATATTGAAATGGTGCACAAAATTAAAATGATGCATTATTTCACAATTTAATGGTTTTAATTGTATTAGTGGTTGCGCTAATGTTATTTATCGTTAACTTTTGGAATACTCCCATACTATCATGTTTCACATGGTGACATCTTATTGATCAAAATCCTTCATTGTTCTCCTTTGATCTCACTTATACATTTTTTGAGAAATTTCCTAAAAGGTCATACTTAACTATAAACATCTTAAGTGATCAACTACCAAAAAGTAAATACATTTTGTAAATATAGGTTTTGTAAATATAGGTAATACTGATTAATCTTTTTAATTCATGGCTAACTATATAATCTTATATATGTACAATCTTTGCATCTCTCTATGTTGGGTGTGTTACATTTACAACAAATTTATTTGTATGGATAAGGGTTAGTGTAATTTAATTTTTTGAATTTCTAAAAATACACTAAAGTATGGAAATATATATCTTTTTTTATTTTATTTTAAAGTTCATTTTTTTATTTAATAGAATTAAACGGACCAATTCAAATTTCAAGTAATTAGCCGTGCATTAAATAAAATTTATTGGTTAAAATTGTTAATTTCTTTTAAAAGAAAAATGAAAATCATTAATTTTTAGTAAACAATTTTTTCAGATTTAATTTTTTAATTATGACTTGACATTTACAAAATTATTTTTGAGTAAATATGTTCATTACTAATCTGATTTTTTTTAAAAAATAAAAAATAAAAACTGGGTAGTGTAGAAATTGTGTAGGTGAATATTTTAAAAAGAAGGTGTATAAATACCATGAATAAATATGGCATGAATTAACAAAGTAGGTGAATGACTAAAATCAAATCTGTATCAATGCTAACATATATTAGGCTGAATTGTATGAATTAAGAGTGCGTTAAATGTATTTTATTAATTAAAACTACTAATTTTATTATTGATTAAAACCGCCAATTAATATATCATTAATGTGAATATTAAAATGCCTTCCGCATATATAAAGATAATTAATTTCACTATTAATTTTAAATTAGTCTCCTTTAAAATAAAAATATTTTGGTTAAATTTTTTTCCATTCAGTTACTAATTTAAGTATATAATCCCTATTTATGCGGCAAAATAATATCTACCAAAATTCCTCCACCTACTTCCTTTATATATATAAGTAATGCAGCACTTATACAAGCACAATTAAGAGAAGAGGATGCGAAGAAAGATGAGAAGATAACACAAATAAAAAATATTTAAAATTAATTTTATTAAAAAAAATCATTTACTTGTACCCAAGATTCCGCTAAGGTTGAAATCATGTACTAATGCAGGGGAGAAATTGAAGGATTAGTAGAGTCTTTCATCTCTTTTATTTTGAAGACCAAACCTAGCTAAAAGGTTTTTATTAAAAAATAATCTCAATTGACTTGTAAGTAATGTAATATTTCTACAAACACAACTGAAAGAAGAACAAGATAGGAAGAGAGATGAAAAGATAACACAAATCAAGAAATTATTTAAAATAAAATTTATCAAAAAATATTTACCTATTTCAAAGATCTTGTTAAGGTTAAAACTGTGTACTAATGTAGGGGATAGATGGAGGAATTATGGGAGCCTTCATCTCTTTTATTTTGAAGATCAAACCTAGCATAAAAGATTTTTGTTAAAAAGGAAATAATACATACCATAACTATTATTTATGAGGTTATAGTGAAGCAGCATTAATTAACTTTTTCTTTACTCAATTTAAGGGAGGTATTGGATTAGGATTTCAAAGAATTTTAAAAGATTTATTTTTTTTTATAAAAAGTCTTCTAATATTTAATTAAGACTTTTAAGAATTTTTTAAGGAAAACAATAAAATTTGGTGATATTCAATTATGATTTTTTATAACTTATAAAAAGTCTTTTCGTATTAAAAAATATACAAATTTTGATGGATTATTTTTAAAAAGGATTTCAATAAATTTTATCAGACTTTTTAGTATAAAACATCTATAAAAAAAAATCTCACAAATCCTTAAGATTTTGTTAAACTTTTTCCTTTTTCTATTTTTTATGAGACTTTCTTTTATCTCATCATACATATTCTCTTCTCTTTTTAATATTCTTGAAGATGTGTGTCCATATATATTTCCCTTATTCTTTTGGAATAAAAATATCAAATATACTCATCCTCTCTGCACTTTTTTCTTTGTTTTCTAAATTAAATGAATGTTTGTCTTATGTGTTAAGAATAACTATATTTTTCTTATACTGACCATGTTCATCATTTGCTCGACACTATATCTTAGTAACTATTACTCTTAATTTCATCATCCATATAATTCAGTAACTCTTCTGCCAATTTTTTACCCTCACTAATGCATTCTAGTATATGCTTATTATTGTACCTCATTTAAACATGTCATTAGATTATCATGAAATAATTATAGTAATTAAAAAAATCAAAAAATTAACATATAATTTTAAATCTATTATTCAAATCCAGATGCTATTACAAGAAAGATTAGAATAGGATGACATAAAACTAAAATCAATATAACTATTAAAAGATTAAAAAAATTATATTGAATTTATTTATTTTAACCAAACATCATCATTTCTTATTATTTTTTTCACTAACTCTTGTAATTTTGAATATGTTTAAAAATTCACAGAATCCTTCTAAATCTTATAAATCTATAAAGTCCTCTCAAATCTCTTAAATTCTTATGATATAAATTCATTAAAATCTAAACTATCGTAAAAATCTTATAAATAAATTTGATAAGTCATAATATTCCTACATAATTTTTAAAATCAACAAGATTTTTTTATGTTAAAATATTCTTTTAAAATCCTAATCCAATACATCCCAAAGTTAAAAAATTGTGCATTGATATTCATTTAAGAAAAAACGGTGCAATCTCGAATAGAATATTAAAATAGTGTAGGAAATTAAAAAGGTGCATTACCTCACAATTTAATGGTTTTAATTATATTAGTGGTTACAACAAATTTATTTGTTTTTTTAAGTGAAACAAATTTATTTGTATGCATAATAGTTAATATAATTTAATTTTTAAAATTTCTAAAAAATCACTAAAGTATTGAAATATGCATATTTTTACTATATATACCTAAATTCTAAGTGATATTGAAAAGAGGAATCAAAAAGTTAGTAAGATAAAAAAAAAAGTAGATGAAGAAAGAAAATAACATATGTAATAGAAGAAGAAAAAGAAGAGGATAACAAAATAAATGAAGAATAAAAAACATATAAAAGAAAGTGAGAGTAGGAAAGGGATGAACTAATATTTTATTTCAAGTGTATCTACCGGAACATTTCAGTGCAAAAGTATATCAAATTTTTGACGAATATTGAAATGTTATAAAAATAAAACGTGAAACAAATTCTCAACAAATCAAGCAGCTAGACAATTTATTTGTATCCGCAGTCTATCAAGGAATGTTGCTCATAACTAAACAATATAGAATGAAATAATAATAATAATAATAATAATAATAATAATAATAATAATAATAATAATAATAATAAATCAAATAAAATATTATAGAAATAGCATATCAAGAAATATAAGTTGGAGACGTAAAGTTATATTTTTGTGCTTCAACTTTTTTTTATTCCTTGGCAAAAGATGATTTGTTGAACTTCATACTCTCATAACATCTTTGATTTAAATGCTTCACGCAGAAGTTGATACTATACCTATAAATCATTATGTGAATAAATATTCACACAACATGGGACAATACAAAGATAACAAACATGAGGGAGAAAAGAAAATTTTAAACCAACCGCTTGCTCTCAATACCAAAATAGCAAATATATCCATTATTGAAATGGTCAAAACAACAAATCAAATAACCTCAAAACAAAATGCATATAACAATGAAAAGTTAACATAAAGAGACAAAGAAAATCCCTTTGTTTTTTAGGGTAAAGATTGTGTATACAAAATGAAAATCAAATGAAAAAAATTTCAAATGTTATTAAAATAGAGAACATAGTAAAGAAAAAGAACTATAAATAATGAGCATGGAAGGAAATGAACATACCACAATGGGAGAAGAAGATTTATGCACACAAAAATAAATCAAATGAAAAAGATTCTAAATATTTTTAAAATAGAGAATATAGTAAAAAAAAAAGAACTACAATTAATGAGCATGAAAGGAAATGAAGTAATGAACATATCACATTGGGAGAAGAAAAAATGAAAAGCCTTGTTAATGCGATATTGAATAGAGAGGAATAAATATACACTATTACATAAAAACTTTTTAACGTTGGTTCTTTAGCGCATGTTACCACGATTCTGCAACCATCTTTGAAGTTACCATCGTGAAAACTAAACCTTTCCACAATGGTTTTTAAACTGTCTTAGAATGTTGGTTCCACATCGATTTTTATTAGCAATCGTCTTAGATTATTTTTTTTATTAAAAAAATGTTAAAAATGTCAGGATTCTAAGACGTTTTTTTTTTTTTGTAAAAAATGTTGTATAATTACTATAGGTCTCAAAATGTAGAACATGCAACCACAATGCAATCCTTAAAAGTGTTTATAATAGCGCACACACACATATTGTGAGATACATGTTGACAATATACACAAATAAGTAGTTACACCATATTCCTGAAAACCAATATAGATTTACTAGTTTAAAGATGAAACAATATTGAACTTACTCATTTATACCCGTAGATGTAAACTATTCATGCTAGCAATTAAGAATGACCAAAGTTTTTGAGTTAACATATAACAGAAAAATCAAACAATTGATATAAGGGAAGGAAAAAGAAAATATAAAGGGATGTTTGGTAACATAGAAAAACCAAAAATCTAAGTGCAATAGATCGATTTTCAAACACGGTGTTTTGCAACTACCTACATTTCTTAAAACTTGTTCTTGTAGAAACTAATTTTGAGTTAAAACTACTTCTTAAAATTATTTTAAAGTTAGTTTTCTATCTAATCCAACATTTCCTAGTCGTCTCTAATCCCTTTTATTCTCTCTATCTCTTCTTCAGTTAGTTGTAAGGGCTTGGGGTAGTTATTGGGTAACACATAATCGTAAACCAATGGTCTATAAGCATTCTAAGCTTCTTGACAAGAACTGGTTTCAAATAAACTTTAGTAAAAAATTTAGTTAAAACTAGTTACAATATAACTTGAATTTATATTACTAGTTTACCTTAAACTGTTTTAAACCAGTTTTGAAAGTGAAAAGTAGCCTCAAATGCTTGTAAACAATAGTACAAATCATTGAAGCTGTCAAATCAACCACATTTTAAATTCTAATGAGCATCATGAACTGAAGTACAAACTCTGCAACAATACAAAGGTATGAATCACTTAGACACTTACTATATCTTGAGAAACAACATTAACATGTCATCTAAAACTTGCCAATCAAATGTTTTGGATGTTATGGTTATGAATCAGTATACAACCTGCAGGCATAAGAAGATAGACAAAATATAAAATAAAACCACTTGGTATATTAAATGCATTTGACAAATCACAATCCCCATACTGAGATTTATTTTAAATGACTCACCATATATAGGATCATAAAGCCGAAGCAACAATTTTACAAGTGTTGTTTTCCCTCCACCAGAAGGACCCATAATTACAACTATCTCTCCAATTCTAATGTGAAGATTTAATGCATTTAAAACAAGTGGCATGTCATCGATGTACCCAAAGGAAACATCACAGAATTTCAGGTCCCCTGTAACATGGTCTAAATCAACAACATCTGGTTTCTCAACCACCTAGGAAAAAATGATATATTATTGCAGTGCAACATATTATTACCTCAATTGAATTTGTTTAAAAAACAGAACAATGGATACCGTGTGCTTAAGAACCATTTTGCATTTTCTTATTATCATAATTTCATCAATATCAAACAAAGTTCTCCATATAATTTAAAAGCATACATCACAAAAAAAAGAAAATTAAATGTGTTCAGATCACATGTAATGCATTTACCTTATTTTTTAACATGCTCTTAGCAAGTAAGTGTTCAACAACTGCTTCTCCCCGCCTCTATTCATGGTAAGGTTTCCCTACATCCTGTGTGTTATTGCTAGTTCTAAACAACAAACTTTTGAGCTATGCATAGAAGCAGTGACTGTATGACACTACTTTTGTTGCTATACTAACTAGCTCATTCCTTCTTCATGACAACACAATGTTATATCAAGATACACCACAGTTTCATCTTCCATGAACTTATGCATAAAGATCAAATTTAAAGGAGTTTGTCTCCACTTACAGTATGCACATAATTATTAAGCATAGTATAACCATCGCCTACATATTATATGTAGTTGAAGTATAATAAACATCTACTAACTGTGAGCTATAAGAGTAACTTGCGACATCACTTGGTTTGACTTTGACAATTTCAAATTTAAGAGGAGAATGTTTATCATTTAAGATAATTAATATCTTGCCAACATTCAGTCTCATATACTTTAGAATGTAGATACAAAATGGAATCAATAACCCAATCACAATCAAACAATCCAGAGCTACAAACACGACTATCAAGTCAAACAAACTCTCCCTAAAAACACGAACAATTAACTTTTCCCTCATGTTCTAAACTAATATTAGTATCTTCACTTAAAAACATCAATATTATTTCTCAGTTACACCTACCAACCATTAAAGCAAAGCAAAGCAAAGTTGAGTACTGACCAGACACTAGTTTGGGTGGATCTTGCTTAGAATCGTGTGCATAAACATATCTCTGGCCCTTATACCAAACCAATTGAGATGATTTGGGGGCAAATGTTCCACCTGATGACACAAGCATCATACTCAAATGACAATCACACAATTCATATAACCTTTCTATTCAATAAAATGAAAAATAAAACCAAAATTAAAAAAAATGGATTTAAGCTTGACATGAAAATCAACAAACACTTTTTAAATTATATCAAGTAAACACGTCAATGAGTTGTTCAAGCTAAACAAATGTAATGTTTATTTTGAAATCTGATAGTTTTATAACATAATGGGTTGTGGTTTCTTTGCCTGGTTCTCATTGTGGTTAACACCAATATGACATTTTTGGATGTTGTCTCCACCAAACAACATTGCCAATCGTTGCTGATGTAGCTTCCAGTGCAAGTCCTGGTTTATAGAACTCAAAGACTCAATGGAAGAGGCAAGGCCACTATGAACGTTCAGAGAAATCATACCTTGGATTGCACCATTGTAAGAAAAGGGTTATTATTGATAACAACAAAAGAATGTGATAGGGTAGTTCCAGGGGAAGGGTCAAGGTTGAAACATGAAGAAGCATTAGAAGTGTCTCCAAAAGAGAAGAAATGGTTGTAAGTGGTTGGAGGATGATGATGGTGAAGCCTAGGGAAGGGTAACCCTCCAAGGTGAAAGTTCATGGAAAGAGAAAGAGAATGAAGGAATTTGAGGCCACCAAGTTCTAAAAAAGAGGAGCCAGAGTCTTTGGAATCACATGAGAGCCTTGATGACTTCACCTTTTTATTCTTTCTGCATCCACCGCCAATAGGGACATTGTGAAAAGCCCTACCTTTTGTCCAATATCTCTTACATGTCATGCAAAAATGATTGGCTGTGTGAGGCTGTAGTTGTTGTAGTAGCAGGGTTTGGTGTTAGGTGAGTCACTATAACTTTGAGTCTTTTGGTATTTTGTTGTGGCAGGCTTTGGAGGTGGTGTGTCATTGGGTGACATCTTTTATGAGAGGAAAAATTGGTGAGAGAGGAGAAAGAAAGTTAAGTTTTTTTGCCCTTGTGAGGTGAGAAACTTAGCTAGTTTCTTCAGTTTTCAGTTTCCTTTTAGAAAGGCAAAGATACTCACCAATTGAGTGATTCTATGCATGAGGAAAACAAGTAGAAGGAAGGAAAGGAAGGGAGGGTCTTGTGTGTCTTTGATGGGCACTTGTGATCCTCATCAAATAGGCTGATTGGGAATTTGAAAAATGATGTATGATGTAAGGTAATTGGTTTTTTTTCATATCCAATGGAATAAAGAAACATGTGTCTCTATACACATAATTGTATGGTGTAGAGAGAGACAAAAGAGTACAAATGTCACTAGAATAAATAGTTGGTAGTGTAAGATATATATACTAGAGATATGGAGAGAAAGGCATGGGGAGAAGGGGGAAGATGATCCTAAATAGTTATGTTAGTATGAGTGTTCCACTACTATAGTATACTAGAACAAGACTTAAAACAAGTCCTTTTAAAAAGGTTATTATATAATGATGGAAGACATGTATTGGGATAATAGAAACCAAACACATTGATCCTTTATTGCTTACTATCCATCAACCTTTGCTCACTCAGTGTAATCAAGTAACAAAGATAAGAACTCCTTTTAATGACCTTTTTCTTGCCCACATAAATTTTAAGACCATACCCAGAACCAATCGATTAAAGGATCATA
This sequence comes from Glycine soja, assembly GCF_004193775.1. NCBI lineage: Eukaryota > Viridiplantae > Streptophyta > Magnoliopsida > Fabales > Fabaceae > Glycine > Glycine soja. Next base: position 35,598,071 of record NC_041020.1, on the reverse strand, counting down.
TGTTCAAATAATTTTAGAATACAGTTCCTCAAAATTCATCTTATCAACGTTGCTTCTCATTGAATTAACCAAAAACTGCAATCAAATGAGTAATGCGGGTGAAAATAAAGACAAAGACTAATACCACTGAGCCACACATCTTCAGAGGACAATAACGTGTAAGAAAATCCACATAAAATGTAATAATATGAACAAAACATAAATTAGGAACATAATATCATGGACTTGGAACACAAATACTGATACAGAGAATTGAACAGTTATTCAGTAGCATATCACCACAAATTGAAGTAAAGAATAGGATAATAGGACAATAAAATAAATTGACATATAATCAAATGAATTTGTTGTTTAATGAAACAACATTGTTGGTTGTTGATTAGAAAATAAACATAAATCCCAAGAGGCTATATTCTCATAGTCAAAAGACAAAACCTCTATATAGAATTATCGAAAACTAATATAAGTGGCAATGCGTTGCTATCGACTCACAAAAATGAGGCACAAAATCATAATTCAAACACAAATAACAAGTAGCATAAAATTCAAGCGTTTACATTCAATTCAAGGCATTAAACACCACCGGATAAATATTTTTCTCAGCTTTTCAAACAGGGAGCATAAGTAACTCTACACTCTTTAACCAATGCAATGAGGACTATTAATGCCTGCAAATTTGAGACGACAACGAGAAGGCCTTATCTCACTATATGGATTCCATGACATCATTCAACTTGGGGAAAAACTTGAGAGGGTAAGAAAAAACCATGACAAGCCAACACTTTCCATAAAATTAATCTTCAATTGTAAAATCCTATTCATCTAAGATATAAGTTACAAATATCATTTTTATACGAGAGGCTAATATAATAGAACCTTAAGCCCCAAAAATGTTGGATCTTTTCTCTTTTGGGTCATAAAGATCTCAAGGCTAATAGGACATCAAACAATGCTATGATGTTCCGGCAATAAAAACAGAACAAAGCGTAATGAATGTCTTGCATCACTTGCATGCAAACCAGTTTGCTGCTCCTTGACTTTTCATAACAGAAAAAGAATAATGAAACAATAAAGAATATAAAGCACTTTTAGTTCTTAATTGAAGAATCAAGACTACACTAAGTGACAGATAGCATACATTCTACAATTTAAAGATTCCTTATTTTCTCTACAAAATAGTGAAATACATGTCATCTAATAAGAAAAAAACTGAGTTTAGGATGATGATCCATCATAGCTAAGTTTGCATTTCTACTAAAAGTATAAGCTCAGAATGCAATAACTAGTAAGTAAGGAATTAGTAAAAAATGTATCCACAAACAACCCAAATAATATATAATAAAGATGATAGTTTTTCCCTACATCTCCATAAAAGATAAGAGATTATTAAAATATTAGATGCCTTCTATAGTTCTTACCACCAGAAGCTACCGATCCACGATAACATAAAATGCTCTAAACAAAATATTAACCAAGGTAAATATTTTAATTCTGATCATTGGCACACATGGAAATATAATAGCTCAATAGGAGAGTGTTCACAAGGTATAGACAACTTCTACATATGCGCAAACAAACAGTTATCTAAGCATATATAAAAACCTTGAACTTGCTCAAACATACAGTTAAGCTTGCATAGGTCACTCCAAGATCCATAGACTTAGCAGACAAAAATAGAAAGTTGAAATTCCAACTAATAAAAACAAAGGATTTTCTTTAAGAGAAATGCCTAATAATTGAAAGTTGAAACCAAAGCAGTAATAGTAGATTTTAAATCATAAAATTGGTGAGTAAGACCATGAATTTGGAAATCAACAAGCGTGTGGCTCATATGGTCACAACACCTGAAAAAAGAAGAAGAAGAGAAGATACATATAACAATGGACTGGTTGATGCATAATAAGAAATAGTAATTATAAAAAAAAAACACATATAACAATTAATAATAAAGCATATTTATTCTCTAAATTGAACCTAATTAATTGTAGTCATAGGCCTAGTTTGGTCTTTAAATCCGTTGTCTAAGTCACACATGTTTTGGTGTAATCTGTCAAACGAGTGTGTAGAACTTGATCCAATGGTAACTCCATTTCAAAAGAAATTTATTTTGTATAAATAAAATACTAGAAATAGATTACTCATTATTCACAAGGTATAGTTTACATACATGTCTACATTATATAAGACATCCCCAACTAAAGAGAGACAAAAAAAACTCAATTGCAAAAGAGAAGAAAATGCTACAACACTTGGGTAAACGAAATTAAATCATCAATAAATAGTTTCAATGACTTGCAAGTGTTAAAGATCAGGGAAGCTGTTATAAGATTTAGCAAAAGCAACACCGTTGGGATGACGTGTCATACCAATGAGAGTGTGCAATTGTTAGACACTTCAAATGAATGAGAATCCAAAATTTTGTTCAATCACACTAAATTTTTGGAATGTGAAGAATGGAGGTTGAGATGACTAGACAAATACACCCTCAATAAATAAATAAATGAATAAATAAAGAATAAACTCTATTCTAATCTCATGGTGATGTTTCCTTTACTGTACAAACACTTGAGAAGATGTCATTCCCAATAGCCCTTTTTAACTTACCCTCCCACTAGTATTAAAGACTAGTGAGTGAAGTGTTCCAAAACAAGGAACAGTGGCTAAAAGTCATGGTGGGTTCTTTGTGCCTTGTTTGTACTGGTGTATGAATCATCTTACAGGCGATTTAACAATATAAGAGAAGGTCATGTTCTATACATGGGATGGTCGTTGTTGTAATTTGTTCCTAACAAGTTTTGTGTGACAAATATTCTATGGTTGTTACATGAAGGAAGCATTGTTTGTAGGTAGTGGGTTAGGATCACGTGATGGATGAAAGCAAGGTTGGGAAGTTTTTATCGCTAGTAGTTAAAGGAAGCACAAATAGGTTGGCCAATAACAGAGTAAGATTGGAGCAAAGCAATAATGCAATAACGTGTCATACTTTCTTTCTGGTGAAGGTGGGTGACGAGCTGTTTGGTGCATATGTGTGCGGCATACTTTATGTCTGATAAAATTAATGGAAAGTGAGTTGAAAGTTGAAAAATCAATTTATTAAATTATAAGTATTTGATAAAATTAATCGTTGGAGTAATTGAAAAGTGTAAAATAACAAAAATAATAAAATCATGATTTATTTAAAAAGGATAAATAGAAAATTAGATAAATATATAAAAGATAAAAATGAAAAAAATATAAAAAATTAGAAGCTAACGTTTTAAAAATGCTACTTCAAGTGGTATTTAAAAAAACGCTAAAAGCTATTAATTTTTCTTACCGAATAGTCAAACAAGATTTTCAACTAATAAAAAAAAATTGAACTTAAATGTCTTAGCGAACATAATTTTTGCCTTTGCATGAGTGGTTCACAAATTTGGAAGGAGGACATGGAAAAACTTTTAAAGAGAAAAAGAGAGATTGAAATGCAGAATTTGTTTATTAATGTCTATTGGACTTAACTTTGGAGTATTGTTTTATTTTGCATTGAACCAATCATTTGTACCGGCGATGTATAAGTTTTGACTCACCTTGTGCTTTAAACTAGTCTATTGTTTATATAATAAAATCTTATCTATTATCTATCTTCTACTATCTATATAAAAAAATTAGGCTATGAAAATTACATAAACCAACATTTTCTTATTGTCTAACATTGTCATTTTTGTGTGGATATTTTGGTCTTTTAAGTTGTTTTAATTTTTACCTTTTCTTTTTCCTTCTTTCTTTATCACATGTCATTTCCTCACACTACTACAAAAATGACCTTCAACAACATTGGTTTAATGACGGTTGTATGAAAACCAATGTAAAAAATGTGATGACATTTTTGTAATTAATTGCAACTTGTTAATGATGGTTATCACAAAACCATCGTTGAAACCGCATTTTAACATTAGTTTCTTCAAAAATCAATGTTGAAAGCAAGAGTTTTAACATCAGTTTTCAACAATCGTCTTTGAAAGAGATGAGTTTTTGAATGATTGCACTCTTAGATCACTCCCTCTCTCTTGCGTCCTCTCATTACTTCTCTCTTGCACCCTAATCACTCTCCTTTCGTCGTTGTTGTTACAGTCATCTCTCACGCTCTCCTTCTATCCATTGTCACCGTCAAAGTTGTCTCCTACATCACCAATGTTTCCACTCGAAGCTCTCTCACTATCTGCGAAGGTAAGAACACCGTCAAACCCTCTTTTTGTTTTTCTCTCGAATCTCTATACCTCACTCGTATGCCCCTTCTTAATTGAGTCATTGTCTTTGAGGAAGGTAAAAACCCTCATTGTAGTCGACGATTCGGCTGGCGGAGCGGTGAGCGGAGGCTCTGTGCATGTAACACTCCGTGAGGAAGCCTTGAGGGGCACCACAATGGCCCTCGAGGATTTTGGAGAAGTGACAAATGGCTTCAGAGTGGAGATTGATGTCCAGGCTAGACGATGACACGATGATGAAGGAGGAGCTTTATGTGGGCGAGGAGTAGGGTGATAGCTTCGAACTCCAAGCTTGAGGTGTCACGCTTTCCAATGGCCAACACACACTTCGAAAGTTGTTGTCGGACTAGCGCACACTGTAGTGATGGAAGACGGTGATGACTAGGCGTTTGCTGGTTTGGTGATCCAACATCTCCAATGGCCATGTTTAATTGTGTTGTTTTTTTTTCTTTTCCTACCAGGTGAGAAAGTGAAGAGAAGCAGAGAGATCTTGGAGTATCAATTATTAATGGTTGTCAAAGTTTATATTGTGTACGCACTTTTCAACCTTTATTGTTTTCACTAATCATTCATTCTTTGCGTGATGTTCATTTTAAAGAACAATTCAAGAATTTGATGAGTGAGATATATGAATTTTTTTATGCAAATAGATTTACAAATTAATTATAAAGTTACAAAAGACTACAACACTAACTTCAATAGTTCAACCATCTTGTGTTTTATAGGATATCTAATGGTAAATGACAACCTTAATGCTCCTAATAATATTGCAATTATACTTTTGTGATAAGCACTTCTCCTTTCTTTTGTATTATTCCCAATAATGTGGCTCCTTAATTTCCCATTTTCATTTTAATCTCAATTGAATTACTCAGAAAGTTTCTACAAGCTTAATGTACAAAGTGAAATTTTTATCATTACTTTGATAGGTACTACACAGTGCATGGGCATGTAGAAAGACTAGCAAAGGCAATGGTTAAAGGGGTTAACTATATAAAGGTGTTACGACTAAACTATGGCAGGCATGTGCTTAGGAGTTCTAATCCAATTCATTCATCCCCTTTTTTTCTTTGCATAAAATTGAAGCATTGTTTTTAAAGTATAACTCAAAACCATTAATGTTCTTGCTATCTGATTTAAGCATTATGTTAGCCCATGCTCCTTCATTGTGACCATAAATGTTTTTCAAGAAGTTTCCACCTTGTATTAGCTAATCAAGGAATAAATTTTAAAAAATGTAATGTAGATATATTTTTCAGTTTCTGTTATTAACTTATTATTTTCAATATTATGGTGCAACAAGTAGAGGCTTGAATCAACAAAGAACGGGAGTAATTCTCAGGACCCTTGAGATTATTATAGTCAAACAAGGAATAATTCATCTTGAGGTGCATGTTCAAAACTAGAATAGTTCATTTTCAACCTACTTTCATGTACCAACTATTAAAGCGCATGCATCTCACTATAAGTTGACAGACATTTAGGATAAATAGTTATTGTCAAGAGTTATTTAAATTGCCTTGTAAATGCAAACAACATGCAAGTGGGGCTGTGACTTACCTTTTCTAGTGTGATTTTTCAGGTTTCAAGAATCAAAACTATGTACTCTTTCTTCTTAGAGTTTTTAGAAGTACACTTGATCACTACCAAATTCCAGCTATAAGTAAGCTTTTTGGGAAAGCTTTAGTGCTAAAGCCTGAAAGAGGAATGTTCTACTTTTACCAAGAGTCATTTGGAACTTGCAGTTATTATTTTCAAATCTCATTTTACCAGGCTAGCATCGGTGCCTTCACCACCACGACCTTCAAATTGTCATCGAAGACGCTCAAGGCCTGGGACGAGGTCATCACCAACCTCACCCCCGCCGCACCATAGCCTCGGGAGAAGCCGCAATAGAAGCAAGATGAATCTCAGGTGGAAAAGGATCCTTTTGCAATGAGTGATGAAATTAACAAACAACAAGAGCTTGTTGAAGGTTTCAAGAAAACAAAGGATCCTTCTAGTACTGATTTAACCTCAGCTTTGGAGGGGCTTTATGTGACCACATTGCCCCCTCTTAAGGTTACTCAATCCACGCAAATAAATGTGGAGGGTTTTGAAAGGAACTACAATGGAGTTGAGTTTGGGCATGAGCAAGCTTCTATAGGAGAAGCTTTTGAAGGTTTCAATGATGCTTGGGGTGGTGGACTTGATCCTTTTGAGTTTGTGGGTCCTTTTCCTTTTTGTTGGTGAGGTGAGTTGTTTTCTGCTAGTGGCATGGGATGGGCTGTTTTCTGTTGGATAAGGGGAAGAAGGAGAAGGGGTTGGACAACACGGTGGTGGTGATCGGCGATGATGGCAGCATGGTGGTGGTGGTTTCTGTTGGAGAATAAGAGGAAGAAGGGGAGAAGAGGAGAAGGGAAAGAAGATGATGATGTGGCAAGGACATGGTGGTGATAAGGCTTGATGACGTGACCCTTTGTCTGTCACGTCATCACTTAACGGAATGAGACTAACGACAAATACTAAATTGAAACATCAAAATTTTTCAAGTACTTAGTTGAAGAAAATGAATGTTAGATAGTAATCTGAAAACGACCAATTTTCCAAGTATGAAAAACTTAATTAAGCCATTTAAGTATTATTTAAATTTTTAAATAGTAATTAATTTATATTTTAAAAAAACACTTTTAGGGGCTATAGAGCTGAATTTGAGTGATTAGTTTTTTATTTTTTTCCATTATTTTGAAGTTTATATTTCACTTTATTAGCTATATAGTGATCTATTTGACTTTAAAATACTTATATAGATATTTTTGGCCTTTTTAATTATTGATCATGAATCTTACAATTTATGCTTTTAAAAATATACTTGTTGTTGCTGATTCACCATATGAATCCCAATTTGACAACCTTGCTACTACCACTAGCAAACTTGTTTATATCTAAAATTTAAAATAGATTTAAATATAGCACATTGATCTCTAGAGAGGATAATGCAATTTTAAAATAAACAGGAAGACATTTTAATTTAAGCATCTCTCAAGGGAGTGAAGTGTATTTTACTCATTTTTATTATTTAAAGTATAAACCCTTCTTTGGGATAAAGTGATATTGCTACGAATATTTCTCATAAGTAAACCGGCTTGTATCCTTTAATATATTGTTAAATATTAGATTTCAATAGTTGAATTATCAGAAGTAGTGATAAAAGCTAAGTTACAAAAAAAATTGAGAAAACTTTATCCACTAATATTTCAGTTGGTTAAAAAAAGTTCACGAGGCTCCCACCTAGATGTATGTAGCCTTAGCCCTATAAGTAGAGAGCCTAATTTTAGGATTTGAGCTTGTGACCTCCAGGTCACCCTTGCACTAGGAATCACCCTCTAGTAAAAATGTCAAATACTGATTTTAATTTATACATATCATATACTTATATTTAACTATTAAGTTATGCTCAAACTAACCGCAATTAGAGTTTGGCATCATATTAGACTTTGAGTTTTTAAAGTTAATGTGATTTTTGTTATATGTAAATTTGTTATCATATGGAAATCGTTATCTGATTGACAAGGACACACTAATTAAGATCAAAATTACCGATATGCTTCTTAACTAATTCTTTTTTCCTCCAGTCCCCCCCTCATTATGATATATTTTTTGATTGCTACGTATAATGGGTGACTAGACAAACTCCAAACACATATATGACTTCATTTGTTTCCAAAATAATTTGATTTTCCCCTATCTAGTTTGCAATGGCATCTTTGATTCTTTAAATGTTGTATTTTACATCAAATAGAAGTTATTTTTTGTGGCTATGTAGCACATTCTTTGAAAAGTGGAAAAGTGGATCTGCTGCAATGTTGCCAAAACTAGAAAAGGCAAGGAAAATTAGGGCTTCAATGGATTTATAGGCGCAAGGTCTTCCAGCTGCATCAAAAGAACATGAGGTATATGACTAAAACTTGCCCCCCTCTCCATTTCCCATGCACATCTACCGAACTTCTTGTTATCATCTACCTAGTAGATTGTAAAACTTAATAAAGAAGAAAGTAATTTTAATTTCCATGTGTAATACAAGTTCTTAATCTGATGTAAAGCGACCCGTGTTAGTCTCAAAGATTGAAGAATATGGAATGGTATTCTTAGTTTTGATAATACATGCATCATGCATGGGTTATATGTACATACATTACTAGAAAATAGACTTTTAACATTGATTGTTTTTTACTTTCAACATCGGTTAAAAACTGATGTTGAAACTACTGATGTTAACATTATCAATATTAACATCGGTTTAAAAAAAAACAATGTTAACATATACTACACATTAATTTTTACGAAAATCAATGTCGTATATTGAGAAATATAAAAAAAAAGCAAAAATTGCAAAAACAACATCGATCCTAAAAAAATCGATGTTGAATTGTGTATTCTGAAGCACTTTGTACATCGATTCTGAAAAAACCTATTTAAAAAGGTGTCTTTACAACATTAGTTTTGAATGTGTTTACGACATCGGTTTTGGCAAAAATCGATATAGAAAGTGTCCTTACAACATAGGTTTTGCCAAAATGTCACTTTTTACATCGATTTTAGATCAAATGATGTTATTTTTTGCAAATTTTTTTAATATTTTGTCTGATTTTATAATGAACCAACCTGAACTAATTTATAAAAAATATATTAATTTTAAATTAAAATATTTAAAAATATTATTTCTATTACGATATCACATTACTTATGATCTCATTATTAATCTAGGAACAGATTTAAATGATAATTATAAAACTATAAGATATAAATATTATTCAACTTACTCAAATATATTATCAAACTATAAGAAATAAATGTAGGAGACTTTGAAGTAAAGACTCATAGATTTGGAATTTCAGATCTTAGTGAAATTGTCAAGATCCCAAATATTAATTTCAACGCATTTCCTACGGATAAAATACTTATTTATTATTTCTCATCTCAACATATTTATAGATAAATTATATGTTAGTGAGGCCCATAGCTAGCCATCCAATTATATGTCATGTCCTCCCTCTAAAATATTAAATGTCTAATTATTTATTTTAATTTAAAGGAGACATTCTTATAAAAAAAACGAAACAAAATATAAACATACGTATAATGAAATAATAATTTATCTATAAATAGATATAAAATGTTAAGATAAAGGGTAAGGGTATTAATAATTAAAACCCAATTAATAAAAAATAATAATTATTACTTTTGAAACGGTGAAAGTGTCGAGCTTTTAAGAAAACTCATATTGAACAGTGACTATAGAGAAACTACAATGTATAATGTGCAGTGGTGAACCTTCAAAAGATGCTGGAAATTAAGAATGAACAAGAAAGCACTTAATTCAATGTTAATAATTAGTGCACATTACAAGGCAATCACATAAAAAACAGTCATATCTATAATTGAAATAGACAAGCAAATGAGGCATAACCAACGCATAGGTCAGTACCTACTAGAATTAAACAAAAGTAAATTAATCATGATTCATGCATAGGTGATGCAAACAACCTATATATAGTTTATAAGGGACATATATAGTAAGAATAGTTCTCATTTTAAGAATGTAAGAAACATAAATCTAGGTCATACAATGATATAAGAATGGTATATGGTTAAAATTAAAACAGGCTTGGGTCATCCTTCTCCTTGAGTTAACTTTTGGATTAAATTAAGTCTAATTTATTTCTAATGATTGTATTATTCATTATTCAAGAACTGTTTTTAATGAAACTTTACATTTTTACTAAATAATCTAGGTGTAATGTAAAGTTCAAGAGCTTGCTAGTTGTGCCACATGAGTTGCAGGCCACGCCAGGTGATATAACACAAATACTAATGTAGTTGGGGGTTAAATCTTGTGCTCAATTTTACCCGATCTCCTTTCTTCCATCTGCCTCAATTTTACTTTTATTTTATGTTTTCATTTTTAATTATACAGTAAACAACAAATGAAATGATTGTTATAAAGTTTACTTTCTAATATAGTTTTTTGAAAAATCATCTTCAAATTCTTTTTTTACATTTTTTTAAAATAAAAAACATTTTAAGACGATTTCTATGAAATTCAATGTAAAAGAAAAGGTTGACTTTTCACGACGACAAATTCAAAAACGGTTCAAAATCATCGTGAAAATATCAAATAACAGTCTTTAAAAGTCTTATTTTTAGCAATGTTATCTCCTCCAAAAACAAAACTTATGTCCACTCTCTTCCTTTTTTTTCTTTTTTTTAAAAGTAAACTCTCTCTTTTCTCTCTCACTTTTTTTATTTTTTTTACAAGGTTTAATTATCTATTTAGTTTTTATAATTTTCAAACTTATTATTTTTAGTCCTTATAATTAATAAGTGGATTTTTTAGTTCCTAAAGTTTAATAAGTGAATTTTTTAATCCCTGACATTTATATTTTAATTTTCGAAAGGTTCCTGCAGTTAAATTTTTTTAACTCTATTAGTTAAAGAATTTTAACGGTAGAAATATTTTGGAAATTAAAATATAAATTTCAGAAACTAAAAGATCAACTTATTAACTATAAGGACTAAAAAGAATAAGTTTAGTACCTATAGATACTAAATAGATAATTAAACTTTTTTTATAAAAACTTGTGCACAATATTGTTCTCTCTCTTCCGTCCAACTTCCTCCCTTTTTTTATTTCTTTTTCTTTTATTTTATAAAAACTTACACACAATTGGTTTGAATGGGAGATACTATTGGGGGGAATTTCAAGAAGGAAATAAATACTTTGAACATAAAGGAGAATGAAAAAGATTCTTGGTGTTGGAAGTCAAATGGGCAAGGTCAATATACTGTTAGCGATACCTACAAAATTCTACATCACAGAGGAGTAACTGAATATGAGGGGATGATTCAGGTCTGTTCAATGGGTTGCGGAAACTGGCGGCACCATCTAATATAGCAACGTTTGGTTGGAAGTTGATCTTGAACAGAATCCAGACGAGATCAAATCTCAAAAAGAGGAATGTGGTTCTGCCTGGTGATCAATATTTGTGCCCTTTGTGTTCGCTGGAGGAGGAAACAGTTCAACACCTATTCTTTGAATGCAATTTTGCTCGGGCAATATGGGCCAAATGCTATAAATGGGAAGGTGTCGTGATGGTTCAACCTCAGCATTCAGGGGCTACAACTACATTTTTTGTAACATGAGGTGTAGAAGCTTAACAATAAAGCAAGATAGACGTGGAAAGCAACCTGGCTAGCAGTGGTATGGAATTCCAGGCTGCATGGTTCGTGTGGGTAACAAATTCAATTCTCTGTTTGGAGGAAAGCCACAAATAAAGTTGGTACTGTGGCAAACATTTTTATACTCCTTCCCTTATAATAATATCATTTTTAGAAATCTATTTGTTTTTGTTTATAAGATCTTTTAATTTTTAGATTATTAATTTTTTTTCTATATATTCTTACTTAATTATTTTTTTCTTTAAACATTAATAAAAAATAATTAAATAAATAGAAGGATAAGAAAAAAATAATTTTAAAATAATAATATAAATAATTGATATATTTAATGTAATTAATTAAATTAATTATTTTTTAAGAAACATAAATTAATTAAAAATATCTTATAATTAAAGATAGAGATACTATGGATATATAGTGATTGTGGTGAGCATCTTTTGGGATGGGAATTCACATATTTAGTTTGAGATTTATATAGGTTTAATTGTAAAAATATTCTTCCTATTTATCCTAACTCACTAAATTGGTCCTCTTTAATTTAATTTACCAATCTAATTCCTATTTTTTTTTTCAATATGACTATTTAAGTCCTCAATCCTAAAATTGGACGTTGATCATTAATGGGTAACATTGACTGTCACGTGTGTCATAATTCTATTAGACGATAAAATGGTGTATAGAAATTAGCGTCTAATAGAATTATAACACGTGACAGTCAATGTTACCCATCAACAATCAACTCTCAATAGGGATTATGACATGTGACAGACAATGTTATCTAATAACAATCAACATCTAATTTCGGGATTGAAAACACAAATAGTCAAATGAAAAATAAAAATAAAATACTAAATTGGTAAATTAAATTACAGTATAAACTCTTTAAATTAATACTCGATAAATTAATAAACTCTCTAAAATAATAATTTTGTCCAATCCCGACTTGGGCCAATGTAAAAAATTGAAAAACTCGATAAAATAATAATTTTTCGTGAGATCCCTTTATAATTTTCGGTCCCAAGAAAATCATAAATTAATAATTCATAGAAACTGAAAAAAAAAATATATTACACTCTATTGAAATATGATTCAATAGTTGTCTGTTTTTCTTTAAAGCTCAAGTCTATTTGGAGTTCATCTCTAACTTTTCTTATTGCATCCAATAGCTCAGGTGTTGTATTTTTGTATTGTATCATAAAGTTGTGAAGAGTGTTCGACGCCATAAGTGCTTCCTTTCGCGTAACAGGCTCCAAAGATACTGTATCATCTTCGCCGTCATCCTCTACATTGTTCTCAATGATAGTACTCACAATATCTTCTAAACTCTGAACCTCCGAACATGCTTCATTTTCACCTGGGTAGTTCATTAGATTGTCGATATCCATCTTATTACGATAGCCACATTGATTGACCATAGTCTTGAGATCTAGAGTTTCTTCATCAAAAGTGGATTCATCCAAATTTCTTGCAACGTAACTAGCTGAACGAATTTTACAGTGTCGAAAGCAATTTGCTATTGTTTCTTTTCGAACATCAATCGTTCAAGCTGGGATTGCCAAATTGATAACATCAAGGACATTTATCTTCCCTGGATCAGATTGTCCCACCTCATAACCTTCCAATATTTTGCAGTAAAACCTTCTACGGTAATGCATCTTGAAAGTTCTTATTATCCCAGTATCGCAAGGTTGAATCTTTGATATCATGTTGGGTGGCAAGAAGAACAACTCAACGTTTCTTAGCCCTTCAATATTTCTTGGATGTGTTGGACAATTATCCACCACAAGTAGAACTCTTCTACCATGCATCATTTGGTCAAATGAACGAACATATTCATCAAAAAGCACACTAGTCATCCATGCTTTTTTGTTAGCTCGATACTGACAATCCAAGCTATTCATGTTGACATTCATGAAGCAACGAGGCTTTGCATATTTCCCAATAATCCATAGAGGGATTTTTTCAGAGCCATCTCCATTGCAACAAATAACTACCGTCAGTCTTTCTTTATCTTATTTTCTTCCTTCAAGTTGTTTTGTTGCCAGTGAATGATCAGCTTGTAGCCTATAAAACAACCCAGTTTCATCCATATTGAAAACATCTTTCATAGGGAACTGATCAATTTTCTCCCGAATCGATACCAATTTCTGTTTCATGTCTTGTACATCAACATACCCACTCTTGCCAAAATGACGAAATGACTTTATGCCATGTCGGTGCTTGAATTTCTCAAGCCATCCTATAGAGAAGTTAAAATCTGAATCATCATGAGGGTACATAAGTTTCATTGTATCTCTTGCCTTCTGTATAATTAATTCTCCTGTGATATTCACACGTTCTTGATGCTGGAGAAACCACTGATAAACAACCTTCTCCATGTCAGGATATTTTGTTGGTTTATGTCTTTTGATCTCTGCTCTTCCCTTTTCTATTTCAGCGGAGAGATAGTCATCTGACCGCTTAAGTGTGTTTGATATTGTTCCTTGACTAACTTTCAACTCAAATTTTCCCTCAAGCCATCTCTGCAAGTCTTTTTGTGTGCTTGCAGGATTATCTCTCTTGTACTCACAAAACTCCTTACGTATTTGATCTGACATAGTTGATTTTGCAACACCTTTTAGATGAGAAGCCATCTAGTGAGATATGTTTTGAATACTCTAACACATTCATGTAATTTATATATGCCAAACTTGCTTGAGAATACATTGAACACATTTGTTCCTCTTATTTACATATACTGTACTTCAAAAGTCATTATTGATTTCCAATGCATATGAACACACTAGTTACTAATTTACGTTGGGTCCTAAGATTCGCTGCAACGTAATTCTAAGAGGCATAAACTAATTTGTCTTTTTATTTGGTTTTTACAGTATAATTACTTAAAAACTCTTTAAATTAATAATTATTAATTTATCGATAAATTAATAACTCTTTAAATTAATAAATTTTTTCAGTCCTGACATTATTAATGTATAGAGTTCTAACTGTACAGGATGACCGATTTAATGAATTAACATAAAAAGGAGGACCATTTTTATAATTAAGCCATTTATATACGAGGGGACTGAGTTACCATCAGAATGGGATCCCGCGTGATTTTCTTTATGTTTTATAACTTGGTGGCTTCATGATATATTCCAAGGGTGCCTCTTCTTAGATTGATATATATAAAAATAAATAAAAAATATGAATAAAACTGTTAAGGAAAGGAAAAGAGACATTAATGATGGTAGAGTTCAAAAGTCGCGAAATTTCTCTCCCTATTGACAAAAAATAAATATGGAGTTTGTGCCTTAGTGGACAACGCGAAACATGTGAAATGGAATAGTATAAAAGTGGAAGTCAAGTCAAGTCAAATTGTAAAATTTTCTAGTTCTTTCCTAATGAAATAAAATTGATCGCGATTCCCTTAAAATAACATTACTGTTTTCTAAAATTTTGGGTTGCCTTCCACCCCGGTCATGCTAAGGTCTGTTCAGCTAAACTTATTTTTTTCTTTCTTAAAAGTTACTTTTAAATTAAAAACTTAAAAAAATTGTCAACTTTAACTTGTTAAGTTAGAAGCTCCATTTAAACAAAAAATTATTTGGTAATTTTTTCTAAAATGTAGTTTTTTTTTTTTACAGTGATGTAGTTTTATTTAAAAGTAATTATCTCATCCCAGGCAAAATATATTTATAAAATAAAAATAGAATTATGAAAAATTAATTTTATTTTTATAGAATAATTTTAAAAAATAATATTAAATATCAGTATTTAAATCTTTTTAATTTTAAAATATTAAAAATTATATTCATTAATAAAATTTTATGAAATTATATATAAAATACTGTAACTATTCTAGTAGTTAATAATAATTCATATAATAGAAATTAAATATACAGGTTAATATTCTGAGCCACTAAATATGGAATTATTAATTTTAAGAGTAAGACGATTAATCTGAGCCACTAAATATTACAAATTACAATTACAAAATCGGATCCTAACTGAGTATATAGTGTGCTTCTCTATCATACAAAAATTCAGCTAATTGGTATGAAGCTTCATGTTAGTTTAATGAAGCACAATGCGGGACAAACCAATTTTGTCCTCTCAAGAATTTTGAAGAATTTAATACTATTTTAATAAGAATGAATTTAGACAATTGTCACAATAATCAATTGTATTTGTAGACTTTTATTCTTGTCATCAATGTCTTCACTGAAAAACCATTCCCAATGTATAGTTGCCAACGGTCAGCCATGTCAATAAGATTAATTACCAAGCAGTAAATTTCTTCACTCCAAATCCAAATTTTTTTTCATAGACTCATAAACCATGTAGGTGATGCTTGCTGACGGTACAACTTTGAGCAAGTTAGGAAATATTCCTTTGTAGAATCCCCTCAAGCCTTCATGTTCAAGGGTTTTCCTGAATACATCAGCCATTCCCTTGTATGAGCGTTGAGCCTGCATTCTGAAATCAACATGTCTTTCATTTTCTAATTTCCATAGAAAGCCGAAACGGTTGAAGTTACTAGATATTTAAGCAACAATTTAAAACACATTACAGCCAAAGCTTACCTTGTTCTAACCACCTGCAGTGGGTAAACACATGTTGCTCCAAGAGCTCCAGATACAGTCCCACATCCTAATTGTACTAGAGGGCCAGGTTCTACAGAATGTCACAGAATTTAAATACAAAACTGAAGGCAATATCTCATATGGAACATTACATGTGAACTAGTTTTTTATTTTTACCTCCATCATGAAGAATATATTGCTTGGACATATCCTTCAAGGTTTCATACGCAGCAAGATCTATGCCAGCATAAGGGATAATCCCAAGAAGAGAAGGAATCAATCCCCTATAAAATGCCCGGGGTCCTTCCTGAACCCATATATCTTTTGAAAGGGTTCCAAGGCTAGGAATTCTTCCACTTTTACAAGCATAGGTTTGTAGTCGTGTTTTAACAAGATCCATGGGATATATTGCAGTTTGAGCTACAGCACCAGCAATACCACCAGCTAGTAGCCGCCCCATAGCTCCAATATCAGCAGCCTTTGCCTCTTCCCCTTTGGCACGCACAATGAAGGTCTTCAGCATCTCATAGCTATAAAATCTAATGGCACTCTCAGGGGCCACCTTAAGAACATTTAAGCCATTGCCTCGAAAAAATCCTAACAAACCACCCTCCTTCCATATATCTTTTATTGCAGGCATTATTTGAGCTCGCGTTGTTTGGACTTGCAATACAACCTTTAGACGGTCAAGGGGTGCAGTTGCTGTGCGTGATGCTGCACCTGCTACTCCCCCTGCAATCAGATACCTGCTTGCATGAATGTGCTTACCAATGCCTGCTGGAATAACAGTCTGCTCCCCGATATCAACCATACACATCCGCTCCAAATAATGGTAAATGTTCTCTATGGTTGCTTCATGAGGGTAAAGCAGCAGAAAATCCCTCCATTCTTGAAATGTTATAACACCATTATTATCCTTATCAACACGCTCAACAAAACGAGCGAGTTCCTCGTCATCAATCTTAATACCTACAATAGAGAGACTAGTTTGGCTTATTGAATGAAACAACCACCAAAGTACATCACACGATCAAAATCACGTAACAATAATACACCAAATAAATTAGAGTCCTGCAATCCAAATTCGACATTTTCAATCAAAGGACTTATATAGTGTATGCTGACCATGTTTACTAGGGGCAGACTAAAACAAAATGGCAAAATTGTGTATTCTGTCAATCAAACAAGGGTAGATGGAGTTAGAAATAATGTTTAACATGGGTTTATGTTACTGTACTAAGTTAAAACTACCATTCGGAATAAACCTAACATCATGTAAATAAGGTTGTTAGGTAGTTTTTACTTTCCTCTTCCGTTCAACTTCTACAATGCAACCAACTAGATCCTTTACAGGTAGCAAATCTTTTAGTTAAATTGCTTTCATCGGGAAGAAATATGCCAAAAGTGAAAGTTCTTACCACTGCGAGTGTGTTTGGATAACAGTTACGTTGAACATAACTAGCTTTCATTCTAAAGCAACAAGGGACTTGCTTCTACTTTCTCATCTTGGAAAGTGGGAATTTCAACAGGGAACCAAACACACTCTACATCAGCAAATGTAGCCAGGACTTCTCTGAATTTAACACAAGTTTCCAAGAAGATAAACATAGCCTAGTATCAGAGCCTGGCAAGGCAATGTACATAACAGAATCATAGCCCAACCTCCAATTTTTCTTATGACTTGAGATGAACATTTGATGCCAGCTTGCACCACTACTTTAACCAGTCAAACAACTCAAACAATGGCAAGTACGTATTTTCTTTCAAGTTAGGGACCATTTAATACACTATTAGATTTCAATTTATTTTTTTAAAAAGTACTAAATAGTTTTTCCTTTTTTAAGATAATGAACGTTTTTCTTTTCATTAAATTCGGTACCCTGGTTGAAATCTGCTTTCTTTTTATTAAACTTGTAATTCACTGCCCTGCTGACCAACCCAAATTAGATGCAAGTCTTAGAAATTGGGTTCAGACCTAGCTCAAACCCCCCAAAACAAGCTCACCGGGAGAGGAGAATTGTCCCCATCACGATTTCGGTTATATTACTATCGAATTAATAACAGCCCGTGACAATAGGTTCTGATATCATCTTAGATAACTCGAACCCAAAGCCAGCTCACGAGGTGAGTTGAGGATCACGATCACCATCATTCTTACTCATAACTACTATTTTGGCCATAGATCTCCAACCTCCAACTCTATCTCAAACTAATCTACCTAAAGAAAAGCGAAACACACAACATAAACATCAACTGAATTTGCAAGAATACGAACAATTTCCGTTAAAACACAAGAGGTACAAGACACATGCCTGCTCTAACAAGCGCCTCCCAGAGCTCCTCGGGCAAAATGCAGCCATTGTGCGCGACATCGATGGCCTGAAAAATGCGGTAAAGCTCCAGTTCCTTGTCGTCCATGTACTTCCTGAACTCCTGGAAATCCACTCTCCCATCCTTGTTGGCATCGCAGGCGTTCAGCAAATCCTTCGCGTACTTATACTCAGCCGGAATCTGGAGCGCCGAGAGACCGGCCTCAATGTGAGAGTAGTCCAAGAACCCGAGATTCTCTCTGTCGAAGAAATCGAAGAGGCTCCGAATCCGAGCCTCACGTGCCTCCTTCGTCTCCTGCGACGCCAGCAGCACGTGATCCATCGTCACACCCGACGCTACCTTCTTCATTCCCATTGAAACACAAACAAAAACGCTTGCCCAATTCTGCAAGTTATTGTAAACTCGATGTCCCTGTTTTGTATCCGATTCCTGCGGATAAAAAAAGAAGAAGAAAAAAGCGGAAATAAAAATAAAGTAACACAGTAAGCGATTCTAAATGTCGGAAATGGAAATAACGGAATTGGCTTTAATAGAGATCGAATGAATGAGAGAGCCTACGCGTGCGTTCGTGCGTGCTTTTACTTTTGATTTTTCCGTCAAGGGGTGGGGAGGAATTCAACGGAACGTGGAAACGACCGTGGGAGGACGTAAACGATGGGAACGGGAAGAGACTTTTTCCGTATCGGAATTACGGTTCCATGGCTCCGGGGATTGCTGCTACCGGCGGCGATGAGGGGGATCGCCGGCGATGATGCCCGATACGCACGTCGTCATCACGGAAAAGAGACTTATGCTTCTTGTTGGCGAATAGTAGTTATTTAACACACAAATATTAATAATAATAACAAATAAATAAATGATGTGATTGTGATGAATCGGACGGTGTGAGATGTAGTAAAGTTTGGAGTTCGGAAGGATTCTTTCTTACTTCATTTTATTTTTTGCTTTTTTATTTTTTAAACTTATTTTATTTTGCTTGTTGGTATTGGCTTTGGCACGTTCGGTGGTAACGCGTGGTACACATGATCTTTGCTGATTTTTGCGGCCTAACGAATGATATGTTTGGTAGGGAGATATAAAAATTAAGAGAGATACATGAATTATTTATAAAAAATTTATTTCATTTTAAAATAATTATTTTAAAGTAATTTAAAAAATATTTATAATTATATAAAACTTAAAAAGCACTTGACAAGAATAATCCAACTTCCATTCTTTTAAGATATAAGTTTGTTTCAATTGAATTAATTTTTATTGATTGTTTATTTTTTTAATCACATCATAAATATTCTAATACCTATATTTTTTCTTTTGCTTTTTTTTTGTTAGATAACATATTGAATATCCATAAAATATTTTTCAAAAATTAAGAAAAGAATATGAATAATCTTCTTAGCGGATATAAAGTTAATTTTTAGAAATAAAAATAAAAACTTTTCTTTTTACCTTTTACTCTCTTCGATTTAATTTCAATTTTTTTTCTGTATTTTTTCTTCCATCCAACATTCCAACCAAACTAACCGAAAAAGATTAGGGTGAATGACGTGTAGCAAGCGGCAAATGATAAGTAAATGAAAACATACTAGTAGTAACACGATATAAACGTGAGATTAATCTTAACTTGCACTGATAGAGAAAATAAAGAGCAAGTTAAATTAAACACTAATATTTACAACTCTAGTTCACAGAACTCACAAATACTATTGGATAATTAATTAATACTCTGATTTAAGCCTGGCCTTCTCGAGTGCTGTTTTGGCTGCAATTTGTTTGGCTTCTCTCTCTTTCCTAAGTTTACCTGCAATCTCTGCTTGCTTCATTCTAGCCTTCAAGGCTGTATCAGCTTCCAACATAGTTCTTCTCAAACCACCAAGTTCGATTCGCATGTTTGAAGTTTCCAATTCACACGACTTCAATTGGTTTCGTTTCTCAACAAGCATGGCCTCAAAGTCAGAGATCTCTTTGGAAAGTAATTGCCTTCGTTGATCAGAGGCTTGGAACTGATCTTCGGTCTTGGCGTAGAGGTCACGAATGTGGGCGAGTTTGGCATTCTCGTCCTCAAGACGCTTGTTGTCCTCCTCAAGACATTCGATGGATTTAGTCATTTGTACAACCGATGATGTGAGTTTTATGAAATCCAAAACATGCTCAAAGAATTGTGTGTCATTTGCACCCAAGTTGTTTAATATAGCAAAAGTGTCTTGTGCTGCCTCTTTCATGGACTCATGCTCGTGAGGCTTCGAGGTTTCTAGATCATTGAGGAGCTGCTTTTGTGCAGCAAAGGCCAATTGTCTTTGCCTTTGTGCCCTTGACATTAGTTTTCTTTCACTGCTTGAAAGTTGGCTTTGTTGGCTGAGACGAATAACATCAAGCTGGTTATGTTCAGCACAAGGAACATTAGTAATACTTGGTTGTTTTGGGACATCAATGGGATTAAAGGATGGGAAAACACCTGTAATGAAAGAGAGCCACAGAGTTAACTTTTTAAATAATGCTAAATCAAAGTGGACAAAGACACTAACAACTTAGGAAATCACACTCACAGCAGAAAATTGACTGAGGTGTCTGAGATGAGGGGGATTTCAAGCTTTGTGGTGGACTGAAGAGAAGGCGACCTAACCAACCTAATGGAGCTGAGCCAACCTATGAAGCACCGACACCGACACGGACACCGGACACGACACAAACACGGACACGTGGACACCTGTAATGTCCAAAATGTAGGACACGGACACGGCTATATATATATATATAAAATTAAATAAAATAAAATTACATAAAATTAAATATGAGTGATATGCATAAAAGATCTAAATTAAAAATCAAGATTTATATATTCATCATCATCTAAAAAGAACTTTTCCTATGATAATGAGTCACAAAAAAATACTAAAAGACCTCATTATACAATTTGTACGCTTTGTTTCTTTACAAAAAACAATTATAAAGCAAGATGATGAATTAGCAACTTCAAGTCTTCAAGAATTCCACAAACTAGCAATCATCATTGAAAAAGACACTTTCTAACTCTGGTTCATCTAAAGACAAACTAGCAATTTCAAGAATACCACAATCATTAAGTGATCCAAAATCATCTCCGGCTACATCCCACATTTTAGTTTCCTCTTGATGATATTGTGGAGTATTCCTTGAGAGAAGTCGTAAGTTGCTATGAACAAATACTAAATCTTCAGCTCTATGTGGTGCCATCTTGTTTCTCTTTAAAGAATGGATGAATGAATATGTACTCCAATTCCTTTCACAACATGAAGATGAACAAGGTTGCGCAAGTAGCTTAAGGGCAACCTTTTGAAGTATTGGAGCATTAATGCCATGAACTAGCCACCAAGCTTTTGGATCCATTTGACCTCTATCATTTAAAGAATTAAGATCATCAAAACCTTCTCTTCCATCCGAGAAGTTGGCAAACTCAATATTCACTTTCCTCCTTACATCCATATCAAGAAAGAACCTCTTGAAGCATTTTAATCTTTCACGAGTGAGTTCCAAGTCTTGATGTGGAGGAACTCGATTAGAATCTTCACTTAGCCATTCATGACTATAATATCTATAAGTAAAAAGAAATATATACATGATTAAAATTTATGTAATTCTAAAAAAAAAGGTAAGTAAAAAAGTATAGAGTTAATTACCTTGGATTTAAGGAATGAGCTAAACAATGGAGAGGAGTGCTACTCTTAGTCCAACGGTCAATTAATATGGAGTGCACTACCTCATAAAAGGTTGATCCTTCACTCTCCTCCTTCCTCTCATATTGATATATGGCATTCTTTACCTTTTCAATCATTGAATCCCACATTTCATATACTAGATGGAGAGATGAAGCTTCTGTATCAGTTCTTCTAAGAACATCATAGATAGGGCTAGTGAAAGAAAGAATATAATCAACCTTATCCCACCATTTATCATCCAACAAAGTATCTTTTACAAATTTAGCCTTTGCAACATCATCTTCCTTATAAGAAGACCATTGGTCACTAATGACCATCTCTTGGAGTCCTTTCTTCAATTGCTTGAATCTCTTAAGCATTACAATAGTGGAGGCAAATCTTGTTGGAGCAATGGATAGTAATTTCAATGAATTGAATGAATTGAAAATTGATAGTCTCATAGAGTGACTCGTGACAAAATTTTTCACAAACATTGCATCATCCGCAATTTGGGTGATTCAAGAACATTCTTCATAAATAAAATTGTTTTTTTCTGTATTCTTGGCTGCACATATGTTCTTCAAAGCAAGATTTAATGTGTGGACAACACATGGAGTCCAATAGATGGAAGGAAACTCAGCCTCAATTATTAAACTTGCTGCTTTACAAACAGCTGCATTATCCGTCACTATTTGCACAACATTTGAGTGACCAACCTCCATAATTACCTCCCTCATAAGTTTGGCAATGAAATCCTTGTCTTTGATCTCATTTGAACAATCGATGGCCTTTAAAAACATAGGTCCACTCTCTGTGACAGCCATGAAATTAATAAGAGATCTTCTTTGCGGGTCACTCCATCCATCACTAACAATGCTCACACCCTTCTGGCTCCATGCATTTTTAATTGGTTGTAACAAGTTCTCCACATGTCTCCTCTCATTTTGAAGTAATGTTGTCCTTAATTTATTATAACCTGGAGGTTGGTAACCACTGATCTGATTGTTGGCGGCATAGGCAAACGCCTTCCTATAATGAGGATTTCTTGCTAAATGAAAAGGCAGCCCCGAAGAGTAAAACATCCTAGCAATTTCATGATCAAGTGTCTCTCTAGCTTGCAAATTAAAGGCGTTTTCTATAGTTGATGTCTTTTTCTTTTTTGGATCAACACCAAGAGTGTTTGTATCCATTTGGTGTTGAGTAGAAATTGGAGGCAATGATACAGATTTTGTTTTTGACTTCTCCACCCTTAATGTTGCCTCATTGTCTATCTTCTTCAAATCTATAAGTCTGTCAATTGTTACCTTTTGACAAACTCTAACTCCCTTTCCAGTCATCTTCAACAAGTGTGCCCTCACTCTAGTGTAAGATCCATTAAAGGTAAAATCACAAATATTGCATTTTATCTCATAATTTCCACCACCACCTACACTTTTTATCTTTGTAACATAGGTCCATAAAGGTTTGGTATCATCATCTTGTTCTTTAGCTTGACTAGGACTAGAAGCACTCATCTCTACAACAATTTAAAAAAATTAAAAATCAATGTAAACAATTTCTAAGTAAAAAACAAACAACAAAAGCAATTTCTAATCAATGTTGTTCTTGTCTTATTGGCCATGTTGTAGCTTAATTTTATTCAAAATAGGACTATTCAAAATAATTTTAGTTTTTGTAAATTATATTTGTTTTATTTTTTATTTTTAAACAATTTAGATACTTTTTTAGCAAATAATTTTTTTAAGAATAAATAAGAAAATAAAAAAATCACAAAACTCAAGGCTTTATTTTTTATTTGCTAACAAGCTACAATAAAATAATAAAAGTTAAGGTAGGGGAAACTGAATAGTATATTTCAATTGATGCCCCACACCTACTCGGACTTGTATAATAATAATCTTTGTGTTGTACTTTAAAGCTCCATTATTATTTGTGTTTTTATTTTCCATCTTCATTTATTATTTTTAATATTTTCTGTATAATTTTTTTAAAACCAAAAAACAGATTTAAACTAATGTGACAATTTTATAATTAAAAAGTAAATAAAAAAATAAAAACACAAGTAAACCCTTAAAATTTTAATTGAAGAAAAAGTAAAATTTCAATCCTACAAAAATATGTTAACATCCACCCATTTATTTTATTTAGAAAATATGATAATTGTTGTAAAGTGCTTGCAGCCACTTTTAAACGTTTGATTCAAATGGCACAACTTTTATTTAGAAAATATGATCATTGCTGAGGCTACCTTTGAATTGAATTATTAAGATAACGCTAATAAAATGAAAAAGAATGATAAAAGAGGAACGTATTTACTATCTTCATAATTTATATCAAATGGCACAACAAAACAAAAAACTATCTAAATAAAATAATAAAAATAAACTCTCTTGTAACCAGTGCACATGGCATTGGGTATTGGGTACCACTGCACATGGAAAGAGAAAGGGAGAGAATACCATAAAACCAGAAACCGTACAGCACAAAAGCATCAATTGAAATTAGAAATTTAGAAACCATAAAACCAGGCAAAAGCATCAACGGAACGGGGAAATAACAGAGGCTAGAGAGAAAACTCAGAAAACTCAGAAACATGGAGGCGATGGAGGCATGGAGCAGATGAGATCATGAGAAAACTCAGAAAAGAAAGAAGGGCTTACCTGCAAAGGGGGAAACGGAGGCGACGACGTGGAGGTTCGTTTGCGGCAAGGAGAAGAAGACGTGATTTTCGTTTTAGGTAAGTATTTTTTAAATAAATAATAAAATATTTGGTTGGGCCGCGTTTGGACGCGCGTGTCCACTTGTTGGGCCGCGTCCGATCACGCGTTTCCTGCATCGCACCGGAGTCCGGCGACAGCGACGGCAACGGACACCGCGTCGCACCGGAGTCGCACCCGTTTGTGTGTCCGGTGCGTCTCCGACGCGGGACGCGACACTTCGGCGGCGTGTCCATGCTTCATAGGAGCCAACAATAACATAAAGAGAATTTCACACATGGCTTTTCTGAATTTCATATAATTTTATTTAAGAGGGCATGTTTAGACTACTGTTACAGTTTCTTTTTGTGATCAAGGGGTAGTGTATAAAACTTCACCCAATAAAAATTTCACATATTCAAATAAAAATTGTAACTTGGGATGACACTTAAAGTCCATAGCAAGTCTAAGATGTCTTTTCTATATGTACAATTGACCTAGTTCAAGGCTAAAAAGAATTAAAAACATGGAAAAAGATTTGATTGTAAAGAATAATGGGAAAAATAAAATAAAATCAAAAGTATGTCACTTGACTTTGAAAAATGAGAATGGCAGCAACAAAATGCAAAATAAAGAAGTGAAGGGAAGAAAATAAACACTACCAAATGATGGATCAGCGCCAGCGCCAGCACCAGCACCAGCAAAAATGTGCCTTGGAAACACATGCTGTCGATCCCCACCGATCCTTGAAGGTGTTGATTCTGATAGGCAAGATAGCTGCGATGCTTTCTTCTCAATAGCAACACATTACACAGAATTAGTGAATAAGGTAAAATACGGATCCAGAAAATCACCATAACCACAGATACTGGAAAACTAAAGGGGATACCTCGAGTGCTTCATCTTCACTCTGTGAAAGCTCAGCCTCGGATACAGCCATTGGTGTTGGATCCTCCTCGGAACTGTCCATGATTCTCATCTTTTTGGAATGATTTACTGCCAAATTAACACCCTCATCGAAGTCATGGTCATCTTGATCATTAGTTCTTTTATGTAGCAGCTCATCCTCCCATACCTTGTAACCGCAATTTCCATGGCCCTGTTTGATACTAAATTTATTAATTATTAGTATGAATTAGATTCGCACAAAATACATTGATCATGGAGGACCAAAATAAATTCTACATAACAAGAAGTCAATAAAATCCAAGATAAACAAAAAACAATATTAAGTCACTAACACTATAATCGAGTAATCTGCTAAATACTCATCTATTATTGACACATAAATATACAAGTCTCTGCTGCGCTAGGTGTATGCTGAAAGTAGAGGCGAACTTCACGATAGTGGAAAGAGAAGAGAGGGAAAAGTTCACTTCTAAAAAACAAAGATTCAAATTTCAATTTTTTTTCTCCTTTCTCACTTTCTCTTTGCCATACCCAACATACCTTAGGCATTTTCATACTAAAAGTTCAATTTTTTTTCCTTAGAAAACCAACAACTCACAACACAGAAAGCAGTTAAAACTAGAATAGAAATTAATAAGAAGCATACACGCCTTTTTTATTCCACACCAACAACAAGATTACTCAACCGAGCAATGCTACCAAATAATATCATCTAACAACTTCCCATTTCTACCAAACAAAAGCTCTTAAATCAAGGTAAGCCCTTTAAGTTTTAACTAAAAAAAAAAAAAACAAACATCATATGATACTACCTCTTTAACGGGGCAAGTAAAATAGTATTTAACAACGCCATTATGTGTTGCCTTCTCCCTTTTACACACTCCAGCAGGACACTTACACTCAGGATACTTAAACGGCGGAGGCTGCGACCAATCACTCTCGACATCGGGATCATCGCACCATTTAACAAAACCGTTAGTACATTTTTCCCCCTAATAACCAAACCAACCAAAAAGACAGTTAAAAAACAAAAACTTGATAATCAAGAAGTCAAGAAAGGAACAAAAATGAAAATGCTGGAGCTGTTTCATGCATACCCTTTTGATGGGGCAAACGTAGTACATCCTGCCGGGGTTTTTCTCACTCTTTGAGGTTCTCTTTTCGCAACGGCCATGGCCACAGCGGCACCATATGCTGTTGGCATTTTGGGAATCGTTATTAGAGGATTTGAAGGGACACTCCCGGTACCAGTGATCCTTCTGGCCGCACGTGAAGCACGTGCCTTTTTTCTTTCTTTCGTTCAAGTCTTGTTGGAAGTAACGGGGATAAGTTTCTTGAGTGTTTTGACTGAATTGAGAGGGTTGAGAACAGAGTGTGGATGAGAGAGGTGGTGGCTCTTTTATCTCATGATCCATGCGTAATTGATGACGGCAGTGTGGGAAGTGATATGGGTTGGAACCCAAACAATGATCAACAAGAGCAAGATGCAAAGAACGAGGGAATGAGATGAGAGACTTGTGTGGACCGAAGCCTGAGATGTCGTTTCCTTGAGCTGCGGCAAGGTGTATATATAGACATGATCGAGGAGAAGGTTGACAGGGCCGAAGAAGCTATTTCAAAAACTTGTAAGAGAAGCTTGTTAGAATTAAAGTCTTACTCACTCACTTAAGAGAGGTTAGTACCCTAAGGTAAAGTAAGGTCCTGTTCATGATAAAAGTATATTCTCTTTAACTCCTAACTATAGGAATAGGAATAGAGTGACAAAAATAATAATTAAGGAAGCCAAAATTTCTTTTTCTTTTTTTTTTTTAAGAAATGCATAAAAAAATCTCACATGAAATTTATGATTATCCTAAAATAATTTATTTTCTCTTAATTATAAATAAATCTTAATTATGAAATTTAGAAATTTTTATTTTTCACTACAAGTATGATATTTTATTATTGTTGAATTTTATTTTTTGAAGAGCAATTTGCACGAGAAAGTGGCTTCTGTGTTAGGCTTAGAATTCGTGTCTTTTACTGGGACCAAAGATGGCAATTAAGTTTTACCTTTTGGAGAAAGATTCCAAATTTGCTTTTTGTGATATCTAATTTGATTTGATGACAACAGATGGTCAACGGCTGTTAACTCTTGTGGATGGTGTTGGGCCTTTTTCATTTAATAAATATATGTGAATGTGAATAAGGCGTTAAAGTGACTGCAAGCAGTTTTTTGTGAATGTAAATAAGATGTTATTGAAAGACCTATACGTGAACT
Source organism: Glycine soja (assembly GCF_004193775.1). Taxonomy (NCBI): domain Eukaryota; kingdom Viridiplantae; phylum Streptophyta; class Magnoliopsida; order Fabales; family Fabaceae; genus Glycine; species Glycine soja. The sequence continues at coordinate 35,570,174 of NC_041020.1, read as the reverse complement.
TAACGTGACTACAAAGTTTTTTTTTATTGGTTATAATATGAATGAATGGTATATATGTGCTCTAGAATGAAATTAACAAAATGGTTATAAATTGTTAATATCAATAAATATATATAGGTTGTATATTTATTTGGAATTAAGTATATGATGAATTTGTTAGTCATCAAAGTGGTCAAATTTATAAGGTTATTTAATTTTAAATTAATTATTATTTCAATTACTTATAAAATAATGAATGTTAAATTATATGATTATTAATTTATAAGTAATTGAAATTCATTGTTATAAGTCATTTATGGATCACTCAGAGGTTGATTAGTTCTTATAATTAATGAATATAATTGTAGGTAATTTGTGTGTATCATTAGTTTTATTTATATATCCAAAGGAAATAGGTACTACTGATTAGTGTATATTTAATTGTCAAATAATGTTAATAATTTTATTAGCATTATCATGTTTGTATGTTGTGTGATGGTGCATCACCTAAAGGAGAACATCAATATACATTGATTGTTATATGAATGAATTATATGTATGACATGTGTTTTATGTTTCAAAATGCTTATGTGAATTTTATTATGCAGTACCTGTTCCCAATTCATTGAACTATCGTGTATCATATGTGTCAATTTTTAATGGGCTTAACTTCTCTGACTAGAATGAGCAAGTCCAATTTCATCTCGGTGTTTTGGATCTTGATCTTGTTATATTGGAAGAGAAGTTTGTTACTATTACTAATGCTAGTAGCAATGAAGAGAAAGTCTATTATAAAGCTTGGGAAAGATCTAACAGACTCAGCCTAATGTTCATGAGAATGACTGTTGCAGACAATATTTAGACCATTCTCCCTAAGACCGATAGTGCTAAAGAATTTATGGAGTTAGTGGGAAAGCGATCTCAAACAGCTGATAAGTCTCTTACTGGGACATTAATGAGTACTCTGACCATCATGAAGTTTGATAGTTTACATACTATACATGAACATGTCATTGAGATGACAAACATTGCAGTAAGACTTAAGACCTTGGGAATGACAGTGAATGAGAACTTCCTTGTTTAGTTTATTCTGAACTCATTACTGTATAAGTATGGCCTATTCCAAATGAGCTATAATATCATGAAAGATAAATGGAATGTGTATGAATTGCATAATATGTTAGTTCAAGAATAAACGAGGCTTAAGAATCAAGGAAATCACTTAGTCCATTATGTAAGCCACCAAGGAAATCAAAGAGCCGGAAAGAAATTTGTGAAGAAGCATGATAAAGGCAAATGGCCATTAAAGATAAATGACAGTCATGTGCAAATCCAGAAGAAGACATCAAAGAGCAATGATTGTCATTTTTGTGGGAAATCTGGACACTTTCAGAAGGATTACCCAAAACATAAGTCTTGTTCAAAAAGAAAGGTGAGCTTAATGCTCTTGTATGTTTTGAATCAAACTTAACTGAAGTTCCTCATGTTAGACAAATGACCTCAGTTATTTTAAGAAGGGGGGGGTTGAATTAAGATACAAAGACTATTCCCCAATTAAAATTTCGCTCTCTCTTTTTAGATTAACAATGCACCCTTAACATGAATTACTCAAAAGACAATTCAGAATAAAATTCTTTAAAGCAAAAGATAAATGACAATAAATAAAAGAAGTTTAAGGGAAGAGAGAAATGCAAACTGATTTATACTGGTTCGGCCACTTCCCGTGCCTACGTCCAGTCCTCAAGCAACCCACTTGAGATTTTCCACTCTCTTTGTAAAACTCATTTTACAAAGTCTGAACCACATAGGGACAACCCTTCCCTTGTGTTCAGGAATCCTTTACAACAAGAGACCCTCGGTCTCTTAATCCCTTTTCAGAAGTAAGAAGATGAGAAGAAGAAATCTCTCTTAAAAGAGATAGATTGTACAATGAAGATCAATCACAATTCCTTATTGAATATGCAAGTGTTTGACCTAGGAATCTTTGAGAGGATAAGACATTTCAATTCAGAAAAACTCTCTTAATCTCTTGAGAGGATAAAACTTTTTTGAGCAATCAAAACTCTCTCTCCATTCGTGTTTCCAAGTCACATATAAATAGACCTTTGATGGCCATTCATAAACCATTTGAATAGATGTGACTCTTGGAAGTTATTTTCTGAAAATCTCCTCTAGTAATCGATTACAGGACTTGTGTAATCGATTACAGGTTTTAAAATTTGAATTAAAACGTTTATTAACTGCTGGTAATCAATTACCAATATTGTGTAATCGATTACACAGTCTAAAATTTGAATTCAAATATTTAGTAGTTGTTGTAAACCATTTTTGGCCACTGGTAATCGATTACATCCTCTAGTAATCGATTACCAGAGAGTAAATCTCTTGAAAAACACTTTTTAACTTAAATTACTTGGCCAAACCTTTTGCTATATCAATTAGGAATTCCCTTCCTAAAATACTAGTGATCATCTTGATGTTGTGACTTGTATTCTTGAATCATTGTCTTGAATTTAAACTTGATAAGCCCATTTGCATCATTTGCATCAAATCATCATGATCATCATCAAAACACCAAAGTCATTTGCTTCTACACCTCATAATACATGGTGGATTGATTTTAGATGTACGATTCATGTTTCTAATACTATGCAGGGATTCCTTACAATCCAAATCATAAGCCCAAATGAGAAGTTCGTCTTCATGGGGAATAGAGTGAAAGATCTAGTGGAAGCTATCGGGACTTATCGTTTAAAACTCGACACTAGACATAATTTATATTTACTGAAAACTCTTTATGTACCTAGTTTATCTAGAAATTTAGTTTCATTATTTAAACTTGATGCTACTGGATACTCTTTTAATTTTGGTAATGGATGTTTCAGTTTATTTAAGCATAATCATCTCAATGGTACTAGTGTTATTTGTGATAGTTTATATAAATTGAAATTAGATGGTTTGTATGCTGAAACCATTTTAATTCTGCATCATAATGTTGATACTAAACGTAGTTTAGTGAATGAATGATCTGTTTTCTTGTGGCATAAACGTTTAGTTCACATTTTTAGAGAAAGGATGAAAAGATTAATAAATAATGAAATTCTTCCTAATCTAGATTTTATGGATCTAAATATTTGTATGGATTGTATTAAGGGAAAACAAACAAAACATTCAAAGAAAGGAGCTTCAAGAAGCACTTAATTTCTTGAAATTATGCATACTGATATTTGAGGGCCTTTTGATGTTAATTCTTTCAAAAAGGAAATATACTTTATCACTTTTATTGATTACTATTCACGTTATGGCTATATCTACTTACTACATGAGAAATCTTAGGCAGTGGATGCCTTAGAAATTTACTCGAATGAAGTGAAAAGACAATTAGACAGAAAGGTGAAAGTTGTTAGGTCTAATAAAGGTGGTGAGTATTACGCAAGATACGATGAAACTGGGCAACACCCAAGTCCATTTGCTAAACTCCTTTAGAAATATGACATTTGTGCACAATACACAATGCCTAGTACACCGCAACAAAATGGTGCATTAGAAAGGTGTAATAGAACTTTAATGGATATAATTAAGAATATGTTTAGCTATTCAACTTTACCTGTATCTTTGTGGATGTATGCCTTGAAAACTGTCATGTATTTGTTGAATAGGATTCCTAGTAAGGCAGTTCCAAAGACACCTTTTGAACTGTGGATGAGTAGGACACTTTGTATAAGGCATCTACATGTTTGGGGTTGCCAGGCAGGAATAATGATTTATAATCCACAAAAAAGAAAATTGGATGCAAGAACAATCAATGGATATTTCATTGGTTATCCAAAAAAGTCAAAGGGGTATATGTTTTATTGTTCTAATCATAGTATGAGAATTGTCGAAATTGGAAATGCAAGGTTCATTGAAAATGGTGAAATCAGTGGGAGTATAGTTCCACGAGATGTGAAAATTAAAGAGTTTAGAGTGCAAGTCCCTTTAGCTTGTGCCTCTAAGAGTAAGGTGATTGCTCCTTTAGTTGTTAATTCAAACAATAATGAAGAAAAACAACACAATAATGAGCCCATGATACATAAAGAACCTATTATGGAAGAACCACAAGAAGTAGCATTAAAGAGGTCTCAAAGAGAAAGGAGACTAGCTATTTTGAATGACTATGTAGTATACCTACATGAAACAGAAACAGACTTAAGCATTAATGATAATGATCTAGTTTCATTTTCATAAGCTATAAGCTATGATAATTCTGATAAGTGGTTAAATGCCATGAAATAAGAGATATATTTAATGGAACATAATGGTATCTGGGACCTTGTAAAATTGCCAAAGGGTTATAAGAGAGTTGGTTGTAAGTGGATCTTCAAGACTAAACATGACTCTTATGATAACCTTGAACATTACAAGGCTAGACTTGTTGCTAAGAGATTTACTTAGAAAGATAGCATTGATTATAAAGAAACATTTTCACCGATCTCACAAAAGGATTCTTTTAGGATTATCATGACATTGGTAGCCCATTATGACTTGTAGCTACATCAGATGGATGTGAAAATTGTCTTTTTTAATGGAGATTTAGAGGGAAATATTTATATGGACCAACCAATGGGGTTCTCAGTTGAAGGAAAGGAACACATGGTGTGCAAATAAAAGAAATCAATATACGGTCTTGAGCAAGTTTCCTGCCAATGGTATTTGAAGTTTAATGATACCATTGTTTTCTTTGGATTTAAGGAAAATACTGTTGATCGGTATATATATCTGAAGGTCAGTGGGAGTAAGGTTATTTTTCCAATTCTGTATGTTGATTATATCTTACTTGCAACTAATGATCTTGGTCTTCTTCATGAGACTAAGAAGTTTCTCTCTAGCAACTTTGAAATGAAAGATATGGGTAAGGCAAGCTATGTGATAGGGATAAAAATATTATGAAATAGATCACAAGGATTGTTAGGCTTGTCTCAGAAAACATATATCAATAAAGTACTAGAAAGATTCAGGATGAAAAAGTGTTCAGCATCACCTGTTCAGAATCATTTGTTAGAATTAATGTCTCATGTGAGAGACATGTGACTTATGTAGGGACTAATAAACAAAAAATTAATAATTAAGAACTAAATTGTAATTGTGTTAGATAGGAGAAGTTTCTAAAAGTAACTGCTAGTTGATGAAAGTAATGGTTATAAGAGGGGTTAATACCCACTAATGTAAAATAAAATGCATCGGAGAGAAATCTCACTATGAAAAAAGGTATGCATTGTTTATCTATTATTTGTGAGAATCATAGGTTTCAATATCTTATTGATTTCTTATAATTATTAACCCAAGAATAATTGGTTTCAAGATTCTATAAATAAATAATTTCTGCAACTAGACCAAGAAAATATATATTTAAAGTAAACTAGCTTAGTCCCATGTCTTCATTAGATATTAAATTTATATTTTATAATTTATAGAAACAATTTTTATATTATTTAAATTTTTAATATATTATTAATTATTTAAATATATTTTTATATATACACATTCTTCAAAATATTATTATTAGTGAGAGTGTTGTCCTAAATAGGATTTTTTTTTATTTTAGGTATGTTTTATTTTAACTTTCTTTTAAAAAAATGATTAATTTTGTTTATTTGTTATTTATTTTGCTTGCATGTTATTTTAAGATAATAAAAATTAAGTAAAATTATTTAATTATGATAGAATTCCCGTCTCAGTTTTTTCAGAGTCATGTCATATGTCACGAACTTGCAGCCTACCACGTGGAGTCTATGCAGACACGTGGGACTAATGGCTGATGTGGCTCTTGTGGATGAAATGGTAAGTGCTGTCTTTCATTTTTAAACTGATCCATGTGGGTAACGGGTCTTTTGTTTCACCTGCCAGTGCTTCACGCCTACACCCCTTTCAGAGGCATGGAATCTCGCTTGTGTAGTCAGAGTCCTGTAATGTTACTTGAAATGAAAGATTTTGGCACGGTTTGTACGAGAGTTGCGCGAATGTGCTTTTTTTTTTTTTTTTTTTCTCTTTTTTTTCTTCTAACAACAAGGTATTCTTACCACAAAAAATCATGAGTCTAATATCGAAAAAATAGAATATTCATGATTAAATTACTCATTTGTTTCCTATAATTTTATGATTCTTATTTTTTTAGTTTTTATAGTTTAAAAACAATCTTTTTAGTCTCTTATAATTTATATTTTAATTCTTTTTTAGTCCTTCTAATTTAAAAATTATAAAAAGTAAAAAAGTAAAAATTATGAAACTATAGAGACCGAAAAAATCACTTTTAAAACTATAAGGACTAAAAAGACCACTTTCAAACTATAAGAACTAAAAAAATAAAAATCATGAAACTATAGAGATAAAATGAATAATATAACCAATATCAATTAAGAAAAAACTTATATCCTCATATGTATTGTTCTACTTACATAATTAAAAATTGAACCCCTCACATATAATTAAAGGATGCCTATTACTTGTCACTTGTGTCACACCCTAGGTGACCGAGTATACTTTTTTGTTTAAGGCAATTGTTATGTTTTTGGTATTCAACACTATGGATAAATTATTATTTTCTATAAATCTTTGTAAATTTTTGTCATCTTTTGTAAGCAAGAGGATAAAATTAATAATTCAATTAGTAATACTTTTTACGTGTTGGAAACATCCTGGATATAAAAGTCCACTTTGAACTCTAATTGGATACTCGGCCTATTGGCCCAAGTGAAGCACCCATACAAGGTAAGAGAACTGAGCCTGAGAAAGACGAGCTGCCCAAAAGTGAGAGGCCTCAACGCAACAGAGTTCCATCTGTTCTGCTTAAGGACTTTGTGCCCCACTAGACCTGAAAACAATTCAACATCATTTAGCTCTAATTACCTTATTATTGTAATAACTCAGTGATTAGTTAGAGATTTTATTTTTTGTTAGACTTGTAGCACATGTGAGTGTGCCATTCTGTTGAGAAATGTTAATCAACACTTTATACGTATTGAGATCTAAAGGAAATAAAATAGAAATCAATTACCAAAGCAAATTCATCTTCTAAAACCTCCCTATTCTCGGAGCTTCTCCTACTCGAAAGGAGTCTATCATTTCCCCTTCTTTGTTGTTGGTATCATTGGTGTTTTCATTGATCTTTCATGACCCCTTCCAAACTCAAAAAAATTGATGATCTGTTTGCAGCAATGTCTCCAACAGATGAAGGAGATGCAGTTGCAAATTGATGTTCAATCCACCCATGATACTTAGGAGTTGGCTACGTTTAGGGAACAAGTTCAACTCGTGACTATGAATTCGGTTTTTGCTTCACGCAACATTCCAGTTCGGGCAACAAAGGCGATGCTGGCTCCGTTTGATGGATCTAATCCATTAGAATGGATCTTCCAAGCGGAAAGTTACTTTGAGTTAAACCAAGTCGCCATTCCTCAGCATTTGGCTCTTGTTCCCTTTTTCATGACAGGGCTTGCTCTAGCTTGGTTTACGTGGCTTCATGCTACTCACCAACTTACACAAGCTGTTCAGATTTCACCCGTACCTTGGAACTTCGATTTGGGCCATCATCTTACGTCAATCACCAGGCTGTATTGTTTAAGTTGCTGCAAACCACCACGGTGACCGAGTACCAGATGCAATTTGAAGCTCTTTCGAATCGCGTTGAAGGCATGAATTTGGATCTGCTTCTCAATTTTTTTTTATATCTAGTTTACGTGTGGACATGAAGGTAGAATTGACCATCTATCAGCCCACCATCTTGGCTTAGGTAGAAGAGCTCACGCGTTTAATGGAAGATAAGTTTCGTGGCTCCCGCTTCTCTTCACGCTCTGTGTGTTTTTCATCTCCTTCCATTACAACGACCTCTCAATCACTGGTGTTAGGACCACCTCTGCCATCTTCATTGCCAATTTGCTGCATTTCATCTGAAGAAATATAGTGTCACAATAAGGGATTGTGTTATAATTGCGATGAAAAATGGAGCCCTGGGCATCGCTTCCAGAAGAAGCAATTTCTCTATGTGTTTTTCATCTCCTTCCGTTACAACGACCTCTCAATCATCGGTGTTAGGGCCACCTTTGCCATCTTCATTGCCAATTTGTTGTGTTTCATCTGAAGAAATATAGAGTGTCACAATAAGGGATTGTGTTATAATTGCGATGAAAAATGGAGCCCTGGGCATCGCTTTCAGAAGAAGCAATTTCTCTTGTTGCAGAGGATATACCAGATCCGGGACAATCATCAAAGGAGGAATCTGTCAGGGAGGAAGAAGCTAAACATGCAGAGCATTTTCATTTATCTTCAGCTGCCTTTCATGGACCACCATCACCATGCACCTTATATGTTGCAGGCAAGGTCAAGGAGTTGAATGTGAATATCCTCATTGACTCGAGCAGTTCACACAATATTTTGCAACCACAGGTTGTAGAGTTTCTGGGATTACCATTGGTCGCTATCAAATCCTTCTCCATCATAGTGGGCCATGGCAACACTATCCAATGCTTTAGGTGCTGCCCAGATGTTCCAGTTATAATGGCGGGTCAGGTTTTTCCTATATCCTTCCACATGTTACCCATTCATGGCACTGATCTAGTTTTGGGTGTTCAATGGTTACAAACATTGGGCATGTTTTTGTTTGATTTCTCCATACCTTCCATTCAATTTTCCTACCAAAACAAACTAATTACATTAATTGGTACCACTCACAACACCTCAACCCATGCCTCTTATTCTCAATTTTGCATATATATATATATATATATATATATATATATATATATTCAATTAAGTCCTTAATACTGTCACTTACCTGGTTGTGAATGAGCCTACTGTTGACCCCAATCCAAGCCTTCTAGATGTCTCTCACCTTTCCCCTACCATGGCTTCTTTCTTAAATTAGTTTGCCCCTATCTTTGCTATGCCTCACGGTTTGCCTCTTGATTGAACCCAAAATCATAACATTGACCTTTTGCCTCATTCCCAACTTGTCAACATTAAGCTATATCGATGTCCACAATATCAACACACCATAATGACACGACTTATTGCAGAAATGTTACAAGATGGTATTATCCTCCCTAACACCAATCCTTTTTCTTCCCTGGTTTTATTGGTTGACAAAAAGTATGGATCCTAGCATTTTTAAATCGATTATCATGCTTTAATGCCATAACAGTGAAGGATAGATTCTCCATACCTGTGGATAAACTTTTAGATGAGTTGCATGGTTTTATGATTTACTCCAAGTTGAACTTGCGTTCTGGTTATTATCAAGTGATGTTGAACCCTGATGACTCTCTTAAGACGGCCTTTCACATAATTGACTGCCATTTTGAGTTTCTGGTAATGCCTTTTGGGTTGACCAACGACCCTTCTACTTTCTAGTCCATCTTGAATGAGGTTTTTAAGTCGTTTCTTCACAAGTTCATTTTGGTATTTTTTTTATGACAACTTGGTGAATAGTGTTGATACTTTGTCTCATTTGGACCACATGCAACAAGTTTTGGAAACATTGTAGCAACATCATTTATTCATTAAATTTGCTAAATGTGATTTTGAAGTGTCACAAGTGGCGTATTTGGGTTGTACTATTTCTGCAACTGGGGTAGTAGCAGATCCTAAAAAACTTTCTACCATCGTGGGTTAGCCTCAACCCAATTCAATGACAAATCTACGTGCATTTTTTGGCTTAATTGACTACTGCGTCAGTTTGTGTGTCACTATGCTACCATAGCAGGACCTTTAACAGACTTACTCAAGAGCACTTTTTTGTTTGGGATGAGGGTGCCACCCATTCCTTTCAGTAACTCAAACAAGTTGTGATGACACTCCTTGTTCTCGAACTTCTTGATTTTCTGGTTACCTTTGATGTCACCACAGATGATGCGTATGGAGCAGCCATTGAGGCAGTTTTGTCCCAAGTTTCTCATCCCATTGCCTTCTTTAGCAATAAGCTTTCCCCTCAAACGTAAGCTTCTTCCGCTTATGAACGTGATATGTTCACAATTACTTATGTTGTTTAGAAATGATGCCATTACCTGTTGGGTCGCCATTTCCCTGTCTTTATGGATCAACAAAATCTGCATGGACTAGTGAATTAGAATATCTAACACTTGCACAACAAAAATGGCTCGTCAAATTACTAGGTTATGATTATGAAATACTCTATACTCTGAGTCGCTCCAATGGAGTAGAGGATGCATTGTCTAGGGTGGAGTCTTCTAATGTCTCCCTTGAGTTTCTCTACACGACAACTTCCACGAGACAACTTGAATTTTCGGCTCAACTCCGCCAGTTTTACCTAAATCATTTAGTGGATCAAAAGCTGCTTCAACAAAAACTAGACAAGGCAACAACACCAGATTGTACTTGCCAGGATGGGCTGTTGTTGTATTGCACCCGCCTTTTTATTCCTTTGGAATCTGAATTGAGAGCCATACTGTTTGGTGAGTGCCATGATTCTCTACTTGGGGGTCATTCTGGGATTAAGGGCACTCTGAATAGGTTGTTTGTTTCCTTTGCTTGGCTGAACATGGCTAGAGATGTTTGCGATCACATTTGTGCCTTCACAAATTGTCAACAAAATAAATATTCAACACAAAAATAGTTTGGTTTGCTCCAACCTTTACCCATTCCTTAACAAGTTTGGAAAGACATTTCAATGGATTTTGTGACACACTTACCTCCTTCATAGGGGAAGAAAATGATTTGGGTGATCGTGGATTGCTGGACGAAATATAGTCATTTTCTCTCGCTACCAGCACATTTAAGCTACATTCAACCTTGAGGATAAGGTTTTGTCTTTGAAGGAGGAAGTATTGATATAGACATACAAGACAAACATACATGCCCTGTCTGAACTTGAAGTAGATGCCTACTAGCCCAAGTGAAGCACCAACAGAAGGGAAGAGAATAAGGCCTGAGAAAGACAAGCTACCCAAAAGTGAAAGGCCTCAATGCAATGGAGTCCCATCTGTCTTGCTTAAGGACTTTGTGCCCCGCTAGACTTGAAAACAGCTTAACATGATTTAGCTCTAATTACCTTATTAATGTAATAACTCAGTGATTATTTAAAGATTCTATTTTTAAGACTTGTGGCACATGTGAGCGTGTCATTTTGTTGAGAAATGTTGATCAACACTCTATATGTATTGAGATCTAAAGGAAATAAAATAGAAATGAATTAACTGAGCACATTCTTCTAAAATCTCCTTATTTTTAGAGCTTCTCCTGCTTGAAGGAGTCTATCTTCTACCCTTCTTAGTTGTTGGTGTCACTTGCCTGCCTGCACGTAAATTTACTGATTTACATTTTTGTTAGCTTTATAAGTGGTTAAAATGGGAGGAGTAAATTACCATGGTTAAAGTCATGATAGTATTGTTGGGGATAAATATGTATGTTGATAACTGTGAAATTTGAGTAAATTTTAGCTAAAAATGATTACAATTTCTTCACTTTATTATTGTTTTTAATGAAATAATGAAGAAATTAATATCTTTGTAATTTTTTATCAACAGAAGAAAATTTCAAGTGTTTTGGAGGAAAATTGATGCAAAAACTGGAAGAAAAAGCCTTGAAGAAAAGTTGAAAATTGGAATAGCTCGCTTAGTGCACAAGACAGGCCCAGCGTGTCTCCTCGCTTAGTGACCAGCTCACACTTAGCATGAAGAAGACACACGAAGAAGCCCAAAGGCGCGCTTAGCGCGAAAGCCCGTGCTAAGCGCGAGGTCACGTGAAAATTAAGCTACCTTAGGCTTATAAAAGGAGTAAGAAGCAAAGGAGAAAGATACATCGAGACGCCGAGACTCGGAGCTCTCTAGTGAATACATCTTAAGCTTGAGTATCTAAAATAAGGGAAACCTTTTTTCTATGTCCATTATCCCCTTCTCTTTCTTTATCCATCCCTTCCATTCTTCTATCCACAAAGTGTAAAGTCTCTCATAGCAATGAGAGGCTAAACCCCATTGTTGGGAGCCTGACAGACCAACTATTGTAATGCAACTCTTTCTTGTTATCTATTTAATGCAATCTTGTCTTTTCTGTGCTTATTTGTTTATTATGGTCTGATCACCCATATAGTGTTTAGGAGGTAATGGATTGAAAAATGATTATTTTCTAAAGAACTGGGAAAGGGCATCTAAATGAAATCATTGCTAGAAATAGATTGATATTTGTTTAATCTATTTTCATGCATATCTAATCTTAATGTGATTTACTATTTTTATCTTTGCAAAAAAAATGGGAGAGAAAAATAGATGAATTAGGCTCTTCATGCGGGAAACCAAAGATAGAGTGTCACGGTAGATGTGGGTGGGAACTGAGATAACATTAGATAGAGAAAATCATTCACATTGCATAACAGATAGTTTTGGCACAATAGACCCCAACATATTTAAACTCTGAATTTATCTTTAAGCATCATTATTTTTATATTCTACATTTCTTATATTTTACTTTAAAATCTCTTATCTATTTTATCTTCTATTTTTTATCTTTAAATCTCTTATCTCTTTAAATTTTTATCTTATCTCCTAATCTTTTATTTTAAATTTTTTATCCTTCTTGTCTCTGACTTTCTTTAAGTTTTACATTTAAATTTCTGATCCTTGGCATGTAAATTGGGTTTGCATCAATCTAAGTACCAACAAAGTTCATGTGGATTCAACAATCGGACCTTCGAGTACTTTACTACTTGAGACAACAATTTGGTACACTTGTAATGAGTTAACATGTTCCCAAGATCCAATCCAAGTTATTTGTTATATTTTAATTTTGAACACCTGATGTCTTAAGGCACTAGTTGAATGAATATTGGATATGATTAAATACTTGTAAAATTAATGATTAACCAAGAAAGAATCCATCAACCCTAGGTAATGAATTTGAGCTCTATGATAGAATTAAGACCTTGGTCAGGACAATTGAATGAAAGAAGAAAAGAGTTTCTTAAGTCATTCATTGATTAAATGTGTTAACTTATTAGAGTTTGACAATAATATTATACTCTAAAGTTAATCTTAAACTATAAATGATGGAAGGAAATATTACATTATTCTTCTATTGGTTCTTATAGATAAAAGATGTTACTTCATGCTATCTGGAGGTCAAGGAGTGTTGCTAGACGCCCACCTTGATTAGCAAATTAATTATGATTAATTTAGTACTGATTTAGTATTGAACCTACGGGATCACACTAAACTGAGTGTTTCAATCTTTGCAAAAGAAAATAATTTATTTGATAATTAAATTAGAGAATTTAATTTAATCACATAAATATTTTAGTGGAATATTATTATACTTTTATGGTCGCACCAAGGATATAATTAATATAAAAAAGGGAGTATTATTTTATAAATGTGAAAGTTGTCCATAAAATAAAAATAATATTCTATTGCTATATGTCATAACTAGTCGTGTGATTAATTGTGAATTATCTTTGTCTTATACCAGGAAGCTTCTTCAAATAAAATATAGGAGATCATGCTAATTTTTACAAAGATAAAGAGATATAAAATTATTTTAAATCTTTTTTTTTCTTTGAAAAAGACTCAAATTCATCTCTCTTCTACATTATAAATAGAAACATCTACTGAAGGCAAAATACATAAGATACAAACTAGAAAATTTCAAGTCTTGTTTTAGACCTTAAAAGTCTCGGTGTAGATACACCTATAGTCTTTACACTTGATATTTGCTAAATAATTGTGAATTAATAGTAGAAAATTAGTCAAATTTTGGCTTAAAAAATTATTATTTAGCAGTTATTTGTGATTAAAAGCTAAAAAATTAATTAAGTTGAATTTTTGGACGTAGATATGAAAACTGAAGGTACAATAAGCAAAAAGGCAGCAGAAATTGAGGAAAAAGAAGAAAATCTGAAGCAGGCCTAGCCCAACACGCATGCTAAGCACGCGTCACGCGCTAAGTGTGCAAGGTAGTATAGGCGCTAAGCGAGGCGTTAAGCTCGAAGATGCAGGATTCGTTACACGCGCTAAGCGCGCAATCCAACAGAAGCATACGCTAAGCCTGTGGCAGGCGCTAAGCGCATGATCTGAATGCACTAAGCGCGCGGTGTCGCGCTAAGCGCGCCTTCGAAGGCCCAAAGCTCATTTCTGCACCTATAAATAGAGATCCAAACCAATGGAGAACATACACCTCGCCTCAGAGCACTCCTCTCAGCATTCCAAGCCTGAGCTCTCCCTTTTCTCTTTATATTCTTTGTTTTATTACCCTTTCTTTCTTTCACCCCCAGTTGTAAGCCCTCAATGACCATGAGTGGCTAATCCCCTAGCTAGGGCCTGGTATACTTCAAGAGTTATCAATGCAAAGAGGATTCATTCCAGGTTTTATGTTCTAATTCTTTTCTTTTTATCTTGCATTTATGTCTTAAATTTCTTTTGGGTTTTATTCGCTCGGGAGAGGGGATTTCCTAGTAAGGATTTAAGAATTAATGCATGCATCTGTTTTAGGGGTTATACGCTTGGGAAAGGGTAACACCTAATAGAACACATTAAGAAAAGGATCATCGAGTTAGCATTGCTAGGCATAGAATGATAACTCAATGCCCATGCATTTAGCAACATCTAGAATTTAACCTTAATGCATTTTAATTATTGAATCTTCACAAAGGCATTTGGGGGATAGGTAGTTAAAATAGGCTTGTCATCGTGAGGCATTTGGGGCAAGTACAATTAATAGATGTGGGTAGAACTAATACAATTGCATTGGTAATGAATATCATAATTACATGCATCGTAGGCCAATTGAGTTTGTCCAGTCTTGGCATTTCTATCAATTATCTTTCTAAACTATTTGATTTAGTAGTAGCAATTTACTCTTGCGCCTATTTCTATTTTTACTATTTACCTCTTACTTACAAATTAAAGAGTATTCAATAAAGTGCAATAAAATCCTTGTGGAAACGATACTCGGACTTCCGAGAATTACTACTTAGAGCGATTTGGTACACTTGCCAAACACCTCAACAACACCGTTGAAAAGAAATTAGTACTTCATGAACGTGCATCCAGGTACACAAATCTATAATTTTCTCTATTTATTATTATTGTATATTTTAAATGTAAAATAGATCTTAATTTTTTCACTGCAAGTGTTAGGAACACTTTTATATAATTATCAAGTGTTTCAAAGAACCCAAATGAAATGTTTTGTATGTTACTCGGAAGTTTCCAAAAATAATCATTTTAGAAAAATTGTAACCATAATGATTCTACATATGGAATTATAGTTTTATAATTTATCGCTAAAAAGAACTTTGTCTAAAATTGACATGTGTTTGTTTGGATTATTAATGATCACTCATATCCTAAATCCCCAATTAGAATGCAAATATGGTATAAAAGTATTTTACACATTAATCTAATCATGCATTGCCATATAAGGTAACAAAGTTTATTTTTGTAATTATTACTTTCAAATTTATATAAAAGTCATTTTTAATTAGTTGACAGTATAGATTCTTTACAATAATATATCAAAATTAAACTCAACAAAATTTTCACCTATCTCTTTTTCAATGTGCATAGTATCTATTACAATATCCTTCCCTGCATTAACCCCAAACAATAACAATCACGATGATACAAAGATTTTTTTTTTTTGCAAAGCAAAGGAAATATAACAATTAAGATGATGCAGAGATGATATATGGCAGTGAAGAACCTAAACATTTTTATCTTGATCGATATTTGCAAAGCTTTCATTAACTAATTAAATTCACCATAAATTAATGACAATTTATCAACTATCATTTACTCTCTTTTTTATCAGCAAAAGATAATATGTATATTAATTGAGTACTAGAGGTACTAAAAGATACATTAAAGATGAAACAATTGGTTCCAAGTTAGACTTAGTGTAGTCTTGACAAGAGCCAATTTCTGGATACATAGATGAGACTAAGGTGGATTATTAGTCTAATTTCCTATCCTCAGCTACTTAAGAAATCCTGCACTAAGATTACTAGACCAATGATTGTAGTGCGTGCCAAAATCCTTTTCCAAATTTCTGAGCCATGTCCAGAGTAAGAAAAGTGCATCATCTAGCATTTTATTGGCATTAAAGGTATCATTGGAAAAGATAATGTAATTTCTTTGCTTCCAAATGGTCCATGTTAATGCTAGCCACCACCACTTCCACCTATTCGCCCTTATACCCTCGGTCACTCCATATATATGACGGAGGAAATGTTGTTTTGGGTTATGTGGGAAAACACCCACCAATTTCACCCAAGACAACGATTCCCACCATACGGGAAGAATTTTGCTGCAATGAAAAAACAAGTGACTTGCGCTCTCCTCTATGCTTCTGCAGAAAGGACAAGTGGTATCATCTAAGTCAATGTGTCGCCTTCGTAAATTTACTTTTGTCGGTAGTCTATCTTTGAGTAGCCTCCATGCAAAAGCAGAAATTTTAGTTAGAACCTTGAGTTTCCACAGATCCTCTAAAGCTTCTTTGTGGATCTCCTTTGATGTCTCCTCCCTAAGCACATTATAAGCACTTTTAGCCGAGTATTGACCGCATGGATCTACCGCCCACACCCATTCATCACTAGCCTGAGGCTGAATTCTAATGCCCTCGACATCTTTTAGGAATGACACCTCCATGTCTATCTCACTATCGAACAATGATCTCTTCCACCTAAAATCCCACTCCCATCCTGTGTCTTTGTAAGCTCCCATTGGCTGGATAAGTTGGTTTTGCTGAGAAGAAATGCTATACAGCCTAGGGTATTTAGCTAATAGCGAACCCTTTCCACCTATCCAATTGTCCTCCCAAAACTTAAATTTGTCATCAGAGCCGACCTTCCATAGTGTTGAATTTTGCATTGTCTCACTATGTTGTGGATGTTGAGTCATCAACTTTAGGTCCCTCCACCATATGGATTCACTATTGTCTCGAGGTGCTTCATTTAGACTCCTCCAACCACCATACTTGGATTCGAGTACCCTGGCCCACAATTCCCCCTAGTGCTGAAATAAGTTCCACTTCCATTTACCCATCAATGCTAGATTAAAAGTGTTGATATCTTTGATTCCCAAACCCCCATTTTCTTTTGGGAGGCACATTGTGTCCCATTTGATCCAAGCTATCTTGTTCTGCTCATATCCCCCATCCCATAGGAAACTCCTTTGTAAGTTGACCAACTTGTCCACCACCTTTTTAGGAACTCTGAAAAATGAAAAGAAATAGATAGGAATGGATGTTAGGACTAACTGTGTGAGAGTCACTCTTCCCCCGAAAGACAGATGTCTTTGCTTCCATTTTGCTAATTTTCTCTCACACTTGCTAATGATAGGGTCCCATGTCTGATATCTTCTTGGATTTGCTCCAATAGGAACTCCGAGATAAACAAAAGGAAAGGACATCAAGCTACAATTGAGATAATTTGCTGCATCAAGTTTCCACTGATCTGACACACCAAATGCACTAAAACTACTTTTAGCAAAATTAATTTTGAGGCCTGATACAAGTTCAAAGGTCCTCAAAATTGCTTTGATTGCTTTAACATTCTCCATAGATGCCTCACCGAAGGAAATTGTGTCATTCACATATTGGAGGATGCTAATTTCCACCATGTTTATGCCAACTAAGAAACCCCTAAATAGCCTTTTTCCCATAGCTTGTGACATGAGCCCATTTAGGGCTTCAGCCGCAATGTTGAAGAATAGAGATGATAATGGATCCCATTGTCTAAGTCTTTTTTGAGGTAAGAATTCAGATGAGGGACTGCTATTTACCAAAACCGTGTTGATTTTAGGCACCCTTCTATCCACTGAATCCATTTGGTGCAGAAACTCATCCTTCTCATCATATAAATAAGGAAATCCCAAGAAACAGAATCATGCGCCTTCTCATAATCAACCTTGAATACAATGCATGGCTTTTGGCATCTTTTAGCTTCTTCAACTACCTCATTTCCAATCAGCACGCTGTGTAGCATATGTCTTCCCTCTATGAATGCTGATTGCCTTTTATGTATGATAAGAGGCATGACCTTCTTCAATCTATTAGCCAGAACCTTAGCCACTATCTTGTATATACAACCTATCAATGAATTGGGTCTGTAATCGTTCAGCAGTTGTGGATCCACTACCTTAGGAATTAAGGCTATGAAAGATGCATTGGAGCCCCTTGGAAAAATTCCATTAACATAGAATTCATCCAAGAACCGAAGGAGATTAGGTTTAATAATGTGCCAGAATTGTTTGATGAATTTGAAATTAAGTCCATATGGGCCTAGACTTTCGTCACTCTTGCAGTTCCAAACAACCCTTCTTACCTCATCCTCCTGAAACCGCTCCACAAGCATATCGTTTTGTTGGCTACCAATGGTCTGGAAACATATACCATCCAATCGAGGTCTATCATAATCATATTCTTGGAACCTCTGCAAGAAGAACAGCCTGACTGCCTCTTTAACTGTTGTCGGCTCTTCATTCCAAGATCCGTCAATCATCACTCTTTTCAAACAATTATTTATACGGCTTGCATTGATCATCAGATGGAAATATCTAGAGTTGCAATCCCCTTCTTTAATCCACCTAGATCTCTCCTTCTATCTTAGCAAGGACTCATGTGATTGAGCTGCTACCCATAAATCTTCCTGAAGCTGCTTCCTAGACACCAATTCATGAGGAACTAGGTGTCTGTCAATTGTGTCCTCTTCCAGCTTGTTTAAATCTTCCTCAATCTTTTTATATTTCTTGAAAGTATCCCCGAATTGTTCTCTATTCCAGACCTTGAGCCTTTCTTTGAGTCTTTTAATTTTTCCTTTTAGCACATACCCTCCCCAACCATTATGCTGATAAGAGGTCCAACATTCATGAACAGTGTTCTTAAATGAGTTGTCGGAGAGCCAAAAATCAAGGATCCTAAAAGGTTTGGGACCCCAATCAACACACTTAGATCTAAGCAACAATGGACAATGATCAGAGAAGTTCCTATCCAATGTGTATTGTGTGGTTCCAGGCCATTTGGTAAGTCATTATGGGGATACCAGGAAGCTATCCAGCTTGCTCCTAGCTGCTCCATTTGGTCTAAACCATGAAAATTTTCTACCCATCCATGGCGCTTCCTCTACCTCCAGCTCCACAATCCATTCATTGAACTCCATAATGCTACCATCCACCAACCCCTTCTGACATGCACCCAATCTCTCTGCATGAGTCCTGATGTTATTGAAATCACCTAATATGCACCATAATCCCCCAGGGTTTACATTTTTCAATTGTTTAACCCTATCCCATAACACTCTTTTACTTTGAATATCACAAGGCGAATAGATGTTGATGATATGAACTGGTTGTGCCTCTTGAAGCCACTTCCCTACCAGCATTATGAAACCTATCCCAATGACCTTGCTTTCTACCTTAAAAGTTTTCTCACTCCATATACATAGAATTCCGCCTGCTGAATTAGATGAGGGATATGCTTCCCAACTAATTTCGAAGTCCCCTCATAGAGCTTGACACATAGATCTCTCAATTACCTCCTTTTTTGTTTCCTGGATACACAACATGTTTATGTGTTGTTTGTTGACCATCCTTTTGATTGCTGGCCATTTGACCTTCCTCCCTAACCCTCTGACATTATATGTGATAATGTTCATGGGGTCCTCCTCCTATTTCCCAATCTCTCTGCCTTTTTGATATCTTTTTCTTCCATTTCCAGTATTTACTGCACATAGTTCCTTTGCAAAGACCCACAGGTAACCCCCAAATATGTTGCCACCTTCCATAAATTTTTTGCCTCTTGAATATGATTATTTGTTGGCTTTGCTTCCTCAAGCACTGCTTGTGTTGATGTGTGGTCATGGCAGATTATGATTTGTTCTTGGTCATTAGTCGTCTTGTGTACGATCTCCTGCAAGTGTGGATGTGGTGTGGCTTCGTCTTGAACAGTGGCTGCGTCTGGGAGACATTCAACGCAGGTTTGGGCTGATTACTTTTTGCACCCTTTTTTTGGGGAATAAACTCTACACGAGTTATTTGGGGCTACTTCGGGTTTCGGTGGGCTATCAATGTGCTGAAATGATGTTTTGCTGAGGGTGTAATTAGCAAAGCCCAACCCCATTATATCCTCATCCCCCTGGTCATGTGACTTCTTTAAGTCAAAAATTTTCTTCCCCAAAGCTCCAACATCCCCTTCCACCTCCATGTTTCCCCTTTCATGCAAGTTCTCTCTCCTCCCTATAGGGGTTCGATTCCCTTTGTTCTGCGCTCTCGCGTTTTCATGCATGGTACCTTCTTGGGCATCCGTGACCCCACAACAACTCATCAGTGCTTCCGCTAGGGTAGCCTGCGCATTGTCAGTGTGGATCATTCCTTGGACCGACGCACAAACCCACTAACAACTGCTTTGTCCTTTGGGTCAACCTTGTTGTTGCGTCCAGTGGTTAACGTCGCACAATCGTTGTCTTCCATTCCCGGCGCGCGGTTGTTGTCTGTCGCTCCTGACGATGAGGTGGGGTTGCCGATTGACGTCGCGTGGACCGCCGCCATGTCTTGCACTCCATGTTCGTTCTGCCTCGTCAGCGAACTTACCCTCCGCGGTGTGCCGGCATCGCTGTCCTCTGATTGGATTTCCTCCGATGAGTTGAACTCGGTCCGTCGCCGACACTGGCAAGTGTTAAAGGGACTTCCACTTTCCTCCGTTATATGTACCGTAAATTTCTCCCCTTAGATGTGTACATTAACAGTATGTTGTTGTAATGGCTTCCATGGCGTTTTGATTAGGATCTGTGCCATATCCAGCTTCCTAAGTTCCTCCACGTCGTCATCAACGTCCACCATGTCGCTGATATTGGCCATTATCTTCTTAATTTGTTGTGTGTCCCAAGCTATTAAAGGTATTCCCCAACAATGGACCCATGCCAGCCTGTAACCGGAGCGCATCCTCAGGTTCCTCGTCTCCAAGGAGTGGAACAGCGAAACCCCTCCTTTATCTTCTTCATCCATCATTTGCCGTGTTTTGTCATCTATGAGGCCAAGAAGCAAAACCATGTCGTCACCTATGTATTTCGATATGTTAGCTCCGATATTCCACAAGATGTCATCCTCAACTCTGTCAAACAAGGCCAAGTTTTTTAGTCACCCTACCCATGCCTCATTGAGCCATTTTCCCCTCTCAAAGGTATGTCAAGGTGCACCGATTATCGCGAACTATGGCATGTGTAATCCTCCTTGGTTGATGTTCTCCTCTGGTCTGGTCTTGGAGTATTCCTCGCCACGACATCTGCATACGATCATCGCTTCACTTCCGCAGACACTCCTGGCTTCATTCTCGAGTACGCACCTCTAATCTCCTCTTCATTTTGCTCGACATATTCTCGTCCCCTAGTTGTTGTTTGTGACTTTCCAGACTTAGCTCTCCCAAATTTTGGGATGTTGACATACATCTTTAGCCCACTGAAGATGATATTGTCTAACTTCCTTTCTAATTTGTGCACTTCCTCCACCCCTTTGAATCTTA
This sequence comes from Glycine soja, assembly GCF_004193775.1. Lineage (NCBI taxonomy): Eukaryota > Viridiplantae > Streptophyta > Magnoliopsida > Fabales > Fabaceae > Glycine > Glycine soja. The sequence continues at coordinate 35,548,703 of NC_041020.1, read as the reverse complement.
CGAATCCATACTTCCTACCATTTTTGTTTCTTTTTCTGGAGATGAAAATCTCCCTCACGTCGCCTGCTTGTTTGAAATGGTGCCACAAATCTTTCTTTGTTGCATCTTCAGGGAACCGGGTGAAGTAGAAAGATGTTACATCCTTTTGGTCTCTCCAGTTTGCTCTCGTGTAGCTGTGTTGATGTCCGTTCCTGTTTCCGATGAAGTTCAAACAGGGACCCGCCCTCAATCTCTCTCAGGCACTCTCTCTCCTCTTCCTTCTAGTCCTAACTCTCTCTCACTTACTGTTTCTTTCTCCACTCATTCTCTTTGTTTGTATTAGTTCAACTTATGTTCTCTTCTGTCATTTACTCTGATTCTCTGAACCTCCATGTCAATCCTTTATTGATGAAAAATTGTGAATGATATATTATTGGTTTGCCCATGAATCACGATAGTATAGTTCCTTCTCTGTAGAACAACCAATGTAGTGTTTCATCCTCAATAAATGACAACCAAAAAGGAAGTTGAATTTAAGATTTGAGATTGCAAAGACTGCATAACGTCCAACAAGTAACATGATTAGTTTCCTATGTTGTGACCAAAGTTTTAAAGATGGGAAACAAACATAACAAATTAAGAGGGGGTGCAATGTGTAAAAACTTAAGCTTGATATGAAGTGTGGCCGACCCAAAGGTTGGATTTGGTGGAGAGCAACAAGTTTAGAGAAGAAGGCTTAGATAATTATATGATGCATACATTACACACATAGGACATGATTCTACGATGAACAATTACATTTATCAAGTTGCCAATGTTACAAGCAAAACCTACCAACAACACCTGATACAAACAGGAGACAGACCCTACATAGTTCTGGAGGAGGAAGAGACAGAGCTTACTTATACACTATTGACAAAAACTGTAATACATACACTTCACTAATATTGAGTAATTAGTTTTCCAATTCAAGTTTTGCCTTGGCAAGCGCTTCCTTAGCTGCAATTTGCTTTGCTTGTCTCTCTTCACTATGCTTCCTTGCCACTTCTGTTTGCTCAGCTCTTTCCTTCAACGTTGCATCAGTCTCCAATATATTCCTTTTCAAATCACGAAGATGAGTCTCTATCTTCAAGGTCTCCAACTCACGATGTTTTAATTGTTTTTGTTTTTCATTGAGCATGGCCTTGAGATTAGAGACCTGTTCACAGAGCAATTGTCTATGCCGATATGATTCTTCAAGCAAAGCTTTGGTCTTGACATAGTCATCTTGGAGTTGAACAAATCTCATTTTCTCCTCCTCAAAGAGTTTAATACGCTCCTCCATAGTAAGGGAATTTTCCATGGACCTATCTATTTCTGCAATTGATGATACAAAGTTGATATAGTCCAAGACGTTATCAGAAAATTGTTTATAATCAACCCCTATAACATTTAATAATTCAAAAGTGTTCTTTGCTGCCTCTCTCATGGACTCGTGCTCATGAGGAGCCAAAGTCTCTAGATCAATGAGAAGTCGTTGCTGTGTAAACAAGACCACTTCTCTATGCCTTTGTGCCTTTGACAATATTGACTTTCTTTTACCATCTGGTGATTTACTGGGACTAACTACATCTCCAGAAACCTCAGTTTTAACAGTTGAAAGTTGGGTGTGTTGACTGACTCTGCTGATAGCAAGCTGGTTACATTCAACAGGACAATCAGGAATACTTGTCTTTTTAGGAACAATTATTGGATTATAGGATGGGAAAACGCCTGAAATGATGAGAGAGACAGAATCAACCTGAATAATACTAAATCAAAGTGGACACAAACACATAAAACTATTGAAATCATACTCACAGCAGTAAAAGGGCAGAGGTGTGGGGTGCTTCAAGCTTTGTGTTGGATAGAAGAAAAGAAGGCGGCCTAGCCAACCCATAGGACAAGAACCTATAGGATAAGATCAAGCAAATTTCACATATGAGACTACTCCATCAGATAGAGTTTTGTAAGTGAATATGCTTAAACTACTGTCAAAGTTTATTTCTGTGATCAAGAGATATTATATATAACTTAACACAATCAATTTTCTTTGGCTCAACTTAAATTGATTGTAACATGAGATAAATTTAATATTGAGCTGATGCAGCTGAACAAGAAAGACAAAGAGCAAGTCTAAAGGATGTCTTTCCTACAAGTATAAATTATTATGACTGTGGTCCATAGCTAAAAAAGTAGCACCATTACTTGAGGAAAATAATTACAAGGACCTGCTAAAAAAGTAATCAAAATGATGTAACTTTGCTCCAAAAGAAGCAGAAAAATAAAGGAAACATGAAAGAAAGGAACATATTATGAAAACAAAGGAAGCAAGAAAGAATAAAGTACATATTACCAAATGAAACATTAGAGAAAATGCGCCTCTGAAACATAATCTGTCGCCAACAGATCCTTGAAGGTGTTGATAGACAGGATAATAACAGAAATGCTTCTGCCTCAACAGTCTCCCATGATACTGAGTTTGCAAATTCTAGATCATCATCATCATCAAACACCAAATCCGGAAAACCATCACGTTTTGAATTGGCTGCATTTAGTGCTGCACCTGCATCTTTTTTTCCCAGAGTCTCGGATAAATTCACCGGCAATGGACTCGCGGGACTGTCTGCGATTCTCATCCTTTTGATCTGTACATGCAAACCATCTCCCTTACCCAATTCATCACCCATCTCATCATTTAGGCATCCCTCCCAAAAATCATCATGAGTTCTTTGCCTACTTTGCTGGACAGGAACAGTGTTTTTTCTACTAAGCAATTTAACGTCATCTTCTGACACAATGTATCCACAAGATCCCTGACCCTGTTTGGTAATAATTAGATCCATGATCCATAAAATTCAAGATAACCGAAAAAAGATACTTCCTATATACATCATGCAGCTCAGAGGCACCAAAATGATCCATCTTTTGGTACTAAACAAATCTTTTCGAAGAAAATCAACAACTCAAAAAGAAAGAAAGAAAAAAGAACTATAATAACAACTCAAACTATAATAGTAATTAGAAAATGAAGGTTGTAATCATACCTGTTTAATAGGGCAAATAAAATAGTACTTAGAGTATGTACCCTTAACCCTTTTACACACTCCGGCAGAACATGCACAATGAGGATACTTAAAAGGTGGAGGCTGAAAATCTCTCTCAACAATTGCTTCATTGCACCACTTAACAACCTCTTTAGTACATTTTTCCCCCTAAACATCATCATCATAAAAATAATAACCACGAAAAGAAAAATTAAAAAATTGGAAGTGTTAGAAGCATACCCTTTTGATGGGGCAGGCATAGTAGTCCCTGCCATAGCGTGATTTGATTACGCAAGAGCCATGGCCACAAGGGCACTGTATCTTCTTGTTGGAGGGAACAGTGGAATCTTTTCCGGGTGAGAAAGGTTTGGTTTTGGGGGATTTGGAAGGACAGTAATAAGACCAATGTCCTCGTTGATCACAGTTGTGACAAGTGCTTTGCTGCATTCGTTTGCCAAGTTCTAGACAGCAGTTTGCGGGGATTAAAGGGTTACTCTGAGGACTATGAGCTTGAGATGATGAAGAAGGGGAATGTGAGAAAGACATGATCACACGTTTTCTTTCTTGCTCTGTTTTGCTTCTTCCCAATGCAGAGTGAAGAGAGTGATTGGTGCTGTGTATATGATGATGGACTAGGCACAAGTGGAATTTTCTAGTATTAATAGAAGTGTACAGTGTACTATGAATATCAGAGGGCTCATGTTGTATCTCATAAATCAGATTTAAAATACGAGCCGTCTGATTTTGGTCCAATAGTTTTTGTTGGCTAAATTGTGTACACGGGTGAAGTATCCGATTCGGATTTCCGGGCTCGTAGGGTTTGCAATTGGAAATGAGAGAAAATAGGGCAACGGCTGGCTGACTTTGGTGGAAAAGTGACGGAGAAGAGGGTTTCTTTTCTTTTTTTGGTGTACATTAATACGGTTCTTTTGTGGAAATCAGAGAGAAAAATAAATGAGTGGAATTCACTATACTACTCTGACATAAATATAATTTTAGTTTATCAATTTTTTTTTCACCATTAAGTTTAAAGTTACCTTCCATAAATCAATAACTTTTAATTTTTTTATCAGTTGAAAAATTAATATTATATATCAGATTAACAAGTGACTTACTGATTGGATTTTTTTAATCTATTGATCCAGTATTATTGGGTTGATGACTAGATTAATTTTCATATTACTTATTCGAACCACTGTACTATTAATTTTCATATGTTTTTTATATTATACTATTTATTTTAACCATTGTATTATTTATAATATTTAACTTATTATTTCAACATTACATTTCATATAATAGATAATGATAAATGTTATATTTTTTAAAAAATAATTTTATATTAAATGATTTATTTAACTATTACACCAATTAACATATTAAAAACATAATGTCTGTGTGAGTGTTTTTCTTTAACTTTATTTTAAACTTGATTTAAAATATTTTAAGATATAGTATAAAATTAATAATAGAATACTTCACATGCAAAATATATAAAAATTAAAACTAAAAATGTAATAAAAATGATTTATGTATAAATAAAAATTACAAAATTTAAAATTAATTGTGAAACTAATTATAACACCTCAAAATATATTTTTATGCATAAAATAAATTTGAAATTTATATAAAAATATGTTTATTTAATTTCTATTATTTTATATTTTTTAACTACTTCAACATATAGTTTTAGTAAAAACTTAAAAAAATTAATTAGTTAGCTTAACAACTTTTAACTACCAATTAATTTTTTCATTTTTCAACTATATTTTTAACTTTCGGCTAGCTTTTCAACTAGTTTGTCAAATATAGCATCCCCTATTTCAAAATAAAGATATTTAGTTAACTTTTTATACGAATTTTTTCATTTTGGTCTAATAATTTATTTTGTCTACATTTATTTCTTTTATATTTTATAATTTAATTAATTAAATTATTTCTTGATGTTACTTAATAATTTTTTTACAAATAAATAAATATATTAGATTTATGATTCAATTGAACCAAAATAAAAAGAATAAAGTGTAGACAATATTGAAAGTTTGACCAAAATTACATATTAAGAAATAAGAAAATCAAAATTATATTTAAGCCCACTAGTTTTTTTTATGTATCTTTGTATCTCTCTCGTGGTCTTTTCTTTATTTTTATTCAATTGAACACTTTTAACTTTTTAATTTATTCATTATTTATATTCACTCATCCTTTTTATTTCCACTCACTGTAATTTTCTTGTCTCCACCAAATAATGTATTATGAAACTTTTGTAACCATTCATGTCATTTTTATTATCCGTTGGAAATATATCTTTTGTGATGAAAAAAGTTATCATTAAAAACTTAAAAAATTGTCACTAAATTTAGTGACGATGTCATTACTAATACGCGAGTCACTCTTATAATAGTGATAATATTTTTTATTGTCACAAAAAATAATATTTTATTGTGAAAACAAATACCGTCACTAGTATTTTTATATAATCATCACCAATGTCTGATAAGTCTTTATAATGACAAAATAATTAATGACCAAATATTATTAGTGTCAATTTTTTTGTCACAACTAGTTACTAAATGAAATAGTATGATCTTTTTTGTGGTCCCAAAGTTATGTACGAAAAATTGATCATAAATGGGATAAAAAAGAACTCTATTATATGGGAGCATCATGGAGAAGTGATTAGTGAGCCTAATGAATTTGATGATGATGATCAAAATAATTGCAATGATGGGGTTCGTGATATGTTACATGATCTTGGAAGTGCTATGAATATTGAAAACATCACAGGAGCTGAGGAAATAACTTATACAACTAGCACAAACACTAATAGTGTGAACAAAGAAAAAGATAAGTTTTCTAAACTATTTTTTGTATTACCGAACAAGAACTATATCCCGATTGTGAAAACTTCTCTAAGCTATCATTTATTGTTCAACTATTGAATATCACATGTTTCTTTGGCTTGAGTGGGAAAGCAATTGATGTCTTGCTTTCTTTGTTGGCAAAAGCATTTCCATAGGGAAATAAAGTTCATGTGTCTTACTATGAGGGTTGAAAATTTATTTGTGAACTTGGGCTAGATTATGTTAAACTAGATGTTTGCTTGAATGATTGCATCCTTTACCGAGTTGATTATTTGGAATCTACATCTTGTCCAACTTGTACTACTTGTTATAAAGATCCAAATAAAAAATTTGCCCCACAAGGTTTTGCGATATTTTCCTCTAGCACCAAGGTTATAGATGACTTCACAAATTGCTACACAGATGAGTGGCACAAGAATAGAAAAATTGAAGATGGGCAAATGAGACATCCAGCTGATTCAATTACTTAGAAAACTCTTGACTCAAAATATTCATCTTTTGTTGCAGATCCACATAATGTAAGGTTTGGATTAGCTAGTGATGGTTTTAATCCAATTGGAATTATGAGCCCTTCAAACATTATTTAGCCAATAGTTTTAGTTCCTAATAACTTATAGCCTTGGATGTGCATGAAAAAACCTTTTTCATGATGTCACTACTTATTCCAAGTCCTATGAATCCTGAAAATGATATTGATGTGTATTTACAACCTTTAATTGAAGAGCTGAAGGAATTATGGGAGCAAAGGTATAGTGACATATGATGCGTCAACCAAAGAAATGTTCAAGTTATATGGATCAGTTTTATAGACTATTAATGATTTTTCAGAATATGAAAATCTATTAGGATGGAGCACTAAAGGGTGATATGCTTGTCCTTGTTGTACCATGGATACATGGTTTTTATGATTACTAAATGGAGGAAAATTTTCTTATATGAGAAGTCGTCGATTTTTGTCACATGATTATTTTTGGAGAAATAATGTAAAAGCATTTGATGACAATAAAGAAAAACAATCCACCCGTAAACCATTGTCCATTATGATATAATTGAACAATATCAATATTTTGATCAGGTTAATATTTTTAATTGCTTACCCTAAATTTTGATTGATAGTCATTTACAATGTATATGAATTTCTTAGTTGACAGTCATTCAAATAAAATTATAAAATTAACGTAACTACATTTTAACTTGTGAATTACATAATCAAATTCAATTCTTAAATTTTATAATACAACAAATAATAACAATAACAACAAAATCTTATTCCATTAAATGAGATTACCTATATAGATCCCACAATATTATTTGGCTTAGTTGAAAACCATTTTTTTTAATTTTATAATAGTTATAATTATGATTAATTATATAATAAAAGGTAAGACTCTCTAACCAAAATTTGAAATTTTTTAAAAATTTATAATAGTTAGCATTATAATTAATTATATGATAAAAGATAACTCTAACCAAAATTTTATCTTTTCAAAAATTTTATAATAATTAGAATTACAATTAATTATATAATCAATAAATTTAAATATTTTTAGTGTAATAAAATTTTAAACTTACTTATTATACTGACTCTCTAGCCATAATATATATTGTTAGTGTAATAAAATTTAAACTTACACTTATTTGGTCAAATTTAGTTATATTAATTCAAATTCATTCAAAATTCAATTGTTTAAATATTGATGGAAGAATGACAGATAAATTAAATTAAAAGACACTAGTGAAGAGAGAAGAGGTACCTCGTGCCTCTCTAAATTTTTAAAATAATAATAATAAAATAAAAAGAAAGAAAAATAAGAAGTTAATTTTGTTTAAAAAAAATATGAAAAAATAATTAATAGTGGGTAGTTATAAAGGATAGAATAAGTGTAGAATTGTGGACACAAAGTGATTACACAAAATGTTATCTCCTTTATATATTGTTATAGATAAAAGATAATGCAAAATTATTGTAATATTAATTATTTAAATAAAATGAACTTTTTAATAATTAATTTAGTTAGTATTTTATTAGGTGAAAAATGATCATAGTTATAAATAAGTTTAGTGAAATTCTAATTTAAAATTTTTAAAGATCGAATATCGTTATCGTTGAACAGATAGGTTTATATATATATATATATATATATATATAATTTTATATCAAACTCTAATATTATTTTTTTAAAATATTAGGTGAAGTTTGGTAAATATGAAAAAAAGAAAGAGGGGAGAAAAGATTCAACTGCCTTGCCTCAGAATTGGAAGAAGAAAAGTATTTTCTTTTAATTACCTTATTAGAAATGTATGAAGTTTGGTAAATATGAGCGAATCATTGTTTAACTTAGCTTGTGGACCTGATACATCTGATACACAAGATATCTTATAAATGGTTGGAGGTTTAATATAAAGGATTATGATATGCATTTGAAATCATAAAATAGTGAAGTTTTAGTTAAAGGTGATGAAAATGCACGTAATTTAGATTACTTTGGTGTCTTAACATTGTTTTGTTTAAATGTGATTGGTGGGATGTGTTCTCCAAGATCAGATACTAGATGCTGGATAGACAAGTATGGATTATTTCTCATTAATAATAATCATAAACTACTCACGACTAATGAGTCATATGTCTTGGTCATTCAAGCTCAACAAGTATATTATGTTAAAGATATCAAAGGTCCTGATTGGTTAGTTGTTGAAAAAACAAAGCCTCCAGACTTGTATGATGTGCTTGAGAAAGCTACACTTGAGGCTTGTAAAAAAATGATGATATTGGTTCAATCCCTTTACATCTAATTCCTTAGATAATGATCGAGGATTGTATTTGGATAGGAATGATTTAGTCCGACCTATAATTGATGGAAAACTGATGATATATTCAGGAGTTGTTGACCGTGAAGAAGAAGAAAGTGATGACGAAATTATTGATTTAACAAAAGATGAAGAAAGTAATTATATTGATAAAGCTAATAATAATGATGATGATTATTAATATTGTATATATTATTTTTTGTACACCAAACTTTATTATTAGTTACTTGTAGTATTTTTTTAATCATATATTATGTTTGTTGCTTGCTATAATAATTGCTATTGTGAAAGTTATACTTTTGTTTCTTGATATTTATTTTAAATAAAAAAATTCTATGAATACAATTGAATTTAAAATTTTAATTTATATTTTTAGTTTGATAGAAATAATAGATAAAAAAATTGATTTAATAGGCTAATGTTAAAAGGTAGGTAGTATTTTAACTACCCTCAAATCCACTACTGATAGGTGGTAAGGAAAAGGAAGAGAATTGATGAAGTTTGAATAGATCATGTGATATCAAATATATATAATTGAAAGATTTTAATATTTTAAGGTTTTTTAAGCATCATAAGTAATTTTAATTACTTATCTAAGATATGAACACAATGTACTATGTTGATCAATATTCGTGTTCATGACTAGTAATTAATTTTAAAATTTACATTTACAAGATAACCAATATTTCATTGATTACATTTTATTATTTATATTTGTAACATTATATTTTTTTATTATTTATATGCTCTTGTTTATGCTTTCTTATTTATATTTTATTATTTATATTTGCATCATTATATTTTTTTATTTATATATTATTATTTATATATTTTTTTTTATATTTTTATTTATTTTTATTGTTTATATGATCTTATTTATGTTTTATTATTTATAAATAAATAAAAAATAAGATTATATAACTAAAAAATATAAATGATAAAATACTAATAATGCAATATCAATAATACAATATGTAAATTAATAATATAAATAGAATGTAAATAAATTAATTGTCACTTAATTTACAAGGAAGAAAGGTGGCTTAGTTGTTTAGTTTGGTTCTTACAATGTTGACTACTTGACTAAAATGTGGATTAGTGACAATTTTAAAATATGAAAGTAAAATATATAAGTATTAGTGACAAGTCTTTTGTTACAAATATTTTTTTGTCACTAATAATAAAATTACAATGACAACTCACTACTAAAAAAATGATTTTTTAAGACACTTTTTAAGGCGATTATCATAAAACCGTCTTAGAATCTCAACAGTGGCAATTTTATAAATAACAAGAAATGAACTACGACAACTTTATCAAAAACGTCTTAAACATAGAGTGTTCAAAGACGGTCTTTCAATACCCATTTTTAAAATTAGTGTCTACACCCCCTTTTTATTTCTGCCCTAGCTAGCCTCACTCAAAATATCACCTTCTGTTGTTTTCATTTTGTCTTCGTCTTCCACGACTCCAGAGCCTTTCCTCACCACTCCACTTTCTTTCTTTCTTTCTTTCTCAGCGCGTAAACCATGGCTTTGTTGGTGGAGAAAACCACACAAGTGGTCTCGAGTACAAGGTCAATGACCTTTCCTAGGCCGAGGTCCGTCGGTGCTCCTGCAACATCTTCTCCACCTAGGACCACGCCGTCGCCGCTACTGCTTGTGACAGTGCCGTCATCTTTGCCTGAAAGAGGGAGACCCTCCAAGAGTACTGGTGGTGCACCGAGTGTGCCCTCGACTGGGCCTCGACAAAGGACCCAACCTCATCGTCGATGACGGTGGTGACGCTACCCTCCTCATTCACGAAAGCGTCAAGGCCGATGAGCTTTATGAGAAGGTTTTAGACACATCAAAAGAATAAAGGTTTAAGACACATCCAAAGAATCATGAACATGACTTGAAAAATCAGAAGGTAATTCCTTGATTTAGAGATTTATGTTTGCAGTCCATATTTAACATTCACATTTGATGGATATATTTGAGATAAAAATCTGTTTTTTTTTTTAGATTTATTCCTTTTTCTTAAAAAAAAATGTTTCTCTTATCTTAATTTTTTTTTTATTTTCGCATCTCTTGAGTGTATAATTTCTTATGAATAGTTTATTGTAAAGATTTGATGCATTAACACCATTATTCTTTCACCATTACTCTTTTACACATGTCTTTTTTTTATTTGTTTTTTCTCTTCTTCGGATCTGAAAACATCCCACAAAAATTGAAAAATGCTTTTTTTTTTTCCAAACCATGACATACTGGAATAAAGTCTAATTAGAAGTAATTCTTTTTTGTCACTATTATAAATAATATTAGTGAGAAAAAAATTTAGACAAATATTCATCATGTGAACCCACAAAACCACACTTATTGAGTATAATAATCATCTTTAAAATCACATTTAGTAGAACTTTCTATTGGATGATAATATAAAAATATTTTTAATGAAAATTAAATTCTTTTCTTGTCTCTTTCTAAATTATGAAAGTATTGAATTTATTGTGACACTATTCCTTAATTCGAAATTTAATTACACTTAAATTTTTTTTTATTCATTTTCAAAGATGTGTTATGCAAAAATCAAATTCATGCTATTCTTTACAAACTAAGAAAAATAAGTATGTGGTTGTGCCCATTGAGCCATACACACTTATTGAATATATAATTATCTTTAAAATCATTTTTATTAAGACTTTTTATTTGTTGATAGTATATATATATATATATATATATATATATATATTGAAAATTAAATTCTTTTTTTTATCTCTTACTAAACTATAAAAATATATGTAAGAAGTTATTTTTCATCCTTTTCACTATAGCCATACTTTTTTTATAATAGTTTTTCCCTTCAAAATAAGGAGAATGTTATTTTTTTGGTAATAGGAGAATGTTATTTAATATTTAAAGAAAATTAAAAAGTTTAATTAAATTATCCTTTTAGTTTAATCATATTTCATATTTTTGAAAAGGCACTAAAAAAATTTGTTTAACAAATGTGATATTTAACCCTAGTCATCCAGTATAAAAAAACCAAAAACTCTAGTCATATATTTCAACAAAAATATTGATTATTTTGACTGAAATCGTTAAGTGGATTCTTACATAAACAATGTAATAGTGTTCCCGCTGAGGTATGTAAGCATGGGAATCGAAGTTTCATGTTAAACGTACGCCAATAGAATGACGGTGAGGTTTGCTATCTATTATTGGTGTGCTAAGTGACACTGAGATCGCACTGAAAAGTAACATTTGTTTTATGAATCTAGAAAAAAAATTAGACATACCTCATGTTAACATGATATCACAAACACTAGCGGGTGTCACGTGAAATTATTACATGACCTAGTGTTAAACACATAAATAGTTAACAATTGTGACATAACAATACAGAAAAAAACAATGATTTAAACTTTTTGAGAGATAGAAATCAAAGAAAAAAAATTATAAAGACAAAAAATGAAACTCATTTTAGAAAAAATAAAAACATATTCAAACTATTAAACATTATTCTTTTGTCTCCACAGAGAGCAAAAGGCTTAACTAAGCAGATTTCCTTAGTTAAATAAGTAGATTTGAATTAGGATGAGAACAGGAAGCCATGAAACAAGCATTATACATATAACATAAGATGCCGAACAAGATGCATTAACACAGTGTTGCTGCTGGAATTTCAGTTTCAGGGGGTACTTGAATCTTGCTTGGGTGACTTGGAAGAAGGACAGTACCAGGACCAATGTCCTCGTTGGTTACAAACGTAGCAGGTATCTTGTTTCATTCGTTTCACAAGGTAATGGGAGCAGTTTGTGGGAATATCAACTTCAGATGTTGAAGGAGAAGCCCTGAGCCATGTTTACGTCTGGTTTGCACAATTCTTTCTTGCTTATATAGGGTGAGTGGTAGGGTGCGTGGTACAAAGAGATAAAAATAAAGAATTTTAAAAATTAAATCTTTAAGATATTGATTAAGAAATTAAAAATAAAAAATATTTATTATGAAAATGATAGAAAAATTAAAAAAAATTATAGACAACATAATTTTATATATTCTAATAAAAATATTTTTTTAATTCTTTAATCAATATCATTATTTTATGGGCACCGGTTAGAATTTGAAAAAAATGAGTTATTAACATGGAGAGTTCAGTTACGTAAGTTCGGTGATCCCAAGAGCCAAATCCAGTAATCGGTGCAGTTATGTAGAAGAGAGAAAATAATAATAATAAAAAGAATTCTCTCTCTCTTACGTGATTTGTGTTTCACCAGCCCAAGCGACTCTATGCATCTCTGCAGGTTTTAGACCCTTGGATGTGTATAGAAGGTTCATATTATAAAACTTATAGAAGATACTCCTTCATTTTCTTTTCTTTTATAAGATAAAAATTAAAAGTGGTGAATGTTTCTCATATTTAATTATATTAATTATTTTAAAATAAAATACTCCTAATTAAATGACAAAAGAGGTTATATTGAGAATCATAAGAGAGAAAAATATTAATAATAATGTCATTTTTAAAAAGAATAAAAAATAAAAAGAGATTCATGTTTTATGGAACACTTCGAGAAAATTAGAGAGAGAAGAAAGAAAAGTATAAAGTATATCTATGATAGGTAATATGATTTAATAAGAAGAAAGAGATGGAGAAAAAAAAAGGGTGTTCAAATGTTATTACTCTTTTAAAATAAAATGTAAATTTAGGATAAATTTATCAAACCAAATTAACTATTAAGATTATATTTAGTAAAATTAGCTTATAAACTTAATTAAAAGCTTATAAGTTATAAGTTAAGAGTCGAAAAGTTAGAAGCCAAGTAAAAAGCTTGTAAATTAATTTATTTAGTTGAAATTTTGTAACACTAATTGAAAAATATCAAATGAGGTAAAATGAAATACTTAATATTTTTTATATTTGAATTTATTTTTAATAACTTATATTGTTAAAAAGTAGGATAATAATTTTTTAATTTTGTATTATAAGAAAATGGTAAAGATTTGGTGATTTTACTTATTGTTTAAACTCATTTTTTTTCATTTTTAAAAAAAGTAAAATAAAATAAAATAAATTTTATTAGAATTATATTGTTTAAAATATTTGTTTACATTTAAATACTTTATTAATAATATTATTTTAAAACAAAAAATAAAAAGTGTTTTTCTTTATAATTTTCTTTAACATTTATTTTTCTATTTATACAAAAATAACTTGGATGTATATATCTTTCGCTTGCATGACCGCAAAACATGATACAAATAACATATTTTATTTAAAACTCATCATATATACTTGAAATTTCGTTTAAATTAGATTATATAATTAAAATAAAAATAATCCAGCAAATAATTGTAAAGTTGATATGATTCAAATAATTTTTAATATTAAGAAATAGTGTGACAATGACAATTCACAAACAAAATAAGTCTGTGTATCAAAATAGTTTTTATGCTAATCAAATGACCTTATAAGCTTCTGAAATGCTTTACCAAATATAGTCAAAATAACTATTTTTTGTAATCTTAATAAATTAGGTAATTATGTTTTATAAATAAGAATAAAAATAATACAGATTATCGAATATTAGACATGGTAATGGAGTGAGATGGGTACGGGTATTGTCTCCCCAATCCCTTATCCCGACTCTCCAACATATCCTCATAACCGTACCCGATACCTGACGGGTTTAAGTTTATTGTCCCTCCGTCGGGTATCGGGTATCCTCGACCCCGTCCCATACACCATTCAAATTAGAAATATATTTTTTTTGTAAAAAAAATATTAAAAATTTGATTTTAGAAAAAATAAATTGATTGTTAAATATTTATTTTTAATTACTTATATATCAATAAATTTATTATAGCGCATGTGTCTACAAAAATAGTTAAGAAAATAATATTAAATTATGTAAAAAATTTAAAATAAAATTAACTAGCAATAAAAATTCTATGCCTTTTGATTAAATTATGCAAAAATTCTAAAGATTTTAAGTGGCGGGGCGAGTTCAGTTTCGAGGTTGAGACAAGTCTAATAATCCCATACCCGTACTTGACTTTTGGTTATCGGGGAAAACCCTAACCCGAATCCATACCCAGTCAACTCGGGTATTATCCGTCAAAGTCGGGACGAATTCGGACGGGTACTCACGGTTACGGGTTTTCTTGCCATGTCTACCGAATATGTTTTACTCTGAAAATTGGAAAAGAGATAAGAAACTTGTTACCAAGTTTTTTTTTCTTAATTACACTTTTTACCTCCAATTTTTTTATATTTTGTCAAATTTCACTTCCAACAATTAAATTTGGCGCATTTTGCTCTTATTTTTTTAAAAATATTTACAAATTTTATCTTCCGTCATTGAGCTAACGTGTCATACTAAAATAATTGCTCGTTTTATCCTCAACTTATTTTTTGGCAAATTTTACTTCTAAATTTTTCACTTTTAGACAATTTTTTTTCTCCAACTTTTTACTTTTTTGCGAATTTGAATCCCAATTTTTACTTTGATGCCAATATATCACGTCAGCTCAATAAGAAAAGGTAAAATTTGTAAATATTTTAAAAGTTAAAGATAAAATATGTCAAATTAATTTATTGAAAGCAAAATTTGTGAAAAATAAAAAATAAAGGATAAAATATGTAATTAATTTTTTTTAATACGCGTTAGTACAAGTTTCAAAAGAATGAAATCATTGTCATTAAAAAAATGAAATGATTAAAGAATTAATTAGATGTACTCCATCCAAATTAAGTTTTACTACAAAATAACTAATAAATATCTTGTAAATTGGACTGGTATTTTTATAAAATTATAAAAAATAAATTTAAATAATAATTAAATGTTTATTTTAATTGGTATAAAACTATTTTTATAGCAATAAAAAGATATTAAAAATGTAAAACATACATATAATTGTATTTTTTATTACTGAAATCTCAAAAAATGATATGATTATATTTGTTTTTAACTTTTTTAGAATAAAAAGGAAGGAGAGGGACACAAAATGAACTATATCCTAACTATGTTGATACCTCATTACCCAAACGCTGCCTAAAATTCAACAAATCTTTTAGTTTTAATGATAATTGTGAACACCATACTTTGTCCATCCAATCCTTTTATGTCTCATTGATTTATTTATTTTCCATTATTATTCTTTTTAACAATATTTTTATCATTTGATTTCTTTGTGAAATACAATATTATTTCCAAAGTAATTATTTTTATCATTTAATCATGGTGGGTTTAAGAATTTGGGCAACTTGTGTCACTTAACACAGTATTTTCCCTAGAATAATTACTTTGGAAAGCATCTCAAAATATAAAAGATTTTAGGATTAATTACATGGACCAAGCTGCCAATGTTACAAGCAAAAGCCTACCGATAACACTTAGATGAAGTTTCATAATATACATTTATGTGTTGTTCTTTAATTAAAATTGGAGTTTGCCTCGGTAACTAGTGTTAATCTTTATGGCAAAGCTTTGTTACACAAATTTCCAAGGTAAAACTTCAATTCTTATTGAAGAATCGTACTAAAAGCACCTTATAAGGAACCAAGTCTAAGTTTTGTTCAACAGTTAATTTTCTATTCAAATTCAACCTTCTCTAATGTTTTTAACTGCAATTTGCTTTGCTTGTCTTTCTTCACTTAGGTTTCCTTGCCACTTCTGTTGGTTCAACTCTTTTCTTCAATGCAATATCAGTCTTCAATATTCTTCTTTTCTGATCACCAAGACGAGTCTCTATCTTCAAGGTCTCCAACTCACAACATTTTAACTGTTTTTGCTATAAATCAAGCATGGTCTTGAGAATATTGACCTGTTCACAAAGCAATTGTTTATGCTGGTTTGATGCTTCAAGCAAAGCTTCGGTCTTGACATACTTGTCTGGGAGTTGAGCAAATATCATTTTCTCCTCCTCAAAGAATATATTCTCCATAGTAAGGGAATTTTCCAAGACCACTTCTCTATGCCTTTGTGCCTTTGACATTATTGATTTTCTCTAACAAACCTGTGATTTACTGGGACTAGCTATTGGATTATAGGACGGGAAAACGCCTAAGCATGGGAGACAGAATCAATCAATCTAAATGAAGCTAATCAAAGTGGACACAAACACATAAAATTCACGAAATCATACTCACAGCAGAAAAATGGCTTAGGTGTGGGGAGTTTCAAACTTTGTGTTGGACAGAAGAAAAGAAGACGGCCAAGCCAACCTATTGGACAAGAACCTGCAATAAGATCAAGAGAATTCACACACAACTTCTTCGTCAGATTCAGTTTTCAAAGTCTATATGCTTAAACTACTGTCAATTTATTTCGGTGATCGAGAAAAGAAGGCATTATATATATATATATATATATATATATATATATATATAACTTTAACACAAACAAATTTCTTAGATTCAACTTATTAAATTGATTATAACTTAAGATGAATTTAACATTGAGTTGATGCAGATGAACGAGAAAGACACAAAGCAAGCCTATAAGATGTCTTTCCTATACCCTATATACTATTATGATTGTGGTCCATAGCTAAAAAAAGTAGAACCGTTACTTTGATCCATACTAAAACGGTTTGTTTTATAATTAAGGAAAAATGATTGCAAGGACATGTGGACTATGGTTGAATTTGTAAAGAACCAAGGAAAAGTAATAATAATAATTATGTGACTTTGCTCCAAAGGTGGTAGCCGTTGGGAATTTTAATAAACCTTATAAAATAACAAATGAGTACCAAAATACATTACGTCAGATTATCAAGAGGTTTTAAGGAATATCTAAATCCATAAAGCTTGATCAACACGCAGCGGAATCTTACAGTGGTCACGAACAATTGGTTTAATGACCTTCCTCAACCAAATCATTTTCTTCCTTATGGGACCTTCGCTTTCTCTTCAGATGGAGAGAGAAGAAACTGTTTCTTGATTTTTGTGTCTTGAGAACCATAACCATGCCTTATGTTTTAACTTATTAGGATTCCCATTATCCCCTAATGGGCCAAACTGGCTTCTTCTCATTAAGCCTATATCAATTTTCTATTGACAGTCTAATGGGCTCATTGAATTAAATCACTTTATATTGAACCCATTTAAATGTAAATAACTAATATAAATGTTATAATATAATATGTAGCCAATATTAATTAATTAATAATTATAAAATTCCTAACAATCTTTCACTTGGGCTTCATATTAACCTTAGACATTTATATCACAAAATTCTTTAGGCGTGCAACCATATGTTATTTACTTTTAGACTCCTTTTATACAATCTAGTCCATCTCATATAGCAACAGGAAACCATTGCAATTTTCATCACAATTTAGTGTGACTAAGCCACAATGATACCACTGTTACTCATACTCGACGACAAAGATCAAATATGAATAAGCGGCATGGAAATTACATACAATGTGATCTTAATCATGTTTATTTCCAACTAGTCCAAACTTTATTATTCTTTATAGAAATCATTCCAAAGTGCGCAATACAAATATTGCACACAAAACAAGCTCAGAATAGAATGATAAACATAAACTTTATTTCTACAGAAAATCAAAATAATACAAATATTTGGAAAACATAAGATATAAAACATAAATGAGACTCTCACTAAACTAAAGTACTGTTAGGAACTACACCCATATGAGTAGTGTGCTCATGAAAAACTCTAAGTACCAAACCTTTAGTAAGTGGGTCAGCTAGCATGGAATCAGTCCCTATATGTTCTATGGAAATCTACCTATTCTGAACTCTTTCCTTTACAACCAGAAACTTGATGTCAATGAATTTTGACTTGGTTGTACTCCTATTGTTGTTGGAGTAAAGAACTACAGAGTTATTGCCACAATAAATTTTCAATGGTCTTTCAATGCCATCGACACACGCAAACTAGTGACAAAGTTTCGCAGCCATATCCCGTGATTAGATGCCTCAAAACAAGCAATAAATTCCGCAACCATGGTTGAAGAAGCTACAAGAGTCTGTTTAGTAGACTTCCAAGAGATAGCTCCTCCAGTCAACATATATATGTATCCAAAAGTGGAGCATTTGTTGTCTTGACATTTAGCAAAATTAGAGTCTGAGTACCCGATGATCTCCAAATTGTCAGACTTCTGATAAGTGAGCATGTAGCCTTTTGTTCTCTTCAAGTAACGCATTACACGTTTCACTGCCTTCTAATGTTGCAATCCAGGATTACTCAAGTATCTGCCCAAAACTCCTACGACAAATGCTATGTCGGAATGAGTACAAACTTGAGCATACATCAGACTTCCTACTGCTAACGCATAGGGAATCTTCTACATCTTAGTTCTTTCAAGGCCATTATTGGGGCATTGTTTGAGACTGAATTTATCTCCTTTAGCTATTGGGGTATCTCTTGGTTTACTATCTTACATGCTGAATCTATCAAGTACTTTATCGATATAGCTCTCTTGTGACAACCTTAGGATACCTTAAGAGTGATCTTGTAGTATCTTAATACCTAACACAAAAGAAGCTTCCCCAAGATATTTCATTTCTAAATTTTTCGCTAGAAATCTCTTGGTCTCCTGTAAGAAGCCTATATCTCTGCTAGCAAGCAATATATCATCGACATATAATACCAAGAATATGTATTTACTCCCACTGAACTTATGATATACACAATCATCAACTACATTTGCCTCGAAACCATATGAGGTAATGACTTGATGGAACTTGTAATACCATTGACGAGAAGCCTGTTTAAGGCCATAGATGGATTTTTTTAGTTTGCATACCATGGACTTTGAGTCACCTAACACAAAGTTTTCTGGTTGCACCATATAAATCGTTTCTTCAATGTCACCATTTAGAAACGTAGTCTTGACATCCATCTGATGTAGCTCTAAGTCGAAATGAGCTACTAGTGCCATTATAGTTCTAAAAGAATCCTTTGAAGATACTGGAGAAAAGGTTTCTTTATAGTCAATGCCTTCCTTCTGAGTAAAGCCTTTAGCAACTAGACGAGCCTTATATCTCTCGATATTACCCTTTGAATCCTTCTTGGTTTTAAATATCCATTTACAACCAGTAGGTTTCACACTTTCAAGCAATTTGACTAGATCCCAAACTTCATTGTCTTTCATAGACTTCATCTCATCCTTCATGGCGTCAATCCATTTTTGAGAGTTAGAACTGCGCATAGCTCGACAGAAGTTGATTGGATCATTGATGTGAATCTTATGGGGCGGAACATTTGACACAGGATTGTTGACAGAAAGGGACGCCACTTCTAGAGATGGAAGATAAGTCACGGTGACGCCACAAGGAATCAACCTTGATAAGTCAGAATTTGGTTCAACAGGAACCCTGAGAGAAGCTTTCTCACGTATTTGAAAAGAATGCCAAAAGTCCCTTCATTCATTTTGATGAAAATACATATAGTTCACCAAACCCTAAAAACGAAATAAATTGGTACAGCTGAAAAGGCATAGGTTTCAGCCACAACCACCAATTTATTTATTTAATTGCAATAATTAAATAATAAAATAAAAATAAAATTATGGAAACATGGGTCTTCAATCATCATCAATGGCAACTATACAAATGACCAGCCTTGTCTCTATGACATATTGGGCCTGTTTAAGTCTGCCTTTGGTCATGGGCCCTTCAAGTGCTTCAAGGTTCTTGCCCTTAGTTGCGTCCTCATCACTGTGTTGGGCCTTTTTAAGTATTCCTCTGGTCATGGGCCCTTCAAGTGCTTCATGGTCCTTGCCCTTAGTTGTGTCCTCATCAGTCATCCTCTGTTAAACCAACACCATCCTCATGTTCTTGGAGAAATATAATATAATCATTTGAGATTACACTTCTCCTTTCTCTAATGGATCTCCTTAATGGCACTTCTTGAGGTTGTTGAGGTTTCTCTAAAGGTATTTGAGGGAGAACCTCATTGTTGTCTTGTTCTAGAACAATGTCAATAGTTTGAGCATTGTCTTCTATTACTGGAGTTATGTCTTGAACAATAATAGGTACGAGGACTTGATCACTGTAAATAATAGGTTCTTCCTCAAAGACAACATTCCTTATGTTCTCTTCCTTCTCAAACTCAACTTCCTTAAGAAATCTCGCATTTCCCGTCTCAAAAAAGGATCTTAAGGTGGGATTGTAAAATTTATAGCCTCGAGAGCGTTCAACATGACCAACAAAATAACAGCTAATTGTTCTTGAGTCCAGCTTTCTTTCATGTGGCCTATAAGGCCGTGCCTCAGCCGAACAACCCCAAATGTGCAAATGTTTAATGTTTGGCCTTTTACGAGTCCAAAGTTCATAAGGGGTTCTGTTAACTACTTTACTTTGCACCCTATTAAGGATGTAAACTACGGTCTTTAAGGCTTCTCCCCAAAGTGACTCTGGCAAAGAAGAATGAGTAATCATACTTCTCACCATATCCTTAAGAGTTCGGTTTCTTCGTTCTGCTACACCATTCATGCTAAGTTTGCCTGACATAGTGTATTGCGGAATAATTCCACACTTTTTGAGGAAAAACGCAAAAGGTCTAGACGTTGTTCTCCTGATCCATCATATCTACCATAGTACTCACCACCACGGTCAGATTTGACAACCTTAATTTTCTTTCCAAGTTGAAGTTCAACCTCATCCTTGAAAGTCTTAAAAACGTCTAGGGATGGGGACTTCTCATGTATCAAATATAGTTAACCGTATCTAGAGTAGTCATCTATGAACGTAATGAAATATTATTATCCATTACAAGAAGTTGTAGGAAAAGGACCACAAATGTCTGTGTGCACTAGTTCTAATACGTCTTTAGCTCTTTCGACACCTAATTTCCTTATGTTTGTTCGTTTTCCATTTATGCATTCAACACAGTCCTCAAAGTCCGATAAATCCAAAGGGTCAAGAATTTCATCCAACACAAGTCTCTGAATTCTCTGTTTAGAATATGGCCTAAACGCTTATGCCATAAGGTGGCTGAATTCTCATTCAGCTTTCATTTTGTACCACGTGAACTTATTTGCAGTATTTCATTATAGGAACTAACTACATCAAGCATGTAAAGATTATCAATTAAAGAACCAGAACCAACCATATTTTAATTTTGATAGAGACTAACCTTATTATTTCCAAATGAACAAGAAAATCCAAATTTGTCCAAAATAGAAATAGAAATCAAATTCCGTCTAAAAGACGGTACAACAAAAGTCTCAAATAAATCCAAATAAAATCCAGTTTTTAATTGTAATCTAAAAGTTCCAATAGCTTCCACTGCAACCTTCTTGCCATCACCCACAAAGATGAACCTTTCGTCATCACTTGGCGATCGGCTCCACAGGCAATCCTGCATAGTCATACTCATGTGAGTAGTAGCACTAGAATCTACCCACCAAGTATCTTTAGGTACAAAAGCCAAATTAACTTTAGAACAAATTAGAATAAGAAATTTACCTTTCTTCATATGCCATGCGACATACTTAGGACACTCTTTCTTCATGTGTCCCGACTTCCTGCAGAAGTAACAGGTAAATTCCTCATCCTTCTTTTGTTTCTTTTGCTGAGAAGTCCCTTCCGCAGCACCCTTAGTCTTCTTCCCTTTCTTATTCTGAGAGGTCGAAGTCAAGTAAGCACTTTCAGTCCTATCTCTCTGTAGCCTCTCTTCCTCTTGCACAAAGTGAGATATAAGCTCATTGAGGGACCATTTGTCCTTCTGAGCTCACTTTGAATTGCCCAAAGTGTACAAGAAGCGAGATCAAAACCAAGTGCACGAGCAGGTCTTCACCAAACTCTAACTTAAGTGACTTGAGTTTTGATGTGAGATTGGACATCTCCATAATGTACTCCCTTATGTTCCATTTGCCTTTATACTTCATGGAGATGAGCTTAGCCAAAAGGTTACTCATCTCTGTTTTTTTTTTCATTTTTGGCAAAGTATTGCTCAATTTCCTCAAGGAATTTCTTTGCACTTTGACCCTAAAAAATAGAGCCTAGAAACACCTCTGGAATAGAGCGCTTCATGATCATAAGGCACATTCGGTTGGACCGATCCCACTTCTCAATTTTTACCTCATTAGAGGTTTTTGGAGTGGAAATGGGTCGTTCCGTCCTCAATGCCAAGTCCAAATCCATACAACCAAGAACAATTTCTACCATGGTTATCAAACTCTTGAGTTAACTCACTAACTCTTACGAGTTTACGAGTCCACTTGTCCTCTGCGAGTTGACTCTTGAGTAAACTCTTTTTAGTAGACTTTGGGTAAACTCTATAAACTCTAAGTATAGTCGGTAGACTCGAGTTTACCACTGAGTCAACGAGTTAGCAAGTTAAAAAAATTAGACCAAAATGTAACTAAGTTTTTATTGTTTTCTGTCTATTTAGTATTCAACATACCTTCATTTAGTGTGTTTTTCTCAAATACAAAATTCTCACCTTTAATAATATCAAATCCTTGTTCTCTAATAACATCAAACCCTCAATGAGAATAATCTACCACTAATATAACCTCTACAAGTTATTGTTTAGTGGTGATGTATTATTACTAGACTTGGTTATTTAAATATTTTGAATTTTATGATTTACTGTTTTACTTTATTATATTGTTGAAATGTTTAATTAGTACGTTATTTATAGATATTTTGTTATTATTTTTATATGAAGTAGACTCTTACGAGTCTACGAGTTGAGTCTATGAGTCGAGTCTATGGAACTCTCACGAGTCTGCGCAAACTTTCGAGTTTGATAACCTTGATTTCTACGACTTCCTTCCAGACCTTAAAATTTGTCCCATTCAACATTGGGATAGAATTCACTTGGGCAGTAACATTTGCAGCACTAAAATATTAACTAAAGAGAAAAATAAACTAATAACATGTTCAAAAATAATCAAGCAAGTCATATAAAGTACATATATAACAAGACATGTAAATATTTCCCATAACAGATCCATCACAAGATATCCAACACAACATTAATTCTAGTCTTTGGAGAGAGAAATTAATTTGTAATTGGTACTCTCAATGCAATGATCAAATATTGACAATTATTTTTGTCAAATAATAGCCTTTCTTTAGACCGACTATTATTCACATGAAAAAATAACTTTATAATTGTCACATATTTATCATCGCAGGTATGTTATTATTTAGCCAAATTGTGCCGAGCATAATTCACATAAATAATTTCATACTAACATCCATGCAATTTAATTAAATCAATTTACAAAATAGAGGTTACTTTGACAACATAATGGTTCAATCAATTTAATTAAAATTACCGGACACGCAAATAAATGGAAGAGATCCGTAATGGTTAAATTTGCACCCAATTATGATAGCAGTAAATATTTGAAAAATAACATCATGGTAAACTAATTACGCATCCGAAACGAACATACCACGATACTATCACAAATTTATACTAACCATGTGAATATCATAAACTATCAGCCTATCACCAATTCATAAAGGAAAACCAGTTGACAAAAGAAAACAATAAATTATTCATATAAGACAAAAGACCATTGCCTTATTACTAATTCATAATATATATATATATATATATATATATATATATATATATATATATATATATATATATATATATATATATATATGTTTGTGTGTGTGTGTGTGTGTGAAATTGTGCCACGTACAAAATATCATGATAATGACATACATATAGATTCACAAATCGCACACAGTGACCTTATATAAAAATATAAGTCCTTATGGCTTTGTATTCAACATAAAGAGTTTTCAAAAACCTTATATGTATAAAAAAAACTTTCTTGCTCATGAAATATATATTGTTCAAGAAAACCAACACCGGATACGTAGAACCTTTATCCCAAATAGAATAATATGTAAGCACACGCGACACAAACAAAATTGTGTACAAACCCGTAAATCAAAATGCAGAGGCCTTTTATTCATTTAAAAAGAAAGAAAACTTTACGACCATAACACAAAAATTTATGGGTTTTACAATTTCATTGATCGAAATAGTTTCTCCCCAAAATAAAATTAGAGTTCATATAACTAAAACGATCCAGATATAATACATATCAAACAACTTTAAATCCTAATAACCTAACAGTAATGGTGGCTCTGATACCACTTGTTGGAAATTTTAATAAACCTTATAAAATATCGTATGAGCACCAAAACACATTATGTCGGATTATCAAGAAGTTTTAAGGAATACCGGAATCCATAGAGCTTGATCAACACAACGAAATCTTACAGCAGTCACGAATAATTGGTTTAATGACCTTCCTCAACCAAATCACCTTCTTCCTTATGGGACCTTCGTTTTCTCTTCAGATGGGGAGAGGATAAACTGTTTCTTGATTTTGGTGTCTTGGGGACCATAACCATGCCTTAGGTTTTAACCTATTAGGGTTCCCATTATCCCTTAATGGGCCAAACTGGTTTCCGCTTATTAAATCCATATCAATTTTCTGTTGGTAGTCTAATGGGCTCATTGAATTAGATCACTTTATATTGAACCCATCTAAATGTAAATAACTAATATAAATGTTATAATATGATATGTATCCCATATTAATTATTTAGGAATTATAAAATTCCTAACAAAAGCTAGAAAAAAAAAGGATACATGACAGAAAGAAAGAAACATATCTCTGAAAACAAAATAGAAAACCAAATAAAATAGTACCAAATGAATCATCAACAAAAAGGATCCTTGAAGGTGTTGATAGATGCGATAATAATAGAAAGGCTTCTGCCTCAGTAGTCTCCCATACTGAGTTTGTAAATTCTAATTCCAAAAAGCCCACATGTTTCAAATTGGCTGCATTTAGTGCTGCACCTGCACTTTCTTTGTCTGGAATCTCTAATACCGCCATCGATGAAGGATTCCCAGAATAGTTTGTGATTCTAAGTTTTTGGATTTGTACTTGTAATCCATCTCCCTTACATAATTTATTATGGTTGTTATCTGTTTTAACCACGTTCAATAACATGCATGTAGACCAAAATGACCCACCTTTTGGTACAACACATAAACATAAACCTTTCCATAGAAAACAAATAGTAATTAAAAAATTGTGGTGATATCATATCATACTTGTTTGGGGTAAGCAAAATAGTGCTTAAAAGCATTATGGCTTGTTTTTTTTTTTTAATGAAAAATACATGTTTATTGTAGATTTCTCATTTGATTCTATTATGAATTAATTGAGCTTTAATTTTATCCTTTTGAACCAAAATTCTATTGTTTCACCATTTTTAAAAATCATTTGGGCTAACTAATCTTTTTGTTCAATGTGGGGGTAAAAAAAAGAAAGAATAAGAGAAGTGTGCATATCTCCTTTATTTTACTGCAAAAGATAAAATATTTGAAAAAAAGGATAAAATTCCACTTTAATTCTTGAATTTGTTAGATGTTGACAATTAAGTTACTGAAAAGATGAAAAATTTAAATTTTATCCTTGAGTATGAAAGAAGTGTGGCAAATTAGTTTTATAGTTAGTTTTCTTCATTAACTCAAATGGTTATGCCTACATGCCACCTTCGGTTATCATGTGTCATCTACATGGTTGTCACATGTAAAAAGTTAACTATTCAATTTGATTTATAAACTTAACAATGTAGTGTATTTTAGTCTCTAAACTTAACTATTTACTAACATTTTGGTTTCTCAAGTTAACATGTACACTACTAGAAAAAAAACATTTAACATCGGTTTTCAATACAACCAATGTTAATGAAAGGACGATGACACAATTGTAAATAAAATGAGTTCATTAACATTGGTTTTCAAAAAACCAATGTTAACATCTCTACGTTAACATTGGTTTTTTGAAAATTGATGTTAACATCGGTTTTTGAAAATAATCGATGTTAAATGTTTTTATGTTAATGCCGGTTTTTATGCCGACGTTTTTTGCATATATAAAATTGCCCTCTTCTTGCGTCCACTCTCACTTCCACTCCCAGTTTAAAGCTCTCTCTTCTGCGGTGCTCCAAATCCTCCTTTTTCTTGCCCACACTTTCACTCCCACTTGCACTTACTCGTCTTAATCTCACGCCCCACTCACACTCATTGTCGGTCATGTTCTCGCTCCCAGTGATCACTCTCTGCGACGGTGACGAGTTTACGAAAGAAGAGTTGTTGGTCTCGGTGTCGATGTCAGTGACGAGGTATGTCTTTCTCTTACCTCTGACAACTTAAATGAACAAATTCCATTTCAATGTTATGTTAGGGTTCCCCTTCTTTTGTGTTTATTAACTTGTAATTAAGATTAAACAAATGTTAATTTAGCATAAAGATTACTAGAAAAAAAGGGCAGACACATAAACAGAATGTAGGCCATGGTGAGGAAGGTGGTGGTGTCAGCGTGGATCTTAATGGTGAAGGTGGAGTTGCCTTGGGAGAGCTTGAACCATTTCCCAACTCTGGTTGTGGCTAGGTATTGGTTCTGAGCTTTGAGTTGTTACTGGTTTAATATTTTTTCTTGTTTGTTGGTACATGTTTTATTTTGTTCTCTCAAATTAGTTGCTCGATAAAATGTCTAAATTGATTTATTTACCAAATTTTAGCTCTTCATGATTGTTTCTTGTTCTATCAAGGTCAATGACCTCATGCTAAGTTTGTATATATTGTTTGTGTCTTGAGAGTTATCTCACCGGTTCCATAAATATGCATACACTGTTGAGTAACTCCTTGTTCTTTAGTCTTGGTGATCTATTCATGACTGCTAATTCTTGGTAGGAATTTAGCTCTTGGTACTTTTAGTTTAAACCAGAATATGTATATGCAGAGATTGATATAAAAATGCTGTCAATTCATTTTTTTTTGTTCCTTTGTTGTTATTAGTCCAATAAAGAATAAATTACTTATGGTGTTGTAATGTTGTGATAGATGACGTGGAGCAAATTTGCCACTGTTATCATGCTGTCATAGACCTTTTTTCCTTTTTCTTTGTTTTTGAATATGTTATCATATAGCTTTTGCTCTTAAACTGACATTCATTTACTACATATCATGAATTGAATATTTTCTCATGCCAAAGCATTTTTGAAAGCATGGGTATATGCACTGTGTCTTGTAACTCCGTGGCATGTACTAGACCAATCTCATATCTCTTGGTTTACTATTACTAGGTAGGCATGCGTATTTATTTTTAGGCAGTTCTATCTTTTAACCCAAAGGGTAATTTTAAATTAGAGACTATACAATGTTGGATTAATATTTGCTAACTGATTAAAGATTGAAAATGGGTCTGTCATGGACATGGTTATGTGAAGGCTAAGTATGAAGGGTGTTTTCTCATGTCAAAAGAATAATATATTTCATGCATCTCTATTACTCTGTTTATATGTATATAACAGATTTTTGATACAAGTGTATATAAGCTTATTGAGATGTTATTCTTTTTATATGTTTATTTATGCTTCACTATTTAATAATAGTAACTTTTATATTGTAAATGAAGTTTAGAAACGATGGATGAAGATCAAAAGAATTGGAATGAAATGGCTAAGAAAATGATGAAGATTAACAGAAAATCAAATATAATATTCAACACAGTTCATATTAAGGATCAGGTTAGGGATTTCAAGACTATACTCAAATAAACATGACATGATATAACACATTAATATTGCTTATATTAGTTTACTTTAAATGTAACTTTATGGTGAAGTGAGTGGGACCTTTGCTGTAAGATGGAAGGATCAACTAAAACATACTTGACATATACTAGAAGTAATGACAACCTGTATTCTGTTACGTGCAACCAAGATCTGGTGAACCCAACTATACTGGCTGCTGGATGGACAGAACTCAAAGATTTCTATGAACTCACAGGAAATCATCAAGTGATCATGACCCATTTTAGACATAATGTTTTCTTCCTTACCATCTTCAAAAGTAACTCTAAACTAAAAGCTTATCCTAAATGACACTCCTTGTACCACCAAATTCCTAACTCAGTCACTTTTAATGTCCTGCTAAATGAGTACAAAGTGACTTGAAACAATTTGGTGAGTAATTCAGCATTGTATATAATTAGTACAAAAACACATTTGTTTGTCAAATTTTAAAATCATATACATATCTAAGATGAACTTAATGTTAATTTCAAGATGTGTCGAGTACCACGTATTCATTTATGAAAGGTGTAGGATTCACCCATCTGAATTTGAAAGGGATTATAGAATGCAGGATTGTTTATAATCATTGGAGGAAGTCTACAAAAATTGGCTATGGATGAAGGATTTTTCCAGAATCACAAAAATTTGGAAGCTGGAATATTTGAGTTACTAGATGCAATATTTAACTTTGTTTTATTTTGAATTTGTTTGTAATTTAAGTACATTATACTATACTAGCCACATTATTAAAATCCCCAATAACACACCATGGACCCTGAATAGTACTATGCAAATGCTCCAGGTCTTTCCATAACACTCTTCTGTGTTCTAATTGGTTTTGAGCATATATTGCAGTCAGCCAGTATTTGAACTTTCCCATATTATCATAAATGCCACAATGAATAAATTGATCTGTGTTACTAATTTTCTGCACAGTCAACTTCATATCATCCCAAGACACCCAGATTCTGCCATTAGCATGAGACTGATAGTTATCAATATAGATGTTATGCAAATTAAGCTTTTCTCTTATGCTACTAGCCTTAGTCTCCTTAACTCTAGTTTCCAGTAATATCATAATATCAGGCTTTAAATTGGAGAGACGGGAGCTAATCTCTCGAAGCTTACCTGATTTATTTAACCCCCTGACATTCCATGAGATTATCATGGACCCCTATCAGGGGCCATTATAGAGTCATTCAAAACCCTTAGTGCCTCAAACCCATTCATACAATTAACATCAGAAGTAGATTCAGTATAAATCTTACTCTTACCTCTGTCTCTAGTTGGCTTACTAACCCTTGTCCAAGTATCTCCTTTGTCCTCCTCATTTATCTTCAATTGGCCTTCTTTTGGAGTCACAGCAGCATTAGTCACCCCTGTTTCATTTATGACTTCATGTCTAGTATGAATATCTGATGGTGCAGTAACATTAGCCACCACTGTTTCATCAAATGGTTTTGTCTTAGGCTTCCATTGCTTCTCCTTTTGAATACCACTCTTTTTGCATTGATGACCCAATTTATGACATTTCTCACAATATAATGGTCTCCACTCATACTCTACACCCCATGATGAATGTTGTTGGCTTGAGTGAAATGGATAGTATAGGAGATTATTTTACTTGGAGTAATAAACAAAATGTGGGAACTATCTACTCTAGGATTGATAGAGTGTTGGGGAATGTGCAATGGTTTCAAGACCGTTTGGATTACCACTTGAAAATTCTGCCTCCTAGCGTTTCAGATCATGCTCTGCTATGTGTGGAAGGTAAGATACAGCCCAAGAATAAAACTAGAAGATTCAAGTTTTATAATTGTATGGTTAATATGTTAGGCTATGAGGAAGTGGTTCAGAATAGTTGGAATAGGCCTATAAGAGGTACTCCTATGCATGTTTTGTGGCAGAAACTTATGATATGGTTGACTGGGGTGCCTTGGAGGGGGTTCTTATTGAATTTGGTTTGCCTAAGAAGTTTATTGGGTGGGTCATGAAAGTCATTACTACTGTGAATTACAGGTTCAACATTAATGGAGAGTTGTCTAATGTGCTAGAGACTAAAAGAGGCATTTGGCAAGGGGACCCTATTTCCCCTTTGCTGTTTGTCCTAATGATGGAGTATTTGAATAGGATTATGGTCAAAATGCAAAGAAATCCTAACTTTAATCATCACAGCCAATGTGAGCGATTAGGGATTACTCATTTGTCCTTTGCAGATGATGTTCTTCTTCTTTGTAGAGGTGATGAGAAGTCTAAAGAGATGATTATAAAGGCTTTCAGTTTCTTTTCTAAGTCTACAGGACTAAAGATTAATCCAGCAAAGTGTAAGGTGTTTTGTGGTGGCTTGAATTGTGACAGCATACAAGTTATAACGAAGATCACAGGGTTTGAAGAGGGAACTCTGCCTGTCCGATATTTGGGGGTTCCTTTGTCTTGCAAGAAACTCAATGTCCATCATTACTTGTCTCTTGTGGAGAAGATAGTGGGGAGAATTAGACATTGGTCCTCTAAGCTGTTAAGCATTGCAGGTCGAATTCAGCTTGTGAGGAGTATTATCACTGCTATAGCTCAGTATTGGATGAGTGTGTTTCCTATGCCAAAAAAGGTTATTCAGAAAATTGATAGTATTTGTCGATCGTTTATTTGGTCTGGTAGTGCAGAGGTGAAGAGGAAGAGTCCTGTGGCTTGGAAATAGGTTTGTAAACCTGCTAGATATGGTGGACTAAATTTGATTAATCTTGAGCTGTGGAATGTAACGACTATGCTTAAATGTTTATGGAATATCTGTTCTAAGGAAGATAATCTTTGGGTAAAGTGGATCCATGCTTATTTCTTAAAGGGGGACAATGTCATGAGTGCAACTATTAAAAGTAATAGCACATGGATACTAAAGAGTGTTATGAAACAGAGGC
The DNA here is from genome assembly GCF_004193775.1 of Glycine soja. Lineage (NCBI taxonomy): Eukaryota > Viridiplantae > Streptophyta > Magnoliopsida > Fabales > Fabaceae > Glycine > Glycine soja. The sequence goes on along the minus strand of NC_041020.1, from coordinate 35,517,476 downwards.
CTCAAGTTAACAATCTGCAGCTGGTTTGGATTGAAATGTTGCGTAAAAGGAAATTCTCGATGAAGCAAGTTTATATGGAATTGGTGGAGGATCATAACAGGATTGATTGGTTTAGGTTGTTGAGATATAATAGAACTAGACCAAAAGCCAATGTCACTTTGTGGCTTGCTTGTCAGAATCGGTTGGCCACGAAGACTAGATTGAAAAACATGAATATGATTCAATGTAGTTTGTGCAACCTTTGTAAAGAACAAGATGAGGACTTGGATCACTTGATGTTTAGCTGTAGAGTCACAAAAGCTATTTGGTTGGAGGTCCTCAAATGGATGGATATTGATCACACACCTCAAGTGTGGAGGGATGAAGTGAGATGGGTTATGCAGTATACGAAAGGAAAAGGTTGGAAAAGGGGGATTCTGAAATTAGCTTTTTCAGAGGTTGTTTATGGTATATGGATCTATAGAAATAGAGTTGTTTTTGAAAATGATAGTGTAAATACGAGTTTAGCTCAAAGTATCATGGATACAATAGTGCATAGAGGGTGGCATTATCCCAAGTATAGGGCTCATATAGCAAGAATGTTAGTATAAGTCTGTTTTGTCGGTTTAGTGAGCTGGATCGTTTGCGATCGCTTTGTACTTCATTGAATTCTTGAGATAAATATATACTCTGTTATTTAAAAAAAAATATTTGTAAATTTTTTTTTATAACTCTTGGTGGTATATTTTGTGGGAAATAATGCTTGGAATGTTTCTGCTATGAATCTTTTTGTCAACTTATCATTTTGTGGATAAATAGTTTATTATATAAAATATATTGCTAATTTTATTACATTTAGTTTTCATTTACTTCTTTTCAAGGGTGGCTTATGTTTATTTTTAGAGTTTTTAAAACTTTGAATGATAAGTTGTGCTATATATAATTACAGTTGGTAATTAAAAAAAAAATAGACATGATATTTAAAAAAATACAAAACACAACATCGATTTTTAGAAAAATCGATGTTGTGGTTTACTGACAACATCAGTGTTTTTAAAAATTCGATGTTGGTGAGCAGAAAACAACATCGATTTTTCAGAAAACGAATGTTATGTAGTTTAGTTTAACATTGATTTTCAAAAACCAATGTTTAACGTTGATACTTTTAATGTCAGTAGTTTCAACATTAATTAATATCTGATGTTGAAAGTCCTTAATAATCGATGTTAAAAACTTATTTTATAGTAGTGGTACTATCATTTTCGTCCCTAAAAATACTTTCAAATTTTCCATTAAGTCTCATGTTGCATGAATTATTAGCATAGACATAACCATATTTTCTCAGTTTTACTTTTTTCTGCAATTCTACCATTTAAATTATACTATCAATATGAAACTAATTTATGAGTGATTACATCACAGTAGTAAGCACTAAACACGTTATATTAGTAATAAGATTTTATAAGGTTTCAAATAAGATCTTCTACTCAAATCAAGTTATTATCTTATATGTTATTAATATGTATAAAATGTTAGATTAATTAATTAATCAATTAATTTTATGAAATAATGTTAAGGATGAAAAGACGATCGAAAAAACTTGAGAATCACAAAAGAAAGAAAAATGAAAGTGTTAGAACTATTTTTGTTTTTTTTTTACGTATCCTTGCGATGGGCAAGTGCAATACATTTTGTCCCTATTTTTTTTGTTGTTGTAGTTTTCACATAATTATTTAAGGGTTAATTATTAGAAGACATAACTTATTATAAATTGAAAATATAGTTCATCCATTATAAATGGAGAATGTAATTTTCGTTTGTCATGTTGGAGTATATAGTATATACTACCTACAAAATTGAGTATAAAATATAGTTCTCTCATTATATTAGTAATGTTGGAGTATAAAATAAAAGAAAATGCAGTAAAGGTGACAAACCAAAAATATATAATTTCGACTTAAATTTTGATTGAATAAAATAATCTATTTTGTATCTCTTTATTTTTAATTTCCTCCTTAATTTAATAAATATATTGATTTTTTAAAAATAAATTATTTGTTAATATCTATATATTTACATAATGTACATTTTGAATTTGATTCTTAAGAAAAAATAAATTTAATTTTCATATATTTATTTATTTTCAAATTAATTATATGGCTGTTTTTTAGTGTTATAATATTATTTTTGTTAGAATTTTAACTAAACAAAATATAATAAATAAATTAATAGTGATTTCAAATTAAAATTTAATATTTCTCATTTCTATACTTCATAGTTATTTTTGATTTAATTTTTTCTCCATAAATAATTGTTATATCCTTTAAATAAATGTTATTTATTATCATTATGTTAATAATTTATATGTAGCTTGAGACTTAATTAAAAATTTAGGAGTACTTCGAGGGACTAAAATATTAGTAAGTGATTAAGTTCAAGGCTAAAAGTAAAACAAGTTGTTAAGTTTTAAGACCAAATTAAAAAGTTAATGTTTTGACATGTGTTAGTCACATAGATGATATGTGTGGCACCAATGACTATCATATTATCATAGAGGTGTCACGTAGTTATGACCATTTGAGTTAATTAAAAAAATTAATAATAGAAATAATTTGTCATACTATTCATACATCTAGGAACCTAACGGCCAACACCTAATTGTAAAAGTGTTACATGGACATAACTATTTGAGTTAACAGAATAATCAATCAATAATATGACTAGTTTGTATTGACATGTCATATTTAGAAACAAAATTTTAATTTTTTTATTTTTGTTAAGAATATAACTCTCAACACTTAATAGTATGACTTTTTTTTTGGCCAATTCTTAATAAATCTACCCGTTGGTCTCATGGAAGATGGGACATCATCGGCTTTAACCTTTGTATTGAGCTAACAAGTCAAGAAAGAATATTATGATTAGATTTAACTTGAAACTTATATTGAGCTAAAAGGAGTTTGTATTGAAATAATAAGTCAACTCAAAGGGGTCGGGCTAACTAATAGTAATGGTAAAGATGGAGTAAATGATTAACTTTATCTCTAAAATTATGATGTGATGATAAATTAGTTCTAAAATATGAAAAATTATAAATTCAGTTTTTGAACTTATAAAAAGTGTAATAAATTAATTTTGCTGTTAAATTTATGAGATTATTTTTTCATTAAGTTAAAATATTTGAGGATTAATTTGATAATAAGAAAAAAAATTAGGATAAATATGTTATTAAGTTACAAAGTTTAAGGATTAATTTGTTATTAAATTTTTTGTTAGATTAATTTGTTATACTTTTTGTACATTCAAGAGTTAAATTTAAAATTTCCATCTTTAGAGATTAATTTGTTAATGTCTCATACTTTCAAGTACATATTTAATTATTTATCATATAAAAATAATTTATTTGATCGTTGCCACTAATGGGGAGATGGTTGTTTTTATATTCTCAAGAATCACATCCCCAATACAATTAAAGCTGAGAATTTTTTTTATATATATAAAAATGTGTTTGATTATACTTAACATTAATTTATAAAAGTATTTTTAAAGTTTTAAAATAAAATATAAAAAATAAAATTCCTATTATCATATTTAAAAATATCTTCTGTGTCTAACAAACTTTGGTAGACACAGGGGGGAGAGGGAGAGGGAGAATCGACAAGTGAACCTACCCTGTCCACAATTTATACAGAATGAGTTAAACGAGTGAGTTAGAGTCAGTGTATACCACTTCAATAACTTCCTTTGAAAATTGGTAGGTGAAAGTATTAAAGTAGGTTGATATATTTGCAGGTCTCGGAAATAAATGAAGAAACTGCATGTTGTTTATCTTGATGGAAAACCATTACTTGTGCGAAAGCTATTGCTATTTCTGGTATCACCATCAACCAACCTTGAGTGCACTCCACTCTCACATACGGTTTTATTGAGCTCACGCATGGCTTCTACATTTCCTCACCAACTTCAGGTGAAGCCAATCCACTTTTTCAAGATCATAACCGCTCAAAATCTTCAGGATGGAAAGCTAGTAAGCACAGACACACGCATTTCAGTTTTTGAAACCCACATAATATGTAGCACTTCAATCCTACCTAGTTAGTAATTAACCTTCTTTAGCTATCTTATGTTGCTATCATGAAGTGTTTTATGCTTTTATCTCTTTTATCTTATGTAATGAGAGCATGCATATACCTTGGTAACTTTGCTTTTTTTATACATGCATGCAGACTAGTTTATCTGTTTATGGGCAATTTGAACCTTCATTTCGATCTATATAATGAGCCTTCATAGCTCAAGCCAAATTTAGTTCTGCCTACCTTACCTCATCCACTTGCTAGGTCTTTGGACCTACTTTTAAATCAAAATAGCAGAGTAATTTCATTTTCAAATTTAGAGTGATACAAAAGTGTACATAATTTATAGATGTTAGCTTAAATTAATGCAATATAACACCTTTTTGGGCTTTATCATACACACTTATCTGATGTGATTGATAGATGATCCCAAACAAGTATGTGGATAAATATGGAGAAGGCTTGCCAAATTCCCTATTTCTCTAGACTCCAAATGGTACTGAGTGGAACGTCAATTTGAAAAAGCGTGATGGTAAAATATGGTTTCAAAAGGGTTGGAAAGAATTTGCGGAGTATCACTCTCTAGCTCATTGTCATCTTTTGGTTTTTAGACGCCATAGAACTTCCCATTTTCAGGTACACATCTTTGATTTGAGTGCCTTAGAGATACACTACCCTTCTAAAGGTAGAGAAGGTAAAATGTCCCCCAATCATCAAGGAAATAATCCTCGAAATGAAGAAAATTTGGAATATCACAAACCTGGTCAAAAGAGAAAAGATAACACCTCATTGGAATTTCTTCAACCATATATATCAAATGAGAAGTCATAAAAGTGTTAAAGTTGAGAAGATGATGACATTTCCTACGGAGGCTTGGCAGCTTACTGACACAGTGCAAAGGTATAAGATGTTAAGTGTTTTTAAGCATTTCATAAAAAACTTTGCAAGTTAACATAGATTATTAGCTTTTGTTCTCCTTAATTTACTTCTTTTGTTTGATATTTCTCCATGGCTGGTACCTCAAGTATGTCTAGTAAACAATTTTGGAAATCGCAAACACTTGGTAGGTTTTAATTTTTAGTAGCCTAATCATGAAATGTCTGCCTTACACAGAGTGGAAATTTTGCAGAAAAATCAAAGGTGGTTGTTGCTAACCAAATTATAGCTCTTGACCTAAAAAGTTCTTTGAAACCTTGTAATCCGTTCTTCTTAGTTGTCATGCGTCCATCGTACATTCATTCTAATGGCAGTCCTCAGATAAGCCGCAAAGAAAGATTTGGCTTGTTGTTTGTAGAACTTACATGAGTTGAAACACAAAATAACTGTTTCTCTTTTTCATGGCACAGTTTATTGACAAAGTTTTGTAGGAGACACTTTGGTTTGCTCAATAAGAAGAGACATATCAACCTTCAGGTGTTAAATTGGAGAATTTGGCCTACAAAGTATATGAACTAGAAAACGAAGAACAAAATTAATTTTAGACTAACAAGTGGGTGGAAGGCATTTGTCAAGGACAATAACTTGAAAGTTGGTAATGTTTGCACCTTTGAACTCATTGATGGAACTAAACTAACCTTCCTGGTTCACATCTTCAAAGGGACAAAGAGTTCAAATTGTTCTACATTTCAAGGTAGGATTGATGTTTAATTTTCTTTTCAAAAATATTCTTTATATGTCTAATAAAATATATTCCTATATCTTCTTTTGAATCTGGTCAAATTTGAACAGCTTTTCAAGAATAGAGAAAAGAAATGAAAACTATCAGTGCTACCAAAGAATCATCGTTCTCTTGTATGAAGCTAAACGTTAATGTTAGATTCAGTAGTTTTTTTTAACACTATTTATAGAGATTACCTGATCCCTGATGGCATATGCTCATCAAGTGTGGAGATAATTGTGGATTTTTTAATGAGTTTATTCTCTTTCTTTAACCTGAGATAAGGTAGAAGAAGTTACTTATCAGTTATCTGTTATGAATTATTCTGTTGACATATTGCTTTAAAACTTGTCCAAGACATAAATGTTATTGCTAGGTATTGGCTGATATTAATTATGAAAACTTTTTCAAATGACCAATTTCTACTTTCTATTCGTCTTTTAAAATATTCTAGAGGTCAAGCTGATTGAGTGTGAGAAGGCTAAAATAGAATGTTGGTCCCTTTTGCAATTTTGGTTATAGTTTAGTCCTTTAAATTTAGGAAGTTTTGCTTTAGTCTCTTATAGTATCTCTATTAGATTAAATTGGTTCTTCAGTCAATTTTTTGGCACTAACGTCGTCAATTTTGCTCGACATGACACCCATCTGATATAACATTTTTCACAATTTATCATGTGTTATCAATTTGGCCAAGTGAATGTGATAAAATAATATCACAAGGACTAATTTGGTCTTACTATTAGAAAATACACTTTCAACATTGGTTATTTATGGCATTCTACATGGGTTTTAAAACTGATGTTGAAAGTTTCGATGTTGAATGTATTGTTGTTAACATTGGTTTTGAAAAATCGATGTTAACATAAAAATGCTAACATCGGTTTTCCAAATAACCGATGTTATATATAAAGAACTATAACAAAATAAGTGTATGCATGATGAACGTTGACATCGGTTTTTTAGAAAAACTGATGTTAATATATTACTTAACATCAGTTTTCTAGAAAAACCGATGTAAATGTTATATATTAACATTGGTTTTCTATAGAAAACCGATGTTAAGTAATATATTAACATCAGTTTTTGTAGAAAATTGATGTCAACGTTCATCTTCTATACACTTATTTTTCTGTAGTTAGTTATATATAACATCGGTTATTTATAAATAACCGATGTTAACGTTTGTATGTTAACATCAGTAATGTATAAATAACCGATGTTATTTGAAATAACCAACATCGGTTTATTGAAAAACCGATGTTAAGGTGCATGTTGACATCGGTTTTTGTAAATAATCGATGTTGTTTAATATATTAACATCGGTTTTTATTAATAACTGATGTTTTTTTCAGGTTTTTTTATATAAACTTTCTGTTTTTACAATAAACCCAAAATTGTACCTGTAAAACGCAATTTCAGACCCAATTCACAGCAAATAAACATTTCATTCCACTTTCAAGAAGTTTTAATCACAATAAACATTGAATAATTGATTTATTATTAACAACTATCAACAAATGAATTCAATGTTCAAATTACATAGGAAATGGAAAAAATGTTAAACCAAAGTAAACAAAGCTAAACTTAATGTCCCTAAATCCTAGCTCTGAGCTCTAACTCGGAGATAATACTGTGCTCATTGGATCTGCAACACCTTTAATCTCTCTGGCTCCAATGGTCTAGGATCGTTAAAATATTGCATGATGAAATAAATGATAATAAGTTAATAATGTAATACAAATTATAAAAAATCGAATTTGTTTGAAATAAACATACTGCTTCCTAGTTATTCCTGAAACTCCCTAATATGATGGTGGACATCCAATGCATGACATAATAGCCGCACTCAGTACTTCCTTTTTGTCTATTACACTAAATATATAATGAAATTTGGATATTGATTAAAAAATTAGTGTACAAACACGTAAGAAGTATATATAAGTGGAAGTTTATGTAAATGACGTACCTTGATGACAATCCACCTAGCAGGAGCCTTTGATTTAGGCTGTGGAGCATCATCAAGACCTTTTAAAGCACTATTCCAGACAAGTAACAATTAAAAAGTGGTGTTGTTGAGGTATTTGAATGCAAATGCATTGAAAAGAACACTGACATGTTAATTATCCCCTTAAGGTTGTTGTTTGGCCTGCTATGCAATGAACAAAACCAGAAAACTAGGTATTCCTTGGGCACGATGACCATCATCTGCCAATGTCTGCTGCAGTGGGGATGAATATGGGTCAGTATATTAGTAAACATTAATTAAATTCAGTTATTTTGTGTGACTTACCCATTTAGGTAGGCTCCAAGGTAGACATCACGTTTTGAACTTTGCATCCAACTCTTTATGTAACTTTCAGTCTCAAACTGCGATTGCCCAGACCTCTGAATGGACTATGGCTCGAGGAATCAATAGATATCAGAATTCCCCGCTCACATACTTGTTTCAGTCAGATGCCTATTTATGTTAAGTCAAAGTTAAATATTTGTGAATTGAAAACAATAACTTAGGTAATTAAAAGTAATCTAAAATGGCTTACAGAATCCACAACTGTAACACTGATATGCTGAGACATTGACCACCGTGTGTGATTTCGGAGAGGTCTTTATGCTTTATGTAGAGTGGAAAGTTTGGATTAAAGACCCGTAACACGGTAGCATCCCATGTAACCTGGTAAGGCCTCAAGAAAAGCTCTGGGATGGTCAATGTCATCAGATAAAACGGATCATCAACCTCCGGATCCAGCTTTTGAGGTGATTTTGCCGGAGACACAACATGTTGTTCATGAAACAAAGTTAAATGGCCTAATTTGAGGCACGCTAAATGAATTAATTCAAAAAGAAGAAACATATAGTAAGAGTAAAGTACATGCTGTGATAAAGACTTGACCAGATGTGTCAGCCAAGCAAGGAAGGTGTGAATTGCCTGCCCCATTAAGGAAACCTCATCAGTGGGTATAGGAACGGGAGCATATGGATCTTTAACCTCCTCCACACCCACCTTTACTTGGCCAGGAAACAAAGGAGTGTTATGAACAACAGTGAACCCCTCATAAACTCTCCCCAAGGCAACCAGGCGGGCAGGATTTGCTTCGATGTACAAGCCGCACCTATCTGAGTCACCCGTCTCAGGATCGTTTTCTAAGGGGTCAACACAACTCTCATTTGTGATTACCCAAGGACCTGAGGGACCAACCAGAGGCTCCGGAGGTAGTGTAAGTCCCTGAAATTGCATCTGCGATTGAAACTAGGACTGCATCTGGCTGAATGATGCTATGAGCTGCCGAGTCATTTTTTTTATGATCGACTCCTCTAGCTGGTCCCTGATTTGTTGGGTCAGCTGCTGCAATTCTTCAGGAGGTAGCGAGGAAGAGCTGTGGGACGTCCGTGGAGCCGATTCGAAGTATTGCTTGATGGTGACACCGGCTCCAGCAGCACGGACACGTCCAGGGTGCTCTGGACATCCAATGGCAACGGTGAGAACATCCCGACGTCCATAGGGGACGAAGGATCCCTGTGTCGCCTGCTCCTCAAAGGAATCCTGCACAGAAAAGACACAGTTGCACTTGACATTCACAAAATATTGAAATATAATCCTTTGTGGCCTCAGTCGTCATCTCCCCTGTTTTCTTGGTGCGGGTCATCTCCCACTTCACATGGCGTCGAACGGGGGATGGAGGGTTGATGACACCATCAACACTTCCTGACTGTGCAGCTTCCTCCAGCTTCTTCTTCGTCTTTTCAGCCAGGAGCTTCTGCTCCAAATATTCATAACCCCCACGAGAAAAAACATGGGGGGGCAGTGTTCTGTTTCTAGATGGCCTGTGCCTTTCTTTGCACATCCTACAAAAATAAAACAATAATGTTTGAAATTGCTAGAATGAATTATAACAAGTTAATGTTTTTTGAAAAACAACTTAAATGGCAAGGTACATACCTCCCAAGAAGGGTCTCTGCGAGTCTGGCAAAACTGGGCCTATTTTTCCTTGCTTATGCCGTATTTCTCACAGACAGTGTCATCCACACCATCCTAATCGGCTGCAAGGGCCCATTTCCTCGTGAGGTCTGATTTAAACTTCCTCCATCTCTCGCCAACAGTCTGAAGTAACTTCTTTTTCGTCCTACTGTCAAAAGCCTTTGGGATTTCAAATTCCGCTTGACAATAACAAATAAGGTTTATTTGTTACAATAGTGTATTTTTTGGCTATTAATTAAAGAACATCAAATAAGAAAAGAAAAATACCTGAATATCCTCCCAAATCAAGTCCTTCTGAGCAGTAGAGACCTCCTTCCAATTCTCGAACGTCACGTCCACCTTATCACGCGCCACAATCCCCAAATATGTTCTTAATTTCTTCCTATGGGGATCGTCAGCCTTGCCGGTAGCAGGATCAACGTGGACCACTGGTCTTTCAGCACCAGGTGGTCTAGTAGATAAGGATTGTAGACGTGAGGCTTTCCATGTTCCCTTCACGGCAGACGACGAAGCTGATGCGTCGGAAGGAGGAGGAGGAGGAGGAGGCGAGGCAGGTGGAAAAGCCATGATCCTACATACAAAAAACCAGGGTTAATAAACATTACAAAAAACAACTATATGACTTATGTAAATAAATCTAGCAAAATCAAATATATCAATAGAAAATTACATTAGACGATATTAATTAATTCTCCTTCATCATGATCATTACGATTAGCATGAACGTCGTCAGCTTCTTCTTCTCCGACAACGTTAGAAGTGATTTGTGTGGACAAAGGAATAACATAGGTGTCCATGTATGAATCATCATCTTCTACATTAACACCAATTATTTTGCCCTGTAGAACCATGCACCACCTTTCATCACAAGGGTCTTGCACATAAAATACTTGTCTAATTTGTTCTGCCATGATGAAAGGGTCATTGTGGTAACCAAGTTTCTTTAGGTCTACCAATGTAAATCCTATATCATTAGTGCACACACCGATGTTGCTGTCAACCCATTTACATTTGAAAACACAAATGATAAATTTCACATAGTTAAGCTCCCAAATTTCATCAATGAACCCAAAGTAAGCGATGGAAGCTACACAGAGATTGGCGTCATGCACACTTGTGAAGTGTTGAGATTCAGCCCTTAGGGTGACCCCGCTGTTCTACACTGTACTTTTTTCATCTTGTGCTTTTGTGTAAAATGAATACTTGTTTATGTCGTATCCTTGCTAAGTTATAACATTTCTTTTAGGCCCATCTGCTAGCTTTCTTAATGTTTCTGAAGCAGTTTCATCTGCAAAGATTGTATCTTTAAACCAATCATAGAAAGTCTTGTTATGCTTTTTCAACACCTAATTATTTGACATTTTTGGATTATTTTGTTTGTCTAAAGCTTCATGCTTAAGTATGTATGGCAAAACTTCATTACTGTTGTTCAAGACATACAAGTGAGCTTGTAACAAATCTTCTAGAGTTGGAGTGATCACATGCAGTCCTCTTAAGCCCTTACCACCCACTCTATCATTATGCCGAGACTCAGGAAGCCCAACAAGTTTAGCCTTCTCAATGTATTATGAACAAAATTCACTGGCTTCTTCTGCAATGTAACTCTCAACAATAGATGCTTCTGGACGATATAGATTCTTCGTATACCCTTTTAAGATCTTTATGCATCGCTCAACCGGGTACATCCACCGCAAATAAACAAGACCACAACATTTGATTTCTCTGACCAGATGCACAATCAAGTGAATCATGATGTCAAAGAAAGCAGGGGGAAAATACATCTCCAGTTGGCACAGTATAATTGCGGCCTCATTTTCCTGCTCATCAAACTTGACAGGATCAACGACTTTGCTACATATGGCATGGAAGAAAAAGCACAGGCGAGTTATGGCTAACCGGACTTTGTTTGGCAAGATGTCTCGTATAGCCACGACTAACAATTGTTGCATCAACACGTGGCAATTGTGAGACTTTAACCCCACAAGCTTAAGCTCCTTCAACTGCACAAGGCTCTTAATATTTGAAGAGTATCCTTGTGGAACCTTCACCCGACGAAGACGCTAACAAAAACTTATCTTCTTCTTTTTGGACAAAGTATGACAAGCTGAGGGCAAGTAAATTTTCTTCCCATCAGACCTTGGATGCAACTGTGATTGTATCCCCATCTCAGCTAGATCTTGACGGATATTCAAGCCATCCTTCGTCTTGCCTTGAATGTTAAGGAGCATCCTAATCACACTGTCACATAATTTTTCTCCACATGCATAACATCAATACAATGTCTAACATCTTGATCAGGCCAGTACGAAAGATAAAAGAAAACGGACCTCTTCTTCCATATACAAGTCTTACTTTTATCCTTCTTTTGGGTATTTCCAAATACAGTATTCAGGTGTTGAACCCGCTGGTACACCTGCTCACCAGTCAATGGTATCGGTGCAATATCGTGCTCTTGAGTTCCATTAAAAGCTTTTTTCAGTCGTCTGTAAGGATGATTGGGTGTTAGAATACGGCGATGTCTACTGTAGACTATTTTTCTTCTATGTTTTAGTTGTATGTAGCTTGTGTTTTCTTCACAAATGGGGCATGCATGATGACCCTTAACACTGTAACCGCTGAGATTCCCATATGCTGGAAAGTCATTAATGGTACAAAAAAGCATTGCACGCATTTCAAACGTCTCCTTGCAAAATGCATCAAACACTAAAACCCCCTTGTCCCACAACTTTCTCAGGTCTTCAACCAGTGGACTTAGATAAACATCAATGTCATCTCCTGGCTGTCTTGGGCTCGATATCATCTTAGAAAACATCATGTATTTTAGCTTCATGCACAACCAAGGAGGCAAATTGTAAATTACTAGCAGAACTGACCATGAACTGTGTTGAGTGCTTAAGGTGTCATATGGATTCATTCCATCAATCTTCTTCCACTGTAAGCAATCAGCCGGATGACAGACCATTCCATCAGAAATCCTTCCATTTGCATGCCATGTAAGGTCTTTTGCGTCGTCCTCGTTAGCAAAAAGACGCTTAAACCTTGGAATGATTGGAAGATACCACAAAACCTTTGTTTGAGGGCCCTTCTTTGAGTTTTCATCAGAACTGCTTTCCTCTTCATCCTTCACTTTGTACCGTGAAGTCCCACAGATAGGGCATTTGGACATTTCTTGGAATTCATGCCTGTATAGTATGCAATCGTTGGGGCAAGCATGGATCTTCTGATACTCCATACCCAAGGGACACAATATCTTTTTTGCCTTATAGTAATTTTTAGGCAGCGTGTTGTCCTTTAGAAGAAGATTGTGCACTACCTCAAGCAGTGAGGTAAAACTTTTGTCACTCCACCCATACCTGGCCTTCACATTTGTAGAAGCAAAGCTTCATGATGAATCAAGATAGATTCAAAGATGTTTTGATGATAACAAAGGTGATGACAAAAAGCTCAAAGGTCAATCAAAGAATGAGTTCAAGATGTTCAAGATAGAATCAAGAACACTTCAAGATTCAAGAGGAAAGTTGATTTCAAGAATCACTTCAAGATTCAAGAGGAAAGTTGATTTCAAGAATCAAGAATCATGATTCAAGGATTAAGCTTCCAAGAATCAAGATCAAGATTCAAGACTCAAGATTCAAGAATCAAGAGAAGAGTTAATCAAGATAAGTATGAAAAGGTTTTTTCAAAAACTAAGTAGCACATGGATTTTTCTCAAAACATGTTTACCAAAGAGTTTTTACTCTCTGGTAATCGATTACCAGATTGTTGTAATCGATTACCAGTAGCAAAATGGGTTTGAAAAAGTTTTCAAATGAATTTACAACATTCCAATTGATTTTAAAAAAAAAGTTGTAATCGATTACAATGTTTTGGTAATTGATTACCAGTGCCTTTGAACGTTGAAATTCAAATTCAAATGTGAAGAGTCACATCCTTTCACATAAAAGCTTTATGTAATTGATTACACTGATTTGGTAATCGATTACCAGTGATTGTTTCTGAATAAATCAAAAGATGTAAGTCTTCAAATGGTTTTTGACTTTTTCAAATTGGTTTTAAGTTTTTCTAAAAGTCATAACTCTTCTAAATGGTCCTCTTGACCAGACATGAAGAGTCTATAAAAGCAAGGCTTTGTTTTACATTTTAATAACAATCAAATCAATCCAATCAATCTAATACAATCCTTTACAAGCCTTGAATCTCTTTGAACTTCTTCTTCTTCTTTGTGCCAAAAGCTTTCCAAAGTTTTCTGGTTTTCTAAACCTTGAAAACTTGTACTATTCATTCTTTTCATCTCTTCTCCCTTTGCCAAAAAGAATTCGCCAAGGACTAACCGCTTGAATTCTTTTTGTGTCTCTCTTCTCCCTTTTCCAAAAGAACGAAGGACTAACCGCCTGAATTCTTTTGTGTCTCCCTTCTCCCTTGTCAAAGAATTCAAAATGACACAGTCTGAGAATTCTTTTGATTTTTCCCTTTCCTTTATACAAAAGTTTTCGAAGGACTAACCGCCTGAGAATTCTTTTGTATCCCCATTCACAAAGTATCAAAGGTTTAACCGCCTGAGATCTTTGTCTTAACACATTGGAGGGTACATCCTTTGTGGTACAAGTAGAGGGTACATCTACTTGGGTTGTTGACTGAGAACAAAAGATGGTACATCTCTTGTGGATCAGTTCTAGTGGAGGATACATCCACTTGGTTCAAAGAGAACAAGGGAGGGTACATCCCTTGTGGATCTTTCCTTGTAAAAAGATTTTTACAAGGTTGAAAAGAAATCTTAAGGACCGCAGGTTGCTTGGGGACTGGATGTAGGCACGGGTTGTTGCCGAACCAGTATAAAAACTCTTGTGTGTTTGTCTCCTTCTTCCCTACTCTTTTACTTTCCGCTGTGCATTTTAATTTCCGCTTTTACTTTTAGTTAAGTTTCTCTTCTACTCTTTATTCACTTAACAACATAGTAAAAGCCTTAGAAGAGTAAATTTTTAATTAGTAAAGGTTTAGGAATAATTAATTCAACCCCCCCTTCTTAATTATTCTGAGGCCACTCGATCCAACAACATTATCCAGACTTAACACTATAGACAACAGGGTTAAAGAATTCTTGCACCCCGTATACAAAGGTTTTTTTGAATCACTCTGCAATCCTTCATACATAGGGGCATGTGCTTACTAAAAAGACTCTTGTCCAAGGTCATGAATCAGGTCCTCCAAGCAATCTCCCATTTCTACATCAAACGGTTCAGCTTGGGACCCACTCTGCATGTCTGTCACTTCACCATGCCATATCCACGTCGTATAATTCTTCTTAATCCCATCACACAATAGATGCTCCCGTATGTCGTCCAGTAGTTGTCGTCTTCCGTTCAAATAGTTGATGGAAGGACAATAATATTTTCCTTCTTCATTTGGTCGACCTCTTTCTGAAGAAAATTACAAGAACTGCTCGACACCATCCTCATATTCTGGGCTCATGCGACTTTGATTCATCCAACTTTGATCCATCTAAGCAATTCCATGCATGAAAATCTCACTTTTATATTTATAGGTGTGACCCTATCCCATTTAGGAAGGCTGTCTTTTATGTTAGCTTCATACGTCAGGGTTAGCATTATTTTGAAAATTTTGACTAAATTTTGGCAGCATTTCGCATTGGTCTCCAAGTACACGACATGACATCGGTGAAAGTAATTTCCCGATAATCAAGTATGCAGTCAGAGAACAACTTGAAATGCATTGTACCGAAATTCCATCAAATTAATCAAAATAATAATAACCTTAACGAATGAATCTAACATAAAAATACCAGTCTCCCCAAACTGTCCAAACGAACAATTCAAGACTAAATTCAATAACTAATGCAAACTGTCCGCAAGAATCATTGCATTCAATCTCAAACGGGAATCTAAGGTTCACTCAGCATGAAAAATAGTTGTTTATATAGAAAATTGCATTGATGACGTACAAGAACATAAAAAATCTAAATTTCGATTACAGACAATTTAGACTTTGAAGAAATAAGGCTTGTTTGCATTTATATATATAGAAAAGATATTGGGAGAGAGGAACATCTTCTCATTTATAACAAAATTAGGGTATATGAGCATTGTGTGGTAACATATATTAACAATGACAGTAACATATATTAACTTATATATGAATTACTAAGTTAAATCCTTGAAGAGTAGCCAATGCAGTTGAATTTTCTGCTCCAAGAAAACTCTGTAAAAACCAGTCAACAGCTATTAGCATAAATACTAGATAGAGTTGGTGAAAGTAATTAAGCAAAGTACTATGTTATGAGCAGGTATATTCAGAAAAAATAGCTCACCAAGATGGAAAAGGCTAATAAGCATAAAAATGAAGGTAGTAGCTATATATAGTATCTAAAAACAAGGCGGTGCAATAATTAGGGGGAATGGAAAGGAAAAGTGGGAGTGGTTTGATGGATTTGTGTTTGGTTGCGACTTTGGAAATGGAAATTGAAATGGTGGAGTGAGGAGTTGAAGTTGAGAATATATATAAAAAAGGGTAGTGAGTGATGTGAAGGTGGCCAGTGGACCAGAAAATGGTAATACCTAGGTAGTTGAAATGAAAAGGAGAGAAGGCTTTATATATGGATGGTAAGAAAGAAGTACTGAAGGGTCAAGTAAAGACCATTGTCACTATGTGTGTGTGTGTGTGTGTGTGTCTCCATCTATTGGACTCAACCATTATAATCACCATCATTGTAGGACAAGTAGTTCTTGTTTCTGGTCTCAGGTTATTGGCTTCAGTTTTTTCTTAAAACCAGCACTACTGCAGCTAAGTTTTGGTCTATAACGCTCTTTTTTCTTCAATCTAAACAATGAATTACTCACTCTTATACCAAAGTGTTTTGTTGTAAGTACCAAACTTTAATGGATGAAAAACAGAAAAAGTACAACCAAAACCAAACTAAAATGGAGGAGGAGTGCCCTTAGAGCCAAAGGCACTGGTGCATTAAGGTCAGACAAATATACAAGAAAATAAAATGAAAAATGGAACTACAGTCACTAAACTTTAAACTAATCATCACATAGCAACTCCAAATAAGTTCAAACTTCGAAGTACTCAATTTTCCTCTCTTTTCATCCCTAAGAGATACCTGATCCCAAAATTATCTATCCTTAATGTTAACTCATGTACAATTGTAAATCCTAAATCTCCATACCTTAAACTCATAGGCAAGGGAGGGATAGTTATGGCAAAGTGACAAAGGAAGATATTTCCTATGAATTTTGTAGGTTTTTTGTAAAATTTCTCAAAAGCAGCTTTCACACAAAGAGGACAGACATCAGATATTTATTTAACATGAATACTCTATGACACCTCTTCCACAATTCTTACTTGTCAAATTTAATATGAAATTAAAATCAACCATGAAATTTCCCAAACATAAAGTTTTGTGGCACACTGACACTTAATATTCACAAATGTATTATAATTTTGCATTGGACCAAGTTTATACATTGATAATTTTATTAGCAGAAACAAGATGCAGCTTGGCATACAAGTCAATTAGATGAAAACAATAATACAACAGAGGAAGAATAAAAGGGGCGACACATGAGGTTAAATGGAGTGATTTTAATGATGAATAAAGAGACATGAAGATAATGACAACAACTACTTTACTTAAATGGAGGCGACACATGCACTCTTTTTTTGTTTTATTTACTTTCAGGTTGTAGTTGCTGACTCATTGGATGAAGAATTGTTGATCAAATAACTCGTCATAATTGAATTCAAATGAAGACAGGCTCTATGATTTATTCATTATTGAATGTACCTAGATTTAGAATACAAACCTTAGCTAATTGCTGGGGTGAAACCTTCCACAGTTTCAGTACAACTTGTGGAAACAATTCTAGCATCATGCTGCTTAGTTCTAGAATTAATGGTCTGCAGGGAGGACAGAGAAAGAAGTGGACAAGACCTAAAACTACAAATATACAAGGCAAGGGGAGCAACAAATCAAAAAGTATCAACCATTAGATTTTGAGTGAAACCATTTTAGCAAATGCTACTATAAATGTAAATAAAACACAACTAGATCAATCCCAACAAATTCAATATTGTGACATACAAAAGATTGTTGAGAATAAAGACTTGTCATGCTATACTGTTATTGTTTTTCATAACGAGACCACAAGGTTTAGCAGAGAGAATGACAGAATCATTGAAATTGCACTTGGAGATGTTCAGGGTGGCAAGAACACCACTTTTCAGACTCTTCTATCTCACCAACAATCTCAACTAGCCCCCTTTTCGCTAACTCTTAGAATACAAATGTAACTAAATGATTAACAACTTCTCTAATAACTAATTATTGTGCCAGTTTGGGATCTCTCAGTTGTGGCCCATCCTATTTGCTTCTAATATAGATCTACTTAATCATTGACTTCATTGGCATGGATCACAAATTTCAGCATCAAAAACTCAATAAATGGAATCAAAAGGGTTAAGAAATATCAAAACACAAGAGATAAGAATAAAAAGGTTCCAATCCACGAACTAAGAGAGAACTCTCACTTACCACATAGGCTAATCTCAAATTTCATCCAAATCTATCTTTACAAAATGTTTAGAGCATCATATTTATATTCCTAACTAAAAAGGTCCATTTGGCACAAGAGCCCAACAAGCTAAACATACTTATCTTCTGCAATGCAGGTCTATGTGTGTGTGTGTGGCTGTGTGTATGAGATGAGGGTGTGTGTATGTGTATTTGTCATGAGGGTGTGTGATTAGGGTTTGTGTGTGTGTGTGTGTGTTTGTGATGAGGGTGTACGTGTGTGTGTGTGTGTGTGTAATCAGGGTGTGTGCGTGTGATTAGGGTTTGTGTGTGTGTCATGAGGGTGTCTGTATTTGGACAACTTTTGCAATTCAGGTGTGTGTGTGTGTGTGTGTGTGTGTGTGTGTCTCAATCATGAACTTGACCATCATAGGTATAACATAGTGAAATGACTTGCTTTTGCATGAGGAATGGGATGAACAAGTCATTCACAGGAACATGATAAGCTGGTTGATATTATAGCCTAGTAGAACACAGGGTCCCCAGTATCCACCTATGGTTAGACAGGGCTCATATTATAGCCTCCTCACCGTTGATGATGAGGTTCAAAGCCATTATCAGTTGGGAAACACAGGGAAGCCTCTCTATAGTATGAATTTGGATGAGCTTCAGAAAAATGTGATCTCAGCTGATCAGAGTGGACAACTTATTCAAGACCCTTCATCTGATCATAATAATTCATTTATTTTTGGTAGCAATGGTAGTTTGAATAATGTCACATTGAGCAACAAAACTAATAATGATAGTATTAGTGAGTCTTAGAGGAAGTTTGTTCTCGAAGAACAGGTGAGCAGGTCTATGGACACCCCCTTGAAGCAACAACCTAGTTTGGGGGAAAACCTAGAAAATTTTCTAGCTCCTGCAGGTGTGATCAATGTAGGAGATCATCAAGATCACAATGTTAATTTTGTTATTGGTGGTGATACTCATCATCAGGACCTGATGGGAATGGATCCAATAGTAATGCCTTCACAACAAGAACATTGGTTGCAAATGCAAATTCCTGCAGCTATTAACATACACCAACACGGAGGGGTCCTTGTCCCTAAGACTTATGAACAGATGGGGTAAAGAAATTTGTTGGAGGGCCACCCAGCACTCACATATTCTAAGTCCACATAAATATATTTAAATATATGTGATGATGGTGTGATGATAAGATGTCTCAGTTCATGTCTTAAACCAAACACAACCAATGGGAACAAAAAGGTAAAGATGAAATGGTGGTCGGATTTTTTGGTTTTGAGAGTTAGAATTGGAATATGTTCTGTTCCTTTTGGAGTTACATGAGGCCAACATTTTTTATAACCGTGACTTTAAGTGCTAACCAAAGACTACTCTTCTAGAAAAGTGATTCAACATAAAATAAAATTGAGATCAAATAAGAGATTATAACTCATGATTGAGGTGTACCATATATGTTGATCTAGCTAAAGGACATAAATGTTATGGTTAAAGTTGAGATTCACAAATAATGGGGAATGTGTTCATAACAAACTCAGATTCCATTAAGAAATTATATAGCATTACTGGATTGGATACTAAAACATATTGAATTATTGAAGTACCAATTTCCATGAATCAGGAGTTTTGTAGAATCCTATAGCTTGGTGGAATTTATTTTGGTTTTGATGAGAGAAATATAAAGAATTTATTTTGGTTTTCTTAAAATGGTGTCTCAAAAAGGTTTTAATATTTCCAATATTAATGAGAGTTCAGATTTTAGAATTCTCTTTTACAATATAAATAGATAATTAGACTCAAATTTATTAGTGTACTTACCTACATGTGATTCCTGCAGCACCAAGAGCCATGGAAAAATGCAAATGTCGCAACTAGCAAGATGCTATTGATATAGAAGTATGGATTATTATTACCTTTAAACATATCATACAAGAGTCCAGAGTCAAGTGCAGGGCGCAAGCTGGGGCTTCTCTTGCTTGAATATGTATAATCCTACATATTGGATCCTAGTATCCTAGACTTTTTAGTAGGCAATATATGTTTGTTGTAGACATTTAAGGATTCTTAGGCTTGTTTCCCCTCACTTCTCTTCAATCATTGTCATTGTGGACTTCATAAGACTGAAGCTACGTTACTATGTAAATTTTGTAACTTAAATTAATATTGGTGAGCTTTTGACTTTCAAGTCATGCATGAAAAAGAAAATAACATCGTAATTTGTTTTGTTTGGAACAGAATTTTGTGTTCCTCACATTTAAGGTATTTAATGTAGCCAATCACATAGCTTGTTTGGAGCAATGATATTTGAACATCCCTAAATATTAAACCCCTTATCAATAAGCCTATTTTTTTTTCTATTTCTCTCTAATATTTAAGGGTCAGCCTATAGTGAAGAGTTGAGATAATTTGTATGAGGTCTTGGATTTAAACCTCGTTGTCACCACTGTAGGAAGAAAAACACTAACTTGTAAATTGAAGGTCTTACTTAGTTGGTTAAATATGATGTGTAAGTCTTTAAATCTCTTGATACGAAATGATTTTTTTAATATGAACAAACTTATACCATTTTCATAGTAGTAGAAGTATCAATACAAGTTGGAACTAAATAATAAAAATGGGGAGTAGCCTTATATGTAGCAGCCCTTGCTAAGGAGTGAACAACCACAATTACTTGTCTCCTAATAAGCTTAATTCTAAAGTTTGAAAATAAAGTGATGGAAATATGATAGTATTATAATTTATAACTACACTATCACAATTTGATGTTGTTTTGCCACTATTAGAAAATACACTTTCAATTATGAAAAAATCAGTTTCTAAAAAAAGTTAAGGTTAGGAGTTGAGGATTTAAGGCTGTGGTGGCCACAACTAGGTAGTTTTGGTGTAGTGGTGCTTGAGAGTGTAAGTGGACTTAAGGATGTGGATTTTAGGCAACCTGAGGTGCTATTGGTAAAGAAGGTTCATCAATTTGAGGTGACAAAAAGCCCACTTGCGGCATTAGCAGATATGGGACTAAATGAAGAGTACAATTTGAAGGAGTTAATGACATTGGTAAGCTTAGGAGCTGAACATGGGAGAGAACATGGAGACTAAATGAAGAGTACAATTTGAAGGAGTTAATGACATTGGTAAGCTTAGGAGCTGAACATGGGAGAGAACATGGAGAGCAGGGAAGATTGGAGAGAAACAAATACTTGGTCTTTCAACAATAATTGGCAGCAACAATATGCAGCAACAAACCATTTTGGAAACAACAAAAACATAGCATGCAGAATAACCAATCAAGGCAGAACGAAGAAGGCAGAATAAGCAAGTAAAAACACACCATAAACACTCTGAAGTAAGGATGTGGTGGCATTAACCTTCTAGAAGCAGTTAGTCTCCGGTAACAATTTGTTTTCAAATTTGTTTCTTTCCTCCAAGGCACTACCTGCCAAAAGTTGTTAAGAAGTTCATTCTGCGTCAATAAAGAGGATTCTTGAGAGTTAACATTAGGGAAAAGTAGAAAAGGAAGGGATTTAGAAATGAGAGAAAGGAGGGGATGATAGAGTCCAGTTCAAACAAATCACAAAACCTGAAAATTATGTTTGGTTGTGTTTGTTCTCTCTATTATTTTTCACTCTATTTCTTTCATTTCCATTTTCTGTCTTGTACAAATGAAAAACTTGTTAAATATGATAGTTTAATTTTCTAAGTGGGGTTGATTTAAAGAATATGACAATTATCTGTATAACTATAGCAATGGTATTTTCACACCTGGGCTTTAAGGCAATTTCTGATAGTGCTGAGATCACTGATGGCTTTAATAAATACCTATTACAAATGAAACAACTAGTAACTATTTTTTTTTCTAAAAATGTCACTCAAAGAAAATGGTGTTATCAGAAGTAAAATCAATGAAAAAAAGGCACTTCTGCACAAAGCTTTCAAGCAGAAAATTGTATTCCAATATCAATAATCATTTTGAGAGTTTAGCAGCTGTTTCACCCAACAGATAATAAAGATTGATAATTAGCAATCTTGACATGTGATTAGGTGTCTGGGAGGATAACTTACGGTGGCCATGAGCTAAATGAAAATGGTGTTATCAGACAGTGCATGTATCCACGCTTGTCACACGTACCGCTAATGATAAGTCCTCCGATTCGTTGGCGCCGCTAACGAAACCAACGAGTTATCATCAACGACAGGTGTGACGAAAGTTGATACCTCCAGAATCTATTGCGGTAACTCCACAACCATACTCCAATTAGCCACAATCTATTTAAAAAAAACCATACTCAGCAAGTGGCGCTATCAGTTCTCAACCAAAGTTGTGCCTGC
This sequence comes from Glycine soja, assembly GCF_004193775.1. NCBI lineage: Eukaryota > Viridiplantae > Streptophyta > Magnoliopsida > Fabales > Fabaceae > Glycine > Glycine soja. The sequence goes on along the minus strand of NC_041020.1, from coordinate 35,494,914 downwards.
GCTTCTACTAATTGGAGGTGGTGGCATGCTTTCAAATTCAAAGGGAAGAAGAAGAAGCAGAGAAGTTTCCATGGCACATTCAGTTTGTGGAAAAAATGTACGACTTTTTCCAAAATTATTACTATATTTTCAAATTTTGTCTCCCAAGTCCAAAGTCTTGAAAACCTTGTTTATATACACTTCTTCACGAGTACTTGTAAAATATTAGATGAGATAACTTCTATAAAAAGTTAAGTGCCTAAGTTAATTTTAGTTTATAAGAGAAACTCATTTCATTTTACTTTCTTATTTTGTTCTTCTATAAAAAAAATAGTTTATTCACATAACAGAACATAAATTTCTTAGATACTATTAGAAGGTGCAGGGTTCCTTAAGTTTACTTGACTTGAGTGGTGCTGAATGCTGATGTGTGGGTGCTTTGTTCTCTTAAAGCGGTATGAATTCACAGTGGGAGCTCCACCGGGAAAGGAAAGGAAGCTTCAATTTGTTGACAACCCAAATGGTTTATTCTCTGCTCAAGCAACACCAAAACCTCCAGCTACTGTGTATACAATACTGGAAGGAATGCATGGTTCAAATTAGGGGTGTGAAAAAATCAGTTTCTAAAAAAAATTAAAACCAAGCATAATCAGTTTTTAATCTAAATATAAGAATAAACTCATTTTAGGAATTCAACTGGTTGTCAAACTGCATTTTTTAATTTTAAAAAAACTGATTTTCATAATGATTTTTTAATTAATAATGAAAATGACATTTTCAACTCCAAATCAATGGTTTTCAACAAAGAAATAAGAGAGAGTAGTGATCAACAGAGACATAAGAGCATACCAATCTAGGTCTGTGTGCTGAAAGTGATGTACACAAATTGCCTGTGCTCTTTTTGTAGTATGGGCAGCAATAATTTCCCCCAGCTTACCAACATGTATTCTGCATATTAAGGTTTCTAACGATTTTTATCCTTACATAATAAATATCCTTTTTTAACCAATAATATAAATAATGACAATGTTATTTATTACAACTAGCTAATTATAATGACTAGCTAATTATAATGACACATGACACATCAAATAATATAATCTAATCCTATTCGTTCCTAATTCCATGCATTTACTTATCACTGTTAATGAACGAAATACAAAGGAATTTACCTCAAGCTCTAATAAGAATGAAATGAAAGGTTTCATGGATTAAAAGAGAAGTTTCCCATGAAAACAAATAAGGAAGGAAGCACAGTGGAAACAATGGGAAAGAAGAGACTACTTAGGTGTTCATCCACAGAAACAACATGGCCTAAGCTATGTTGGGATTCACATTCCAGTTGATGGACAAGCTATCATGTAATGCCACAAAATCAGTCACACAGTTACACTCACATGATGAGAGTTTTTCACTTGAAATTGTGGTGCTAATGGGCGGCTACAATAGTAAAATTTTAATAAATACTCAGCATATTTCTTAATGGCAGGTCCCTTAATTATTAACTCAAGTTCAAATTTTATGGTTGGTATTTATTCTAAGCCTAGCTTTAAATAAACTTGTTGCTGTCATAATTAATTTAGTTTTACAAGTGAAAGGATTGATTTAAGCTCTTTTTACAAATGAAGCGAAGAAGACATCAAACCATCTGATTTGAATATTAGTTTGGGTAGTATTATATGCAGAATAATTGTCCCTCTCTACACCTAGCAGCTTATATATATAATCCATGCACAGTGTTTCAAATGGCCCTACAAAAAATGTTGTTGAAGTAGTAACAATAAATATAACTGATTTCATATAATTTTACACTAATTAAGCTTAATTATTATTATAATAATATATACAATTAGTTTTACACAATTTTATATTAACTAATTTAAAAATATACATGTATATATCTCATAAATGTCTAGGGCAGGGGGACTAGACCCTTGCCCATTCCCTCTCCATCCATCCCTGAGCATGGCAGTAACCGCTCAATGGGCAACTACATTAGCCTAATGAACTCAATCGAGAAGTTTGGAAAATTTGCCAAAATGTTGCTACCTTAATTGACAATGGGGCCGTTCTCTGATACTTATCTGTCTTTATTCTTGCATTTGTCAAAAATCAGTTTGCTGTCGGTTTCGAATATAACATGAGACATGTCCAAATCAGCCAACCATTGTACCCCTAGAGACAATGCAACTGATGTAGGAGTCCTCCAACAAATTTTATTTGTGTCATGCTTCCTTTGTAAATTCACTCACTCAAACAAAATTGGCAAAACTTCATGAGCAGACATATCAATAACTTACTGAATATGGAGGAATATATTGATTACGATTTAGGAATACCACATAATTTGGTTTGTAAGGTTCAAGTTTTTATGTGTATATTTGGTGTTAGGAATAAACATAATTTGGTTTGTTAGGTTCAAGCTTTTATGAAGTATTTCAAATACATGAATTGCATTGCAGCCTAGTGGTCCTTAAGGAGCATTTTAAATTACATTCGATCTATAAAATGAGCCAGCCTTGTTGCTCATGTCATATTTGGTTGCTCCTACCTTAGCTCATCTTTGGATCACTCTTTGTAAAAATAGCAGAGTAGTTTCAAATCTAGAATGATAATTAACTGTATAAAATTGATAGATAATTAGCTTAAATTATTGCAATATAATACCTTTCTCAACTTTATCATACATAATTGTCTGATGTGATTGACAGATGATCCTAAATAAGTTTGTGGAGAAATATGGAGAAGGCTTACCCAATACTCTCTTTCTTAAGACTCCAAATGTCACTGAGTGGAAATTGAAATTGGAAAAGCGTGGTGGTAAAATATGGTTTCGAGAGGGTTGGGAAGAATTTGCAGAGTTCTACTCTCTATAGCTCATGGCCATCTTTTGATTTTCATACATGAAAGAAGTTCCCATTTTCGGGTACACATTTTATTTGAGTGCCTTAGAGATAAACTACCTTCTAAAAAACAGAAGGCTAGACATCCACCAAAAATCAAGGAAATGAACCTCCAAATCAAGAAAATTTGGAAAATCACATACTATTCATCAATCTCACCCAGTACGTTCCTTCCGGATGATCCAGGTCCTACTCATACATTAATTCTATTATAAGCTTATGATCGAAAGCCATATAATCAATTATATGCCTAAGACATAATTGATTATATGTCTTTCATTTTAGAAAAAAAAAATGTTTCTAAAGACATATAATCGATTATGCAGGTCTTAGATATAATTGATTATATGCCTTTCACTTTTTAAGGACAGTTTTCATATTTAAAAAAAAATCCAAAAATCATTATAATTTAGTTGGCGTAAAATGGGAATATAATCAGTCAACTATATATAACATGTATAGACCCTATCGGCAAACCAAAAAGAAAGCTCACCCTCACTAATCCTTGCTCCAAATGAATGAAAAGCATATTATTAGCTCTGCAAACAAAGGTAAAAACCCGAAGAGCAAAAACTTCTGGAGAAGCATTAATTGTATCACGCCTACCCATGTATGTATGTAATGCATAGCCATTCTGTTAGGCACAACAAGATGACACATGGCATCACAAGTTCACGACAATTCTACATCATCTTGCAGAAAGAATCTAAGTCTAAGACTCTAAGGTGATTAGTGATTACACCAAGTGAAGCTATAATGGCTGTCTACACAGCTTTTGTGGCAAGTCTAAGACTCTAAGGTGATCAGTGATTACACCATGTGAAGCTATAATGGCTGTCTACACAGCTTTTGTGGCAGAATATTAGCATGAATTAAAGAATCACCACGTAACCGTTTTAATTTCTACATCCCAATGCCAACAACCGCAATCCCCTCCCAGTTTTCTATTTATTTAAACATATCTCACAATTGCATGTACAAAAACAAATGTTCAAATGCTTCTAATACCCGAGCATGTTATAGTCCTGTAGTCTATAATCATATAGGGGATCAGCCCCATCTAAATCCCAAACCCCTGCATGGTTAAAAAATAATTGATTTAATTTAGTTTCCCATTATATTATAATATTTTTTATTTTAACTCTCCTATTCATAAACAAAAAACATCCTTAATTATTCCAAAGTTTAGCAACAATAAATAAAACTTGATAAAAAATTATTTTCTTCAAATATCAAATTCAGTATAATATTATAATACATTATTTATTATAAGTGTTATTATTCATAATCTAAATATAATAAGATTAATTAACATAAAAGTATTATTTAATTTAAATTTCGAATGTTTAAATAAGACATTTCATAGGTTGAGTCGAAGCAATAGGAGTAAAGGTGTAGTTATGCATGATAGTGTAATTTTGGATAGTAATATAGTGCATATTGAATTCATTGCTGATTCTGTTTCTGAGCCAGTTGTTATTGCTTTTGATTATGAAAAGATTAGTGTTGATATAATGGCTGATAACAATCGAACTCTCAAGGAATTGGCTACACCAAATATTGTGTATCAACTTTGGTGTATTCAATATCCTAAGACTGAGGTTAAATATGAGCTAAAGTCCGGACTAATCCATTTCTTGTCAAATTTTCATGATCTTGCAGGTGAAGATCCACACAAGCATCTTAAGGAGTTTCATGTAATGCGTTCCACCATGCGACCACATGACATTCATGAAGATTATGTGAAGCTAAAAGCATTCCCATTCTCTATGGATGGTGTGGCTAAGGATTGGTTGTACCTTCAACTAGATACCATCAACACTTTGACCGATATGAAAAGAAGATTTTTAGAGAAATTCTTCCCTGCATCCAAAACAACATCCATCTAGAAAGAAATTTGTGGTATAAGGCATCAACCTGGAGAGGCATTATATGAGTACTGGGAGAGATTCAACAAGTTGTGTGCTACTTGTCCTCACCATCAAATCAATGAGCAATTGTTGATTCATTGTTTTTATGAATTGCTGGTGTTAATAGACAAAAGTAAGATCGATGCAGCTAGTGCAGACGCTTTAATGGGAAAAACTCCTATTGTTGTTAGAAAATTGATTTCCAACATGGCAGTAAATTACTAGTAATTTGGTACTAGAGTTGTTGTGCCATCCAGGACTGCTCCAAATGAAGTTTCTATTTCTATGGTTGCTGATAATTAGAGGCTAGAGAATAAACTTACAAAATTGACATCCCTTGTAAGACAGCTAGCCATTGGTTAACAACAGAATGTGATGACAACCAATCAACCAAGGTTGTGTGGTGTCTGTTGTGCACCTGATCATCCAACAGATGCATCTTCCACACTCTAAGAAACAAAACAAGTTGTTGATGTTTCTACCATGCAATCTAGATAACCATTCAGATTTCAACAACAATAATACAATCCTTACTGCAACACCTACAATCTTGGTTAGATAGATCATCCGAACTTGAGGTATGGTCTTGGTCCACAACAACAGTAGTCATTCAGACAACAATAGTTTCATCCTTCCACCATCAAATATCAAGCTCTTCCTTTCAGACAACAACAATAGTGATTCCAATAGTCTACACCTACACCTGCACAACCTGTGCAAAATAATAGTTTCGGACCTTCCTTGGAGGAGCTGATGAAGAAAATGGTCACCAGTAACATTTAGTTTCAACAGAATGTGAGTGCCACTATCCAGTCATCCAAGACCTACAAACCTAGATTGGATAATTAGCTACAACTGTCAATCAATTACAACAACAAGTTTTTGGCAATATTCATGCATAACCAATTATCAATCCAACGGGGAGTGCGAGTGCTATTACCTTAAGGAGTGAGTGGCAGAGAGTTTCCAAAGCCAACAAATGTTGGTACCAAAATTGATGATAGTGCCAAAACAAATTTTGCACCAAAACAAACTCTTCTACCTTTTCCTTCTAGATCCATTTCTACAAAGAAAATGGAGCTTGGTTTTGATCTTCTTGAGACTTTCAGGAGGGTGGAAGTCAATATTCCCTTCTTGGATGCCATCAAGCAAATTCCAAAACATGCAAAGTTCTTGAAGGATTTGTGCACCCATAAGAAGAAGCTTAAGGGAAATGAGCAAGTGAAATTAGGCAAAAATATTTTTGCACTTATATAGAGCAAAAGTGTTATTGCCATTCCACCATCCACCTTGCCACAGAAGTGCAAAGATCCTGACACTTTTATTGTCCCTTGCACCATTGGAGATTGTACTTTCACAGATGCCATGCTTGACCTTGGAGCCTCAATTAATGTCATGCCCACATCAATTTACAGATCATTACATCTTGGTGATTTCAAACCCACTGGTGTTGTCATCCATCTAGCCAATCGGAGTGCTGCAATTCCACTTGGAGTTATTGCAGATGTGCTTGTGCGAGTTAAGGATCTGAATTTTCCAACAGATTTTTTCATTTTGGATATAGAGAATGAGTCTTCTAGCCATGGGCCCACATTGATCCTAGGGAAACCATTCTTGATGACAGTTAGGACCAAAATTGATGTGCATGCAGGAACTCTTTCCATGGAGTTTGGTGATGATGTTGTGCATTTCAACATTTTTTAGGCCATGAGACATCCTATAGAAGAGCATTGATGATTCAGTTGATAGTGTAGATATTTGTACAAATTTATTTTCTTATTTTTTTGAATTTTATGACTTTGATCTTGGTTCTTTTGATTGTGCCTATAATGATTCTAATGATTCTGCTAATGTGTGTAGTATTTGTGCAAAGATTTCTTCTGCAATTCACTCTAATTGTGATGCAGGTGCAAGTCCTGATCCTATTATTTCTCTTCCACCAACCGACAACCTTCCCTTGCCTTCCACCATTCAGCCACCTTCCTTGGAGCTGAAACCACTACATGAGCACCTTAAGTATGCCTATTTAGATGATGCTTAAAAGCTCTCAGTCATCATATTCAGTAGCCTTTCACTTTAGCATGAGGATAAGTTGTTGCACGTTTTGAGAGGCCACAAAAAGGCCATTGGGTGGACACTTGTTGACCTTCCTAGAATAAATCCTTCCATATGCATGCATCAAATACTCTTGGAGGATGATTCCAGGCCTGTAAGGCAGCCACAGAGGAGGCTGAATCCTACCATTCTTGATGTGGTGAAAAAAGAGGTGATGAAGCTATTAGATGCACAAATCATTTATCCCATTTCAGATAGCACTTGGGTTTCACTTGTCCAAGTAGTCCCTAAGAAGTTGGGCATCATTGTTGTAAGGAACTAGGATAATGAGTTGATCCTGACTAGAGTGGCCAATAGTTGGCAAGTTTGCATTGATTATAGGAGACTGAACCAGACAACTCGCAAGGACCACTTCCCTTTCTCATTCATTGATTAGGTTCTGGAGAGATTGGCATGCAAATCACATTATTGCTTTCTTGATAGTTTTTCAGGTTACATGCAGAATCATATTGCACCAGAGGACTAGCACTAGACCACATTCACTTGTCTATTTGGCACATTTGCCTACACTAGGATGCCCTTTAGCCTATGCAATGCTCCTGACATCTTCCAAAGGTGCATGGTGAATATATTTTCTGATTTATTAGAGAGTTGCACAAAGGTGTTTATGGATGATTTCACTGTTTATGGTTCCTCCTTTGATGCATGTTTGGATAGCCTCTCTAGAGTTCTTGACCGATGCACTGAGACTAACCTTGTTCTTAACTTTGAAAAATGTCATTTTATGGTCCATGAAGGTATAGTCTTAGGGCGTTTGGTCTCTAGTAGAGGTATTGAGGTCGATAAGGCCAAGATCGATGTTATTACTTCTTTTCCTTATCTTGCTTTTGTACGGGACATACGTTCTTTTCTTGGACATGTAGGTTTTTATAGGAGATTCATCTAGGATTTCAGCAAGATTTCCCTCCCATTGTCCAAGCTTCTTCAGAAGGATGTAGATTTTGTGCTTGACCAGCCTTGCAAAGAGGCATTTGAGGAGGAGGCTTACCACCTTTCCCATCATGCAGCCTTCGGATTGGGAGCTTCCCTTTTAGCTCATGTCCAATGCCTCCAACAATGCACTTAGGGATATTTTGTCCCGAAGAGTTGATAGACTATCACATGTCATTGCTTATGCCTCACGCACCTTGGATGTAGCCTAAGTTAAATACACTGCCACCAAAAAGAAGCTTTTAGCTATTGTTTTTGCATCAGATAAATTTAGATCTTATTTGCTTTGCTCCCATATTACTGTCTTTACTGACCATGCAACCTAGAGGTACCTGTTGAAGAAGCCCGATGCTAAACCTAGATTGATCAGGTGGATGCTTCTTCTTCAGGAGTTTGATATTGAGATCAAAGACAGGAGTGATGCAGAAAACTAGTTGTTGATCATTTGAGTAGGATTGAGGGATCTGTTGATTCCCTTCCTATTAAGGATAACTTCCCTAATGAGCATTTGATGCAGTTGCATTCATCAAATGTCACACCTTGGTTTGTTGATATTGTGAATTTCATTGTTGCATCTGTTGTCCCACCACATGCATCTAGTTCTCAAATTGATAAACTTAAGAGTAATGCCAAATATTATGTGTGGGATGGTCCTTGCTTGTGGATGTTTGGTAGTGACTAAGTGATGCACAGGTGCATGCTCGATTGTGAGATTCAGTTTATTCTTCAGTTTTTTCATGGCACGCCTATTAGCGGTCATTTTGGTCATCAACATACCGTTAGGTGGATCTTAGACTATGGGTTCTATTAGCCCACCATTTTTAGAGATGTTCATCATTTTTCCACCACCTGTGAGCAATGTCAGAGAGTGGGAAAGACCATTACACAAAAGCATGAGATGCCCCAACAACCCATTATTTTTTGTGAGATTTTTATGTTTGGGGTACTGATTTTATGGGTCCATTTTGTATTTCTCATGGTTTTTCATATATCTTACTTGTTGTTGATTATGTTTCTAGGTGGGTTGAAGCTAAGGCCACCAAAACTAATGATTTTAAAGTTGTTGCAGATTTTGTGACATCTAACAATTTTTGCAGGTTTAGTGTGCCTAGAGCCATTATTAGTGACCAAGGGAGCCACTTCTATAACAGCTCATTGGCATCCTAGCTCTAGAAGTATGGGGTTGTGCATAGAGTTGCTATAGCTTATCATCCCTAAACTAATGGGCAAGCAAAGGTTTTTAATAGAGAGATCAAGCAAGTGTTGCATAAGGTAGTGGAGCCCAACAAGAAAGATTGGAGCAAGCTACTTGAGGATCCTCTATGGGATTACATGATCGCTTACCGAACACCTTTAGGGATGTCTTCCTATAGGGTGTTTTTTTGGAAAGGCATGTCACCTTACAGTGGAGATTGAACATTGTGCTTATTGGGTGGTGAAGGGTTGTAACATGAAATTTGATGAAGTGGGCATGGAAAGGAAGCTTCAATTGCAAGAACTTGAGGAGATCCGCTTAGAAGCATAAGAGAACTCCAAGATTTACAAGGAGAAAGTGAAGAGATTTCATGACTCCAGAATTCTTAGGAAGGAGTTCCATATTGGCCAAAAAGTGTTCTTGTTTAACGCTCGCCTCAAGCTTATTTCCTGTAAACTTCGATCTAGATGGGATGGACCTTTTGTTATTACTAATGGTGCAGTTGAAATTAAAAATGAAGTTATCGGCAAAGTCTTCCAAGTGAACAGTCACCAATTCAAGCTTATTCATGAGAGCCCCCAAGTGAAGGAGGAATTGGTGGTGAACCTCTCTTTAGTCTTGCCAATTTTATGTGATGATGTGCCTTGAATGACAGGAGTTTCCTTCCCTTTTCTTTTATTGTGGTCTCTTTGTTTGCATTTCTTACATGCTCACAATGAGGACAATGTGCATTTCAAGTGTTAAGGTAGGGTTTAGGGAAAAAAATAATTTTCTATTTTTCTATTTTCTGCATTTTGTTTTTACTGTATTTGTTATTATTTCTATTTTTGTATATTGTTTTAATTTTTGTGTCTGTATCTATTTTCTGCTTCTGTTTAGCTATATTTTGTTCTATTTTCTGTATCTATATGTTGTTCTGCTTTTTGTTTTTTTTGTATTTTTTTTGGTTTTACTATTTTTAGATATAGAAAAAAATAATAAGGATTTTTGCAGTTGCTGTTTTTTAATGTTTTTGTTGAATTTATACATTTTTTTCATGTTTTTCATAGGATTTCTAATTTGTATAAAGTGTGCGAGATGTACCATTTTTAGTTGAGAGATTTCATGCATTTGACTGAGCATTTGTAATTTAGTATTTTTATATTATTCTTAGCTTATTTGACCTCTCTTTGACTCTTATTTTCTCACCTTAACTTAGTTTTGATCTTAGGCAAATGATTGAGCTTAATTGATAATATTTGTTTATTTTTGGATTTTATACTTACTTGATCTATCTGCCTTGTGCAGGGTCTATAGATACTAAAAAGATCCAAATGGATCATGTGAGTAGTACGTGGAAAGCTAAGAAAAGGATTTTCAATTTTGTCAAAAATAAGCTTGGGCCAATTTTGCCATTTCGAGGGTTAAATTGAGCTTGGAAGTAAGAATATATGTACTTGAGTAATTGGGCTGCGAGTTTGGACTTTGTTTTGTGTAATTAATTTAATTACGTAGATTAGATTAGCCTAATCTAGGCTCATCCCTTCCTTTTGAGTAGTCACTATATATATATTAGTGGAAGTTAGTTAGTTAGTTACTTCATTTTATACAAAAGCATATTTAGTTACTTATTGTGTAAGCTTTATGATTAAACTCTTTTTTCTCTTTTTCTCTTAATTGTTCTTCATTCTTCTTTCTCTTTTCACTTTTGTTCTTCCTTGTTCTTGCAAAAATTTCATTGCTCTTTCCCTAGTGATGATCATGGCTCTTCATGAATCACACCACCGTGGAAGAGAAGATCCTCATGGAGCTAACAACAGTGCTTACTTCCACTCACAGCAACGACCAATAAGACTGGACAGAAGAGGTAATGGACTTCGAAGAAGTAGAGTAACTTGTTTACTTAAAAACAACATTAGTCAAAGTGTTGTGTGATAATAAATTTTATGTTAATTAATAAAATAATTTAAAAAGTTTCAAAATCTTGTTATGTATCTTTTTCTAGTGCAAACCAAAGATTGCACAATATAAAGAGTATTATAGTAAAATTTACATTATTTTATCCAATACATAAACACATCAAACAAGATACAACACTGAATTACTTATAATGTATATTGACTACCAAAATTATCATGTGACTCAATTACTTGTTCAATGATGTTTTATCTGTCTTATTTTTTTAACAAATCAAACACATCCTTAATAATTATTTAAATGAGTCGAGCCATGTTCCAATAGGCGGAGGAAGAAGTTTTTCTTTCTTTTTTTAGACAAGTTATACTTTTTACGTAGATAATACTTTGAGTAGATATTATTAGTTTTTTTTTTTATATATATAGGAGATCATCTTGCTAGAGTCAAACTCTTCCTCCATATTTAACACAGCTGTGCTACGTACCCCAGCACAGGCTAGGAGCAGATCTAGAAATCTTAAAGAATGGGGCAAAAATTATTTTTCTTCCATTGCAATATATACAAAGAAAAGTTTCAATACCAAACAAAAAAAATTTAAAAGACATTATGAAACTCATAGTAATTTGCATGTAAATTTTAGTATTCAACACGTGGTAGTACGCAGTGTGTAGCAGATCTACTCTTTTTTTTGACATTATGATCCCTTATTTTATTAACGTTATATATTTATTTTAAAATTTTATATTTGTCTTCTAATTTTTATATGTTTGAAGTTTCTTATGTATTTTTATGTGAGTGTAAACAAATATACTATTTTATTTTAATAAAATCATAAACTTTTATCTTAAAATTTATATTTTTACATCTTATTTTTATGTATTTAAACCCAATATCTTATTTTTATGTTAGATATTTTTAAAAATAAATTATCTCCACCGACTCTCTGAATCCTAGATCCCCCGGTGGTAGTCCATAGTGGTGGATGCACTCATGACATTATGGTGGTAATTGCTCCCACGAGTAATTTTTTTTTACTCATATGTTTTTAATAAAAAGAATTTGCCCCACGAAAAAATCAATGTTGCTCCAAAAGATAGTTTTTTTAGTGAAAGCAAAAAAAAAAAATGAGACAAGAGAGAAAATGCATTGATGTATGTAGAAGGTAGTTGTAATTTATAGAAATTTAGGTATTTTAGAATTTTTTGTCATTAAATTATGTATTTTGTAAAAGTTTATAATAATTTTGAGTAGGAGTTTTGTGACGAGAGAGAAATTTTTCATGCTTAAAAACTATGATTCTGGATAATCATGAATCCTCGGTATGAATGAATCTAGGGTTAATTAAATTTTTATTCCTTTAATTTTCAATTTTTTTATATTTTAACTTTTAGTTCCTCAAAATTATTTATACAACTTTTAGTCCTTTGTTATTTTTTTGTTAGCAATTTTAGTTCTTATAATTTTTTTTTGCCTATTTTTAATCCCATGTTTATTTTATATTTGAGACTACTTTTGAGTAATAAAAATAAATGAAGGACTAAAAATGAACAAAAACTTTTAAAGGGACTAAAAATGATGACATAAAATTAATGAAGGACTAAAAATTGCCAAAAATATTTTAAGGGACAACAAATTATAATTTGAAAAGGTTGTGGGACTAAAAGTTTAATTAACTCATTAATCTACCTATTTTTTTATCCTCAAGAATCGAAGAGAAGGTTATGCATGCACCCTAATTAACCAACTAAGTTAGACTTCCTGAGTGAATGAAATCTATTTAGTAATAAAATCTATTTAGTTGGTTATACGTATTCTTGAAAATATCTATATAAAATTCTTGGAAATTAAAGAGTTATGTGGTATTTTTACTATTTCTTTTAATTATTTATCACATTAAATAATTGGAAAATGTTAATAAGCACCCTTAGAATATTGGTTAAAGAACTAAAAAGATAAATATTTTTATTAAGATGCATAAAATAAAATTGTGTTGCTCATTTTTTTATGTTCTTGTATAATTTTCACAATAAATATTTTTTTTCTTTTAGTTCTTTAATTAATATCTAAAAACACTCGTTAACAAGTCTCTAAATAATTCAGTAAAAAGTACCGTGATAAAAAAATAACTTGAAAAGACTAAATTCTCACCTTCCTTATGAAGAAATTAATCTAAACTTTTTTTTGAAAAACATATTTTTCAAAAATATTATTTTTTAAAATAAGCACTACCTATGATGCTATCGATAAGAAACAAATTATATTTTCTTTTGTTCTAATTGTAAGAAATAATTATTACTTCTAATCTAATTATAAGAAACAATGATTATTTTCCAAACTTGAGGTTAAACTTTTTTATATCTTTAATTTATTTTTAACTCTATTAACAAAACACCCACTCTTTATATTATAAATATTAACATTAAATATTAAATATGAAAATAACTTCCAACATTTAAACTTTAAACTTAAAGAATATCTTTAAAATAAAATTCAAATTTATAATACAAGTAATTGAAAACAACTAATTGCCCTATATGTTTTTTATATACAAGAATGAAAACCAAAATTTTCAATCTAAAATTCTTAAGAAATTATCAACTTCTCCCCTTCCCATGTAAATCTAGTATCCCATAAATATATACCTTGAAGAAACCGTGACGGATGATCCAATTGCATTTACGATTTAGAATAATAATAATAATAATAATACACAAATTAATTTTTGTTTTAAATATTTTATTACTATTTTGATTTTTTATCATCTATTATATCATTTATCTTATCATTTTTTTTCTCTAACATTGGATAACATGTCTATAAAACATTTTTTAAATGATTTATAGTATACACCAGTGACGTCCATCAAAGGCTTTTCCTTAGTCAAAACTCAAAAGTCTTCTCGTACAAACAACTCCCCTAAACTCGCCAGCTCTTTGGTTTCGCAACAACACATGTGGCTCCAAATCTACCGCAGGTTAAACTGCCTACCCTCAATCCACGTGTCGCCTCATCTGCCCGTCCCTCAAACCTACCTCACTCTCCCCCATTTCATCCAACTCACCATATCACAAAAACACATTATTTAAATCCTCTAACTTCACACTAATATTCCCTCAAATCACAACCCCCAATTCTTCCCCCTCCACCCACCCAGCATATCTCTCTATTCCTATTTATTAGCACCCCTCACATTACCTTGTGTCACCAACTACTTTGACTCCTTTACCATACCATTACAATAATTATCAAACCTAACCAGTAAAAATGGTGACCGTGGAGGAAATCCGCAACGCTCAGCGTTCCCATGGACCCGCCACCATCTTGGCCTTCGGCACCGCCACGCCGTCCAACTGCGTCTCCCAAGCCGATTACCCTGACTACTACTTCCGCATTACCAACAGCGAACACATGACTGATCTCAAAGAAAAGTTCAAGCGCATGTGTATGTAGTAACAACACTTACTAACCACCTTACTCCATAGACTCAATTTCTGTTCATTTGTGTCACGGGTCTCACTCGGTTTATACCTAATTTTTTTTAAGAAAATCGTGACCGAAATTTTTGTGAAAGTATATTTATTAGTTTTGTGAAATTATTTACAGTACACCAAACTGACCAGAGTCGTTCTCCGGAAACTTTAGTTCTTTGTTACTTATGTGCAGTAAAAATATTAACGGCATAGATTTTCTTCTGTAAGCACAGTAATAAAGGTTCTTAGCTTTTTCAAGAGAATAATATATATTTACACGTTTTGTCTTTTGAATCAATTATAACATATTAGTCTAAAAAAATTATTTACAATTAAAATATAGGCTCAGATCTAATTTTGATTTATCTATTTTTTAAAATCTATAATTTTAATTTTTTATTTTAAAATAGAGATATTTAATCTTCATATTTTTTAACTTTTCAAATTTTATTCATATTATATATATATATATATATATATATATATATATATATATATATATATAAAAGTTTGAGATTTTGGTTTTTTTGCCAAACTGAAAAGGTTGTATGTTAAGATATTAAGGTTGATTATGATGTGATTTAAACAAATAATATCATATTACCTCTTAAATTTGAATGTTAATTTTTCACCCTTAATGTTTTGAATTTGTTAAAAGGATCAAAATAATGAATTTTATAAAATTGAAGGACTAATTATCTTTATTTTAAAATATAAGACTAAAATTATGGATTTTGAAAAATAAAAATTTAAATATTTTTATTTTTAAATAAAATGACTAAAATTACAAATTTTAAAAGCATAGATTCATCTTTGGATCATTTTATTTTGTATAATAAAAGAAAGATAAAAAATAATCATATTAAATATTAAATAAAAAATTGCCTAATCATTTATCAAAGGCCAATCATTCGTGGAAGAGAAGGTTTCTTTGGAACATTTATTTATTTGTATTTCAGTGTACCAGGTTTCTTTCTTTAATTTCAAAATATTTAATATAAATATATTAAAATTAATTAGATTTAAACCTTAAATATATTATCATTTACTAAGGATGTGTTATGTGATAATTGACCTCTCTTATACCATAGTTCACCGGAAACTTTAGTTCTTTGTTAACTATATGTAGTAAAATTAATTTCATAATTTTTTTTTAATTATTGTAATTGAAGTTTTTGGCTTTTGGATAAGATTCTAAGATATTTTTATAAATTTCAGTCTTTTAATTTCATAATTTTGTAAGAATTTGTCACTAAATTTTGCCTGAAATTTGTATCAGGTAACTCCTATTAATATTTAGAAGTGGAAATTTATAAAAATAAAAATAAAATAATGTTGCAGGTGAAAAGTCCATGATAAAGAAGCGATACATGCACCTGACGGAGGAGTTTCTGAAAGAGAACCCGAACATGTGCGAGTACATGGCGCCATCGCTGGACGTGAGACAAGACGTAGTGGTGATGGAGGTGCCGAAGCTGGGAAAACAAGCCGCAACGAAAGCGATTAAGGAGTGGGGTCAACCAAAGTCAAAGATCACACACCTTGTGTTCTGCACCACTTCAGGCGTGGACATGCCCGGAGCAGATTACCAGCTCACGAAGCTTCTCGGCCTGAGGCCCTCCGTGAAGCGCCTCATGATGTATCAGCAGGGCTGCTTCGCCGGCGGCACCGTACTCCGCCTCGCGAAGGACCTCGCCGAGAACAACAAGGGTGCGAGGGTGCTCGTTGTCTGCTCCGAGATAACCGCCGTGACGTTCCGCGGCCCCTCGGACACGCACCTCGACTCGCTCGTGGGACAGGCACTGTTCGGAGACGGCGCCGCAGCGTTGATCATCGGATCAGACCCCGACCCAGCAGTGGAGCGGCCGATATTCGAGATGATATCGGCCGCCCAGACAATCCTGCCCGACTCTGACGGTGCTATAGATGGGCACCTTCGGGAGGTGGGACTCACGTTCCACCTCTTGAAAGATGTGCCCGGGATCATCTCGAAGAACATTGAGAAGAGTCTTGTTGAAGCTTTTGAGCCCGTCGGGATCAGCGACTGGAACTCTATCTTCTGGATCGCACATCCCGGTGGTCCCGCGATCCTCGATCAAGTCGAGGAGAAGCTCCGGCTCAAGCCGGAGAAACTCCAGTCCACCCGGCATGTGCTGAGTGAGTACGGAAACATGTCAAGCGCGTGTGTTTTGTTCATTCTGGATGAAATGAGGAAGAAGTCTAAGGAGGAAGGGAAGAGTACCACTGGAGAAGGGTTAGAGTGGGGGGTGCTATTCGGATTCGGGCCGGGTCTAACCGTTGAGACCGTTGTTCTTCACAGTGTTCCCTTGGAGGGATAAATCATGCTGATGCGGTGACTAGTGATTTAAGAGTGATCAATAAGGAACCCTCGGAAATACCAGGGAAAGTTTGTTATTATTACTAGTTTCACTTGTGGATTTATCGTAGCATAATGTTGTACAAGAATAATTTAATATGAACAAGATCGTGTGTTTGTTATTGAATTTTTCAAAGTTATATAGTCCGTACTTATTCGGCATTGCATTTGTTTTCGCACTTGAACGTGTAATTTTAAAGAACCATTAATTGCCCTTCGTACTGTAGGTTTAGGTTCGTCATGTGTGGTGATCGAGACACTGACTAGCGTTAATTAATGTTACCTCCCAGATATCAATACGACGTCGAGAGATTTTTTTTAGCATTAGAAGAATCAAATGAATATTCTCTGGAGTTGAAGAGAAAATAGAACTTGTACTAGTTTTATTGTGTTTTTTATTTATTTCATTTTTATAAAATTAATACTAGAAAATTATAAAAAAAATTATTTAAGTCATAAGAGCATGATTCAGGATGACTTTGATAGTAGGCCGTAGGCAATTTATGTCCATATATGCTAAATTAAAATCGATGGAGCGTTATTGGGTTTTTTTTTTTATGGCAGTACACCTTCTCTCTCATCTATATATCCATTGTACACTAGTTTGGGAAAAAAATTTCAAACTATACCACTTTTTTGTACTTTACGGGAGTCGGATTTTACCATCCCGTTTTCCCTTTTTTTATCTTTTTTTTAATATAAAAATTTAAATATTATTAAAATTAAATATTAATTATATAAAATTATTTATTTATTAAATTAATTTATGTAATATTATTGATTAAATTAATTTTATTATTAAGAAAATGATATTATTAAATTTAATTATTTTTGTTACATTATTTAAATTATTTAAGATATTTTTTGGGTGAATATATGTTTTAAAATTTGAATTTTGTATAATAATATATTTATTTTGTATAATAATCTGAATTTTAAAATTTTTAATTTACTTATTTTACTAAATATAATTAGTTTATTTATATTATTAGATTTAATTAAAAATGATAAAACTAAAGCTTTTGACAATTTATTTATAGAAAAACATTATATTACATTATCAATAAAATATTTAAACAATCACATTTGGCTAAGGAAAAAATTAAGATGATGATATATTAGCACACTTTTTTCTGCTATGAGCATGTTGCTGGCAAAGTCCACATTTTTTTTCTACCTGCTCGTTCATTTTTGTCTTCGTCCATCTCAGTAGGAATGCGAGTTGAAACAGGATTACCATTTGCAGTCCTTTTTCTCCTTGGATTAGGACCCCACTGATCTCCTTCATATTCTTGCCACATTGATTCGTGTGACAATAAACCAAAGGAGTTGTCGTAGATGTGTAAAATGTGTTGTAAAGTGAATAACATCGGCACATAGGTCATGAGATCAACATTGACAAATTTACAGGCAGCCATGACGTGAGAACACGGTAAGTGTTTAGCTTGATATTCACCACCACTACTACAATTTTTAGATATAACATCGGACGGTTAACATCGGTTATTCACAAAACCGATGCTAACAAAAGCGCGGTGGCATTTTTGTAAATAAGTAGACTTAGTTAACATCGGTTTTTCCGAAACCGATGTTAACTACTCGATATTAACATCGGTTATTTTAATAACTGATGTTACTATGGAGTACTTAACATCGGTTTTGGAAAAACCGATGTTATCGAGTTGATGTTAACATCGGTTTTAAGAAAACCGATGTTACCTAGTTGATGTTAACATTAGTTGTTTTTGAAAAACCGATGTTGTTATCATTATATATTAAAAATCTGAAATTGCACAACCCGTGCGCTTGAACCCTATCGTTCTTCTTCTTTCTCCTTCTGCCTGAGTTCGTCTTTGTCGCAAACTGGCATGCGCTTCCGTGACTGCAACCACATTGTGGAGTTCGTCTTTGTGGAGTTCGTCTCTGCCACTTATCGATTGAGGTACGTCCTTTCGTTTTAACATTAGGCGTTCCTCGTTTTAACATTTGCTCACTTTCACAGGTCGAAGAAAACTAGGAAAGGAAAGAGTCCCGGAAAGGGTACTGCCAGGGTGTTCTTCTTCTTTCTCCTTCTGCCTGAGTTCGTCTTTGTCGCAAACCGGGCTGCGCTTCCGTGACTGCAACCACATTGTGGAGTTCGTCTTTGTGGAGTTCGTGTCTGCCACTTATCGATTGAGGTACGTCCTTTCGTTTTAACATTAGGCGTTCCTCGTTTTAACATTTGCTCACTTTCGCAGGTCGAAGAAAACTAGGAAAGGAAAGAGTCCCGGAAAGGGTGGGAATCGATTTTGGAAGTCCATTGTGCTTGGCTTTAAGACTCCCAGGGAAGCCATCGAAGGTATGTCTCTGTTGTATGTTAATGATAAAAATCCATTGTTCAATGGTCTGTCTCTGTTGTGATGTTTCGAAACCTTAGTTAGACTAACTAATATGATTGATATTTGACTAAGCTGAGACTAGGCAATGTGATTATTTTTCCAAACAATAGGTTTTGTTACAAGTTCATGTTACTGTGAATTTGGAGATTTAAATTAGACTAAGACGATACTAAGTCATTATAGTTGCTTACAAGTGCTATGAGACATGCTAGAGGGATTTCAAAATGGGGTCCCATTCTCCTGTCCAGTGTGGTGCCTTGTCTGATAAAGAGTGTGGTGGTTTGAGCTATGATGATGCTTGGAATGCATGTAGTAATCAAAACCAGAACCATTTTCATCATTTGGTTGGTTTCCTCAACTTGAGTCACAATGCAAAGCATCCATGGTGATGTTTGGCCTGTCTTTACTTGTCAAGGAAGCTGCAAAAATTTGTCAAGGTTATAAGATTGTGGTGCTGTTCTAGAAGCAGCACTGCATCAATTTGGTGGCTTTGATACTAGTTCTATTAATCAATTTAAATCCTTTTCATATTACAAAAATGAATTTAATCATTAACTTTTAAAATTTTCAATTTAGTTTGAGAAATTAATATTTTGGTAAATTTATCCTTAATATTGAAAAATAAAGTTCTGAGCCAGTCGATTTGGTTGCCTGATACACACCAACTTGAAGACCAAATTGCTTAAGTTAGTTACCAAATTTGATTGATATTTATTTGTGATGATAATAACATTTTTACTTGCAGTTGCGTTCAATATTGTCATAAAAAATTAAACTGAACTCAAATGGGTATAATTATTTATTGCTTTACTGATAGCTTTTTTGTTCATAGGTTACAACCACTGGAATATCTCAACCTCTATCAGCGACAGAAGTAAGATTGAATCCTTTAGCCTTCGTATAATCTGTTCCTTCTAGTGAAAAAGTGAGGTGAGTTTATATCTCCTTTTTTTTGTCTTTATCTTTGTTAGTTTGTTATATATTTTATATTTTATATGTTTGAGTTTTAAACGTGTAAAAAATAGAAATAGAAAGGTCTGTTGATTGCTTATTAAATACAAAGTAGGATATTTTGCTTGTAGAGTTAAATTATCCCCCAGCCACACAATAGATAGGCTTCTTTGCTTCCATTTTGCCCCCTATAGATAGTAAATAGATAGGTAAGGCTGATAAAACTGAATTAATGAGAGTGATTCTACCCCCCATAGATAGGCTTCTTTGCTTCCATTTTGTAAGTTTGGCTTCAAACTTCCTTATAATAGGCTGCCACACAATCCCTTGAGTTGTAGAACTCAACGATTGCTTCTGCTTATGGATTTCATGAAGGATATGTCTATCCTTTATGAAGGCTGATTGCCTTTCATCAACAATACTAGAAATGACACTCCTCAGCCTGTTTGCCAAAAGCTTGGCTATGACTTTATACATACACCCAATGAGAGAAATAGGCATGTAATCATTTAAAGATTGAGGATGACTTGTTTTAGGAATAAGGGCCATGAAGGAAGCATTGCTGCCTCTAGGAAACCTTCCATGAAAGTGGAATTCATCTACAAATCTCCTGAATTCAGGTTTCAAAACCCTCCAAAAAGCCTTAATAAAATTGAAATTAAATCCATCGGGTCCCGGGCATTTGTGTCCACCACAACTCCAAACAGCCTCTTTAATCTCTTGGTCAGAAAAAAGGGAAGTGATCCCCTCTCTTTGATTCAGCTGTCTTAACTTCTCCCACAGAATTCTTTTCCCAGCTAGATCACAAGGGGCATAGACATTGACTATGAAAAGTCTCTGGTCTTCATTAACCCATCTCCCATCTAAAAATAAAAAGCTATGGCCTTTAATTCTCCTTTCCACATGAAAAGCTGAATTGTTTCATAAACAAAGTAAACCACCAGCTGCCTGAACAGAGGGGACACTGTCCCAAGAAACAGTGGAATCCCCCCACATTGACTGACAAATGATTTTATCAAATTTCTCCCTTTTTGTTTCTTGAATACACACAAGATCAATCTTATGAATTAAATTGAGCCTCCTTATAGCAGCCCATTTAATCCCCCTTCCCAACCCTCTAGAGTTATATGACAGGATAATCATGATTGATGATTCTTGATACCCCTCTCAACTGCCATAGATTTGTCTCTCTGCTCCATCTGAATCATCAAATCCTTGACCATCTGGGTTTCCTGACCATAGGTGAGGCCCATGTCACTGACTAGAGCCATTTGATTTTCCAGGGAAGCCTGGTTACAAATGTTGGCTCTCGGGTCCTTCTTGCAAGCTTTCAGACAAGCCTCATAAGGCTGAGGGGTTGTTTCCTTGGGAGGTTCCAGAACAGATTGAGCCTCTACATTATAGTCCTTAGTTTCCTTTCTTCTAACATAATACTTCATAACAGAGTTAATTGGGCCTAGTGTTTGCTGGCCCAACTCCCCCCCTTCCTTTTGAATATTAGAATTATATACATTGACATGTACACGCTCTGACCCGAATGGGTCACAGCTCCATGATCATCATGGCTATGCTGCTTCTCTGCTGAAGAAGAAAAGCAAGCAGGAATCCCAATTGAGTCTTGCATCGTTCTTGATGATAAAGTGATGAACTTTTAAGTGCACAATCTGGTGAAGTTAGATAGATCAGAAGATGAAAACTAGAGAAAATATATGACAAGAGTGAAAGGCTTAAAAAAACTTAGTCACAAGCTCAATGAATGAATGCTAGATGCTGCCAGAGGTGTTAAATGTGAATGGCAACATTAATTGGATTTAGAGAGAATATTTCCAAACTGGTATGAGGGAGGGATGTTGTACGCAGCCTTACCCTTGCATATACCTTCGCATAGCGAAGAGCCTCTGGGCAATGGGGTACGAAGTTTATTTCCAAACTGGTATATAGACTGGCTGTGACTGAGAGTGAGTGAAGAACAACCCTTTTTATATATTCTGCAGCTCTCTCTCACTTACTTGTCACCTCCTTTATTATTATTATTATTATTATTATTATTATTATTATTATTATTATTATTATTATTATTATTATTATTATTATTATTATTATTATTATTATTATTATTATTATTATTATTATTATTATTATTATTATTATTATTATTATTATTATTATTATTATTATTATTATTATTATTATTATTATTATTATTATTATTATTATTATTATTATTATTATTATTATTATTATTATTATTATTATTATTATTATTATTATATTATTATTATTATTATTATTATTATTATTATTATTATTATTATTATTATTATTATTATTATTATTATTATTATTATTATTATTATTATTATTATTATTATTATTATTATTATTATTATATTATTATTATTATTATTATTATTATTATTATTATTATTATTATTATTATTATTATTATTATTATTATTATTATTATTATTATTATTATTATTATTATTATTATTTTATTATTATTATTATTATTATTATTATTATTATTATTATTTATTATTATTATTATTATTATTATTATTATTATTATTATTATTATTATTATTATTATTATTATTATTATTATTATTATTATTATTATTATTATTATTATTATTATTATTATTATTATTATTATTATTATTATTATTATTATTATTATTATTATTATTATTATTATTATTATTATTATTATTATTATTATTATTATTATTATTTATTTTGGTTAATGTTTACCTTTTTAAGTTCAAAGTTGAGCCTATACAGAATTTTTCGAATCCAAAGTTGTTAAAGTTTTACTATATTCAAAAGTGCTTACTTCCAGGCACAGTTAGATGCAGAGGACCCAACTAGTAGTATTTTTTCATCAAATTTGGTGTGTATATTTTTACGAACTTGGGAGTCATCTATTCATAACACCACATGACATGGGACTATGATAAGGTAAAAAATAAACCGGTCAAAAGAACAATTGTAGTTGTGAGGGTTAGTTTTCCAATGTAAGGAGCCATCATATTTCTTCCTTGTTTGAAAGGATCTTCACATTATTCTTGCATGTGACGTTTTAATTAAGTTTGCAATTTTCAGGCTATATTAATATTAATACCTCCTTCAACATGAAAATTTTCATTAAAACGAAGTCCTTACAAACTAAAGGAGAAATTAATATTTCATTTTTGTAATCAAACATATTTTTTATTTTATTTAACTTCACAGTTAAACCATTAATAATCTATAAATTTATAGTTCTATTACAAGGCTTATGGACTCTGATTTTTTTAAAAAAGTTTTTATCCAAACTGTTTACATCAAAGAAGGGTTTTTTTTTAACTGCACAGATAATTTATATTAATGATTAACAGTACCAGTGGTACTACAGGATACAATGTAAGATTGACTTATGAAAAACTATACATACAGACAACCATCACAATACTTTCACACAAAACCTGCCCTTCCTAGAAGCATTAGTTAAATGCTAAAGACATTGCTGAGGACCACTGGAGAAAAGGGACAGTGAAATCCCTTTCCCACCCCTTCAGCCAAGTCCACATAAGGAAAAGAGTGCTATCTGCAAATTTAGAGATATCAAATGATTGATTATGGAAGATGATATCATTTCTGAGATTTGATCAATGAATTTGGAAGCTATTCCCATCTCATTATCAAACAGGTTTCTTCTCCAAAGAAGATTCCATTCCCACTCACTTTCAGAGAAGGATCCCATATCAACCACTATGTGGTTTCTTTGAGAGGAAATTCGATATAAATTTGGAAATTGGTCTTTGAGGGGAATCCCATCCTCAGCCCAAACATCTTCCCAGAACAGAATTTGGTCACCCCTACCCATCTTCCAGCAGAATTGTTTAGAAGCAGCAGTCACACTTTGATGTTGATTAATTGCCATTAGGTCAGCCCACCAGGTAGAGAAATAATGTTTTTGAGGCCCCTGATCCAATCCTCTCCACCCTTTATATTTAGAGATCAAAATCCTATTCCACAGCTGGTGTGGTTAGTGAAACATCAGCCATTTCCACTTGATTAGTAGAGAATTATTTAGAATTCTAAGGTCTTTGATCCCCAGACCTCCCACATCTCTAGAAGTACAACATTGTGTCCAAGATACCCATGCAATCTTCTTCCCTTCTTGGTTACCTCCCCAAAGAAATTGTCTTTGAATGGCAGATAACCTATTGATCACTGCTTTAAGGGCCCTGAAAAAAGACAAGTAGAACAAAGGTAATGTTGTTAAGACAACATTAATAAGAGTGAGTCTACCAGCCATGGAGATATTTCTCTGATTCCACCTGTTCAGCCTAGCCTCAAATTTCCTAATTATAGGATCCCACACCACCTTTCTTTTGGGATTGACACCAATCGGAATACCTAAATAGCAAAAAGGAAATTGGAGCAAAGCACAATTGAGGTATTCTGCAGCATGAAGACACCACTCCTTAGACTGACCAACAGCTCCAAATTTTCTCTTAGCAAAATTAATTCTCAATCCAGAAACCAACTCAAAACTCTTGAGAATAACCTTCACAGTTTTGACATTTGCCATGGATGCTTCTCCAAAGAATATTGTATCGTCAGCATATTGAAGAACATCCACAGGCACCTTATTGCTCCCCACCAAAAAGCTTGTAAAGCATTGTTTTGATACTGCTTCCCTCATCAAATCTGTCAAGCCTTCAGCCACTAAATCAAATAGAAGAGGGGCCAAAGGATCCCCTTGTCTCAACCCTCTTTGAGGTTTGAATTCGGCAGTAGGGCTGTCATTCACAAGGACAGACATAGTAGCTGAGGTGAGACAGCCCCTGATCCACCTTATCCACCTCTCATGAAACCCCATTCTTCTGAGCATGTAAAGAAGAAATTGCCAAGAGACAGAATCATAGGCCTTCTCAAAGTTCACTTTGAAAACCATGCAGGATCTCTTAGACCTCCTAGCCTCCTCAACCACTTCATTAGCCACCAAAACTCCATGCAACAGCTGTCTCCCTTTAACAAAAGCTGACTGCCTTTCATCAATAAGCTAAGGAATGACCTTTCTCAGCCTATTAGCCAGCACTTTAGCAATAACTTTGTAGATGCAGCCTATGAGGTAGATAGGCCTGAAGTCACTAATAACCTGGGGATCCTTTAGCTTAGGTATAAGAGCAATAAAGGAAGAGTTACTTCCTTTAGGGAAGAGTTACTTCCATTTGCTTCTAGACTTCTGTCCCATGGTGGATTCATAAAGGTTAGCCTTTTCCCAAAGCTCAGCTTGAAGATTCTTCAGCTGCTGAACTTGATGGACAGAAGGCTAGGATGACATAGAATTCTCCATATCATTCAAATCCTGCTGAATTTGCTTCATCTTTTTACATAAGTCTGTTGTTAACTAAGTCTACTTATTTACAAAAATGCCACTTTTTGGTACTACTTGTTCTTAAGCCAAGCATCAAAAACCTTAAAGGGCTTGGGGCCCCAGTCGATGCTCTTAGATTTCATAATAATAGGGCAGTGGTCAGAGTAGTTTCTCTCTAGATTACATTGAAAACTATTTGGCCATTTATCTAGCCACCCATCAGTGACCAAGACTGTATCAAGTTTACTTTTACAAGTTCCATTTGGCCTGACCCAAGTAAAAGACTTTCCCATGCAAGGTATATCATCAACTTCTAATTCAGCAATCCACTCATTAAATTCATCTATAATGCTGGTATCAGAACTGCTGCGATTACACCCCATTCTTTCTGTAGGGTGCCTAATA
Source organism: Glycine soja (assembly GCF_004193775.1). Taxonomy (NCBI): domain Eukaryota; kingdom Viridiplantae; phylum Streptophyta; class Magnoliopsida; order Fabales; family Fabaceae; genus Glycine; species Glycine soja. The sequence continues at coordinate 35,469,034 of NC_041020.1, read as the reverse complement.
CAATTGAAATCCCCTATAAGACACCAACATGTGTCTTGGGATTGGATCTTTTTACTTCTTAGGTTATGCCAGAACTGTCTCTTTCCCAGGAGGTCACAAGGAGCATAAATGTTAACCACAACCAGCCTTTGCATATCAGGCAACCATACCCCACCTAGCATAATGAAATCCTTGTCAGAAAAATGAAAGTCAACCTGAAAGTTATTAGGGTTCCAAGCACAAAGAAGCCTCCCAATAGCATTCACAGCAGGCTGCCATTCCCAAGCCACATCAGGTTTACATCAAAGAAGGGTGAGAGAGGGAATCTAAGGACTGCATGTAGCTGCAGAAAAAGTCTGAGGAATCTACATTGAAATTGCAGATCTGGTCTTGTAGCTATACTTCAGCATAACTTTGCTTCGTGACAAAGAGGCTTCATAACAAAATTATATTGCTTTCTTTTGGTGAAAAAATTATATTGCTGTGAACGATGTTGAAGTAGTTTTTGGATTTGGGTGATGAGGTAGCATTGATGAAATCTAATTTTTTATGCAGTGAATACTAAATGATTCATATTTTAAGACTGAACTTTTATATCTAATCACAAATAAAGTTAAATAAAATAAACACTCTTAAGGTCCTTAGGTTCAGCTTGCTATTAAATCACCTTGTCTTGTTAGCTACTAATTGCATTTCATATTTTATTAGGCCCATCCCTTGTACTTAGAAAATAGGATTTTGCTCCAAAGCTGGTCTGATTGGTGAACAGTCATTGATGTTTTTGAGTTCACTTAAGTTGATATAAAGCTATAAAATTCTTCCTATTATTATTATGATAAGATTTATTGTGCTTCTGTTGACTTTGAAATTATCCTGTGGTGATAAGCATTGTTGAGAAGCCAGAGGTCATTGCTGTTTCGAAATTAATTAAAACTGGTCTTGCAGTCATTACTGGAAAGTGAATTGTGCTGAAGCCTCGAACTCAGGTATTTATATGTTTTATTCAAAAACTACTGTCAAATTGCTTGTATGCATTACTGGTATACTTTTAGAACTGTTTGATATAGGATCACCAGTTGTTAGTCCTGTACAGCATAAATTGCAATGCCATGAAAGTAGTATTTATTGAAAAATTTGGAAAGTAAATAACAAATAATGAATTTGCAAGCCCAATACCATTGTTTGGTAGATAAATTGCTGTATTTGTTTGACTAACTTATCTAACATCTAATGAGTATCTGTGAATAGTCCTCCCCTAAATGTATATTTGAAATGCAGGTTGTGTTGTTCACACACACACACAGCCACACACACACCCACATACACACACACAACCACAGACACACACACACACACACAGACTACGACACACACACACCCACACACACACAGCAGAAAGTTGAAATTACACAAAAAAAATTGAAGTTATAGCAAAGCACAGGTAAAATCAGTAAATTTGTCTATACCATAGATATTTATGGGGAGAGGAAGAGGACAACAATCCAATTACAACCTTAAGCTGTGGAAAGAAACATACACGTCAATTTAATTACATTCCATTTAACTAATGTAGTAAATAGAAGGATATGATATGTATCCATCTTCAATATTATTACCTTGAAGAGTTTCTTGCACTCCTTGTACTCCTCTTGATTGACTCAATTCTCTGAAGCCTTATTTGCTCTATAAACTTAGCAATGAACTCATTAGCCTTCTTATCCACATCTGGTCCTTCATCACCATCTGTTTTTGAACTTTCTCCACCAATAACAGGTGGACCCTTTCCCCTGTCATTGTTCTGAGCAACGGTTCTTCCTCCTTCAACGTCTTGGTCCTCGGTTTCTGTGTCATCGTCGTCATCATCATCGTCAGATTCCACAAGAAGGCTTTCTTTCTCAGCTGGCTGTGACACAAGAGGCACACTTGCATGCCCCATGAACTTGTTACTTCTAAACAATGTGCCTTGCATGGATTTATTTTCTTCATGACTTTTCTTTCCCACTGGTGTGGTTCTCTCACTTGTGAAGCTTCTCTTTAACTCCTTATTGAAGGAAGGTGCTTCGTTGGATGAACCATCGAACCTTGGCTTCATGAACACTGATTTCTGAAACATTTTTGGTGGCGGTGGCGGAGGTGGTGGAGGACAAGACTTGTAGAAGCCCTTCTTCCTCACCGAATCCTTTGCGTTTGAAGACAACATTATAACATAAGTGTTTGAAGACAACATTAAAACTTCTGCTTTTCTATTGGAATTGCTTGAAAATCCTTGAGAAATTGTTGACCTATTTATAGATTGAACATCTGTATCAACGCCAGCAGCTTCAACTTCTGCATTTCTATTTGAATTTCTTGAAAACCTTTTGAAGGTTGTTGACCTATTTAGATATTGAACATCAGCATCAACATCAACATCAACAGCTTCAACTTCTGCTTTTCTATTCAAATAGCTTGAAAATCTTTTAGAACTCATTGACATGTTCAGAGATTGAACATCAATATCTTATTCAGATAAGCGAGATTTCAAGCTTCGAATGGGCAAAAGCAGAGGCTTCTCCCCACTCTGGTCATCAAAACTTGAATACTTTTGCAACCGTGGAGTAGCAACAACAACCACAGGTTCGTTCCTGTAGTGTTGGCTGCTCCAAGTTTGGACTTTTGTTTCATCAGACTCGACGGGACTCTCACCCTCGTCCTCGAAAAAGAAGAAACCTGAAGGAACCTTGACACAAGAGTTTGTGCAGTGTCAAACCTGAAGGAACCACAGACACACCCACACACACACACATACCCAACTACAATAATAAAGCATAAGCACCCTTCAAACCCGGCATTTTAAATTAGTTACATAAACAACTGCTGATGTCTATATTTGTCTGTAATTGAATTTTACCTTTTGTATGTTCTTGTATGTGATTAGTGTAATTTGCTATATAAACAACTGTTGTTCATGCTGAGTGAACCTTAGATTCCCGTTTGAGACTGAATGCAATGACTCTTGCAGACAGTTTGCATTAGTCATTGTATTTAGTCTTGAATTTTCCGTTTGGACAATTTGGGGAGACTGGTATTTTTATGTTAAATTCATTCGTGAAGGTTATTATTATTTTCATTAATTTGATTAAATTTCGGTTCAATGCATTTCAAATTGTTCTCTGAGTGCATACTTGATTATCGAGAAATTCATTTCACCGATGTCATGTCGTGTACTTGGAGACCAATGCGAAATGTTGCCAAAATTTAGTCAAATTTTTGTAAATAATGGTAACCTTGACGTTTGAAGCTAACATAAAAGAAAGTTTTCCTAAATGGGATAGGGCCACACCTATAAATAAAAAAGTGAGATTTTCATGCATGGAATTGCTTAGATGCATCAAAGTTGGAAGAATGAAAGTCGCATGAGCCCAGAATATGAGGATGGCGTCGAACAATTCTTGCAATTTGCTTCAGAAAGAGGTCGACCGAATGAAGAAGGAAAATATTATTGTCCTTGCATAAACTATTTGAATGGAAGACAACAATTACTCGATGACATACGGGACCATCTATTGTGTGATGGGATTAAGAAGAATTGTATGACGTGGATATGGCATGGTGAAGTCATAGACATGCAGAGTGGGTCCCAATCTGAACCGTTTGATGTAGAAATGAGAGATCGGTTAGAGCCTTAGAGGACATGATTTGTGACCTTGGACAAGAGTCTTTCCAGCATGCACACGTCCTTGTGTATGAAGGATTGCAGAGTGGTTCTAAGAAGCCTTTGTATGTAGGGTGCAAGAATTCCTTAACCCTGTTGTCTGCTGTGTTAAGTCTGGTTAATGTGAAGGCCATGTATGGGTGGAGTGACAAAAGTTTCACCTTACTGCTTGAGGTAGTGCACAATCTTCTTCCAGAGGACAACACGTTGCCTAAAAGTTACTATAAGGCGAAAAAGATATTGTGTCCGATGGGTATGGAGTATCACAAGATTCATGCTTGCCTCAATGATTGCATACTGTACAGGCATGAATTCCAAGAAATGTCCAAATGCCCTATCTGTGGGACTTCACGGTACAAAGTGAAGGATGAAGAAGAAAGCAGTTCTAATGAAAACTCCAACAAGGGCCCCCCAGTGAAGGTTTTGTGGTATCTTCCAATCATTCCAAGGTTTAAGCGTCTTTTTTTCTAATGAGGATGACGCAAAAGACCTTACATGGCATGCAAATGGAAGGATTTCTGATGGAATGGTCCGTCATCCGGCTGATTGCTCGTAGTGGAAGAAGATTGATGGTTTGTATCCAGATTTCGAGAAAGAGCCAAGAAATCTTAGACTTGGACTAGCCAGTGATGGAATGAATCCATATGGCACCTTAAGCACTCAACACAGTTCATGGTCAGTTCTGCTAGTAATTTACAATTTGCCTCCTTGGTTGTGCATGAAGCGAAAATACATGATGTTGTGTATGATGATATCGGGCCCAAGACAGCCAGGAAATGACATTGATGTTTATCTAAGTCCGTTGATTGAAGATCTGAGAAAGTTGTGGGACGAGGGGGTTGTAGTGTTTGATGCGTTTTGCAAGGAGACCTTTGAAATGCGTGCAATGCTTTTTTGTACCATTAATGACTTTCCAGCATATGGGAATCTTAGCGGTTACAGTGTTAAGGGTCATCATGCATGCCCCATCTGTGAAGAAAACACAAGTTACATACAACTTAAACATGGGAGAAAAAAGTCTATAGTAGGCATCGCCGCTTTCTAACACCCAATCATCCTTACAGACGACTGGAAAAAGCTTTTAATGGAAGTCAAGAGCATGATATTGCGCCGATACCGTTGGCTGGTGAGCAGGCATATCAGCGGGTTCAACACCTGAATACTGTATTTGGGAAGACCCAAAAGAAGGATAAAATTCAGAGTTGCATATGGAAGAAGAGGTCCATTTTCTTTGATCTTCCGTACTATGTGATCTTGACGTTAGACATTGTACTGATGTTATGCATGTGGAGAAAAATGTTTGTGATAGTGTCATTGGGACGCTCCTTAACATTCAAGGCAAGACGAAGGATGGCTTGAATACCCGTCAAGATCTAGCTGATATGGGTATACGATCACAGTTGCATCCAAGGTCTGATGGGAAGAAAATTTACTTGCCCCCAGCCTGCCATACTTTGTCCAAGAAGGAGAAGATAAGTTTTTGTCAGTGTCTTCGTCGGGTGAAGGTTCCACAAGGATACTCTTCAAATATTAAGAGCCTTGTGCAGTTGAATGAGCTTAAGCTTGTAGGGTTAAAGTCTCACGATTGTCACGTGCTCATGCAACAATTGTTAGCCGTGGCTAACGAGACATCTTGCCAAACAAAGTCAGGTTAGCGATAACTCGCTTGTGCTTTTTCTTCCATGCTATATGTAGCAAAGTCATTGATCATGTCAAGTTTGATGAGTTGGAAAATGAGGCCGCAATTATACTGTGCCAGTTGGAGATGTATTTTCCCCCTGCTTTCTTTGACATCATGATTCACTTGATTGTGCATCTGGTCAGAGAAATCAAATGTTGTGGTTATGTTTATCTACGGTGGATGTACCCGGTTGAGCGATACATGAAGATCTTGAAAGGGTATACAAAGAATCTATATCGTCCAAAAGCATCTATTGTTGAGAGGTACATTGCAGAAGAAGCCATTGAATTTTGTTCATAAGATGTAGAGAAGGCTAAACTTGTTGGGCTTCCTGAGTCTCGGCATGATGACAGAGTGGGTGGTAAGGGTTCAAGAGGACTGCATGTGATCACTCCAAGTGTAGAAGATTTGTTACAAGCTCACTTGTATGCCTTGAACAACAGTAATGAAGTTTTGCCATACATAGTTAAGCATGAAGCTTTAGTCAAACAGAATAATCTGAAAATGTCAAAGAATTGGGTGTTGAAAAAGCATAACAAGACTTTCTGTGATTGGTTTAAAGATACAATCTTTGCAGATGAGAATGCTTCAGAAACATTAAGAAAGCTAGCAGATGGGCCTAAAAGAAATGTTATAACCTGGCAAGGATACGACATAAACAAGTATTCGTTTTACACAAAAGCACAAGATGACAAAAGTACAATGCAGAACATCGGGGTCACCCTAAGGGATGAATCTCAACACTTTGCAAGTGTCAATGACGCCAATCCTTGTGTAGCTTTCATCCCTTACTTTGGGTTCATTGATGAAATTTGGGAGCTTAACTATGTGAAATTTACGGAATGTGTTTTCAAATGTAAATGGGTTGACAGCAACATCGGTGTGTGCACCGATAATATAGGATTTACGTTGGTAGACTTAAAGAAACTTGGTTACCACAATGACCCTCTCATCATGGCAGAACAAGCTAGACAAGTATTTTACGTGAAAGACCCTTGTGATGAAAGGTGGTGCGTGGTTCTGCAGGGCAAAACAATTGGTGTTAATGTAGAAGATGATGATTCATACATGGACACTTATGTTAGTCCTTTGACTGCTCAAATCACTCCTAATGTTGTCGGAGAAGAATAAGCTGACGATGTTCATGCTAATCGAAATGATCATGATGAAGGAGAATTGATTAACATCGTCTAATGTAATTTTTTGCAGAGACAGAGGTCACCAAAGCAAGTAAGTGACAACTACATTTTTCTCTAATTGAGGCATCGGTATTTTGTTTTAGATGGTATCCTTAGGACTTCATACAGCTCATGTTTGTCGCCAGTTTCATCATCCACCACCCTTTTCTTCTCTGTCTTCTCACGTTTATTGTTGTTAAACCCATATTTATGCTTTCTTCCCTTCATGTCTTGTTTTATCACAACTTTAGCTGAATCTCCTATCTTCAGCACAGTTGAATCTCCTGTCTTATTCTCCAATGACACACTTTGATGGCCTGTATCTCTTTTCTTCGTATGTTCTAGTGCTTCAACTTCAGAATGCATAAAGCAATCTGAATTTTCCAGTGATCACCAAAGGCTTCTGCATCAGCATTGACACTCTCCACCCTCTTTGGTTTATGCTTCTGTGTTGCATTCTGTGCTTCCTCCTTATAAATCTCAGATTTATTAGAGGTTGCACTAGAATGATCAGCACCAATCTGTGCTTCTTCCTCGTCTACCAGCTCAACATCTTTCCTTTCAACTTTTGTTTTGTAAATTACAGTGTAGTTTACAAAAGCAAAGGTGAAACGAAAGATATTGAGCTGGTAGAGGAGGAACAGGCACGTATTGGTGCTGATTCTTCTAGTGAGACCTCTAATAAATTTGAGAATTATAAGGAGGAAGCACGGAATGCAACACAGAAGCATAAACCAAAGAGGGTAGAGAGTGTCAATGATGATGCAGAAGCCTTTGGTGATGATTGGAAAGTTCAGATTGCTCTATGCATTATGAAGCTGAAGCACTAGAACATGTGAAGAAAAAAGATACAGGCCATCAAAGTGTGCCATTGGAGAATAAGACAGGAGATTTAACTGTGCTGAAGATAGGAAATTCGGCTAAAGTTGTGATAAAATAAGACATGAAGGGAAGAAGGCATAAATATAGGTTTAACAACAATAAACGTGAGAAGGCAGAGAAGGTAAGGGTGGTGGATGATGAAACTGGCGACAAACATCAGCTGGATGAAGTCCTAAGGAGAAACGTCTTATGTCCGTCTTTAGTTATCACTTTACATATTGAAATAATTTTTCCTTTAAATTTAAATTAGCAATTTTCAGTTTACCCACTTTTACTGCAGTAGTTGACATGGTAACATAACTGTCAAAATTCACAATACTTTGTCATTTACACTACACTGTTTCTAAAAATTAAATGTCTCATCAATAAAACTGACATGAAATGGACAACTCATAATCTCTTTGTTCACTCTGAAAATAATCATGGACATCTGCTGCTTTAATTACAAGGGAAAAATCACAGTTCAAATTGACAACACTTTGCAATTTGCACACCTCTCTAAAAATTAAATGTCTCACTTGCAAAACTGACATGAAATGGACAACTCATAATCTCTTTTTTCACTCTAAAAATCATCATGGACGTCCGTTGCTTGAATTACATTGGAAAAATCACAGTCCAAATTGACAACACTCTGCATTATGAGTTGTCCATTTCATGTCATTTTTGCAGGTGAGACATTAATTTTTAGAGACATGTGCAAAACTGACATGAGATGGACAACTCATAATCTCTTTTTTCATTTTGAAATTATAATGGACATCTACTACATCAGTTATTAGGGAAAAAGAAACATTGCATTCCAATACACATCAACGTGGCAAAATACTCATACAACTATAAATAATACAACACACACACACAATACAAACGCACAATCTCACACAACATACTCTCATAAACCAAATTCAATCTTATTACTATGTCATTTTTGGGAGAAACAAGCAGCCAGACCATTGCTAACTCTATATTAGCCTTCATTTTTCTGAATGGATCAATCACTCACAACCAAACTGGTGTTTACTTTCAAAGTCCCACTCCAACACCAATGCGAGTTCCTAACGACTGTTCTTTTGATACACTCAAGCGTAGAATGCACAACACCCTTCAACTAACCAATGATCAATTAATGGATGAAATCTACTACCGACAACCATTCATAGATGCAGGTCAGTAATATTTTTTTCAATCTCTACAATTGAAAAATGACGATGATGTTTACACAATGTTAATGTGTAATGAGCAATACTCGTGTGTTGGCCCTATAGAATTATTATGTACCATTATTAGAACACCGGATGCTATACTCAACCTGCTTCAATCAACTATCACTCCTACTCATGATGCAGTTATGTATTACAACGGGAAGTGGAACATACCACGTCAAGGTCAGTTTTTGGGTTACTCCTTTACTAGAACTAATCCAATAAGATTTGGCATTCCTTCGGGATGTAGCATGGACAAACTCAAGGATTTAATCAAGCAAGTTGCACCTATAGGGAATTCACGAATCACAATTGGTTAGACGACTGTTCTTTCGACAACCAGGTCATGCTAAGTATTCAAAAAATTTAATTGAACGAGATAGCAGAATTGAAAAATGATGAAGACGTGCTAAAGGTGTTAACACAATCCAACTATTGGAAACGATTCTGCACAATAGAAATTTTGGCTATTTTTAGCAAACCAGTAATCCAAATAGAAGAAGACATGTATCCTGCACAACATATTCCAGATCATCATTAGTTTTGTCATATTTGTGTCATAATTGTAATTTTTAATATGTTGCATTATTGTCGACTATCATTTTAGTTACTACAATTTGAAATTTTGTCTACTTTATAAGACAAATGTATTAATTATTTTTTCACGGTGTTTTTTTAATTTGTGTTAATATTGCTAACTAATTTTATTATTTTTTAATTATAAGAACATAATAAAAAAAATCAACAAAACATAAATTTAACTACAAAATTACATAACGTAAATAAAAAATTATACTATAATTTTATCCAATTTTTATATTTTTCTTTATATGCATATTTCTCTTTAAAAAATTTATAACATAATATTACATAAATTAATTTAATAAATAAATAATTTTAAAATCAATTAAAAATAATTTTATATAATATAATATTTAATTTTAATAATATTTAAATTTATATAAATAAAAAAGATGAAGAAGGGAAGTCGGGGTGGCAAAACCCGACTCCCGTAAAGCACAAAAAAGTAGTGTAGTTTGGGAATATTTTCCCAAACTAATGTAGAATGGGTATATAGATGAGAGAGAAGGTGCACTACAGTAAAAAAACCGCATTATTGCGTTTGGTCGTTAGAGGGGTGCCAGGGGATGTCTCTAACTTCTGCTTAGCCCTCTCTATGATTTATAAAAACAAAAGTTGAAAAATTATAAAACAATTGAAAGTTTCTAAAGGGTTAAATATATTTTTTTCTCTAAGGTTACTTTTTTTTCCATTATTTTTGGTAGTTGTTCACTTTAAATTTGTATTTTCTAAATTAATGTTGATGGGTCAGTCATCCAGGGAGGAAGCAAGGCTGCCTATGGAGGGGCAATTAGAAATAGTATGGACCTCTGGTTGACGAGCTTCACTTTCAATATGGGATCATGTACTATTTTGAGAGCTGAATTAATGGGAATTCTATCTAGGTTGAAGCTGGCCTGGGAAAAAGATTTTAGGAATACAATATGGTTGGAGAGTGATTATGTTACTGTGAACAAGCTTATTTTAGATACTTAGGTGATCATTAATCACCCGATGGTTGCTATTATCAGGCAACTTTATGATTGGGTTGACGGAAACTGGCTAGAGAATTATGCATACTCACATAGAAGGCAAGTCTATTGCTGATAGATTGGCAGCTAAGGGCCATGACCGCCCCTTCGGATTGCATTTGTTAGAGCAAGCTCCGTTGGGTTGTAATTACCCATTATGGGTGGATTTTGTGGGAATCAAGCTTGTATTTTTCTAATTTTAGTCCTTTTAAGATTTTGAGTTTTTCATTGATAGTTCACATAAGTTTGTGTTTATAAAGATCAAGCTTGAAAAAATGTAAACTTATAGAAACTAAAAATAAGCAAATATCTTATAAAGAATATTAAGTCAAAAAATATTTATGTCTTAAAACGAATCATAACTCTTAATTATTTTGATTAGATGCAACTAAATACAAAGATTAAAAGTTGTGTTTTATATGATATCAGATCGTGTTGTGATTGCATATGCTGTATAAAGATTTTGATGATGTCAAAGATTGAAGCAATTCAAAGTTTACTACAAGTTCAAGTCAATATCAAAGAGATCAAGAGAAAAGATTCACGTTAGTCTATTATTTGTTAAAAGAATCTCTTAATGGTTGAAAAGGGTTTGGCCTTAAAAGCTCAATTCTCAAAATATCTTATAAAAAGTTTTAAGTGTTTTACACTTTTGAAAATAATATATTTCTCTGGTAATCGATTACCAGAGGCTGTAATCGATTACAAAAACCAAAATTGATTTTACATGCTATTTCAGAAAGTTTGAATTTAAATTTTAAAAGTTGTAATCGATTACTACCTTTGTGTAATCGATTACCAGTAATGGAATTTTTGAAATTCAAACTGAAAAGACATGGCTCCTCATTAAATAACTGTGTAATCAATTATCAGTGAGGAAATTTCAAAAATAACTCTGAAAAGTCACATCCCTTGATGAGTTTTTGAAAAGCCACCAAAGGCCTATATATATGTGACTTGTGTTAAAAAATCTTGAGAATTTTTCAGAACCTCATTGTCTTATTCTCTCAAAAACAAACCTTTGACCAAACACTTGAAAATCAATTAAGGATTCTTCTAAGTTCTTCAATTTGTATTATACTTCTCTAAAAGAGAAAAAAAAACTTTTGTACTTCAAAAAGAAAACCGTTGTTGTGATCAAGAGGCAGTGAGTCTCTTGATTTGTGAGTTTTTCTGAACACAAGGGAAAGGTATCCTTAGGTGGTTCAGAAGTTGTAAAGGAATTTACAAGGATAGTGGAAATCTCAAGTAGGTTGCTTTAGGACTAGACGTAGGCACAAGAAGTGGTTGAACCAGTATAAGCTGAGTTTGCAATTCTCTCTTTCCTTATCTCATTTACATTATTGCAATTTAATTTTGTTTTGCGCATTTAAAGAGCCTCGATTAAATTGTTCATTGCTTCTTCTTCTGCATATTAAGTCTGCATATATCATTTAAAGAGAGGATTAAAATTTGTTAAGGGAAAATTTTGAAACTTAATTCACCCACCCTCTTAAGTTATTGAGACCACTTGTTTAACACGTGCATCAGACATTTGTGTCGTATTATTAAACGGTAGAAGAGATATGCTATTATCTAATACAACATTAAAACAATGACATTTAAGATTTCATTTATTGCTCTGTGTTTGGAATTCATTTTGTAGAAATGTTCTCCTAGAATCTGTCGAATCCAAAGAATAAATGAAACTCAAGATTAGAAAGTTGTCAAACATCATCAAAAGGCGCACTCTGCTAGTGACATACTTGCTTCGACTTAAAGCATGTGATTTTGTGCTATAGTGATCAATAGGAAAACTCACAATAGAGGTTTTTCAGCATGAAAGAGTATGTGCATTTAATGCAGACATTAAATGTTTCAATGACCATATTCTTCATACACAAGCTCAAGTGATGAAATCTATCCATTTAGAGATAACAAACACTTGTTGAAGAAGATCTATTAATACCTAAAATTTTGAAGAAATGGTCATTAACCTATGCGTTTTCATTCAAATTCTTTCTGTAAAACGCATTTTATAAATTATTGTATAGTTCGAAAAAGCTCTCAAAATACCTTGAAAACCATGAGAGAAAAGAAAAAGTGTTGAGATTGAATATTCATTTGTAAGACGATTAAGAGTTAATCATTGTGCAAAGTAGTAGTTTCGTATGACAAAGCATACTGGGTTGTAACATGTTTGGTGTAGAGCTTGAGTTATAAAGCCAAAAGTGATAGTAATTAATACTTGTAACTTGTTGATGTTAATGAAACTTGGTGATTAACTAAAAACTAGATGTAATCTCAGTGATCAAGATGAATCAATATAAATTTTTGTATCTTATATGCTTTTATTTCTCTTCTGCTTAAAATTCACCCAGGATTTGAATTTGATTTTATTTTGAAAACTTTGTCTGCTTCGCAAAATCTGCTTACATCATGTGAAAATGTATTTACAAAATTTTGTTATCTGTCTTACAAAATTTTTCTTTGGATGATAACTTTATTGTTCACAAAAAAGGCTTAAAAATTTTATAATGTTATTTGTCTTACAAAGTTTTTCTTTTGATGATAACCTTATTGTTCACAAAAAAGGCTTTAAAAATTTATAAAATCACAATTCAATCTTTGTGATATTTTCCTTTATAAGGATTAAAATTGGAAAAAAAAATGCAAACTTACATTGACTAAAATTTGAAGAAAAAATGAACTTACAAGAACCAAAAACATATTTATTTGTTTATGAATTTAGAATTGAAGAATTAAAAAATAGTTGATAAATTGAATAATTCAAAAATAGTTGATAAATTTCTTTTTGTGTGCGTGTGCGTGTGATGTCTAATATACGAATTTAATTGTAATAAAATAATAATAAAAGTTTGATTATTTTATATTATAAAGGGTTGCCGTACTTGTTTTGTTTTGATTTTTTATATGTTTCTTCTTTTTCATAAAAATATAATTAAGTTAAATAAACTTATGTTGTTTAATTTTTTTAATATTTGAATAACTTTTTAATTATATTATTTCTATGGATGACACTGCAGTGGTGAATGTTGGTCATGTGGCAATGATGATTGATGAGTATGTTGTGTGTATCATCAAGGATGCACGCTAATGTTGTGAGTGTGAGAATGGAAGACGTGAAAGATTAAACATGACATCATCGAGAGTGATATAGTAGGCAAAAGAGTTTTTAAACTAAAAAGATAAAAGATATTTCAAATAAATTGATGAGGATAAGAAAAAAAAAAACTTATACTCTAGTTAAAGTATTTTATGAAAATAAGCAAGAAACTCGTAAATAAGCTCATTTTGGTTAAATCAACTATTAACTTAGTTTTCTTTATAAAAAAAAACTTTTAAACTAACTTATAAGTTATTGTAGTAATTTTTTGGATTACCACGATAATAATGTGTAATATTGTTGATGATTAAATTTTAAAAAAAAGATGTCTAATTATCTCTAAAATCTTTTCAATCATATTTTTTTATCGTTAAAATTTGAATTTGAGAGTTTCTATAGTGATTTAACAAATACATTTTACTACCCAAAAAAAGTTAATATAAAAAACAAGCTGGACGGCAGGGACAAACTTGTTAAGACTGTAGGGGCAGCTTCTTCAATTAAATCTTGATTTTGATTAAGTATAAATACATATATTGCATTAATGTTCCCCCACCCATAATATAAAATTGTTTTTCTGCAACAAAATTGAAATATCTCCCCACCCATAATATAATAGGGATCGGAACATAATGTAATATATATTTATAATGTTGAATACTGTCCCTACCCGATATAACAGAAATAAATATTTTATAATATATATATATATATATATATATATATATATATATATATATATATATATATATATATATATATATATATATATATAGTATAGAACAAATAAGGTAACATTTCAAAATTGTATCCGTTTTCACTTTTCAGTATCACCACCTTCATCTTTGAGACTTCGTCCGGCGACATGGCAAAATAGGATGAATAATTGAATGATTATTTAGTTATTTATATAAGGGTTAAATTATAATTTTAATTTCCTTTTTTTATTTTTGATTTTGATTTTTTTTTTAATTTTAGTCATCATATTTTAGAAAAACTGTATTTTTTTTATCCAATTCTCAATTTTAAATATATATATATATATATATATATTATCTATAAAAATAAAAAATAAATACAAGAGTTTACAATAATTTATACACCTTATTCACAACCAAATTAGATTAGATCTCCTTGATCTATTTTTTTATATTTTAATTAATTTTATTATTTTTAAGAGTATCTTAAATAATTTAGATCTAGGGTTTAATTAAATCAAAATCAAAGAAATAAATCTTATAAAAAATTGATAATTGAACAGTTTTTGAAAAAGTTTAAGAAAATCTTTAAATCAAAATTCAACCGCATTTTTTTTGTCATATTTGCCCTTACAATTTTAATTCCTTATTCTTCGTGTAAAAGTTTAAATGATAAACGTCTTCATACATAGAATCTTACATTTGTCATTAATAAATTCTTTACTTTTTAAAAAATATATATTTTATTTTAAAAGATAAGATTCTTTACATAATCTTCATGTTTTGATTTTTATTTTAAAATGAACTTCGAAGATTATTCTTAACTTATCCACTTAATAGTTGTTTATCGGGAAGTTTTTTCATAGTTTATAAAATGGATACGTCAAGAATAATCAAATAATAAAGATTATCTATAAAATCTTAAAAATTAAAATAAAATATATTTTTGCTAAAAAAATTAAAAATATAGTAATGACATATGTAAGATACTATATATGAAGCATTTATATATGATTTGAATTTTTCATACATAAAGATTCATGAATTGCAACTTTTAAAGAATGAATATTTCATTAAAAAATATAACAAAATAAATTATAAAACATTAAGGAAGGAACTTATTTAAAGAAATAGTGTAATATATTAAATAAGGTTATATATGAAAATTTGTATAGTATTTAGGGTAGCAATAAAAATATGATAAGCTATATAGGCGTGGGCTATGGTGGTCAAGGAATTTTCTTTGTGCTTGATGGTAAAAAAAACAAAAAATGAAGAGTGACCTTGACCGTTAGATACATGAATTTAATGTTGAATGTGTAGATAGCATCTTCGGAACCTTATTAAACAGTTTAATGTTTTATAATTGTTGTTAGGTATTTGACATGTTTGTCCCTACATTATTAAGTGGTCTAAGCATTTTTAATAGCCATTAGATTAATCTAAGACATACATTTTTATTACACACCTTCCACACCATAGCTCTACTCTTTTTAGTCTTAGTCCCTTTCCTGTAGCTCCCTCCATCGTCATCTGCGGCCAGTTAGCACCGATCACCGCCACAAAAAGCCATTGTCAGTCACCAACCTTCCTCTACTCTCCTGAACCGTCGTCTCCAAACTCAAGTTTCTGAATCTCAAAGCCTCCGCCACGGACACTGCTCGTCAGCATGTGCGTCCACTTCCCTGAAGGGCGAATGTGGCAACTACGGCATGAAGGAGCAGCGCCTCCTCCACGCAATGATTATTGAGATCAAACGTGGAGAAGAAACTCACTTGACTCTTAAAGAAAGGAAAATCGGCGTCATTTTCTTTCTTATCCGATTTCATGATTTTGATTTTTACAACTGAAACACAAAAGTTCAAGAGAACAAAAATATCTAAAACATGGTGGACCACTCGTCTTTAAATTTGACGATGGAGGGTATTTAACATCGGTTATCTACATCGGTTATCTAACAAAGTTGTTGGGTATTGCAACGGTTTCTAATTCTATTTAGTTGTTCATAAGTTCTCGAGGGAGTTGTGTCGTATTGTAAATTTTCTGATGGAATGATGGAACAAAGACAGCTGATAATATTTCTTTCTCAAATTGAAGAAATTCAAGCATATAATGAGGGAGCTCCAGGGGGCTATAATTTTTGGCTCCGCTTTCCAAACTTTACTTGGATATACTGGACTTATGTCGCTGTTAGTAAGGTATGGTATTGGGATTCTCAGTGCTTGCTTATTTTTTGTTGTTAGTTTTTACTTATACAAACTTCAATTTTTCACCAAACATAATCTATTATTGTGGATTGATGCAAGTGTTATGTTAAGGGCTGAGAAATTCATGTTAAGGAATTGTAGAGGTAGCCGTGGAACTTGGACAAAAAAATTGTAGGGTAAAAAATATTAACACTTGAGATTTCATTTCTTAGTTTTTGATTATATTTAATGAATTACAAATATTATTTGTCATTTTTACTAAGCATATATTAATCTAAAAATATCCCTCTCCCCAAATAGAGCTGGTGAAATATTAACCAAAATTAGCTAGTTAAGAAATATACTTGTAGAATAGTTTCTAAGTACTTTTAAAAGGTAGGAGATTATATATTTTTCTTTTATCATTAAACTTAGGTTATCATCTAAATTTAGTAGTTGGTTGGTTTAAAGTATTGATAACTGATAGTTCACACATGATTATGATGCTGTGATCATTCTTCCATGGAAAAGTGCTGTTTCAAAAGTTTACATATACCTTGTTTGAGCATCATTCTTTACACACATATGCATCCCCCTCTCCATTTTGTTTTGGCTCAATATGAAACTATGTCCTTTGCCATTCGTCACAATTTAAAATTTAAACCACTTCACTGCCACAGTTGACTGGAATAAAAACATCTCATTTCAGATCTTACTTTCTGTTCAGTGTAGCTGATAATGAGCCTCATTTTTTATGTGTTTCCTTACAGGCTGATCAATCCTGTAGTTATATCCCCAACTATTGCTGCAGTTGGACTTTCATTCTACAGTTATGGCTTCCCATTAGTTGGTACATGTATTGAGCAGTAAAAATATTAGTGGTTATTGTTTTTTCTCTTGTAAGTTTGTTGAATTTATCTCAAGTGTTTATTAATTTTTAATATGGATTCTGTTATTTATTCTATATTTAAAAGATACTAGTGTGTATAACATATTGCTTGTTTCGATGTACTAGAATTTGTAATCTATTATCTCTTGCTTTCCACAGTATCTTCGTAAGATATCTGTTCTTGGACATCGCTTATTTCTAATATATGCAGTAAGTTGAACATTCCAATATCTTTCGTTACTCTTCAGTAGTTGAAATAAAATTTTGTGGTGTAGCAATGATTTCTGTTTTCTTCACCTAACTGCTAGGTTCCTCTGGGTCTGGCAATTACATGGGCATTTGCTTTCTTGCTGACTGAAGCAGGAGTTTACAACTACAAAGGGTGTGATGTAAATATACCTGCCTCAAATATGGTTTCAGAGCACTGCAGAAAGCATTTTTCAAGGATGAGGCACTGTCGGGTTTCCTCTACATGGTTTAGGTTTCCTTATCCACTACAATGGGGTACTCCTGTCTTCCATTGGAAAATGGCTATTGTAATGTGTGTGGTTTCCTTAATCTCATCTGTGGATTCGGTTAGTTTCTTGTCTTTCTCTGTTTTGGTTCCTGAGCTGTATTTTTTTTTACTTGCTTGTGTTATTTTAGCTAAAAGCTAATTATCTACAGGGCCTTTGTACCAACTTCACAAGTATGTTCTATAAATGTTGTATTTATAAGGTTGTTCTTTTTCTTGGATGTGATACAGGCTTTGATGGGAAATTATGATTTGGACCTACCAGGCTACCACTATGATATATGTTTGATAAAAATATGGTTTGGATGATGAAATATGAAACTTGCATATGCTATTTTCTTAAGAGTTAAAACTATTTGTAAATTCATTTTAACTGCATTCTTTGTCAATGAAGCTTGAAAACTTTTGTTATTAAAATGATACTTTATCAGATCCAAACTTTAAAACCATTGTTGTCTACTTGTCAGTTGTCACATTGTTTTGTAGATCAATGCCTTTTCTTTTGGCTGTCCTTTTTTCCACATTAAGTAGATACCAATTACAAGGGTGAGTAATGTAGTGCTGGTTCAAGATTTAGGAAATGACTGGATCAATGACAATAATTCTTTAATTACTAAATTTTTTAGATTTTGATGCTGTGAACAACCACTGTGTTATTAATCAAATAATAATATGTATTGATGTTCTAGAGAACAACTGTATAATATCTCAATTATAATAATGTTACTTGTATTTTTCTCAACTTGCAGTATTGTAACTAATCACTGTACTGTGTCATAGATATTCATTTACTTTAATCTTTTTATAGGTTGGCTCATACCATGCATCTTCATTATTGGTAGCATCCAGACCGCCAACTCCTGGAGTTCTTAGTCGAGGAATTGGTTTGGAAGGTCTTTCCAGTGTCTTGGCTGGTCTCTGGGGAACTGGAACTGGATCTACAACTTTAACTGAAAATGTTCACACAATTGCTGTGACTAAAATGGGAAGCCGCAAGGCAGTTCAACTGGGTGCATGCTTTCTGATAGTGTTATCGCTTGTAGGTATGTGTTTATTATCTTTCTGCTCTTGGATCTAACCTTCATTAGAGGTATACTTATTATGAACAATGAGTGACTGGGAGGAAAAGCCAATTTGGGTTGTGTATACTTGATTTTTCTTGTAAGGAACTCATTTAGTTTGTGGTATTATTTATCGTGCAATTTCTTTGGTTTCCCAGTGACACTGAAATTTCATTTTTCTGGTCTGCAGTACTTAGGACAATAGTTTTGTGAAAAACCATATGATGTTTGTAACATCATTTCTGGAAATTAGGCTTCCTGAAGAATTAGAGGCAGTAGGATAACAAGAATTAGAGACAATAGTTTTGGGTCTTTTAATTATTAGTAAAGATCTTTATTGTAGTGTTGGACAAAACAAAATCTGTATGCTAATTATTTGGTTGTGATTTGTTTGCAGGTTTGCAATGCTTTTACTGGAAAACCCTTCACCTTGTAAGCGTTTACCTGATGGCTCCAAAAGGGTTCGGGTTCCTCATTTAGTTAATACCAAGGTAAGCTAAAAGAAGCCATAGTTATTTGTTTCTCAGTTTATGTAGTGGTTAGTACTTAGTTAATACTACTCGAGCTTATAACTATTTTCAGTGAAGAGCGAAGAAGGCATAGTTATTCTTGAAGAAGCTCAGTGAGCTGCTCTTCTCTTTGTATTTAGCAATGCTATATCTATCTTCCATAAAAAATTATTATTATTACTATTTACAATAAACGGTGATATTAGAAAACCTTATTAAAGGTTATTAAAAAACCTCCGGTTACCTCCATTTTTGCGCCAAACTATTGCCACGTCACCTCAAACCTTATTGGACCCACTCTACTAATTATTATTATTATTTAGAATAAATGATGATATTAAAAATTTTACAAAACTCACCCATCCTCAATTAAACTAGACTTTTTTGACAAATTATTATTATATATTGGACTTCATCTTTTAAACAAAATTTAGTTTAAGTTTATGGATAAAAAAATATAATTTAAAAAAATATATTGACCATATTTATAAGTAATTTTTTTTAATATTTTTACGTGTAAGATTTTAATATTTTTCAAATATTTTATTTGGTGGATTAGGTAATAAAGGAAAGTTTTTTAGTATTTTAGAATATTTTATTTCATTTTTTCTGGAATTCTAGAATACTTTATTTGATTGCATACGTAATACGTTTGCATAGTGAGTATATACATAAATAGTATACTGGATTGATGCTAATAATAAATTAAAAGATCACGATGAGTGCATAGAACAAAGGGAGTTAGGAAAAAAAAGAAGTCATTTCATGGTAAAAATAAATTCTGATTTTATTCTTTGAAGTGTCATTTCATTTTAATTATTCTTAATTTAGACAAAAATTCTGATATTATTATTATTATTATTATTACTATTTACAAGAGTGACTATTTTATCCATAATCTTGTGTATGGTTATCAAATAAAAATATAAACTCTAATCACTGTGAGTTTATTAGAAGCCGAGTTCTAATTAGATCTTTGATATGTTACTATATTTATTGGTTATGTTTCACTGCTAGAAAATATTGAAGTACTAATGCTATGCCTATGAGTATTCTATATGTCATATAATATATATTTTACTACAAAAATGGTTACAGTGCATCGACCGGATTCATAGGCCAATCAATTACCTATGATTCATGCAAGAGTTATACTATCATTGAATTAAATTAAAACTATTTCTTTAGAAAAACTTAACTGCTTGGAATTTGTATTCAGCCCATTGGATATAAGGGGTTATGGATGAATTCATCCAACTATAAACACTCTCGGTTTCATTATCCTTTCACATAAATATATTAGCTTACAGATTATATTAGACACTCTCGGTGCTACATTGTTGACTTGGCTGATTGTCAAGTGAATAATTATCTGAGTAAGTTGTTTAAAAAGTTGATAAAGAATTGGTGCTTAAAATATGAAGCAGTGATAGAATCTTTTCAATGACCTACAGAGGAGTTTAAAATCCACATGCTGCTATTTTAACTATCTTTTTCATTATATAGTGTTTCTTGACCTTATCATGAGGCTGGACTTAGATATTATAATTCATAAATAGCCGTGTTCTGCTACTGTTTGTGTATGAAATGCATGAGGAACCGGGCACCATTTCAATATTACTTTGCCTGACCTTTTCAGTGTGAAATTTAGTTTTCAGTGTGAATTTACTTTGCCAAGATGTCAACTGCAGGTTATGGTTAAACCAGTCAAGGACTTCAGAAACGGCTAAAATTTCATCATTAACATCACATCAATATTTGAAGGGGAAATAAATTTCGCAAAAATAATAATAAAAAATTCATTATTCTACATCGGTTGAGTGATAAACGTTGTAGAAACCCTTCAAATTCTACATCTGTTGACTTATAACCGATGTAGAAACATTTTCATTTCTACCCATTCTACATCGGTTCAGTAATAAATGATGTAGAAATCCTTCAAATTTTACATCGATTGACTGATAACCGATGTAGAAACCCTACCATTCAACATCGGTTTCAACCCTAGAACCAATGTAGAAAGATCACATTCTACATCGGTTGAGCTACACAACCGATGTAGAAAGGTCACCTTTTAACGACGGTCCTCCAACCGATGTCGGTATTCAACGACACTGTGTTACCACCACGCATCATAACCGATGTAGAAAGGTCATTAGAACCGATGTAGAAGGTCTTTTTTTTAGTAGTGAGATTAGATGCTCACGTCATAGCTTGAAGGAGCTCGTAGACATCCCCTTCCTCAACTTGAATTCACGACCAAGTGGAGCTAGGATAAGTTGCAACAAACTCTCATTTTTCTCACAGACATAGCATCCCCAGCTCGTTTTAGCATTTTGGATGTTTAGCGTTGCATCTATATTGAAGAAATCTCTTTGGGGGGGAGCCACTTGATCCTTTCTCTTTGTTGAACTATTTCTGCATTACGATTGTTCCAAATATTCTACAAAGTCATACAAAAAAAGGCTTTATTTGACACATCTAGATTCTTCAACATAAGCACATATCAATAAAGTTATCTTAAACAAGCTAGCATAGGCCATATGCCAAGCTGCTCCCAACATTGTCTGCCTCCTGAACAATCACAAAATAGATTTGTTATGAATCAAGAAGATAATTGGTTATTGAAACAGAAAATTGGGAACAAAAGGGAGCGTGTTATATTGACAGAAAAATAGAACCTATATGCATGTCATAGCATGACATCTGCTATTAACAGAATAACAAAAAAGTAACTACCTAAGGTTGTCAGTTAACCCCCCAACTAACCAACTAATATTAGACCACATACAACAATTTTTACCTTGGTCTAATGCTTAGTTAGAACTAGTAATATTCAACAATTGCAAACAATAGTTGAACTTCACAGAGGGTAAAAGCCTTTGTGAGCATGTCTGCAACATTCTCATTTGTAGATACACTACTAGAAAAGTGTTTTTCTACGACGGTAATTTTGGTTTTTTTACGTCAGTTATTAACCGTTGTTGTAGCCAATCATCGTAGAAAGTCTTTGATTCCCTAAAAAACCGTCTTAGAAAAAGGTAGCCTTCTAAGATGGTTCTTAATTGAGAACCGTCTTAGAATGATAGACTTTTTAAGACAGTTTTTTAGAAAACCATTTTAAAATGTATTTTTTTAAAAAAAATCAATAAAATTTATTGAGGATTCTAAGACGATTTTTTAGAAAATCACCATAGAATGTAGACATTCTAAGATGATTATTTTAGAAAATTGTCTTAGAATGTATTTTTAAAAAAATAAAAATAAAAATAAAATATATTGTTGATTCTAAGACGATTTTTTGAGAAAACTGTCTTAGAATGTAAAGATTCTAAGACGATTTTTCAGAAAACCGTCTTAAAATGTATTTTTTTATAAAAAAATATTGAGGATTCTAATTTCCCATAGAGTATGACCATTTCTTGGAGGGTTATAAGCAAGTGAATTCAAGTTGATGTTGCACCCTAAAGGTACATTATATACAAGTCATTGTCTAATGACGCAAGCTATAAACTAAATTCACTATTAGAAAATACACTTTCAACATCGGTTATTTACGACATTCTACATCGATTTTAAAACCGATGTTAAATGTATTATTGTTAACATCGGTTTTTAAAAACCGATGTTAACTAATAAATACAACATCAGTTATTTAAATAGCTGATGTTATATGATAAAAATTTTGAAAAGGAAAATTATAAATTTACATATCAATATCGGTTTTTTAAATAACTGATGTTAATTGGCACTAACAACATCGGTTATTTAAATAACCGATGTTAACGGCCACTAACAACATTGGTTTTTTAAATAACCGATGTTGTTAATGGTCGTTAACATCGGTTTTTTAAACAACCGATATTGTTAATGTCAGTTAATACCCTAGAGTCTACACAAGCAATTACCATAAACTGTACTTAGATATATCAGTTAAAGACTACCATAACCAATAAATTAAACTAAAATATGATGTTTTATAGATTATTCATGAAATAAAAGTGAGCAGCTTAGAAACAAATAAATTAAATGTCTAACTAATAAATTAAGCTAAAATATGATGTTTTATAGATTATACATGAAAAAAAGAGTGAGCAATTTAGAAACAAATAAATTAAATGCTAAATGGACTAGGTAAATCTATTATCACCTTTGGAAATTGAGCTTCAGCAAGGGCTTGAAAATGCTCCAACTCTTTTTTGTCAAGAAGAAATATAGCTTATAAGACTCTATACTAACAAGAAGAAATAAATTTTTGCAAAGCTGAAAAAATGTACAACCAGACTCTTACATATATTTTTGGTTCTTGAAACTCAGAAACCTCTGTTTCATCAAACCAAACAAGTTTTGATAGCCATCAATTTTAGCCATATTCCCTTTATCAAGACCTTGGTTTTCTCGATCATGTCTAACACAATTACTATGACTCTCTAGTTGTTTCTCCCTACAGTTAATGAAGACAAATAATTGTAACAATCAAATCTTACTTCCTAGTTCACATTCAAATCATTAAGCCAAATTCACAATTTGTCACAGATTGGTCACAAATGAATGTGCATATAAAACATTAGTTTAACTGTCATAATTGAAAGAAAAAGAAAATTCGAAGTTACTTTTTCCCGGAACATAAATTCACTCTTGAAGGTTCAACAAAATTTATGAAGGTAATATCAGGAACTTCAACTTACTTGATTGAAGGAAACAATGCTGCTACACGACAACGGTCCATTTGTACCCAATCCATCTAAAAAATCCAACAAGACGAGAAAAGCAAACAACAAAACATCAGAACAAAGCATTGAAACAAACAAATAAGAAAAAATTAAGAAGTAATGTTTGATTAACAGCTTAACATAGGACTATATTGGAGAAACTCACAAACTTTGGCCAAGCCTTTGCTATGGAGGAGCTCGTTGGAGCAGAAAAGCGTAAGCACCAAGCCCTGAGTAAAGAATTTGTGTGGAAAAATTTTGTAGCAAGGTTATTTTGGGTGGAAAAATTTGTGTGCCCTGAGTAAAGAAACCCTGATCTTTTGTAGCAAGGTTGACTTTTTAGGCAAAATCATCATAGTCACCCATGGAATGCTCCCAGATAATATTCCCATCACTATAGCATCCCACGATTGCATAAGCCCTGCACGTTATAGTCACACCCCACGTTATAGCCTCACTATGGAAAGGGAGGGCAGAACTTTCAGTTTTATGCCGAATTTTAATTTCTTAATTGTCTTACCTGGTGTAGCTTCTATTTTATTCCTTCGTAGTTTTTAATAGTATTATTTTTCTGGGACTTAATCTGCTAAATAGGACTCAAATAACTGATAATAAAAAATAAGGCTCCAATAAAAAAAATAATATCTACCTAATAATTTCTATAAGAAACAAATAGAATAAGTAGTTACAATGAGTCTATATATGATGAATTTCTCAATTTCTAATAATAGGAAAAATGGAATTAGTCATATAGGTACTTCATCATTATAGAGAAATTAAATTAAATATCAATTAAAGCAAAAAAGTTCAATCACAAATAAAACCTTTGCATAGCAGTCTTTAACCTTCCCCAATTTTGTTTGCTTCTACCTAAAAGAAAAGAAAAAAACCATAAAACAAGAGTCATCTTAAAGAGAAAATGAATGAAAAATTTGAACTCTACAATCACATTAGAGATAAGGTATTAAAGCAGCTCAAAAGTGAGTTTATTTACATTGAGTACTGGATGGCATCAATAGCAACGCTTGCAGGTAAAAAAATCATATTTAATTCCATCTTATAAAGTGATTGGACCATTTAATTTTGGCCTAGAGCCTATCCTATTATATTGGAAGGAATAACAAAAGAAACTGTTCTTTACTCATTTTGGCATAGGTCTGCCCCTGCTCATTTTATTCCTTGTAAAATTATGTTTATAATTTTCAATACATTATTCTCTTTTGCATTTCTATACTGTTTTCTTTAATTCTTTCAAAATTTTCTCTTTTGAACAACATTTATTTTTTAACAATGATCGATAAAACAAATTAAAAAAAATAATTAAAATTCAATGAAAAATACTCACAAAGATAGGCAACTCTTGGATTCTCTTCCTCAATTTGAAGGGCTGCCATGACAATAGGCACAAGGCTAGCAAGTGAAGAAGGAACATCTCCACTGTCCAAATCACCTTCCCCATTTCCCAAGTCCCCATTGAAGAATTTAAAGCAGTTTTAGAATGTGCCAAAATATGCACATACATACAAATTATAACTTATAAATCATCAATATGAGAAAGAGATCAAGATTGTGTACCTTCATGCATTAATCGTCTATTGGAGTTATCACTAAATAATGATCGTATTATATCAGCAACCTCTTGCTGGACATCAATCAAATAGCCCAACTCATCAAAAGAAGGCCAATGTAATAGTATTCATCAATTAATTTAGAGTCATAATAATATAATTATTTACCATAAATAACAGTAATTTATAATTAAAGAATAGTTCCTAATAATTGATTAATGTTAATCCACCTAATTGATTAAAAATAGATATAGTTAATCTAACAAATTCATAGTAGGAGCCCTCACCATCTTATTTGGTTGCAGCATACCAATCCCAAAAGTATCATTTGTGCCACGGGTGCTGGCCATGGTCCTGCAACCACTGCCACAACTAAGGTATTAAAGCACAGTTTCTTCAGAGTTTCTTCACTAAGGTATTAAAGCACAGTTTCTTCATAACTACTTAATCATTGTAAGCCATGAAACAGGGTTCTCAGGCACATAGCCTACATCTTGTCCATCAAAAACTTCCCCAGACATCCTAGCAGCTATGGAATTAAACTCAGGAAACAACATATCAGTATCCTTTTCAACATAAACCAAAAATCAAACCACACACAAAAGAAACTAAAAAAGGGAAATAAAGAATTCAAAAATCATCCCATCTACACTTGCTCATCAAGGAGAGGCCTAGTTAACAACATCAATCACCATTTGATATCTATACAAACTAAAATTAAATTCCATAACTTTCAATGCCTTAAAAATTTTGAACCATGCATCCGCTGAATAAAATAACCAAATCCAGCGTTCATCCATAACAAAACAAAGTTCAGAGAAACAACTTCACCGAACAAAACGCAAAGCACAAGTTCAGATGCGAAAGGGAAGTGAAGAAAGAGAATGCAAGTACGCAACACTAACAAACAGCGAAAACACCAGGACTCGCGTTTGAATTTCCTTTTCGAAAGAAAAAAAATTAAATTGAAGAGTGGAAACAAAGAATAATGCAAAAACCCTAACGCGAGTAGAATAAAGAGTTGAGAAAAGTGGTTTCAGAACTTACTATGATTCTCGAAGCTTTGGAAGACGGAGAGAAGAGAAAAATGGTGGCGTTTGGATATGTAGAGAACAGTGCTTTGCAGAATTTAGGTTTTTGTAAAGGATGAGAGATGGAGCCACCAATTTAGGTTTTTGTAAAGGAAGAGAAAAACATTGTTCGCCGCTTGCATTGCGTTTATTAAATTAAGGATATAATAATTATAGAGCCAACAATTTAGGGTTTTTATATTATTAATTTTTTAATCAATTGAATTAAATGTTATCTTTTTTTATATTTTTTAATAATTTAGGGTTGAGTCTAACAAAAGAAAAGTTTTATTACAAATTTTTGCCTTAAATGGATTATGTTAAAGAACATACATAAATTATTTGAAGTGTGGTTCTATTACTCTTTCTTTAATAATTATTTTAATATGAGAAAAATAGTGAAAATATTGTATGTTATTGAGTTTCTGATTAACTTTCTTAAAATAATTATTTTAATATGTATTTGTTTTATTGTATTTTACTTACACTATTATTTGTAGGTAGAAACTTTGTAAATTTTATCTACACCAATGAGTTGTAGGTACAATTTTTATAGGATTTTCCCAACACCAAGTAATCGTAGGTCGCAGAGTGTTGGTCGTAGAGTGCTTACTCTAACTCTCTTTGGGTTCAAGTTTTCAATCTCGTTTTCAAATTTTTGGAAGGGAAGCGAAAGAAAATAAAAAGAAAAAGAATAATAGAAAAAAAATATTTAACAAATTGGAAGTTGAAACTAGACGTGGAGGAGATGAAAAAGTTTATTGGTGCTTTCTCTAGTAAATTCTTTAATTTTTTGAAATACACTTTTGATTTTTTAGGTGACCATCACAAACTACTTTTAGTATTTGGTACGCCCACGATAAGGGGTATGCATAATTTGGAATGAAATGAATAATTATTTTTCATTTTGTACTTTTTATTTTTTACTATTACATCTTTTTTATTTTTTTATACTTTAACATATTACTATTCTAAATTAAAATGGTTGTTTTAGAGTATATGTTTGTAAAATTATTTATATTAAATTTCAATGAACTGCATTAAAATTTAAAGTTTTATTAAGTAAATCTAAAAAAAATATATTTAATTGAGCATTAAAATAAATTTTGACAAAAAAAAAATCATCACTATTTAAATATAATTTTTTTTCTTTTTTTCTTCTTTCCTAAATAATTTTTTTATTAAATTTATTAACAAAAAATTAACATAATTAACAAATGAGGTTAAAAATAATAATTAAAATGACAAATGTAATAAAAACAAATTACATGTGGATTATAATTAACTCTAAATTTAAAGACTTAAAACATAATTTTCGTGTCTCATGAAAATATTTTTATTTTTGTTTTGAAAATTTTGTTTGAAAATAATGAAAGTATCATTATTTAATTATTTAAATTAAACCACTGTAAAATATAATATTTAATAAATCAAATTAATATATACAAATATTTTAATTTACTTTAAATTTAATAATAATACGATAATATAAATATAGTAGGATTTCATAGAATTTTTAAACAATATTCTCCATTTACCTTTTTAAGAAGAAAGAAACTAATTTTTTTTATTTTTATAATAATTAAATAAAATATATTAATAATAAATTTTAATTTTTTTACAATATAATTGTTTTTACCAACATTCTATAAAAATTCTATAAAAGTTAAACTCTATTATTAAAAACAATTTTTTTTATTTTCAAATGAACTAATATCAAATAATTTATATAAATGTGTGTTATATTTAAATGATAATCATGAAATAATAAAATTAAAATTATGGAATTCATTTTAAAAATTTAGTTTAATTTTTAAATTCTTACCTTTTGAATTTATTATTGTTTATTAATTATTATATTTTTTTAATTAAAATATAATTAATAACTCAATATATGATTTTAAAAAAAATATATAAATAATTAAAAAAAGAGTTTATATTAACATCGGTTATTTGAAAACCGATGTTGTTAAGCACTTACAACATCAGTTTTCAAATAACCAATGTCATAACTGAATTTAGTGTGATTTTAACATCGGTTATTTTAAAATCGATGTTGTAAGTGCTTAACGACATCGGTTTTCAAATGACCGATGTTAAAACTAAATTATTTTAACATCTATCATTTGAAAACCGATGTCATTAAGCATTTACAACATTGATTTTTCAAATAACCGATGTTAAAACTCATTTTTTTTAGTGGTGATTTCTAAAAAGTTCAAATTATTATATGTGCAAAAGCTCAAATAGTTTAATATTTAAATAGTTCATGATTAAACATTTAACAATGCACGAGTTTGTAATTTATAGTATTATATCGTGATATGATGCCAATAAAAATGGAATTGATCATGACAGCTAATTAGTCACATAGTTCTAATTCCATGTCATGAATCAATTACTCAAAAAGCTGAAGTTGTTGCATATATAAAAACACATAAACTACTTTATATTTAACATGAGAGACGAAGATATTTTACCTTTTGATGGTAATTTTAGTTTGATATCTATAATCTCCAATAAAACTTGGAACCCATGCATACAAGTTGTAATCCCCAGGTACAATATTTTGAATCATGAAGTGTCCATCTTTGTCAGCTTCAATCCAGAACTGATAACCCTATGAATGACACATATAACTCAAATTTCAGACCTTTTTTAGCTGAATGTGTCACTAGCCCTTGAATCTTGAAATTTCAAGAAATTAAATCCAATTGGCTCCTAAACCAAATGCACCTTGCTTTCTCTCTGCCATGATCCTACATCTCCAAGCAAAGCTAGACCAACATAAGCATTGTTAGCAGGTTTAATACAATACTTTTGTAGAAAATCTTTATATAAATAGTACTTATGTTAAGAGCTCTAGAACAGAAGTTTCAACATTAACAACATTTAAGTACTATCTTAATAAACATTCAGTACCCTTGTTGTTGCACCAGCTCTAGTTTCCAATTGAAGAACTTTTACTCCATTGACTTCCTAAAATTCACAAATTTTGTCCAGCAATATTCCAACTGAATGTCAAAGTATAACAACTAATCCACAATATAATACCCATCTCCAAGAAAAACAAAAAGGAAAAGATGGGTTATTGCCTACCAAATTATCAATACAAAATGTCCTATTTGCACCTTTGGATTGTGAATAATTTCCATCTTCAGAGCATCAGCTTCAACAAGCCTTTTAACTGCTTTTAAGTTTACCCACCTGTGGATTATACATTGTCAATACTCAATAGCCCAAATGAGTATACAATTTAAAATAGTCAGGGAACCAACTCACATAACTTACAAATTATTTGTGTTGAAAATTTTGAATTTCTCTTTAGAATTAAATTCACTAACCTGGATAAAGATAGACATTGAATTATAATTTGTAAATTCCAACAAAACTACTATGATCATCAACACCAATAGATAGAAGTATGCTTCCGACTTCACCATAAATTATCAACAAATATGAGCATAATATGATAAAAAAAAGTCTTGCTTACTGCTACGAAGTGAGCATCAATTTGGAGGAGGTGAATTCGTATGTAAAAGAAAGGAGAGGATAACTTCTTGTTTACAATACTACACTATTGTATAAACCTTACTCCAGCTATTACTTCTTATGGTAGTTGTAATAATAGATAAAACAATAGAAAATAGCAAAAGCACGTTCTGACATCATGCTACTTACTTCTCTCTGTAATTCCTGATGTAGCAATCAACATCTAGCAAACTTATAAATGTTATACCATCAATCTCAATGGTGGATAAATTTTTATAGAAGGATTAACTGTTCATGATTATAGTTTATTTCATCAACAGAATCAATGGCCATGAGAGAAAAAAATGTCATGCACTTTCATTGAATAAAAAAAAAAGTTAAATTACTCATTTGGTCCTTATAGTTTCATGATTCTTACCTTTTTAGTTCCTATAGTTTGAAAGTGGTTTTTTTAGTCCCTATATTTTACATTTTAATTCTCTTTTAGTCTCTGTAATTTAAAAGTGTTCTTTTTTAGTCCTTATAATTTGTATTTTAATTCTCTTCTAGTCCCTATTGTTTGAAAGTGATATTTTTAGTCCCTATAATTTCTATTTTAATAATCTTTTAGTCATTACTACAAAAAAATATAAAAATAATTAGCTACAAATTAGTTATAAATTGTCAATTGTTTTTTATTATAAATTATCTTACGATAAATTAATCACAAATTACTTGGTAATATTTTTGTAGTTAATTTAATTGATAATATTACTCATATTTTGATGGTAAGGACTACATAGGAATTAAAATGTAAAGTATGAGGACTAAAAAGACCACTTTCAAACTATAGGGACTAAAAGAGAATTAAAATAAAAATTATAAGGACTAAAAAAACCACTTTCAAAACTATAGGAATTAAAAAAGAATTAAAATGTAAACTATATGAACTAAAAAAATCACTTTCAAACTATAGGGACCAAAAAGATAAGAATTATGAAACTATAGGGACCAAATGAGTAATTTAAAAAAAAAACCTCCTTATCTCTTTCAATTTATTAGAATTTACTCAACAATGAAGCAATCACCATTCTAGAGTATGAGCTGATTATACATATGGGTTTATTAATTACTTAATGCTTCAAAATTCCTTATGTGGTTGTGGTATATATCATTTTCAACCTTTAAAGATTTTGTACAAAAGAAATCTCGTGTAATTTTTGTTGATAATGGAAAAAATAAAAAAGAATTTAGAATTTAGAAACAAATGTTTGTTTCCTCAAGTAATTCAAATATCTGCACGTTAAAAAAAAAATAAATCATCAAATACTCAAAGAAGCTAAATGTAGATCAAAATAGTCTTTGTCCATAAGAATATATTAACATTCAAAGTTAAATATACTTCTGATGATAAAATTAAATGGATAAAATGATAAAGCCTGAAAAATAAAAATTACATGCAAATTATTTAATAACAATGAAATCAAACTCCTTGCCCATGATCAATCAAAGTTGTAATTAGAATAATATCCAGCACAATGTGTAAAAACTCTATAGATATAATTTTGTAGAATATTGTAAAAAATATAATTTACAATTTTTTATTTATTTGTAAAAGGAAAATGATTACTTAAGATCGATAAGTGCATACAGCTAGTTAAGAAGACAAGTAAATGAAAAACAATGTAATAAGAAGAGAAATATAGAAAGCAGGATCAACAAATAGTGTTCGACATATATGATATATGTGTGTTGAGGCAGCAAAATATATGATATCAGTGCATAACTGCAGTGATCAATTTTAAATATATTCTTATGGAGAAGTAAGGAGGCTTTTGTGAGCACCTGTATGATACATTGTAATAATTGTTAGAATATTAGGACTTTTATTCTTTTAGGAAACTTCTTGTTAAGTTGAGCTAGTAATAAAATTCACTGCAGTACTATTAAGCTGAGCTAGTAATAAAATTAAATCATCAAATACGCAAAGTAGTCTTATTAAGCTGAGCTAGTAATAAAATTCACGGTGGTACTATTTGGCCTCTATTATTAGTATAAATAGGAGTGTTAGTGGTTACTACAAAAAAGGTTAGTCTATCCTGTTCCTAATTGAATTACTGGAAGCCCATTGCATGTGTGTGTGGAGAAGTCTCTTGCACAATGAGTTTAATGAAGAGAATATTACCCAAAAGAGAATATTACCAAAAATGTACCAGATATGGCTGCAAGAGTCATATCATCCGAATGTCCGCCATCTTTAAGTCCGGAGACTACACCATAACGATCTTGCCTAAAGTCATCAGTATGCATCTGAAGAAAAACTAAATTGTTTGAACATAAGTTTTCTTCAAAGCATCAACCGAGGAAAAAAAAAAAGGTAAAAGCTACTTGTCATCATGCACCCTCCCCACAGAAAGAATGTTTTTCCACCAGTAGCAAAGCCCATTGAACAAGGTTGTGAAATTAAAAAAAAAAAGATTAGGAGTAAAAGAGTTAAGTTATTATAACTAAATCTTGTCATACATTATGATTTACGAAAAACCTAAATGAAAAGTTATCTAATAACTTTTGAAATTTAAGTAAAATTCAATTAGCTAAGTTTCATTTGTAGGTTTTATATATTTTAAAACAAATGGAAAATAACAGAAAAGTGTACCATATGGTATTCATAGATCACTATTAGAAAATACACGTTCAACATCGGTTATTTAGAACATTCTACATCGATTCTAAAACCGATGTTGAAAGTGATGATGTTGAATGTATGAATGTTAACATCGGTTTTGGAGAACCGATGTTAACATACATATGACAACATCGGTTCTCTAAATACCCGATGTTAAACACAATGAACAACAGCAAAAAAAGTGTACGCATGATGAACGTTGACATCGGTTTTCCAGTAAAACCGATGTTAATATGTTAGTTTAACATCGATTTTCTAAAAAAATTGATGTTAATATATGCCCTTAACATCGGTTTTGCTAGAAAACCGATGTCAACGTTGATGATGCATACATTTATTTGGTGTAGTTCTTTGTGTATAACATCGGTTATGTGTACATAACCGATGTTAATATTCAAATATTCACATTGGTTATTTATAATTAACCGATGTTAATGTACAATAGTTGACATCGGTTATCTACAGATAACCGATGTTAAAATACAAACACTGACATCGGTTATACTCAAATAACTGATGTTAATATACAAACGTTAACATCGATTTTCTATTATAACCGATGTTGGTTATGATATTAACATCGGTTTTTGTTAATAACCGATGTTGTTTTCAAGTATTTTTTTTATATATACTTTTTGTTTTTACAGTAAACCCAAAATTGTACCGGTCAAATGCAATTTCAGGAGGCCCAATTCACAGCAAATAAACATTTTATTCTGCTTTCAAGCTGTTTTAATGATAATAAACATCAAATAATTGATTTATTATAAAGAACAATCATCAAATGAATTCAATGTTAATGTACATAGAAAATGTAAAAAATGTTAAAAAAAATGTCCCTAAATCACTCAAAAATGTTAAAAAATGTCCCTAAATCACTCAAAAATGTTAAGAAATAACATCAAATGAATTCGATGCAGTAACTTCCCAAGCTTCCAGATGGCAGATCAAGAGGGTATCTAGTTTGAATAAATATCTGCTAAGCATCAAAACAGTTAAGACCATAATAAAATAATTCAGGGAAGAGAAACCATAATAATTCTAACTAATCACTTAAAAAAAGAACAACAATAAACAAATTTTAAGTTAGACCTCAGGGTTGTTTTCCATCTCACGAGTGAGCGCTCCGATTGATCCAGGATGTAGCCTAACATCATCATCCAAAACAATACATATTTGCTATCTTTATGCATTGTCTCCACTCCAACTTGCCAATTTGTTAATACAAGTGTAATTGGTAAAATTCATCTAGCAAGGAAAATCTAGGAAATCAACAAGAATGGAAATGGACCAAAATTTCAATGTCAGATGTCCATAATAAGTTAGCATGAGTTTATCACTTATTTTCCTAGAAGGTGTTATGCATAGAGAATATGCTTTCTAACAACTAATATCATCACTATTTTCAACATAGATTTAGATTGACTTCAAAAAATATCAAGGAAGATATGGTTAAGCTCTGGATATAGCATGGCCCAAGGCTACAAGTTGTTGACAAACCAGCTACAACAACCTTAGCTTCCACATGATCTTGCATACATCAGACAGGCATCAAATTTAGTGTGAATGAGGCACAGATGATACTATTGGATAAAGCCCAAAAGAGAAAACAACTAGCTCTAATAGGGCAAAGCAACTAATTGAAAGGACTAAGGAGTTTACGTTGGCAAAACTTAATAGCAAATAATTATAGACATGAATGTGGAAAAGAAAAGAAAAACATGAGAGAGAATAACTTGTGAACTTATTTATACCTCAAATTCTGCTATTAATCGTGATATAGCATGGAAAGCAGGATCCTCTGTACTTTCTACCACAAAATCATAAAAACTAACCTTGCAGTACCGGGAAGTACAAGATCAACTTCATTAACCTTGCAACACCGGCTTCCTTCAGCAACTCTCTGATTTGGGAGTCCTCGAGGATTCCGAGGATCAATTGATCAATGGCCAAATGCGTGTTGCCGCATGATTTCTGTGCAGCCTGTGCTCTTTTTATGGCCTTCATGAGATTCATGGTCGTAGGAACCTCGTCCGAGGGAGGGGACTAGCACGGTAGCTTCTTCAATGCCTGGTTTAACACTCGCTCCACGGTGCGTGCAAATTCCTCGTTTCCGCCCGCATTGTTTATTGCTTGCACGAAAATGCCGTTGGGATAAAAAATCAGCGCGTGGACTAAGTGGATGGGAGTGAATTACGCATGGCCTGAACTCATTGCGAGATCATGCGTCGATGCAAGAGCCTCATTGGTCTTGTGAGTAAACTTCTCAAGATTTTGGAGGGAGTGCGTGACGTGGATGGAGAAGTGGAAACTGATGCCGTTGGCGACATAGACGGTGGGGCCTAGGGAGCCGAGGACGCACCAGCGGCGTGGGGTGGAGAGGGAGGGGTCGAAGGACCAGGTTTTGGTGAAGGGGTGGAAGATCAGGGGCCGGGGGAGGGTCGGGGAGAGGTTGTGGGTGGTGGCGGCAGTGAGCTAGTGGCTGAGTCGAAGAGTCAGAGAGGAAGTGCGAGAGAGTGGATGGAGAAATGAAAGGAATTTCAAAGGAAGCTAGGGATTTCAAAGGACACACAGTGGCAATTTTGTGATTATGGGAAAAAACTACGACATTTTTACACATAAAACGGTAGTTGTTTTTGTTCCATCTAATTACATTATCGTACATTCTAAGACGATTTTGTAAGATCATCTTAGAATGTACGCCATAAAAAAAGTTCATTTTCCTTAATTACAAAACTGTCACCGTGTGATATTCTAAGATGGTTTTCTATAACCGTCTTAGAATGTGCGTCGTAAAAGAACAATTTTTTAGTAGTGATATCTTCTTTATAGCAACTACTACACTCTTGATCATATCTCGAATCAAGTGATACTTGACATCTACATGCTTTGTTCTTTCGTGATACACTTGGTTCTTGCTTAAACTCACTGCACTTTGACTGTCACAGTGAATTACAGTGGTTTTCAACTCTTTCACTTGAAGTAGTTCTGAAATCAAGCCTCTTAACCACAATGTTTCCTTTACAGCCTCACTAGCTGCTATGTATTTAGCTTCAGTAGTGGATAAGGCCACTACTGACTGCAAATTCCAACTGACTAAGTTTCCAAACACCTTGAAAGCATAACCAGTAGTGGACTTTCTTGTATCAATGCTTCCAACAAAATCAGAATCCACATATCCTTCAATACTAGGAACTTCACCTCGATTAGCATACTTCAGTCCAACATCAATGGTCTCGGATATGTACCTCAAAACCCATTTAGCAACCTCCTAATGCTTTTTGCCTGGATTTGCCATAAATCTTCATACCACACTCGTAGAGTATTATAGATCTGGCCTGCAACACACCATGGATTACATGATACTTCCAACAACACTAGCATATGGCACTTATTGCATATAAGTTATATCTTCATCAAACTTTGGCTCTTGTTCCTTAGAAAACTTAAAATGTTGTGTTAGGGAAGTGGTAATTGACTTTGCTCCTTTTAAATTGAATATTTCCAAGACCCATTTGAGGTAATCTACCTAAGATAGGTATAACATTTTTTCCTTCCCATTCTTGATTATTTCTATACCAAGGATCTTCTTAGCATGTTTAATATCTTTCATATCAAATTTTAGATTCAACAATCTCTTGACTTTAGCAATTTCAGGCATGCTTTGGCTGGCTAATAGCATATCGTCAACATAGAGCAACAAGTAAATTGGTTTCTCATTCTTGTGACATTTCCAGTACACATAGCAGACATATGCACTCCTAGAGAATCCAATCTTAATCATATAATCATCAAAGCGCCTATACCACATCCTAGGAGACTATTTAAGACCATATAAGGACTGATTGAGCAAACATACCTATTGTTCATCACCCTTTTTGAAAAAACTAGTAGATTGCTTCATATAAATGGTTTCATCCAACTTCCCATGCAAAAAGGTTGTTTTGACATGCATATGCTCCAACTCCATATCAAAATGCGCTACCATAGCAAGAAGAACTCTTATTGAACTATGCTTTACCACAAGTGAGAAGATTTCTACAAAATCTACTCCTTCCTTATGAGTAAACCCATGAACTACTAGCCTTGCTTTGAACCTTGCACTTTGAACTCTTTCAATACATTTTTTCCTCTTGAATAACCATCTACATCCAACAATTGATTGCCCTATAGGACAATCCACAAGTGTCCAGGTTTGATTCTTTTCTAAAGAAGCCATTTCTTCTTCCATAGCTTTAATCCATTTTGAACTGTCCTTGCTGCTTATGGCCTTATTATAGGACTAAGGTTCCTCCTGATCTTCAATCTCCTTTCCAACTATTAAAGAATAGGAGATCATATCTACCTGACCATATCTTTCAAGAGGTTTGATTGTCCTCATTTCCCTGTCTCTAGCCAAACAATAATCTTGAGTTGATTCTTCATTCGCTTGTTCAGATATAGGAACAAAATAATATCTTGCCACTATTGATTCCTCATGAGTCTGAGTAGTTGGACTCTCTTCAGACTTCACTTGAACTTGTGAACTCTGACTTCCAGTAGACTTGAATGACATAATTAAATTTGTCATTTGTAGTTCATTAAACACTACATCTTCGCTGATGATGCACTTCTCGTGTACAAGTTCCAAACACCATAACTTGTATCCCTTCACTCCTAGTAGATAGCCTAAGAAGATACATTTCAAGGCCCTTGGTTCCAACTTATCCTGCTTTAGATGAGCATAAGCAATATAACCAAATGTCTTCAATTCACTATAATCAGCTTTCATGCCACTCCAAGCTTCATGTGGGGTTTTAAAGCCTATGGCAGTTGATGGGCTTCTATTTGTGCAGTAGATAGTAGTGCTTACAACCTCTGCCCAGAAGGACTTTGGCAGATTGACATGACTCAACATGCATCTAACTCTTTCAAGTATGGTTTTGTTGAACATTTCCACCAAGCCATTTTGTTGTGGTGTCCTTCTCACAGTGCCTAGCAATACCATTTTGTTTGCATAAGGTTTTGAATCTTTCATCACAGAATTCAAGTCCATTATCGGTCCTTAATTTCTTCACCTTTCTTCCTATTTGAGTTTCAACAAAAAATTTCCATTCTTCAAACACTTGACAGCTTCATTCTTGTGTTTTAGAAAGCAAACCCAAACCTTTATAGAGAATTCATCTACTAAGGATAGAAAATGCATTGCCCTTCCATGTGACTTAGTTCTTGATGGTCCCCATATATCTGCATGCACATAATCAAGAATTGCATTGTTGGAATGAGTGTTGGTGGGAAATTTCCAACTCTTTGCCTTGCCTAGCACACAATGCTCGCAAAAACTTCAGTGGCTCAATCTTGCCTTGCCCAAAAACACCTTATTTTGCTAACTCTTCCAACCCTTTCTAACTAATATGTGCCAATCTGTGGTGCCATAACTTTGTGTTATCATTAGTTACAACATTTGCATAATCAACAACAATTGTTTGTTCAACAAGGGAATACAATCCATTCTTCCTTACTCATTTCATGATCAAATTCTTCCCCTAATAGATTTCAAGGCTACCACGATCACACTTGTAGTCTTAACCCTCCTTGTCCAATATGCCTAAGGAGATCAGATTTCTCTTCAATTTCAGAACATGTCTCACATCTTCCAACACCCTTTCTATTCCATTGTGCATTCTGATTCTTAATGAACCAATCCCCAATAACCTTACAAGACTTATTTCCTAGCAGTACAATATCACCATCTATTTGCTTGTACTTTTCAAACAAACCTTTATTAGGGCACATGTGGAATGAGCACCCTGAATGCAAGATCCATTCCTTTTAAGAATCATCTTCCGATACAACAAAAACCTTTGTATTGTCATATCCTTCTTGAGCCACAACCACATCTGCATTGTACTTGTTCCACTCATTGAACCTTGACTTGCTTGGGTAGTCTTTCTTGAAGTGCCTCTCTTTGTCACAGAGGAAACATTTCTTCTTATTTTTAAACTTTGATTTCTTATTCTTGAAATCCTTCTTTTGATTCTTGTTACTTGCAATGAGCCTTTCAACAATCTCTTCCTTCTTGGAGTCATTCTCCCTTTGATTTTCTTTTGAGTTCAGCACAGCCTTGACCTCATCCATTGATAGAGTAGCCTTCCCATACAACATTGTATCGACAAAATGCTCAAACCGCTTGGGAAGAGAACTCAATAGAATGATGGATTGATCTTCATTATCTATCTTTACGTCAATGCTCTTAAGGTCCAAGAAGATCCTATTGAACTCATCCTAATTTTTCTTAAAGGGCTTGTCGTCCTCCATCAGCAAAGCATACAAGCGTTCCTTGAGATATAATCTATATGTTAGGGACTTCTTCAAGTACAGATCCTC
The DNA here is from genome assembly GCF_004193775.1 of Glycine soja. Lineage (NCBI taxonomy): Eukaryota > Viridiplantae > Streptophyta > Magnoliopsida > Fabales > Fabaceae > Glycine > Glycine soja. The sequence continues at coordinate 35,429,987 of NC_041020.1, read as the reverse complement.
CGACTTATCCCAAACTGCCTTGGCATACTTTTCTTTAGCCACTTCCCAAAGCACTTCAGCTCTAAGACTAAGCAAGATTGCACTGTGAGCTTTCTTTGTCACATCTACGTGTCTCATCTCTCCTATCTTTGCGATTACTTCCTCTGAAAGTGCTGCATCCAAGCCTTGATGAACGAGCAATGCATTCATCTTCACCCGCCATAGACTGAAATCATCTATTCCACCAACAAATTTTTTTATCTCCATTCTTGTGAGAGCCATGGTTTGCTTCCTTCTTTCCTTTAGGATATCAACTCAACTACTGATACCGCTTTTTATGAATCAAGAAGATGAATTGGTTGTGGAAACGAAAAATTAGGAACAAAAAGGGAGCTTTGTTTTATTAACAGAAAAACAAAACTTATATACATGTGATATTATGCCATTTGTTATTAACAAAATAACAGAAAAATAACTACCTAAGGCTGCCAGCTAACCCCCCAACTAACTAGCTAATATTAAACCACATAAAACAAGGTTTCATGCATGCTCTAATTGATCATTGCACACAACACAACACACACAGTTGGACATTGCACTCCCTTTTGTTGAAGTCTCATTCTAGTTGGACTACACTCCCTACTAGCTTTCCACATGAAAAGCCTTACTCGGGGAGGAACTTTTTACCTCCAAATTAATCAAAGACCATTGTCTATCCACTCTCAAGTGAGACAAGTCAGTCATATTATTCATGGTTAACTTATATGCAAATCGAACAAAATAAATGCCATTTTTCTCAGGCCACCACACACGTAAATCATCATTTACACAATTAAAAAGAGGGATTTTCATAATGTTCCCTACCGCTGCATCATCAAATAATTTGTGCAACCAATATTCATTCCACCAACTTACCTCATGAATTAACATGTCCTTAACTATCATCTGATGCACCATCTCAACAGAACCATCCATAATCCATCATTAAAGGTTGTAGCAAGTTATTGATTATGAGTATATTTTGGGGTTAAATTATATAGGAATTTATAATTTTTCTCTCCTAATTCTTCCTTTTTGAGCATATAATTGTTAAATTAACATCATTTAAGTTTTTGTGCAGAGAATATTAAAAGTGATGAATTAATGATGTTTAGTGAGTAAAATAAAGTCCAAAAAAGCAAGGATAATTAAGGAAAGTAGGACTAATTAAGGAAAATAAACTAATTAAGGAAAGCAGAACTAATTAAGAAAAACAGGCTAATTTAGGAAAGCAGACTAATTTAGGAAAGTAAAGGTGGGCTTAGCGTGAGAAGCCCGCTTAACTAAGTTAATCTGCACCTATAAAAGAACAAGAGAGAAGAAGGAAAAAATATACAAAAATTCCAAGAGAATACAATCCTTTATATAAGGCAAAGGCTAAAAGAAGAAGTAATCATTAAGAATCATTCCTTCCTTCCATCCCCTTTTCTTATCTTATTCCTCTTTACTAAATATTTCTCTCTTGCACTTGTAAAACTTCATATGACTATGAGAGGTTAAACCCCATTTGTTGGGAACTTGGTAACCAACTACTCTTTGATGTAATTTATCTTTCTATCTGTTTATGAATATTACATTTGCATTATCTTTTTTTGGGTTTAATATTATTGTTTGTGACTTGATCTCCCATTTGCATGGCAAGTTTTAGGGGTAACATTGGGAAACGTTATTTTCTAATAGAACTGGGAGAAATAAATTTATCGCTAGGGATAGGTTGATATTTGTTTAGCCTGTTGTACATCTCTATTCTTAATGCAATTTACTGTTTTAGCTTTGCAAAGGGACTTGAGAGAGAAAATAGATAAATTAGGTTTTTTCATGTGGAGGACCAAAGATAGAATATACTAGTAGATGTAAGTGTAAATTAGAATAATTATAAATAGAGAAAAATCATTAACATTACATCAAAGGGTAGCTCTGGTAGGCTAAGTTCTTAACATTCTCATATTCTGAATTTAACATCTATAATAATTGGTTTTCTTCCATTTTTTGTCTTTAATTAATTAATTTAAATTCTCATTTAATTTCTCTTCTTGTTTGATTTAATTTTCTGCCAATTTAAATTAATGTTTTCCTCATAACCTTTTCAAATCAATTTTGTTTAACTTCTTTTACTAATCAAGTGTTCATTTACCTAAGTACAAGCAAAGTCCCTAAGGATACGATACTTGGACTTTCGTTTTAACTTTACTACTTGGGACGAATTGATGCACTTATCAATCCATCAACAGTTATTGAATCTTTGTCAAACATACTTATAGTTATACGCTAGTTAAAATTACTTGTCCAAAACACTCGTATATGTGTGTCGAACAAGTAATTTTGTCATTAAGAAAAAAAGTATAAATGAAAAAATATTTCACAAAAAATTAGTTAAATTGTAGATTGAATAATAGTAAAATATATTGAAAATCTTGTCACTTTAATGAAATCCCAAAATGGGATGTGATACGTTTGACTACCAAAAAGGAAAATCAAATGTCTACCAAACAAAGATATGATTTTAACAAGGTAGTATTGACACCTAAAAAAAACAAAGAAAGTAGTATTGAATTATATATATTCTTTTTGTTTCTAAGAGATGATAAGCTTACATAGAATATCTACAACAATCCTTATAATTTTTCATCATGCATTGTTCATTGAGAATCTCAAACATTGTACAATTGATTAAGTGCAATAAACATGCTTTGGCAGCCCATAAGTATGACCTAGAAGTGACATATCATAGATAAAGGCTTTTCAACTACTTTAATTGTAGTTGATCGAGCTCCAACTTTTGTTGTCAATTCTATTGTCTAGTCGGGAGTAATTCCCAACTTAGTCCTCAATAAAAATCTTGCTTCGTTGCGACTAATGGTATCATGGTCCAATGATTTGTCTATGATAGGAAAACATAACAAACAAAACTCATAATCAAGGGTGATGGTCATCTCTCCAACTTTAGGTAGAAGTTGGGATAGCAAAAAAATTGGTGCTTGTGGATAAAATCCACAATGGACATGAAACATGCAATATAAATGGATATCTATTACCCACGAATACAGGTATTTCAGCTACTTGTTAGTTGACGGGGCGGGGGAGGATATCGTAGTACCTGCACCCGTGGGTACCTACTACTTGTAGAATTACCAAAGTAACCTCTCTCTCTCTCTCTCTCTCTCACACACACACACACAGACATACAACATAAGTTAGAAAAAAAAAACATATCCTATATGTTCCATTCTTTCACACAATCATGCTCATGCACGAACACTCAATGCTCTCCCTCATGGCCTCAGTCTGACTCAAGCACTCTGCACTCAGTGATGCTCTCCCTCCCCCCCTCACCTTCATACTCTAACCCAGTCTTACTCTGCATCGGCAACCTCACACTGTATCGACAAGGTAGCACAATACCATGCAAAGGGACGACCTCACCACCATTACCTCACAACACCCTCATTATCAATGTCACTCTCCCTCACTACACAACACCCTCGTCATCACACCACACAAAGATTTTTTTTGCATTTTTTTAAATATTCATGGTTATCCATGGGTATCTATGAGCTTAAAAAATCCGTAAGTAGTTGCATACGTGGGTACCTACGAGTTCACAAGCAAATAATTTAGCATGCAGGGCGGGTAGCAATTAGACACTACCCGTGCCCGTTGCCATTCCTAGGTAGAAAGAGCATGTATCCTCATGTCATCTCTCAATAAAGGCATTGACTGAACCTTTATGCTAGGAATTATATCATGCATGAAAAAGGTCAACAAGCCCCAAGTCGTCTATGTATGTCTTCACTTGTAGATGGGATAGGGTAATATAACACCTTCCAACTGTGGCTAACCAACTTAATCTATAGTTGAGGATCACGAATCAACACATGCCTTGCTACATAGTCCTTATAAGACCTAAGAAAAGTATACTCCATATGACCTTCACCAAATGGTAGTCCAATGATCCGCTCAACATACGAAACCTCGGGTACTTGTTCCTTAGCCTCAGGTACCTCTTCCACTTCCTCAAGTACCTTAAGCTCATCCTATACATCTTACATAGTGTTGTTAATCAAGCAACGACTTCTACTCAACGTGTTGATGCTATTATGCATCGAGCCTTGAATGGCTCAACAAGCTCAACAACATCATCCCCTTCCTTAAATGAGGAGTCTCATAAGCATTATACAATGTAAAGTTCGTGCGAGCCACGAAGAATCTACTAAAAAAATTAAATTTGAATAACAATATAACTTAATTTAAAACATTAATAATGACTTAATTAAAAATAGAAATTACAAATATTATAGATTTACTATTAATAATATAAAACATTAATGATGACTTAATTTAAATAAACATTAATATATCAATTTATTATTAAAAATATAAAACACTAATAATGACTTAATTTGAAAAAAAAATATAGCAACAATAATAATATAAAATATTAAAAATTTTATATTGTTGCAATAACAAAAACTTATTTTCGCTATGTGTCTTTAAAAGACACAGTGGAAATATATTTGTGTTATGAGTCTTTAAAAGATACATAATGATAATATGTTTTGGTTATGTATCTCAACATATTTATGCCAAGGTGCATGCATTCATTTACAACAGAAATATGATTTCAATGTGCTCTAACACAACATAATCATGCATGTTTTTGTTAGACAAAAAATATATATATATAAATACCAACATTTGCAAATGGGAAACTAAAAGGGATCGTAGGAATCAGATGACCAACAATGTCAATAAAGAGTGAAAATGGAAAGAGAGGCAAAGAGGTAAGGAGAAGGGGGTGCGACGAAATGGTGAGGAGGTAAGAAGAAGAGGGAGGGTGTATGGAAAATTGAGAGATGTCTTTTTACCTTCTTTTTTCTAAAGTAAAGGGGTGAGAATAACAAAAATGAGGCAAGAATAACAAGCCCTTTTAAAATTAGAAAGGCGCGTAGCTTGCGATAAGTAGGGGGAGGAAGAATGAATCTTTCTTGGATTGTAGAGAAAAAAGGAAGAGACAATTGTTAAACATACCTCTTTTCTTTTTTAAAAGGAATTAAAAATACTTCGCTTAATTTCATAATATACCTTCCTTTTATTTTTTATTTTTTTTCAAATATACCCCTTTTTAAAAATTTGTTTCCATAATGAATGTGTTTAACACCCTTGAAAACTAAATGTTGGAACAAAAATGGGAGTTGCTCTCTCACCTTCTCCAAAGGGAGACTCCTTGTTGCACTTTCAAAATCTTCACCCCCATGAATTTCTTATAATGGGATTTTCTCTATTTCTTTAACATTTTCTCTAAGATTTTTTCCTCTCACTCATGTCGTATGTAAATATCAAACACACTCACTCACATTCTCCTACAGAGCACAAGCAACACACAATGTCAATTTTTTTTTTCGTAAATCCCAAAAAATATCCCTTTTGTATTTTTTATGTCTTGAATAAACTTTGTATTTTCCCCCTTGTTTTGGATATCTCATTGCCTCCTAATTAAGTTTATCGATTCCATTTGCACATTGGTAACTCGACACTCACTAAAAAGAGCCATGGACTCATGGTTTAAGTTTAATCAAAAGGAATGATAGTGGATGATGAATGTGTTACGTACGAGTTTGCAAACATAAACTAGAGATCCATAGAAGGCACCAAAGATTTATATTTGGTATTGATATTTGGAGGGAAAAAAAAGTAAAAGGGAGATATATTATGCAATTAATGAGGGTTTATTTAACAATTATGAAGGGATGATGAATAGTTTTAGCCCAAAGTGAGCTTATGTACTATTAGGTATATGAATCTTATACCTCCCTTTTGTATTTTGGATTTCCATTCTGGAATGTAAATTTGCATTTCAGAATGGACTTTTCAGAATACAATGGGAGGTGGTAGATTTAATAGTGGGAGCATAGGAAACAAATGTCGCACTATCAACTCCCATGCATGCAAAAACAATGTTTTTTTATGTTGGGCTAAGTCATAACCTTTAGTCCTAACTTCTAATAATGGCAATTTCTTCTTGCACCTCTGAGAAAAATTAAAACACTAGAATGGACAATCTTACCCTTTGTTGTAACCCTAGCACACACCTCCTTCCCAATTTTGCTGCAATGCATCCTCTTCCTCCTAATCCAGATCTTGTATCTCTCTCATAAGAAGAGTGTCTTCTGCAACTGCAAAATGTGCACCTTCTCCAAAACTCACCCAACTAAAACCATCCACATCCCATGTGTTGTGGAACACAATCATTGCCAACATGAAAAATGTGGAGTACATCCTCAAAATAAGGTTCGGCTTTTCTACGATCCTTGGAGACTTTCTAGGAAAAAAGAATCTTAAATGAGGATGCATGACAATTACAAAAGATGGTGAGCCTGACGGTTCCCAATTTTTCTATTGCACGAATCCTTCAATCTATATTGTTGTGGGGTTCCCAATTATTTTTTTGTTGAGCAGATCCTCCAATCCATAATGTTGTGGGGTTCCAAAATTGGCATTTTCATAAGTGTAATGGTTATCCATGAAAGGTATTCTAGAATATTAGACCTATATTTCGTAATAGGTATTCTAGAATACCCATTACACTTATGGAACATGTGTTCTTGAATGTAATTGGCATTCAAAAACATCTATTCTGGAATATAGTTCTAATACTCTAAAACAACTATTCCATTATACTTTTTTAGATTTCCCATTACACATACAAAGTGCTTTGTTGTTTAGGTTATTGGAGGTGGGTGAAAAAGGAGGTGTATAGAAACTTAAAAAAAGGTCAATTTTAGGTTATTTTAAAATAAGGAAGTGCATGTAGTAAAAAAGGGAATGCAGGAAGCAAAACCCCTAATAGTTAATAAAAAAAGGTTAAATTATTTTTTTAGTCATTTAATTTATTTTATAGATTCAATTTGATCCTTTAATTTTTTGAATTCAATTTGGTCCTCTAATTTTTTAAATGGATTCAATTTGGTTCTTTAGTATAAATTATAAGAAATTACACTTTGTTGCAGTTCAAAACTGCCACTAAGTGGTTTTAAATCACCACAAAATGCACATTTTCCAAAAAAATAAATAAATTTTAAAAATTAGAGAACCAAATTAAATCCAAAAAAAATTATATGACCAAATTAAACCTAAATAATAAATTAAAGGACTAAAACACTAATTTCGCCTAAAACAAATAGCAAGGCAATTGTTAAATATACATCTTGATATTACTTATGTACCTCCTTTTACTTATTTTATATTTTTTTATCTCATAAATGCCCTTTCTTTTTTCCAATGCGCCCCCTTATCCTTATGCAACTTTGTGGTGCCACGACAGACCTAAGATGTATATCAATCATATGGAGGATTTTCTCCGACAATGGTTTCTTCATTTTGGCAATGTGTTTGGTGAGTTGGGAAGCATGGAAGACATGATCGCAAAGGATCCTCTCTCTAACAATGAACGTCTTGGTGGAGATCTTAATCGTCTCTAACGAACTCTTGATTTTCAGTTCGAGAACTTCCATTGACTTTGCTAATGTTGATATTTTTTTTTTGGCTCTTTTAAAAACAAATATTGATATTTAGCTTTAAAACACATGCATTGCCTTTGTTTTGTTGTTGTAAAAGAGTGAGGTGACTCTGGATATGCAGAGGAACATAGTTCCAAGAATGGAAAGATGGATATTTAAAAAAATAAAAGAAAGTGAAAAATGAGGTATATAATTAAAAAATGAAGAGATATGTTAAGAAATTTCCTAATCTTAATTTACATGGTAGGTTTCTAATTTTTGACAAAAAAAAAAAGGGGTGTGCAAGAGAAGAGGGGAGGAGAAGGAGAGTATTGCAACTCGAAAGGGAAGAATGAAGGAGAAGGAAGTGGCGTAAGTGAGCAAGGGGTGCATCTGATGGTGGAGGAAGGGAGAGGTGAGGGATTATGGTTTGAGAAATATTTGGGAAAATATTATAAGGGTAATTTAGGAAAAATGATGAAAATTTTGGGAAAGGAAGGAATGTGGATAAATTAGGGGAGGTTAATATATCCATAGCCCAATAGTAAAAGTTCAATCCAGCCCAATATTCATCAACTACCCAATCCACAGGCCCAAGCAAATCGAAAGGGGTCTTCTCCAACAATAATTTGCAGCAAATTGAACTTGTACTTTTTGGTGCCAGAGATGTTATGAAGAACTATAATCTAGTAGGACAGCCGCATTTGCACAAGAAAGCCTTTTGATTTGAGGTCCCCAGTTAGGATTACACCTTTGATTCTCCAGCTACATAGAATTTCCAATTCATGTAACACATGTTTTTGGTATCCAGCTATGTTCAATGACTTCTAAGTTTCAGCAACCTAGCCAACGAGAAAAAAAAAAAAAGGAAAAGGGAAAGGGGTTCTAGTTAGCAATCATCGAGCGTAATGAAAGGGAGTAATGTTGCTTGTAGTAGTAGTGAGGTCTCGTCTAGGAATCTGATGAGTCATTAATGGGTGCATAAAGTAATGCTCATAGTTTCAATCAAATTCATTTAAATACACCCAAATAAATGTGATTGGTTAATAGTACTAAACCAATATTAAAATGGGTTGCACCAACTTATCATCAATTTTTCAGCCATTCAACTCAATAATACACATCTTTTTCATTTGGGGTGTGGGAAGGAGGTTCTCCACATAAGCTACATCACCACTTTGTAATGATGGAAACACATTGTGTTCAAACAGTTGCAAAAAATGTGAAAAGCAAAGTAAGAAAAGGAAAACAGTGACAGTTTAGCAAGTGTGTGTTTGGATACGCAGTAAGGTGAAGCAAAATCATTTTTTGTTCAGTCACACTGATGCAACCCTTTGTTCCTTCTGATTTTTTCACGGTCACAGCATGATTTTGGCTGTTAAAATCGATTCTGAAGTGTATCCATACACGCACTGAATTGGGTTTCCCCGTTGGGCATAAGGGGTTTGGGGTAATCTGGTATTCTACGTTACCGATCTCAAGATGTGATCTTTGTGGGGTTGGAACGATTATACTATCTGAAAAGTTTGGAGGAAATAATGTGAATTGAGTTTATTTGCTGTTAGGTGAGCCGTGTGACACAGAATGGAAAAAGGCCAGTGAATCTATAACAGGCAAAACCAGTTAAATAAATATATACTGACACTAGGCCAGTGATGCCAGTTTTAAAGAGACCAAACCAAACCTAAACTAATTAGTTTTGTATTACAAAATGGATTTTGCATCAGAAAGGGCAGTACTAAATCATTGCGCCTAAATAATTTTGGACGTTGACATTATGTAATTAAAGAGGGTGGTTTACTGGTTACCGCATTATTATTATCCTTCTATCTTGTGTTATTGATCATATCATTGCGTCCCTATTGTCTTGCTTTCATCAAGTCTAAGAATCTTTCAAATCAAAATTAATCATCCCATTTGTTTCGTTCACATTGGTCCCAAATGCCAATACTCACCCTCAGCCTTATTCCTTTGTTTTTTCTTTTGGTCAATTAACAAAAAATGAGGCAAAAAAATAAAGTTAAGATTACAATGATGGGTCATTTTAAATGACAATTGTCAAATCAGTCCATGAAATTATGATGATCAAAATTTTAATTCTAGAAATTGAGATAAGAAAATTAGTCTCTTTAATTGAAAAGTGTTAGTCATTTCAGCTCTTTAATTATTATTAGTTAATTTGATCTTTAATGTACATTAGTTAATTTTGTTCTTAATGTCAAGATCAAATTCATTGATGGGTTGATGGTTATCAAACTTAAAATTTGGTAAGATTAGGAATCAAATTGACCATAATGTAAATTTTTAAAGAAAAAAATTGATGATGGGTAACATAATACAGTACCAATTTCAAGAACTAGATTAATGTTTTACTTGTGAATATTCTTGGTTGGTTGGTTGGTTTAGTCAGTGCAACCCCTACGGCCTCGACTGCTACAATTCTGAGCGGTTCATGACTTCTTGTAATCATCATCACCCCATCATATAATATATGTTTCCATTGCAATGACAAAGAACAAATGATATTAAAGAATAATTAATTGATGAGAATCGGAAGAAGTGTTGCTGTTAGAAACGGGAATAAACAAAAGCTTAAAGTGGCAGAACCGTAGAGTTTGCCGTTACATATTCCTTGCTTTTTGTCCTAAATTTCATTCACTTATCGGACTAACATAATCCTTTATATTATATTATACACACATATAAAAAATACTCAGTAGGAGCAACGTCAATATAGCTGTCTGGTGGGGCACAACAACCCCACAAAGAACAAGCCACAACTTTGAATCTCCATCTCACCCTTTGGTATTGTATTTTATTTTATACAAATTCACATGTATCATTTTACCAAAGACAATTACGTTCGATAAGATCACTTTTGAATATTTAAGGCAGCCGTATGTTTAGGACACTAACTTGAGATCAGTTGGTTAAGTAAGAATAACCTCGTATTGATGATCTACCACTCTAATGATGGTAGTGTTGTGTCATATTTGTGTTTGTGCATATGAAATATGAAGACAATTATGTTCGAGTTAGGTAGAAATAGAACTATACAAAATACTTAATACAATTGTATACTTAGGATGCTTATCACTCAAGATTGATTACTGGTTAAATTGAAACAACCTGTGTCGGTTTGATCTAGTTGGCATTGTGTCGTGTCCTATTTGTGTTTGTGCATGTGAAAAGTGAAAATAAAACGAAGATACATGATCTCAGTGATTTTACTCTTGCAATGTACTGTGTCTCCTGACTCTCCCTTCTTTTTTTTTTCTTTCTCTGTTTGTGCTGTTGCAGCAGTGTGAATCTGTTACAGCTTAGATGCCCTGTACACGACACAGAAAAATAAAATCCCATTCAACTTGCGGTACCAGACAACAATTATGCCACTCTACAGCCCACAATTTTTTTTTAAAAAAAAGATTATTTTTTTGCCCCTCTCTCTCTGTCTTTCTGTCACACTCTCTCTTGATTTCTCTCTCTTAACTGCATTCCCCTCTCTCTGTCTTGTGCTTCAATTTTAGTCAGCTTGAATTGAATTTCCCTTCAGCTGGAGTGGAACCATCAATCAAAAGAATATAAAGGGTCCCTTGTTTTTGTTTACATGTACATACATATATATATACTACTACTATGGGTATATTTATGGTGATGATTTTGAATTGGGGTGTTTGGTGGAGGTGGTAATAAACCTGATAGTGTGTTGTGTCTGTCGGCGCAAGGTCACTTTCTGTCGGCATTGTCTGTATCCACTATCCAACGATGATACGCTTCTGAGAGAAAGAGAGAGAGAAAAAAAAGGAGTATTTTTTTCTATCAATAAAATTAATAAAAAGTACAACGAAGATAGAGAGGTTTTAGTTTTACTTCTGGGTTTTCATTGCTTACAGAGTGCCTCTACCTTTCAAAGAGCATATTCATATCAGCCCTTGACCTTGTCTCTGGAGCCAAGCCAACTGAGACTTCAATCCTGATCTGAAGGGTCTTTTTTCTTTCTTTGGTTTTGATTTTGAACCCCACTTTCCACATTTGCATCTTGTGTGGAATCCTAGAACATCTTGGTTTGGTTGTTGTCAGATTTGTGTTGAGAGGGTGGAGAATTGGTTCATATGAGGGAAGGAGGAGGGGGTTTGTGGGTCAATCTTGATTTCCGTGAGTGGCATTGGAAGCTTCTTCAAAGTGTCATTGGTAAATGAAGCTCAGGCTTTCTGAGATCCTGCCTCATTATTTATCTTGTGATATAGGTCTGGAGATTTGACAAAAAGTAACCCACTTTATTCTATTTGTTGTTCCTTCCATTCCACTCTGCCTTTGTTTTACTTATTTATTTATATTTTTAGATTTCAGCTATGTGAAGAGCAGATGCAATGTTATTAGGCAAGATCCAATTTTATCAGTCTGCATGACATTTAGAGCACATGCATGCATTTTGCTGGGTTTCCTAAAATTGTTCCAATTTTTGCTACTGACATTAGCCTAGCACTAATTATCAATTTCACTAGCAACCCTACTGGATATACTCTTCTTTTTGTCCAGCATTATCATTATAATCATTTTTATTTAGTTTATCTACTTGCATTCTTAACTGCATGCCTTTTGCTAAGTCCTGTCCTTTGCAATTTTGTGTCAACATTCCATTATGTTTGAACTCTAAGTCACTTATTGTTCTTAAGTTTTCACATTCTTAACTGTATCTATATCTTCTTTCTTTTGAAGCACATTACATTCAAACTTCACAGATTGTGATCTTTTGCTGTTCTTTGGACTCCAGGTTTCATGTATAATAATAGTTCATATAAATTTGTACAGCATAAGTGAAGGGATTCCCACACCAGATGTCAAGTACTCTTGCAGCATTATTTGGAGGAGCTGCAGGAGCCGTGGCATTGGTAGGGATTGCTATAATACTTATATGGTTTTGTTTGTCTCGCCAAAGGAATGTTTCTAGGACTTCAGAGACAGGGTCCTCTGATCCTTCTCAAGGTAACAAACATCTCACATGCATGTATTAGATAAACATAAACATACATATTCTGTGATGAATAATTTTCCTGAAGTGATACAAATAAATTCCATTACATGCAGTGGGAAGACATGGTGCAATTGAGTTGCCTATACGAGATACTAGGCGATTTGAGATGGAAGAACTATCTCTGGCCACAAAAAATTTCAGTGACAAGAATTTGATTGGGGAAGGGAAATTTGGGGAGGTATACAAGGGTTTACTTCAAGATGGGATGCTTGTAGCTATCAAAAAACGCCGTGGACTTGCTAGTCAGGAATTTGTTGATGAGGTAATACCCAGTTTCATGCTCTAAAACTTAATTGTATGAGATGCTATGAGAATGAAGCATTGATGTGAAGTGACTTGTCATGCCCTTGCCTGCGAAACAGTGACAGATGCTGGATACTCCATATAAGTACTTGATGAATTTCTTTAGAGATGATTACTGATTAGTCTCTAAAATTGTTTTCCTTGATCTGTTTCATGCAATTTTAAAAGGATGCCCTCTTTCTCTCTATATCTTACTTCTCAAGTCCTTCTTCTGACCCTTGTCTGTTTCTGCTTCAGAATTTAGAGTAGAGTTCTATGGGAAATGCCATTTAGCTTCATCTATCATTTGATTCAGAAAGATGAATCTTTCTTTGCCCATTAATTCACTCAAATGTGTTCACTCATGTCTGAATAAAGTCTTTACAATTATATGTGAGCATAATCAGCATTTCTATCTCACTTCTTCTTGTGTGACTGGCAATTGCAAACATTATATAGTCTTAAATACTTGTATCCCTTATGGTTCATTCGCTTGCTTTGATTTAACATGACTCTTACGTTAGGTACACTATCTCTCATCTATTCACCATCGGAATCTTGTCAGTCTTTTAGGCTACTGCCAGGAGAACAATCTGCAGTTTCTTATATACGAATATGTGCCTAATGGAAGCGTCTCCAGTCACTTGTATGGTAAATTTCTGTATATCAGAAAAACTTCATTATCAATTTTATCTCTATTCAGATTATTCATAGTTATAACTGATAACAATAGTTCTGTTACTATGTGCTTCATGTTTGTTGCATGCACGCAAAACTAAGTTGCATTATACTACATTTCAAAAATTTCTTGTGTCTTGTTTTAGCTAAACGAGTCCTTTCTAAATGCTCATGGTTGTGACTTTGGTTTTCCTTTGCAGGTGCCGGTCAAAACCCGCAAGAGAAGCTAGAATTCAAGCATAGACTTTCAATAGCTCAAGGTGCAGCTAAAGGTGATCCTTTGCAAAATCAGTGAGCATTTGTGGCTTTCCTGGTATCAGTTTTCTTCTCTTTTAGATAAAATACCCAAGTATCTTAATGGATCCCACAAATTTTTTTGTAAGCCATTCTAAAACTTTCAGTTATTTGGTAGTACCTTCTCTATGCATAAAGCCACGAGGAACTTGTTCCTGATTTTCAAAAGCTCATTCATACTATTCTATGCAGGTTTGGCTCATCTTCACTCTTTGAGTCCCCGTTTAGTGCATAAGAATTTCAAAACCACTAATGTTCTTGTGGATGAAAACTTCATTGCTAAGGTGGCGGATGCTGGACTTCGCAATTTTTTGGGGAGAGTTGACATTGCAGGCTCCTCTTCTCAAGTGGCAACAGATGAAATATTCCTTGCATCAGAGTAATATATTGCCCTAAAGCTCATGAATGATTTGTGTTGTCCTGGTTATGCATGCGTTTATTTTTGCACACCATGCCTTGCAGGGTGAGAGAGTTCAGACGATTTTCTGAAAAGAGCGATGTATACAGCTTTGGGGTATTTTTGCTGGAATTGTTAAGTGGGAAAGAAGCAATAGAACCACCATTTCCGGACTCTAATCAAAATCTGGTTGAATGGGTATGTGATTATTTTCTAGAGTTTAGTTTCTATGTATGATCACTTTGTAACCGTTAAAGACGACCAATCTAAAATCATGTTAGGGATGACTTTTAAGATAATTAATGTAAAAGTCAATAAAATTAGCCGATGTACTTTATACTCTATTTTCTAACATCTTAGATGCAAGGTGACATTCACACAATTTGGTTTTGGGGGCACAAGTTGAAAGTGCGTCATATCTACTTTTCATGATGTGCTTTGGACTAATCTTGTATGTAAAGTCCATTTGCTGCTATGTGATTGATTTTTTGCTCGCTTTTTCTTCTCGATAATAAAGGTACTAAGCAATCAAGACCGTGGCATGATGTCTTACATCATTGATCGGAGATTGGAGAGTAGTTTTACAGCTGAAGGAATGGAAGAGTACATCTTGCTCATAATTAGATGCTTAGATCCTTCAAGTGAGAGGCGACCTGCCATGAGCTATGTGGAAATGGAACTTGATCGGATCCTAGAGAAGGAAATGAACTTGACAACAGTCATGGGAGAAGGAACTCCAACTGTGACTCTTGGAAGTCAATTATTCAAATCAACAAAATAAAAAAAAAAAAGGTATTGTTGTCTTAAATTGTTACGTATCATATATTATATATTACATTTGTGCATTATATATTTGCTTTATGATTTTTCCCTAAGTGCATACCAGAGAATAGGGCCAGCTGCTTCCTAAGTGTAAAAAGAGCAGTTGTATCCCCCCCCCCCCCCCTCTATTTTTCTTTTCTTCTTTTCAATGGGCCAGTGAAAAGCTGTATTCTTTTCTTTCTGATTTTTTCCTTCATAAGTGTATGTGATCTCTTGTAAACCATTATTTATTGTTAATATGACAGTGAAGATTGGGTTGGTGTGGTAAACTATTTATCAGTTTTACGCGTTCCTTCTGTCCAATGTTCACATTTCCCATTTCATTAATTATGCTACAGCTCAAATTCAAACTATATTTGGACACCTCAAATGCTAGTTAATACTTAGGGAGAGAATATAAATATGATAAGTGATATGATGTAATAGGAAGAAAAAAAAAAGTGAAATGAGAGGTGTTGATGGAGTGTCCAAATATCATTGTTTGACTTAAAATACATTGATTGTGGGACTACAGTGGTAGCCAATGCAATGTTAGTTTTAATTTTTAGTACCAAACTTGCTTGGCATGAGTGATATGGCACTCTTGTCCTTTAATTTTGCCTGTAACCAAGATCAATACCTTAACCTTCTACATGGTTGATAGGTGATTAAAATACAACTTTTTAAAGCATGAAAAATGCTAAGTAAATTTTTTGCAGCGTTTAAAATGTAAATAAAACAAGATGTGTGTAAAACTTGGTTGAAACCATGTTAAAATGATTTTCGTCCACACTTTTTTTTTACAACTAGGAGATATTTAAGGCATTTTATCTGGCAGCTAATTAAACCTTCATCTCAACATCTCTTTCAATATATATCAACCGTTGAGATGATATCACGTCATCACTCAATTGAAGGTAAAGACTTGAAACAAAATTTTTAATATATTAAGAATTCAGAATAATGAAAAAAAATTATTAGGGATTCAAATAAAAAAACAAGTATATATCAAGAACCTAAAAGTTATTTAAGCCTATTAATTAAAATGAACTAATTTAACTAGTTTTATACTTTTATTAGTCTTGATAAATTAAATATTTGTTTCTTATATATAGAACAAGAGTAGTATTGTTAATTATTAATACAAATAATATTTAATTTAATCATTTTAATAATATTATTAATATTATCTATGGCATTGTTGACAAGAAATCTATATATATTTTTATGATTGGAAAAATCACATTGGATATTAATAAAATTGTAAGTAAACATACTCACATTGTTTATGATGTATTATTGTATTAGAGAGATTTGTATTTTTATTTTATGTCACACTGAAAATTGGTTGCGCCTATTTTTATACTTTAGCAAATCATATTGAGTGAATAGCACGAGTTAAATATTTCACTTCAATTTTTTATGTATTAATCATGTGATTTTGCATATATTTAAACATATTCTTAGTATATGTTACTCAATTGTTCATTTTCATTAAATAAAGACAATAACATTCAAGATAAAATTATAGCATTAGTTGGGTAAAAAAAAAAATCAAGTAAAATTTGTCATATTTTTTCATAATTGTCTGTGCCTTTTTTCATACTTGAAAAATTCACATTAGGTAAATAAAATTGATTAAATATTATGCTTGATATATTAATTATATTGTAATTTTGCATATTTCAAACATATTGTTGGTAAGCATTTCTCAATATTTCAATTCTATTAAATAAAAACAATTACATTTAAGATAAAATTGTGGCGTTAATTGGATAAAAAAAAATTTAGAAAAATGTGTTACACTCTTTGACAATTATTTATATCTCTATTTTCACACTTGTGATAATCAAATTGAGTGAATAACACATGTTAAATAAACAATTCAATTTTATTATTTATGCTTATGCACTTTTAAATACTACACTTGTTGCATTAATTCTATTGTAGTTTTGCATATTTCAAATATTTTTTTTACTAAATATCGTTCAATTGTTTAGTTCCATTAAATAAAAGTAGTAAAGAGAAATGAGAGGTGTTGATGGAGTGTCCAAATATCATTGTTTGACTTAAAATACTAGGAATTGATGGTGGGAGTTGTAGGCAATGCAATGTTAGTCTTAATTTTCAGCATCAAATGTTGCTTGGCATGAGTACTTTTGTCCTTTAATTATGCATTTAACCAAGATTAATACCTTAACCTTCCACATGATTGATAGGTGATTAAAATACAACTTTTTAAAGTGTGAAAAATGCCAAGTAAATTTTTTGTGGCATTTAAAATGTGAATAAGACAAGATGTGTGTAAAACTTGGTTGAAATGATGTTAAAATGATTTTTGTCCATATTTTTATAATTGGGAGATATTTGAGACTTCTTATTTGACACCTAATAAATCTTCATCTCATCGGGTTGACCCATTTGAGAGTAAAGTAGTACTTCGAGTTGCAACTCCATTTTCAAGTCGAGAATCAAATCTCATTCATCGGGTTAGCACATGTGTATGTGTGTGTTAGCAAATATTTGAACTTCTTTTAGAATAAGTATGTTAGCAAACTATAATTATGATTTTTTAAAATATACCTAATGTATAGCTTGCTAATGTACTTCACACACATCTCAAAAGCTTGAAAGTACCAAGTTATCCATAATAGGCTAATGCAAGTGTTTGTCATACACACACAGACTTGTGGAACCAAAAGAATAAGTCAAATACCTGGCCTAATGGAGCCTACACACAACATACAAATATAACATCAAAACAAAACATCAACATAACCAACCTATAATAACAAAACAACCTTAGTCTCCCAATGAGATTACTAGCTCAACTTATAACCCTTAGTGACTTGAGGGGAAATCTTTTGGATAATATGGCTTGTCTTGATCATGGAAGAATGGAGAATAGTGAGGGAAATCCTTTTCACTGTCACTCATACTAGTGCCTCTACATGCCTCCTCATCCACCAACAGATTTAATGATGTACATAGCCTTTAGAAAATGAAATGGCAATAAGCAAGGAGTAAGGCATATTTCTATACATTAGACATTATAAGAGAGCACACAAACAATCATACAACACATAAGCAAGTATATAGTGCATTTAGTTCAAAAATCAATTCAACAAAACATCACTCATAGATATACTCATTGACACTAAAAAATATAATCATAATATCCATTACATCTCTTGACTAATGCCCCTACTTCTAGTTCATTCATTTTACTAATCTCTTATTTGGTAGTACATGATACATGCAATAAAATGCCATCATGCACACAAAGTGTTCCTTGTGCACACAAGATGCTTTCTTGTGCACATACAATGCTCATTATGCACATAAACTATTCATTGTGCACATAAAGTCCTTTCTTGTGCACACGAAGAGTTCCTCATTCATATAAAGTGCTTCCTTGTGCACACAAAGTGCTCATCATGCACAAAAAGTTCTTTAGTATTTCATACACATGAAGTTCTCTTTGTGCACATATAGTGCTCACCATGTCCATAAAGTGTTTCCTTATGCACATATAGTGCTAATTGAGCACATAAAGTGCTCATCATGCACATATAATCCAAAGACATGGAAGATATCTAACCACTCAAAAATCTCATAAACAAAGTGTTGATAGAGAATTTTGGTATTAGGTTCGAAAAACTATAAATCAACAAATAAGAATTTGATAATAGGATTAATTATACTAAACCAAAATACTTAATGGGTTCTTTCAGAGATTTTCAATCTAACAAAGTCTATCTTATAAACTTATTATGAGAATAAAAAAAAATTGCCACAAAACAGTCACTTAACTAAAATACTTAACTAAAATACTTAATTTAATTAACACTGACACATTTATATTCTCGAGTTAATTGTTTTATCACTAGTTTAGAATCTCCTTGAATCAACATTTTTTGCTCCTAGTGAAACCAAAGTTTCCAATCCTGCAATTAAGGCTTCATATTCAGTCTCATTGTTCAAACAAGAAGCTTTTATCTGAAATAGAAACTTTGTTGGCATATTTTTTGGTGAAATGATCACCACTCCAAAACTCCTGCATGATTTGAACCATCAAAATAAAGCATCCAAGGTTTCAATTTGATCATATTACATTCTTGAACTTCCAAAAAAGTATGATTAACAAGAAAATCAATCACTATTTGACCTTTGATTGACTTTAAAGGGGTAATTGTCAATGAGAATTCTACTAACGCTAAGGACCATTTACCTATTCGATTATGCATGATAGATTTTGACAGCATGTATTTTATTATATTACTATAAGAAAGTACTATTACATTAAATGACTTAATGTAATACTTCAACTTAACACACGAATAATACAAACAAAGACATAGTTTCTCGATAGAACTATATCTAGTCTCTATGTCATTTAGAATTCTACTCAAATAGTAAACAAGACTCTTGATTCTATGATCGTTGACCTGAGTCAAGACACTTGCAATAGTAGATTTTGATGTTGAAATATTCTGCCTCTGATTGTGGAGTCATGATGGGTGAATTAGCCAAAGTTTGCTTAATCTCTTCAAATTCCTTTTGATGAATGTTATCCCACTTGAAATCACTTTCATCCTTTAATCTGAGCAAAGATGAAAAAACTTTAGTTTTCCTTGATAAGTTAGAAATAAATCTTCACAAGAAGTTCACCTTACCCAACAAAGATTGCAGTTCCTTTTTGTTTCGAGGAGGTGATGTTTCTAGTACAACCTTAGTTTTGTTCTTATCCATTTCAATCCCTTTCTTATGGATGACAAAGCCTAAAAACTCCCCTACAAAAACTCCAAAAGCACATTTTAGAGGATTTATTTATAAACCATGTTATCTCATTCTTTCAAATGAAAGTTTCAAATGCTCAATATGATCAATTTTTGGTTGTGATTTAATAACAACATCATCAATATATACTTGCATGAAATCCCTTATTAAATCGTGGAAAAATAAGTTCATAGCTCTTTAGTAAGTAGCACTAGCATTTTCTTAACTAAAAGGCATCAGAACTCATTCATAAGTTCTCAATGCCCCTAGGCATCATTTAAATCTCAAAAATCAATACACACATATTTTGTCACTTTTCTTTATAGTAGGAACTATGTTCGAAATTCAATGTACATACCTGGCGGTGCGAATGAATTTTGCATTTAACAATCTTTCAACTCTACCTTAATTTTCGAAACCACATAAGGTGCAAATCTCTGAGGAGCTTAGTTTATTGGTTTCTTTCCTTCTCAAATGGGCAATCTATGCTTGACTAAATCTTTTCTTAACCCTGACAATTTGCCTTAATGCCACACAAAACAGTCTTTGAACTTGTGAAGAGGAGCTATAATCCTCTTTTGTAACTTGTCGTCTATTAATTTACTTACATAAGTTTGCTTTTGATTCACTTCATCCCCAAGATTTACTTTTTCTAATGGATCTTGCACTTCCAATTTCTTCATGACTTGAGATGATGGCTTCTCGAAATCAAGATTGGAGTCATCATATATACAATCTAGTTTTGTAGCTTTGAATTGGGAGTCACTGACCTCTTGTTGCTTGACTTGACTGATTTCAATATCAACTCGTGATTTTTTTATCGACTTTAGTATCGATTACTTCTTGTCGACTGACCTCAGTATCATTCTTCAGTGTTTGATCGACTTCAATATCGACCATTGCTTCTTTTAAATTGACCTAATTATCAATCTTCAATATTCGATCGACTTCAGTATCAATCATTTCTTCTTTTAGACTAACCTTAGTATCAATCTTCTCAATTAGATCGACTTTAGTATTGACTCTTTCATTATTTACATTGAAATCAATATCAATTTTCTTTTTCATGGCTAGTGAAGCCGTCTCTATCTTCTTTTCAACCATGTAAGCCAAAATTTGTGCTAGGAAGCTCGAATATGATTTTTTGTTGTTCATTGAGACGTATGCAAGGTTGCTTCTCCTTCAGCCAAAGAAGTCAAATGGTAACCCGTCTCAGGATTCTAACAAAACAATTGAGGATTCCCATATCTTCGATTAACATAATATGCATCCTCTATCTCAAATGGGGTTGTCAAGGCCATTATTTTCTCATGCTTTGCAACCACTAAAATGTAGCATGACTCATAACTCAAATGGTCGTGATTCACCACCTCTAGGCTACCTTCTAAAAAAGATAATGGGACTAATCAAACCAAGAGGAGGGTGAATTGGTGTAAAATTAAATCGTCAAAAAATAGAGTTTTAAAACTTTTTTTGCCCAAAGAATTGCATCACAACTTTCTTTTAAAACAATATTGAATCAATCACCCAAACCTAGTTCCTTTTTGTTAAAGTGCATCAATTTGAAATATCTTTGAAACTTAGCAAATTGATAAAGTATGCAATAGAGAGATATGATAGTTTAAAAGAAGATAGAGAAAAAGATTTATACTAGTTCACTCTCTATTTCTAGATAAGCCAATCAAATTATCTAATTCAACCTAAATTAGATTTTTATTATGCAATGTGAGTTTTATAAGAAATTACAACCAATTTCAAATTCTACCTAGAAAATGAAACTTAGGCACCCAACCCTAGGGTCCTTAGTGAATCTAAGCCTAAGAAAAACCTACTCTTAGCTTCAAACTAGATACGCATATTCTAACATGCAGTAAAACATTCTATAACGATGTGTAAAAAGAATATGAAACAAAATCATGGAAAGATACAACCTTTACATTCAAATGCAACAACAAAAGACTTGATTGAATGGACCTCTCTTGATCTCAAGTGTGTTTACAAATCACTAATCACATAACCTTCAAAGAAACTTTGCTTTAGAAATCTCCAAGAAACGAAAACTGAAGCTTGTGTGAGTTGTAAAAGTTCGCTTTCTTCTCTCTTAAAAGTGAGAACACAAGGTGGGTATATATAGAAAAAAATAGTTATAACCACCTATAATTGATTAAATTGACAATGTAATTGATTATTTCATGAAAGTAATTCACTATATTTCCCATTTAATCGATTAAAATGTTCTTTCCCAATTCTGGAAAACATTCAAGAACAATGTAATCGATTACACTCTTGATTTAATCGATTAAAGTATTCCTGATCACTTCTAGGAACACTTTTATGAACGATGTAATCGATTACTATATTCTCGTAATCAATTAAACCAGAGACTTAAAAAAATCGACATGATCTTAATATGAACTATGTAATCGATTATGAATATATGATAATCGATTAAACCAGAGCTATGATCTCTCTGAAAGTTCTCCAAGACTTACGTAATCGATTACACACAATGGTAATCGATTAAACCAATGAGTTATATAGCATTAAAGATGTTTCTTATATAGGAAACTATTTTCCTACTTCTATATGATGATGCATAAAGTACACACAGATAAACTAAGGATAATAAGCAACAAACAATACAAATGTCACTCAATATGGAGTTGGACATGTAAAATTTAAAACTCTTCTTTGTCTTGATCTTCATGTTGCTCCCCCTATCTCTAACACCTTCCTTATTCCAAAAGAAATGTTTTTGGTGAATAGTTGATGGTATTATTTCTACTACATGGATCAATTCTCGACCCAGTAGCATGTTGAAACTTGCTTGTGATGAAACAACAATGAAAATAGTTGGTCTTCACCTACTACCAACCATGAGATCTAGCGCAATCATTCCTTAGGACCATGATGCTTTCCCACTATAATCAGAAGCTAGATCATTATGAGGAATAAGATCCTCTACTAACTTCTCAAACCTTTTAAGCATAGTGATCGATAAAATATTGATAGCAGCACCTTTGTCGATCAATATCTTGTTAACTTTTATACCTTCCACTCTGGCAGTTATGATCAAAGGTTTTAGATGAAACTTCATCTCACGAGTGGGTGGGTTGAAATTAGCATAATTTTTTTCAAGAGTAATTAATGATACTTGTGTGACCCAAAAAATCTTGGGCTCAAAATCTCCCCCACAGTAATCTTCTTTTGTGAAGTTTTCCTCATCTTGACAAGCATGATATTGATCAACATACTTAGAGGGTAGGATAGAGATCATGCCACATATTATGTCAGTTATTTGAGACAAAGGGACCCCTACAAGCATCCCTAAAGTTCCCGACAAAGTCTATGGTGAAGACAACACTCCAACATGTATCCTTATTATGTCAGTTATTTGATTGTACGGTGATTGAGTAGCGACGATTTCTAAAACCACCACTTGTGTCATGAGGGATTGCATAATTGCTGATTGTGTGACTAAAGGTTGTGTAATGATTTTGTTTTAGATGAATTGACATTGAAACTAGACATTTTTACACGTCCACTTCTTAGAATCATACACGTATGTTAAAACTCATTTGTTTTTACATTCTTTGGCAACATTAGTCACACTTGGCGTGCTAATTTGTTGATAAAAAATTTGGTATAAGGTTTGAAAAACTATAAATCAACAAATAAGAATTTGATAATAGGACTAATTATACTAAACCAAAATACTTACTGGGTTCTTTGTTTTTAAACTAGCAATCTAAGATTTTCAATTTAACAAAGTTTATCTTATAAACATATTATGAGAATAAACTTTATAACAAGTATAAAACAAGTATTTGGATTATAATAATTTATTCTCACAAATGTAAATACTTTTTGTAAACACATGTAAAATAATACTTAGATCGACAACATTTACCAGCACATTAGTATGTTTGTTACAACACAAAACAAAACATATATAATCGAAATCAATAAAGAAAGGATTATAGAAAGAAGAATAAGTTATAGATAGAAGAATGTGTTATCAAAGGAGGAGTCATAGAAAGTAGAAATAGATGAGGATCAAAATCAAAAATAAAAGAAATAGGCAAAAGCATACATGTTTCCGTAGAACCAAAAAGTCATAAGTGCAACAAAGTTGGTATACAACAAGTATCTAAATGTTCATAACCAAATAAATAGAATACATTCTTGCCTATATATAGAAAATACAAACAACCGGTCTTCATAATTGGTTGCAACGCGTGTCCTTGAACTCTATCCTTTGTTTCAGATGGCACCACCTATTCGACGTTTCTTTTTGAACTTGAATCATCGTTAACTACTCCAATAATTTTTGCTTTGATTGTTCGATTTAACATTATCGACAATCTTTCTTTCGAATCATCTTAATCATCATGAAGATGTTGATCAATCCATCATGTCAAATATTTTCTTTTTGACATCAATTATTCTTATTTCTCCTGTTCATCTTTTTGTCAATTCTATACTTTCGACATCACCAAATGAGCCTTTCTTGATGCATTATCATACTTAATTGAAAGAAATAAAAATAAAATTAAAACTAAACATCCTTTTAAGAATTTTATTCAATCAACCCTAACACAAAGATATTAAAGTTTGATGGATTATGAGTTTCAATAAGTTATGTAGGTTATTAAATGTGCTCAATGTGTATAAAGGTATAATGTTTTGAACTTAGATGTGAAAAAGTGTTTCAAGTGAGCTTGTGTGTGCATAAGTGGACTTTTGTTCAGTTCTCTCATAAGAAATAGTGTCCAGCACACTAAGTTATTGAATATGCGTCTAACGTTTTTTTTATGAAAATTTCAATGTTCAATCCTTTGTTTTTTTCGTCCAACACCTTAAGGAAACTTACACTTCATCTTTTACAAACACTGAAGTTTTCTTCATTTGAGGAAAAATAAACCTCATTTTCTATGTTTCGAATGCTAAGATTCAACTGCTCTTGATATTGGCTTTGTTTTTTTGAATATGCTTTAATGTTTGAATTTCAAGCATTTAATGAAAGAAAAGTATCTTTGAGTATAAGTACAACTTTTGATCAAAAGCATTTCTAAACAATAAGGTTAGATACTGTGAGAAAATTGAAAAAGGAAAATGCAAAAAAGGAGTACATACTTTCAAATAGTGTCAATATTTTTTTAGGAAAGAAAAAACACCTACCTTTTCTCTCTCCTGTTGAAAAGTGGACATGTCAAAAACAGTTAATGCCAAAGCTCCCATGAATTTAATGCACAATTAGAACAAGAAGAATTACAAGGGCATGAATACACAACAAATATATGACCTTTGATGCTTATATAAAGATTGAAGAGAATACCTAAAGAGAAAAATGAAACTATAACTCTGAATGAAACAATACTCTATTGAAATCAATCTTTGGGCGATACTTTTGTTGATGCAAAACCCTTTTTGAACCAAAATGTTTTAGTGACAAAATTTTAAGAAGCAAATTCTAAGTCTTCCAGACATATGCTACTAATGATTTGCCTTGAAAGACTAAATTTAAAAAGGACTTAATTAAGAAGCATGAGAGAAGGTGAGAAAGATGGACCTACAATAAAGGTTTTCCAAACAAAGGTTCTATCTAATTCAAAAGCAAGACAACCACAAGGAGGACAACTAGAAGCAAAATGACAATCATGCTTGCTAAGTCAAAGTGTAGTTATCAAAAGTTATAAATTAGAAGCATGGTATTAAAAGTAGCTTTAGTTAGGAGGTAGATATCATAAACTACACATGGCTAGAGGATCAACAAAAGATACAATGAAAAATACAAGGTTGAAGGGAGAAGAGTTTACACTATGTAGAAGCATACACCAAAACCAATAAAGGAAGAAGTCATGCATAAGTGTACTGGAGCACTAAATTTGTGACAGTAAGCTATCTAGAAGACACAAATAATTTTGAAGCACAAATCTTGTTGACATCAACAAGTTCAACCCAAACCAAGGTAACTATAAGTAAAGAGATTGTTCAAGCAAAACTGTAGTCATCAGAGAATGAATTGAAATAATAATCTATAGAAGACACAATCTTTGCAAGTAGCATCTCATGACTAAGTTGAAGTAGAAGTCATAAGCTAGTGACATAGTAAACACCAATGAGTCATAATTTTAAAATTTAAATTGTGCAAGTTGTCAACAAGCAAAGGAAGCAAAGAAAACATAGATAAGTTAGTTGTGCGACAAGGAAAACTCACAACATATCTCCTTGGTCTCCAAGCCTCTCTAGAAGTTAGTAACAGTCATCTTCATGGTCAATAAAAGGAATACGAGTTGCTTACACTCATTTGTGGGAAGGAAAATAGCATAGAGAGGGTAAGATCAAGAAGCTAAGTTGTATAGAGATATCATTTGCTTTTGATACTAATCTTTCTTAACCAAAGACTCTAATCTAAGATTTAGAGCTAAATAAAGTGTTTGTAAACACTTTCACCAAAAAAGCCTTACTAAAAGAGCTTCCTGAAGGTGTCATGGGAGCATGTCCTTAAACAAAACCTGTTAGGATAACAAAACCTTTAATGAGAAATTAGGAAATTGTTGCTTCTAGAGGCTGTGAAAACACAATAGGTGTTATATGAGTCAAATAGTAGTTGCTACTTTGGGTACGAAGCCTGGAGAGAACCTTTTTGAAAGAATAGTTGGGTATGACCTATAAAGGTTTAGAGAATATTAAGGTGCAGCCTGGAGATGCTTTCCAAAGGAATACTCAGGTAAAGTCCGAAGAGACTTTTCAAAAGAATACTTTGGGAAGACTATAGAGGCTTTGAGAATACTATGAAAGCTTGATGAGACGGGAAAAGAATATCTTGTTGAATCTTGTACCTTGTAATCATACAAAAGAAGCTAATTGACCACTATACCATATTAATTTATGTTTAAGTATTTGACAAATAAAATTTGTGTTACATTTAATTATTTTATTTATTTATAATAATTCATGTAATTCAACTAGTAACTCACCAATTAAACTAGTGATCCAATGACCCAATACTTCAATTGGATCATTCATCTTTCCAAATTTTAAAATATTAAAAAACACATATAATTCCATCATTTTAATTCATAAAATATCTAAACATATATGATAATACAACATCAGACTAATATTATACACATACTAGCTTACCCATGGGTAATACCATAACCCAAAAATTGGTATAATATTACACTAAGTGGATTGATCCAACATGAAGCAATAATATTAGTTAGATCTACAAATTTAAATATCACTATACAAAAAAAAAAACTTTATTTTTCAAGAACAAGAGATGAAAACCTCAATGTAATGCAACTAGCATTGAAATTCATCGCAAAAAAATTCAAGATTTAAAAATGCAGTATTTGCGGTTTCATCATAATCATTGATTTTGAGAAAAATCGCATATAATACAACCATAATTGTCATGTCATGACAATTAGGGGTGAGTAAGCGGGCCAGCCCGCCCCGTGTAAGGCCCGCCCGCATTGGCAGCGGACCATGCCAGTCCGCCCTGCTTCTTACACGGACCAAATAAATTGGTCCGTCCCCACCCCGCGGACCCCGCGGGTCAAACGGACTGGTCTGTGGGCCTAGTTTTAAAAGAATTTCAATTTTAATAAAAATATAATACAATCAAATTAAGTTCAATACAAATGTAAATAAAATCTCAATAATTAGTCAATTGCATCAATAAAATAAATAATGTCTTAACAAAAGAAAATCCACGCAATAAATCTAAAATATGAAATTTAAACATCTCAAACAACAAATGATTCTATATTTGAAGTAGTTTGAGCCTTCTCCACATTTAAGAGTACAACAAAAATGAATCAACCCCAATAAAAATAGGATAAAAATAAATTCTAGAGAGAGAAGAGATGTACTTTGCGTGGTGGCGTTATGGTGGGTCGAGATTGTGTCGTTGTGGTGTGTCGTGTATCTGCGTGAGTATGAGTCGCATTTTGTTTTCCTTTTAAGGGAAAGAGTAATATGACTTGCACGCGTGCGTGAGTGCATGGTGGAGACAAACCGTGAGGAGAAAAAGTATTATTAGCCTGCTACTACAATGATAACGACTAGATATGATGTGAGTTATTTTTTATAATAAAGATATATTGAAATATCTTTAAAAATATTTATTTAACAATTATTTTTAGCTTAAATGATAAGAATTGATATTTTTATTATTTATGGCTTGTAGATATGAAAAGGATAAATTAAAAGAAAAAAAGATCAAGAAAATATCAAAAAGGAAGATTTTTAGCATGTTATCACTTATCTTTTTTTATCTTAATCTTTTATTTTTCTTATCTTATCCTTTTTTATCTTTATCATCTTTTAATTTAAATCTTTTATTTTTATCTTTAAATCTTTATCTTATCTAATATATTTCTTTATCTGTTATTTTAAAAGAAAAAGTTTAAAGTGAAAAAGAGAAAATTAAACCTAATATAATTGGGTCAGGAACATACAAATCAAACCCTAATGCGAGCTGCGTACAACCCGCGGATCCTGCGGACCAAACCCGCATAGTTTGTGTTAAGCGGGACGCGGATCCAAAAATATGACATAACCATGGTCTGTTTAACAAAAATTGATCCGTAACCCGCGCGGACCACAGGTCCCACGAATCAATCCATAGACTTAGACCCGTTTACCCACCCTAATGATAATATTGGTGTGGTACAATTAGCATTCTCCTTTCACAAATCTAATTGATAATTCTAAAAGAAATATTTGTTGCACATCACTATTGTCAGACATTACGTCACATTAGTGTGAAAGTGTTAGAAAACTTGATAGGACAACGTTTTTTTTTTTCTTCTTAAATATGTTTTTATTTTTAATAAATATTTAATTTTTTATTTATTTCCTAATATAATTTTACTTTCAATTGATTCCTTAATAAAATAATTTTTTTATTTTTTATTTTACATATTTTGTTTTAGTTCATGATATATTAAAAAATTATATATTTATTTTCTAATAAATTAACAAATTTTATTTTAATCTATATTAATAACAAATAAAAAATATTTATCATAAAACAAACATAAAATTTATTAATTTATTAGGAACTAAAAATAAATATAAAAAACTAATAATAAAATTATTATTTTATTAAATACTCATCGTAAAACAAAAATTTATTAAAAAATAAATGTAAAATTGAATATTTATTAAAAATAAAAACATATTTAAATTTTGTTTACTGAGTTGGGCAAAAACACCAGCACATGCTAGCGGTTTAAGCGTGCGCAAACTAAATTATTCATTTTATTTTTTTCAAAATCTTTCATTGGTTTAAATATATTATTTTTAGTAATTTTCGCTTTCAATTCTAGTAAAACGGTTTTCATAATTTGTATAACGTTTTTGTAATGTAGAAATGAAAAATGACACAAAACGAAAAGTTTAGACATCATAAAAATCGTAAAAAATTTATAAAAATTAAAAAAGCCTCCTTTTTTTTTATAACCCAAGTAAACTCAGCAAAAGTGGAAAAAAAACAAAAAAACAGACAAGTATGCATCAGCAAAAGTGAAAAACCCTGAATCTGAACTATGATTCATCCCAAATCCCCAATCAAACAAATCATTCACAAGAACAGTTCTAGATTGCCTACAGTCACCTTTCATACAGATGACTCTACACTCATTATTCTAAGGATTACATTCTTTTTTCTTCTTCTTATATTTTATTAATTTTATAAACTTAAAAAAAATTATGATAGAGAACTAGCAGTGATCAATCTTCGCTTATCTCTGAGTGCAAAATTCGCATCCCACAAAGACTATTTGGAACAGAGAATTAACTATCTCGTTTCAGTCCAACGACCATTCGACAAAGCTGCCACTACCCCCTCTCTCTCTCTTCGCCAGTTATTCACACTCACAGTGATCGCAGAAGAATAGAGAATTTTACGAAACTATCTCAATAGAATGCTGGAATGCGTTTCTTTCAAATCGTCGACTCCTACCACCAACTCTTCTCCACTTCCTCCCCCTTCCCACTCTCATTCCGAAGGCAAAACCAAAACCAAAATATCTTTGCTCTGAGCCGAACCCGTTTGTAAAAATGTCTCACAGAATGTTCGTTTTGTTTCCCAGGGAACTCGGCGGAGGAATTCGAAGAAGACACTTCTGCCACAAGCCCAAACGTCTCGGGCGAGTTCCACCGCGCTTTGGAGGCCCACTCCTACAACGAGATCCGGTCCATGGTCCAGGCCCCACCGCAGGTCCACCACATCGACGACGAGGACTCGCACCACCGCCACGTCCTCTCCCAGGTCCTCCAACCCGACTCTCACAGCGTCCACGAAGCCCTCGCGAAAGCAAAACCTAAGAGCAACCTCACGCGCCTCGTCTCCACCTACTTCTACCACAGCGAAACCGCCTCCGACTTCTGCCTCCGCCTCAGCCGCAGCGTCCACCGCGCCCGCCACCTCTACGCGCCGCTCTCTGACCTCCTCGCCGTCCTCCCCGCCTCCGCACCGCCGCTCTCCCAACCGCAATGCGACCGCGCCTACGAGCTCTTCCTCCAATTTGACCGCGAAGAGAATCCTTTCGCGCTCTCCCGCCTCCACCGCCTCCGCGACGACTTCTCCGACCTCAAGCGCGACATCCAGCGCGACCTCCGCAAGTGCCACTCGCGAATCCGCCTCTTCCGCCACAGCGCCGCGGGCTGCGCCCTCTGCTTCGTTGCCGTCGCTGCCGGCACCGTTGTCGTTGCCTCCATCGTCTTCGTACATGCTCTAGTAGGGTTCAGCGCCCTCTCCGCGGCGCCGTTTTGTGTTACGCGGCAGAAGAGGAGGGAGCTTGCGAGGCTGAAGCAGCTTGAGGCTGTGGAGAATGGGACTCTTGTGGTGAATGACATTAACACCATTGATAGCCTCGTTGATCGGCTTCAAACCGCAGTAGAAGGGGATAAGGCTTTTGTTAGGTTTGCATTGGATAGGGGAAGGGAGAGACATCCCATTCAGGAAGTGCTTAACCAGCTTAGAAAGAACCAACCTGTTTTGGAGCATTTGCTTGGGGATCTTGAGCAACATATATACTTCTGCTTTTATAGTGTTAACATGGCCAGATATGCACTCCTCAAAGCGATATGCAGTCATCAAACTCCCTAGTTAGGTCCTTTCAAGGTTTTCAATTGCGGTCATGCTGTCCTTGATACTGCAAAAAATTGCAAACTGAGACCACAGAGACTCCAAAAACCTTGACACTGCAGTCAAAAAATTGTGGTAGTGAACTGATTTTAAAACCTTGGGTCCTTTCCAGCTTATTTTTTCTATTTATTATGTGATGATAGCAGCTGATTCTTGATTTGTGCAATACTTACTGACCCAATAATTAAATGTATAGGTTCTGTTTATAATTTGAGACCGACTATATGATATGTAGTTATATACACCAAATTGACTTGCGTTTTTTGAATGTATTCACCATTTGGTTCATTCATATGAGATAATGTTTCCAGTGCCGAACAAGTGGCCAACCTTTGACTTGCCATCAAATTTTAGATCTTAGATGAAGGATTTTTTGTATAGGGTTGATATTTGAAGAGATTAGGGTCTTATGCTCGGTCATATATGGTATGTAATCAATTGTTAAGCATAATGATGCACTTTAGAGTGATTATGAGTGTAAATTCATGATGTTATCTCTTTATGGCTCTGTTTATAATGCTAATGATGGAGTTCGTTTGGGATTATACCTTTTGTGGTGTTTTAACCATTTTGTCGGTCTGATGAATATTGTTTAGTTACAGATTCTATCCATATGTTACTGTATGGTTGTTTATTTGGCTTTTTAGTTTTCCTCCTGACATATTGGAACAGGAATACACACAATTTCTTTGTTTTTAGTTCTGGTTGACTTTCTTCCTAGTATTCTTGTTATTTCATTTTGCAAAAATATGACAAAACAAAACTATATATTAGTTTCTCTGTCTCACTAAAATTTCCTGTATTACCTATTCTTCAGTTCACCTTATGTATAATTTGAGTTTTTTAATTGAAATTTTGAGCTTTTGATTTTGAGAACAGTTCATCTTATATTGTTATATATCAGTAGCAGATGTCACTTCTGTTATAGGTCATGCTGGTTCATGATCATCTGTTATATCACTTTTATAGTATAAGTGACTTGAACGCCTGTGGCTATTGATGTTCACTAATCATGCTCATGATGACCTAGTGCACAATAAAGAAATAGAAGTGTGTTCATCCTCGGATTTTAAAGTGGGTAACATTCTTCACTATAAAGAAAAAATGATGAATACATTTGTACACAGTGGGTGACTATTAAAATCAACTAAATTGAGGGTGGTAGATCTAAGTATATAAGTGCCTAGTGGGTAAGGGCATAGGTATTGAAATTGCTATTTTTACCTACATGGATATGGTTAGATATTAGTATTGTTTTGCAAGGGGACAAATATTGTAGTTAGTACCCTACCCAAACCTTGTCTACTATTGCCCCTGCTCCCAAATTCCTATTCCAAGTCTAAAACCTAGCTTCTATTATATTGCTCCTGTTCTTATGTGCAGTCCACTATTGTAACTAACCGACTATTGATACTTTTGAGTCTGTAATTCTAACTAGCCAATTGCTGAAATTTGAGCCATGTATCTAACAATAGCCCCCCCCCCCCATTTTGAACAGCTAACAGCAGCAGAGTCTGGATTCTGGAAGCATAGGTTTCACCATTATACATCACCATTTCCTCTCTCCCATGGCGGAAAGGCTAATATCTACACAACCATATGTTATCAACTCCCATTGCCAACCATAGTCTGCATATTCTTCTTTAAAAGTTCTAGTTTCTCCTAATTATTCTGGTATTCAAGTTCTAAAGATGTCCAGCATGTGTCTGAAACCTAAGTCTGCAATATATCACCAAGTGACAAATGTAGTATGGCTTGCTGGACGTGGCATATTAGTAGCCAGGGAATCAACTCCCTCTGTTCCACATGTTTTCCTTGCTAATACTTGACATGAAGTCCATTCACCTCCCTGGCAAGGTCCAAGACTTGTAGTTTAAGCAAATGTGGTGGACTGGTGGACTGGTTGGATTTCTTGAAAGTTTCTCCTCTCCCCCCTTTGGTTCCGCAAATGCTTGGACCTCTGAGGTTTTATTCTGCCACAACAGGTTTGTGCCTTTTCTTCCTTATGTCTTCTTCATCTTCCTTGTTTTCTGGGGCGGTGCATCTCTAAAACAAGTCCTATTGGATGGTGCAGAGAGTGTTTTCCTCTTCCATCCTCACCTTCAGCCTTGGGTCAAATGTCTTTGTTTCCTATGCCTGGATAACTTCTCTTGTATCTGTCTGTAGCCTCCAAGCTGCCAGTGCTTTGCTCATCCTGAGAGCCAATGGGTCAAAGATCGTTTTGCCGTGGTTCTGCTTCTTGATCGCTAGACCTTCATCTTCCCCTTTATTTTCTTGCACCCAAGAACAAGAACTTTCATCTTCTCCTCTGTTCT
The DNA here is from genome assembly GCF_004193775.1 of Glycine soja. Lineage (NCBI taxonomy): Eukaryota > Viridiplantae > Streptophyta > Magnoliopsida > Fabales > Fabaceae > Glycine > Glycine soja. The sequence goes on along the minus strand of NC_041020.1, from coordinate 35,396,722 downwards.
CTTGCACCCAATCTGTTTCTCATCCCAAAACAGATGTCAATAGTTCTAGATCATATTCCAGATGGAACCGTTTGAGCTGTGTTCTCAAAGGTCCACCAAGTCTCTTTCTAATTGCTCCATTTCCACTCTAGCCACAACTTGAGAGTGCCTCCTCCTAGAGCCTTCACAACCTTTGATAGCCCCTCTTCGATGGGTGTTCCCAAGGCACCGGAATACCACCTAATGCTAATCATTGTATACTATTGTATATTCACAAAATTATGCATGTTTAAAAATTATCTTTAAAATATTTCGTAATATGCTTTGCAAAATTGACTTGGTTTTATTTTTCATTTTTTTAATAAAAATCCTCTATTGACAATCTACATTACAGAAAAATTCATATATTATTAATGTGTTATTTTACCTAAATTTTGAATTAGAAAAAAATATAAATACTTTTGTGCAACATTTGAACTACAAGTCTACAACAAGGTGTAGGAATGTTATGTGTCGAGAATGTCATCTTAAAACTGATTTATATTTAAATTTAGAAATAATTACATTGTTAAAAATTTATTATTTTCACTATTACTGAAGCTTGAGATATGAAAAAAATGAGTTTTTCATATATTTAATGTCAATAATTTATCAAATGAATGATTATGTTATTATTTGATATATGTATGAATGTTGCTAGTTTCTACGAAGGAAAATGTTTTGTACGAAATATATTTGCGTAAAGATGCACCAAGTGTTGTATCCCGTTAAATCAAGTTTAGCTTCGTGTTGTATCCTTTCGTAACAAATAACATTGTTGATTTATTTATTATAGATTTTAATTATATAAAATAAATATCTATTACGTGTAATACACAAATTAAAATACTAGTTATATACACAAATACAAAAATGTTAATTCTTACGAATAAATTTTCTTCAAAAACACTAGAAGGTGATTTCTGCCAAATCCTATCTTATAACTAGTAATTTAGCTTGCTTATTACACATAATGTATATTTATTTTATAGAACTAAAATTTATAATAAATAAATACTTCTAAATATATCAATTATACTATTATAATCAAATTTTTAATAAATAATACTTTTGAACTTATTTTTTGAAGTAAATACTTTTGAACATATAAACTATATTTTATATTTATAATAAATAATTTATATTGTGATATATTATTATTTTTATTATTTATAATTTTAAAAATAATATTAAATTTTAAATTAGAATTAAGATTATTGAAAATGATAGATTGAATGATAATATAAAATTACTTATATTATCACTGCATAGTCTTTAGGTAAATTAATCTATCGAATAATCTTTAGGTCTTAGGTTAGCTTCATCAATTCCTTTTTTTAAAACATAAAAGAAACATTATTTGTGTAACTTTACAAAACAACCGTTTATCTATTTTTTTCTCATTTAATACAATATAAATTATTTTTAACTTCCGTTGTTTATTTATTTATTTATTATTTGAGTTTAAATATGTCATTATTGAGGGACAAATCCATGGGGCAAGAGGGGCCTTGGCCTCCTCTCCCTTAAGATCCTTTATGTATATATGAAATGAAAACAAAAACTAAAATTAAAAGGAAAATCTTAATAAAAGAAAATGTATAAGAAAAATAGGTTTTTGAGTTTTTATTTGTTTAATTTTTTATAGTAGTTTCCTAAAAAAATCTAGTGGATCATATCTCTAATTTACACATAAAATAAATATTTTATTAAATTTATTATGTATTAAAATAATTATTTATTAGAAGTTAGATATTTGAATAATTATGTAAAAAATATTCCACCCCCTTCTCCTCTTTTGATACACTCGTGGATCCGTCCTTGTTATTATCATTATAAGAGATTTATTATTTTAAAATTTTGTTATTATCATTATAAGAGATTTATCATTTTAAAAATTTGAATAGTTTTCTATTTTTAAAGTAATTATGATAAGATTAATTTAACTTTATTTTTCTAGTTTGATGTTTATATTTTCCTTTTAAAAAATTTAACATAAAAGTCCCTAAAAACTAATAATTTAGTAAATTAATTTACTTGACTTAAAAAAATATTTAAAATTAGAATGTATTACAATAATTGTTGTTCAAGATTATCACACAAAACTATAACGCATGTTCTAATATTTTTGTGATAAAAAAATATAGTTAAGGTTTTGTAACAGCTATAGCTCTTTTTATTTGATTAATTTTAATATTTTCATCTTATAAAAATAGTTCAATTTTAATATTTTCATATAATATATAGATATTTACAAAGAAATAACTTAAATCCTAACGGACATGATGCCCAAGTCAAGGTATCTGATAAAAGAAACAAGACTTCCATATGTTCTTGGTATATAAGTTTTTTTTTTTTTATAATTTTGATCCTGGTTAGTTTTTATTTATTTTTAATCTCTGTAAATTTATATCTTTTCAATCTAGGTTCCTATAAGATATTTTGTTAATTATTAGTTCATGTAAATTTACATTTTTTAACCTATGGTCCTATAAGCATGAACGGATCCAAAAAATTTGTTTAGTGAAGGTTAGAAAATAATATTTTTTTATCAATAGAAAAAACAATATATTATATATTTATAGAAGAAAAATATTATAAAATTTTATGATAAAAATCCCAATTACTTAAACTTTTATAAATTACAATCGAGTAAAGGTGTGTGTTTCTTATTGATTACATGTATGTGTTCAATATTATAAGAGAAAAAAAGTAAAAATTAGAAAAATAAAATGATAAAATTAATACTAATTTATTATCTCTTAGTTTTAACTTTCTACATTAATCTAAAAAAGGATTATTTGTGACAGCAACACCTATGGAGACAAAATTATTTTTTTAATCAAATACATATAAGAAGAAAAAAAATCTTTTCGGGACAATTGCCTCCATAGTCCCTAACTTTCATCTATCAAATCAAAATGAAAAAAAAATTGAAAAAACACAAATTTATCAGGATTAAAAATAAATAAAAATAACTTACAAGAAACAATTTTTTTTTTTTTAAAAAAGCATAAGCTTACAAAAACTATAAAAAAAAAAACTTACATAGGATCAAAATTAAAAAGAAAATATAAACTTAAATAGACTAAAGATAAATTTAAGCCAACAAACAAACAAATGCGGGACATTGCTAAGCATAACTACCCAGTTTAGCTAAGGCCTCAGTTCAAGCGTTTGCCTCTCTATGTATTGTAATTTCTCTTCATATAGAAAAATGCTAAAAACATGTTCTTTAACACATTATGATTTTGCCGCTAAACCTCTCATGCAGACTACGGTGATCTTATGATAATGTGTGTATGGTACAAAATATTTTTAGCCCTTAAATTCATCAGAGTGTATATGTCAAACAACATATAATTGTGGTAAAAGAAAATTTAATAAGGATTCAATGAAATAATAAATAGTAAAACAATATGTAATTGCGGTAAAAGAAACGGTAATGAGGATTAAATGAAATAATAAATTAAATAAAAAAATATGTTTAGAAATATAAAAAAGTCAAACAACATTTAATTGTGGTAAAAGAAAAGTTAATAAGATTAAATGAAGTAGTAAATAAGATTAAAAATTTAGAGAAAATGTGTAACATCATGAAATTTTGCTAAATGTAAATCGATGTTTAAATGTATTTATCATATTATTTGATTATATGATTGAATTGGATGAGTTGAGGTATAGTGTGAATTAGTCATGTGTGATTTGTTTCATGTACAAGTTGAGTTATGTGGAATTTTATTGATCTAAGTTAAAATTATGAAATTTCAAATTTTACCTAAATATGTTATGGTAAAATCGTGATCCTAGATTTGTTAACTATTGGATTGCCTTCAAATTTAAACTATAGGTTCATAAACCAAGTCTTCAGGTTTTGACATTGAGATTTGCAAAATAATTTTTGACATCTCTCATAGCGCAAGAAGCGCGCTAAGTGCAATTGCAACCCGAGAAGGAATTGTGCTGAGCGTGAATTGTTACGCTTAACGCAAGAGAAATTGTGTTCAGGGTGAATTTTCGCGCTCAGTGCAAGTCTCAACCCGAGAGGGGTTTGCACTTAGCGCGAAAAGTCGCGCTTAGGGCCAAAAGTGCAATTTTGCTTAGGGAGATGAGCTCGCTAAGCGGGATTTGCATATTATAAATACATTCTTCAGCGTGAAAAACACGATTTCATGCCCCTCCCTCTCAAAACTCCGTCCAAACCACCCTAGAAACTCTTACTCCACCACCCATGACCACCGGTGGCCACCATGAGTCGTCGTTGCTTGTCACTAAACCTCCACACAAAGAGGAATGTTTTAATTGGAGCGAAATCCTTAGAATTCACCTCAAGGATTCGGTGGAGAACAAGCTCTCAATTTCTTTCATAGACTTCTAAGTCTTTCTCCTAGTTAGTTTTAGTTTCTCTTAGTGTCTCTTGTGTTTTGGATACTGTAATAGGGTATTTTTACACTTCCTTTAAAAAAACCCTTGAAAATGAGATGTTATAAAAGTTCTTTTTATAAAATTGATGTTGTTTTTGTGACCTTCGCTGAAACTCGGTCACATTGACATGGTCAGAATTTCAAAATGACATCTCTTTGTAGTAGAACTCGAAACACCCTTTGGCCCTTTTTTGTTTTGACAAAGGTAATTGACTTTGAATGTTATTATTAACCTTGTTTTTGAAATCTATGTTAAATTTCCTTCTATTTGATATATAGAACATTGCTTTTGGACTGACAAACGTGAACGGAAGATGTCTCTCAGCGACGCAGGGAGAAGATGACGGAGAGCTCACGATAGGTGAGAGGAGTTTGTTATAATTTTATGGCTTTGATACCATAATTGGGATCAGGGAACCCAATTATAGGAATGTAGGTTTGTCCCTGTGTATGCTGGTTTTCAAGAAAAACAATGTTTTCGACTAATGGGATGTGATACATCTATTATCGATAAATAACATTATTATTTTTATTAGACTTGTGTTGTTTGAAGACTTAGGGAGTGTGAATCTCAGGCATGAACTATATATGTATGTATGTATGTATGTGCGGAATGTGATTTACTGATGATATTGTCATTAATGACATTAATTGATGCGAGGTGACGTTGATGTATATGATAATGTTGATAGAGTATGATGTTGTTATTAAAGATGATATTGATTATAATTGATATGAGATGTTGTTGTTATTGATGATTATGTTGATGTGAGCTAATGTTGTTGTTGTTGATAATGTCATTGAGATGAGATGATGTTGATGTTGAGCATAACATTGAGATGAAATGATATTGATCTTGATAATGAGACATTGAAATGAGATGTTGTTGACGTTAAAAATGTCATTGTCATGATGTATGTTGTGAATGTACATGGGGGGTGCAGTGACCATGATGGATATCACTGGTGGGAAAAATATAGTGGTTAAAGAGTTTTCAACATTTCTAGAGGAGGATGACTTAGAATTTTTAATTATCCACGGTGAATGCATTGATGATGCCCATGTTTCATACTTCATATTGCATGGAAATAGTATAAACCTTGTCAGTAAGTATTTGTAGTTTCTCGTGAGGGAGAATAATTGTACATGGGGGCATATCACTCGGTTTGGAACTCTCTTGAGACTCAGGTTAATCACCATGAGGGGAGTTTCATGTACACGACAAGGTGATCTCAACACTTGCTGCCTAGTTTTCCTAAGTGAGAGTGTTGCGTGGACACGCTTAGGCTATTTCCCAATGAATGGTATCACATTGCATTTGAGAGTTGAGGTTAGGTGCATGCATCATACTGAGCATGATTGATTGGAATTGTGGGAGACTGATGACTACTTGTTGAGTGTATGTTGGACTAATGAATATTTGTGTATGATTATGGTATTTGTTATGGTATATGCATGTACACGACAAGGTGACCTCAACACTTGCTGCCTAGTTTTCCTAAGTGAGAGTGTCGCGTGGACACGCTTAGGCTATTTCCCAATGAATGGTATCACATTGCATTTGAGAGTTGAGGTTAGGTGCATGCATCATACTGAGCATGATTGATTGGAATTGTGGGAGACTGATGACTACTTGTTGAGTGTATGTTGGACTAATGAATATTTGTGTATGATTATGGTATTTGTTATGTTAATGTTTTCTTATTAATCACGCTCATTTGATTTTTATGTTGATTTCTTTTATAATAAACTCATCCTTGAAATTTTTGTACCGTGTGGTTGGTACCTGTGATGATCGTGAACCTTCGTTCGTGGGAATAGATGGACAACAGTAGAGTACGTGAAGAAGTGAGATTCTTTTGTGGAGTCGTCAAGCCGATGTGATGACGTTGAGATTATTTTGGGAGAGAGTTGTATTTTGTTAATCAACTCCTTCGTAGTTGATTCTATAATTCCTTTTGAATTGAGATGTAAATCACAAATTTAATTATATGTATGAAATAGTTTACTTTCCGTTATGTGAATGTGAATGATGTGTATTGAGTTAATATATATATATATATATATATATATATATATATATATATATATATATATATATTCATTTAAGTAATTGTGCGTTGTTTGGTGGATGTATATCGCCAAAAAATATACTCTCATTTTTCATAAGCATATTAACAGAGTTTTCATTTAAAAAATGAAATTTACGCGGTTTAGAGTAGTGATATTGTAGCGACGAGGCAGATCGTTAGAAAATGCCACGAAGCAATTTTAGTGAAAAATACTTTAATACAACATTATATATTTCCCCATAAAAGTTTTTTCACTAAAATTACCAATTAGTTCTTTAGGTTATAAGTAATTGGATGGAATTTTATCTAGACTATAATATATTTTTCGTCCCTATAAATATCAAAAAGTTTGGAATCGTCCTTGCAAAAATTTTGGTATGATTTTTAGTTCTTGTCAAAATTGAAATATGTTGTTTTTTGGTTTGGAGCTAGGCTTGGATTCGTCCAAGTCTGCATGACATTTTTTAAACTTAAATTATAGGCTAAAATATGTTTTTTGTCCCTATAAATATCAAAATGTTCAGAATCCGTCCTGCAAATTTGAGTCTGATTTTTGTCCTTAAAAAATTGAAATCTGTTATTTTTTTGCCCGGACATAGGTTCTGGTATTCGAACCTACGGATCATTCTTTCATTGGTTCCATTGATGACCACGAAAGTGGATGATTTCCAGAGGTTAAAAACCACCACAAAATGCAAAAAAATAAACCCCACAAATTGATTAATCCTTCTTTCCTAACTTTCTTCATCTTCTTCAAATTTAAATAAAAAAATCTTTTTTTCTTCTCTTTTTTTAAATGTTTTGTTCAATTGCAATGGCTAGCACTACCTTACTAACTCTGTCATCTTCTTTGAATTCTCCTTCCTTTTGACAACCTAACACCTTCACTCTCAAACTTAACGTTACGAATACCAATTCTAATGTTCTATCGCAATCAAATGTCGCTGACAAACTCAACAACCTAACTTTTGAATTCACTTTTCTCTTGGATTAGCCTAGTGGACGGAGAAGATGAAGAAAGTTAGGGAAGAATGAGGTTACGGAATATGGATTTACAAATTTGAGGGGGGGTTTTCTGCATTTATGTGGTGATTTTTAACCTCTAGAAATCACCAACTTCCATAGCCATCAATGAAACCAATGAAAGAGTGATATGTAGGTTTGGATTTACTCAAACTTACGTCCAAGCCAAAAAGTAACATATGTCAATTTTTGGAAGACAAAAAAAAAAAAAGACTCCATATTTTGGAGAGACAAATTCCAAACATTTTGATATTTATAGGGAGAAAAACATATTTTAAGTTTTAGAAAATGTCACATAAGTTCGGATTCATCCGAGTCTAGCTCCAGACAAAAAAAAAACAACACATTTTAATTTTACGAGTACGAAAAATGTAACAAAAATTTTACAAAAATAAATTATGAAATTTTTGATATTTATTGTGAAAAAAAATATATTTTAACCTAAATAAAATTCCATCCAATTACTTATAACCTACCGAACTAATTGGTACTTTAAAGGACTAGTGCTTTAATGATCAAATACTATATAGATTTTAAAGTCTATGATATTAACTTGCAAAAATGGTGTAAAATTAAGGTGATTTAATGGTCTTTTTTTCTCCCTATTTTATATATCCTCTGCTCCACGCCTGATGATTGATGAGAGATGGTGATTTGTTCTCTTGAGAAAGGCAATAATTAACCTGGTAGTTTCATTTTCCTTTAGTACCAATCACACTTGCACCATCAAACTTTAATCTGTAAACTTTTTAATTTCAAATTTAAGAAAAACGCATTTTGAAAAAAGAAAAGAAAGTAGCACAAAGCATCCCTAATGTTTTTTACCTCCTTAAAGGAAAGAACATAACTACTACTATTGTCTATTTGTCTTGAGACACCATCATATGCAATAAATAAGTAACGAACGCGTTTACGTTTTATTCTATTCTTGACGTTCCTTTCAGCGTTAAAATGTTCTTATGATCCACTAGCTAATAATAGATGAGTTTGTTTAAATTTATAAAAAATAATTTTAAAATAAATATTTTATATATAAATATTTTTTAAAAAAATAAATAAGATTTATTTCTTAAAATAAACAAAAAAATCATTTATTAAACAGAAACAATTTAAACAATTATACTTAAAAAATAAAAAATTATTTATTTTATTTAAATAAACACTTATTTTAACAAATAAGTTTAAACAAATAAATTAATTTGACAAGCTGTTCAAGGATTTCATTTTTCTCTTGTCCAAAATCCAACTGTGTAGTACTTATTCAGATCATATTTAATACTGGATCTTGAGGATAGATTTTAAGTTGAAGATTTGATCTTTTCCATATTCATCAATAAAACATCCCTCAAGATCTCCATGTTGGAGATCCGGTTCTTGGGGAAGAACTTTGTAGATCCGCACCGTTTAAAAAAAAAATTATTGTTCATCTGGTAATAGTAAAATGCGGGGAGGAAAATGATAGAAAAAAATAGTTAGAATGCATAGAGGAAGGAGATGAAGACGAACAAAAAAAAACCAACAACTGAAGAACCAACAAAAAAAACAAAGATTGAGAAAAATAATACATACCAAAGAAGGGGAAGGGAGGAAGAAGAAGCAGTACACACAGAGGAGGGGGGGTCGCATGGAAGGGAAGGGTGAAGAAGAAGATGAGCCGAGTAGAGAGAGCAAAGAAAAAAAAAAGTGTGAAAGATGAAGGGGTGGGTGCGTGGGTGAGTCAGAGAGAAGAAGAAAAGTGAAAAAAAAAATGAGGAGATAGGTGATGAGAGAGATAGCGAGATTCTTGGTGAGAAAAAAAAAAGAAAATGTTGTTTGTCAAAATCATAGGTGTGTACACTGAAACTTAGTAAAATTTGTAGACTTGTTCAATTGTTACACACAATGTTAGGTAATAACATTCTATAAATTGCTTTAGTACACACAAAATTTCTACATACAATTTTCATTCTCATTCTTCATTTGTCAATCTCAATTTTAGTTAAATTTTATTTTTGCGAAATTTGATCCAAATCAATTTGATTGGCAAGCTTATATAATTTTTTTTGCAAAATTACCACATGCATCCTTCAACCCAAAATTCACAAAATCTTCCTCCTTTTTTCCCCCTCCTTTTTTGCCACCACCAAATTATTTTATGTCTAACACTCAAACCCCTTCTATCATAAATTCTCAAATTTCTCAAACATTTCCTTCAATTCCACCAAACAATCCTACCATGTTTTCAAATGATGAAGTTGGTTCGCAGTTTTCACAACTTTCTATCCAAATTGGACTAAAAGATATCGCCATTGAGGAAATAGAAGGGTCTTCTACAAAAAGGAAGCCTCAACTCGCCTTTGCAATTGAAGAAGATATGCACCTCATTAGTTCATGGCTCAACATCTCAATTGATCCAATTATTGGTGTTGGTCAAGCAAAAGAAGCATTTTGGTTAAGAGTCACGAAAAATTACAACAAATTTTGAGGTGAACTACGCGAAAAAGCAATGAATCAACTGAAATCACGATAACAAAAAATTAATTTGGACATGCAAAAGTTCAAGGGTCATTACAAGCAAGCAGTATCAATGAAGAAAAGTGGTTGCATGGATAACAATCTCATGCTTCATGCATATGTCATTTGGAAGGAAGACGAATTAAGCGATTTTGGTTTGGAATATGCTTGGCAACTTCTAAAAGATCAACCAAAATGGTTATTGAAAATCGCTCTAAAAGGACGAAGATTTATGCGTCTGGAGCATATTCATTGTCATCTAATCCAGAAACACTAGTAGAAGATTCTAAAGCTGACACACCGTCTCCAATTGTCCGTCTAATGGGAAAAAAGGTAGCCAAAAGGAAGAGCAAGGGAAAAGGAGTATGAACATCTACCAATCTTGTGGACTTGACTGGTGTGGAGGAACCAATGAGGGAAATAAATATTCTCAACACCAGACTAGTAGTCTTAAGGGAGAAAGAATTGGAAAAGGAGTACTACAGCATTCTAATGAAGGACACATCTACAATGTTCGAAAGTCAACTCCAAGACCATCAAGTCTTTTGTAAAATAATTAGGCATAAACTAGGTATGTAGTATTAATTTGTTAGGTAGTTTTAATTTGTTGTAACCATCTTTTAATTTGTATTTTTAGGAATTGTGTTTGATTTGTCTTTTTAAAAAAATCTGTAACCATCTTTTAATTTGTTCAATTTTTTTTATTTGTGAAATTTGACCCTTATAAAACTAGCCGTTATAAAACTAGTCATTGCAAAATTAGCCGTGGTATAATTTTCTATTTAATTGTTCAATTCTCATTCATTCTTGTACTTCTTCTTCAAACAATCTTCTTTTTTCACTCGTTTATGCAATCAATCATTCATACAATGGATCCAAATAATGACTTCGATAAAGTTTGGAAACAAATTGTTTATAAAACACTTGACGACAATAGTGATGAACAAATCATGAGCTACTTGCATGCGATGCAACAACAAGGAGGCAACAACAGTCAACACAAAAAGCCTAAAAGAGTGATTAATCACAATCGTGAAGATGGACATCTATGATTAATTAATGACTATTTCTCAAAAAATTTGGTATACACAGAGACTCAATTCCGACGTAGGTTCCGAATGCAACGATAATTGTTATTTCCAATTGTCAATGCCCTTAGTAATCACGATGAATATTTCCATTATTGTTGGTAGAATGGGTCTCTCGTCATTGCAAGAGTGCATTGCAGCTATTTGTATATTGCATACGGATCACTTATTGATTGTGTGGATGAGTACGTTAGAATTAACTAATACACTGGAACTCAATGCTTACAAAAATTTGTAAGGGACATCAATGAGATATTTGGACTAGAGTACTGCAAATTTCTAGCTCTCTTCTCTGTTAGACCCTTGTCAAAAAATTGAGACAAAATGCAAAATAAAATATATTTTGAATTTAATTGTCATCCAATCATAGGTATGGACCCTATGGTAAAATTGTAAAATTTTTTTATAACATAATTTTAAAAATAAATTTGAGATGATTTTTAATTGATTGATAATGGAAAAGTTGTTCCCCAAATAAATTTTTTTCTTTATTTTCTGCATATCTCTTCCTATTTATCATATTGTGAATAACTAGTCCTTTTTACTATTACATGAAATTATATCGAATTGAAAATAAATATCATAAATATATTATATATAAGAATAAAAACAATTCAAAATTTTAAAAATGATAAAATAAATAAACAATTGGAAACCTGACAATGACAGACATTCAGCATGATTCTAGGATCATGGTCTTAATTCATCACCCCGAGGACACGCTCAAGACCCTATCTCAGTATCAGACAAGGTTAAGTCGCTTTCATCTATTTATATTTCCAGAAAACCAGGATATGGACCCAATTTCAATTTTAGTATGTATAAGAATTTAAGTATATTCCATACATAGAGACGAGCAATTTTTATTTGCTTGCCTTATATTTGATGTGTTGTTGTAAGTCAGCATCACTTAACCATTGTTGCAACCTCTAGTATAGGATGTAAACCATGCCAAGAACCCAATCATGTTATTTTCTTACATAAAAGTACACTTAAACAGCTGGTAAGCACACAAATAACTCAACTATTTCCTTACATAAATAAAAGTATACAGCTAATATAAGAGTACTAGTTATTGATGACGAAAGCAAGCAAATATTTCCTTTTTAGTTTTGTGAAATAAAATGTTTTCTGTTTGAAGTAAATTACACTAATTTGGTCTTTCTTTTGTTGTATAATTAACATAACTTGTAATTAAGTTTATATTTGTGGGGTGAAATTACAATAATTTGTTTTGGATTTCCAGTAGATATCATATTTTGCAGCAAAAAAATAACGATCAAATCAATTCCGAGTTGAATTAATTTCTTTTTATGACCGTGAGTTGAATTAGTTTCGCATTCATATTCATATATTATACATTGAAAAACTTATGAAATTCTTAAATAATGTAAGTGCATAAAATGATATTAATTATTTGTCCAACTAAACTAAATAGTACTTTTTATTTTTATTTTCGTTTATAAAGAAACTATAGTTATGATAAATTGAAAAAAAACTTATCTTTAGTATTTTTTTAGAATTATATTAAATTAAAAAATACAACATTATATTTTAATTTAAAATAAATGTTTTGCCTCCAATATTTATTTAAATTTCATTTTAATCTGTATCAAAAAAATTATTTTAATCATTTATCTTAACACCAAAAAATTAGTCTATTAACAGCAAAAAAATTAGTCTTTTATATTAATTTATTAATTTTAGTAACAGTTAAAACTAAATTTGATTAAAAAAATATGTGATTAAAAGATTGAAATTTACAAATTAAATTAAGTATTAATTAAAAAAATTGGTAAAATTGTTCAACTCAATTTCACATTTGTCTAGAGTACAAATAATAGAAATTTATATAGAAGACTTGATGCAACTGCATCAAATATAATAATTTCAATTTTTTAATCAAGAAGTATAAGTAAGTAAAATATTGATAAAAAAAATGTGAAAGTAAACTACATACACAAAATTAACATGAGTATATATTAGTAGGGGTATTTGTGATGTGGTTTGGTTTGATTTTTAGATAAGAAGTCATTCAAACCAAAAATAAAATAAAAATGTGATTCAATTTGGTTTAATTTAAATATAATATCAAATTCAAACCAAACCATACCAATTTTTTGTGGTTTGATTCGGTTCGGTTTCGTGAATTTTTATTTTTTTTAATCTGTTATCATAATTTAAATCTATCAATTAAACTTACATAATTATTAAATATGTTATATAATTTTTTTAAAAAAATAATTTTATTAAAAATAATATATTCTAATTAAAAATTATTATTTTCACTTCAATTTAACATTAATATAAAATGATATTATCAACTCTTTTGTAGCATAATAGTAATTTGTATATCATTTGATATTTAATAATATTTTTTTTACAATATTAGTACATCCTTTTTAATATATGAAAATAAAATATATATCTAGATTGTATAAAAAAAAAATAATAAATTATTTAATACTTATTATTAATTGTCATAATAAAAATCAATTTAATTATAGTATGATGTATGTTCATTTTAGTTTGTTTTTTTATAATAAGATCCGAAAATCAAACCAAACTAAAAATATACATAATTTTTTAAATTTTTTGTTTTTGTGATTTTTAGTTTAAGCAGTTTTTTATTATTTTGGATTAGTTTGGCGGTTTAGAAAAAAATTGGATCAGCTTTGAACACCCTTATATATTAGTATATTAGTTTAATGTTAACAAATTGATTATGAGGCTAAAATAAATTTTAAATATTTTTTATATATTTAATTTCACATTAAAAAATCAAAAAATATTCTGAATTTAGTTATTTTAGGTAATTTTTATGTATGATAAAAAAATAATATGCTGAATTTTATTCCAAATTTACTTTTATAATAAAAATATTCAAGTGCATCATATTATTTTAAAATTAATTTTATCAACACTCATTTAAGTCTACTTAATATTTCTTTTGGACTCATATATAAACAAAAAGTTATCTTATATTCTTGACTCAAATATTAACTTCACTTCTATTTAATAATTTTATTTTTAATAACTTTTTTATTTATGATAACAAGTTTCATTTAAGAATATTTAAGAATAATTTTATTTCTTATTTGAAATTAATAAAATTAAATAGTATTAACTAACTTTCTTAATCAATATAAAATCAACTATTATTTTTTATATATAAATAGATAAATACTAACTAGTGCTATAAAAATATTAATAAAAAATTTAGAATAAAATTATTTTTATTAAAAAAATTACACTATACAGAATCTTCTTAATGTTCTTATATAATTTTATATAATAAATATTTTTTTTATTTTAATTCGATGATCACCCTCTTAAACTAAGGACACAAACTAGGGAGACTCTTATACGAGTATTGCTGGAGTATATTACTATGGTCTAATAGTAAGAGAAAGACAAAATCCAATGTCCGTACGGCAGTTCGATATTTGCGTGATGTGATGCGACGCAACATGTTAATGTTTCTATTTGTCCAATCACGAGCAATATAGTGGTTGCTGTTGCCCTAATGTATCTATCCATGCACTTTTCATAATTCCTATTTCCTACGCTTTAGGGCAATCATTTGTGCTTACAAAATGTGTAGAAATTTAGAGTATATGAAGTGAGGTTTCTTATATGAATTTTTTTAATTATCTTTTTATGACTTTTTTTGTTTCCACAATGTCATATTATTTGTAAAAAACTCATAAACTTTTATTCCAACACAAAAATCGTAAAAAATCACAATAATTATTAAAAAAATTACATATTTAATTTTTTTTATAACTTAATTATTATTGCAATAAAATAATTAATTTAATTTTTTATTTTACTCTAGTTCTACACTTTTTATTGACACTAGTTTCCAATTTTTTTTTTCAATTACTCCACTTCACTTTTTTGCTCTAAAACCTTCCCCCTTTTCCATGTTGTCTTTCCCACTTCTCCACCTCTCTTCTTTTCCCACTTCCCCACCTCTCTTCTTTTTCAACCAAAACCTTTCTCCTTCCTCACACTTGCCTTTCCCACTTCCCCATCCAACTCCGGAATCTTCCTTTCCCTTCCCACCGTTCCAACTTCATTTTTCTTTCAAAAATAAAAAAATCACTCAGCTTCATTTTTCTCATTGGCTTCTTCTTCTTCCTCCTTTTTCTTCTTCTTCCTTTCGTAACCACCCTTCCCTGCCACCCGTTGAGCCACCAACGTTGCTCTCTTGCGTGGCCACCACCGTCCCTTGAGCCACCATCGCCACTCGCTCGCAGAACCACCGCTGGTCAATGAGCCACCACCGTCGGTGACGATGATATGGAATTTTTCCATATTTGTTCAATATTCCTTTCCCCCTTTGTATTTTTTCATATCTGTTCATTTTTCTTCTTCTTGCGATTATTTTTCCTCTTTTTTGTACATGGATGAATTGTTGAAGGTGGTTGATGTTAGATAATAATTTTTTAATATTAAGAACTGGTTTCTTATATAAGGAACTCATTTTATTTTGAAGGAACGATTCCTTCCATGTAGATCATCTCCAATGCACAATTTCTTCAAGAACCCATTTTTTCATGTTACGAAACACATCATGGAACTGGCGTTGGAGATGCTCTTAGTTGCGAAAGATGTTAGTCTAAAAATGCATATTAGCTGGTGAATTTTGATTGACCGCACACACAAACCCACGTGATTTTCTTCTTTTTCTTCTTTTAAGCGGGGAGTGTGACACCTTTTCTTTTTATAAGGCAGCATGACGCCTTATTAATTTGATTATAATTGATTTGAGAATTAAAAATCATTATTAACCTTTGTTTGATAAAGAAAACTTACCAATACTCCTATCATATAAGGAATTCAATTTTAAATTACACATATAATTACCAAATAACTAGTATACCTCAATTGATAATACACAATAAATTTACAAGAGAAAACTTGAATCCGATCCCATGGAATATACTTTTAAAGAAGTGATAATTTTTAAGTGTGAATAAATTCAGACATGAAATATACTTTTAAAGAAGTGATAAATTTTAAGTGTGAATAAATTCAGACATGAAATATACTTTTAAAGAAGTGATAAGTTTTAAGTGTGAATAAATTCAAACTAAGAATTACTCTTATAATACGCTCAAAAGATCTCAATGCTTGTGGAAATATCTAGAGGTCATATCGAAAAGCTAAAGATCTTAATTAGAATGATTACAAAATGTTAAAAACCAAAAATCAACAGGTTATTAGTTTATGTGACATTAAATTCAATTTTCTTAAGTAAACTTTTAAATTTGAGTTTTCTAAATTAAAAAAATATATAATTAAGACCTCTTTTAAAAATAAATGAGTAATAGAATTGTAGACTTAAAAGGACTTGGTTGGGTGTCTTATAGTTGGCAGAGTCACATTGGCTTTATCTTTCGTACTTTTTATATGCTGGAAGGCAAAAGAAGCTCATATTATAAATCATAAAAACATAGAAATGACTAGCTTGGTAACACAAGGAGTGTACACCCAAGCCATAGCAGTACAACTAAACCAGATAAAAACAACCAACACCAACATTATGAGAAAAGAGCTATAGATTACCCTCCTAAGTACCCCAAAAGAAATCAGACAACGTGAATAAGATATAGGATGCTGCTCTAAGACATAATAGAGGTTGATTCTGCCATTCGTAAAAGGAGAAGGAAGCTTTATTAACCTTAACTTTAATCCAGCTCCACGACCGAAACAAAATTAATAATAAAAAAAAAAAACCTTGTTAGCCTATGGCTGGCCGTTATTGAAGATAACTTCATTGCGGTGCAGCCATAAGGACCATATTCCTGCCATTCACACTAGCATCCAGAGTGTTGACTGAACACCTTAACCTCAAAAGGCAGTTGCATATCCAGACCGACCCACTTATAGCACAGTTGCCATACCTTATACGCACGATCACACCAAAACAGCAAGTTCTATAGATTCTACATAATTTCCACAGAAAGGGAAGCTCACATTTTCTCCCTCTGAGATAATATTTCTCTTTACCAATTGATCCCTCGTCGATAACCTTCCCAAGAAGAAATTCCTCTGAACCCTCCTAATCTTCTTAACCACTATGGTTAATTGGCATCTTATAGAAGGACATGTAAAACAGAGGAATTGCAGATAAGGTTGAGTTGATTAAACAAACTCTACCACCAATAGAAAGTTTCCTTTGCTGCCACGATGAGATCTTTTGAAATTTTTCCAACACCGAAGCCCAGGTTGATTCCCTCTGTGGATTAACGCCAATTTGGATGCCCAAATATTAAAATGGAACAGCTAACACATCATAGTTAAGGATTCTCGCAAACCTCCTAACCTTGAGGCACCATGACCCCTCCCAAGCTGCTCTTGTGGAAATTTACTCTCAATCTTGATGCAACCTCATAGCACTGCAAGATACTCTCTTCAACACCGTAACATTATTCAATGAATCCGTGACCTGTTGGGAAACTACTTGCAATCCAC
Organism: Glycine soja; assembly: GCF_004193775.1. Lineage (NCBI taxonomy): Eukaryota > Viridiplantae > Streptophyta > Magnoliopsida > Fabales > Fabaceae > Glycine > Glycine soja. Next base: position 35,379,121 of record NC_041020.1, on the reverse strand, counting down.
CTTCGCCGACCGAAACCCCCGATAACAGGCCATATGATTCAGCCATCCTAAGTAGACCCCCCAGCACTTCGGCACAATTAGAAACAGAAATGGCACCTACGGATCCCCTTCACCGATGCACATTATCTGGGGCAATTGTCCTGTCACAACCCACTCTTGGACCATGATCGACGCACAGACTATAATTTCCTTAGTCTGGCTAGCCTACCCTATATTAAACCTGTAAAAACATATAATATATCCAGACAAATATATATATATATATATATATATATATATATATATATATATCCCAATCCAACAATTAGATATCAAGGCCTCAGGTTACAACATAGACCTTTTATATATTGTCCAAAATATCAACTAATAGCAATGTTGGGACTAAATAGGTAATTTAGTCCTTGACTTTGTACCTCTTTTGCATATTAGTCTCTAACTTAATGTTAAATTCAAAATAGTCCCTATCTTTGCATAAGTTTTACAAAATAATCTTTTCGTTAAATTTTAAAGTAATGCTGTTAGTGAGGTCAATTTTAGTGTCACGTGAACTATCCAACGTGGCACTTAAAGATGACGTGACATGCCACGTGGACGTGTCTCCTAAAAGATGTCACATCATTTGATGATAACAAAATAAGTAAATAGACAATTTAGTCCCTGACATGTATCCCTTTTGCATATTAGTCCCTATCTTTGCATAAGTGTTGCAAAATAGTCTCTATCTTTACATAAGTGTTGCAAAATAGTCCTTAAGTTAAATTTTAAAGTAACGCTGTTAGTGAGGTCAATTTTAGTGTCACGTCATTTGATGATGATAGATGAGTGGCTTCTTCAAATCTGATGGCTCTGAACCAACTGAGGCACATATAAGAAAAAAAATTCACACTCACTTGTACAAATAAAAAGAACCAAAAATCCATAGCAACAACCTTATCTCTGCAGCCGTCAACACCAATGGGCGAGATCTGTATAACCATTCTTTTTTCCTCTTTTTTTTTCTTCAATTACCATCAATGTATTCCAGGTTCTGATTTTTTTTGGGTTCTGAATAGGAAGAGAAAAAACCAGAGGAAAACAAAGTCGAGGAGAAAAAAGCAAAGGAAGAACAAAAGAAAGAAGAAGAGAAAAAACTAGAGGAATCAAAAGATGACAAGGAATCCAAGGAGGAGTCTGCGCTGTCAGAAATCATGCAAGGCATAACCTTCGCCCATTGGTGTTGATGGCTGTAGAGATAATGTTGTTGCTGTGGATTTTTGGTTCTTTTTATTTGTGTGAGTGTGTGTGGATTCTTTTTCTTATATGTGCCTCAATTGGTTCAGAATCATCAGATTTGAAGAAGCCACTCATTCTATCATCATCAAATGACATGACACTAAAATTGGTCTCACTAACAGTGTTACTTTAAAATTTAACTTAAGGACTATTTTGCAACACTTATGCAAAGATAGGAACTAATATGGAAAATGGGTACAATGTCAGGGACTAAATTACCTATTTACTCGTTTTGTTATCATCAAATGACGTAACATCTTTTAAGAGGCACGTCCACGTGGCATGCCACATCATCCTTTAGTGCCACGTTGGATAGTCCATGTGACACTAAAATTGACATCACTAACAACGTTACTTTAAAATTTAACAGAAGGATTATTTTGCAAAACTTATTCAAAGATAGAGACTATTTTGAATTTAACATTAAGTTAGGGACTAATATGCAAAAGGGGTACAAAGTCAGGGACTAAATTGCCTATTTAGTCCAATGTTGGTCATAAATACTAATCATCAAAGTGTCTCAAAACATCATAAGTACATCATCAGCATATCTGTAAGAGAGAATCTTTTAAATTTTAAAATAAAGGAATTCTCTCTAAATCTATTACTACCCTTATTCCTATAGTTGCCTTATATTGGAGTCACAAAAAAAAAAAAAAAACTCTCCATTAGACGCAATGGAGGCCTACCAAAAGATAATCAAATTCCTGAGTAAATAAGCAAATTCCAGAAAGTCAACTATTCCACTATTTGTGTATCTGAGAAAATAAAATAAAATAAGGGGATAAGTCACAAAGACTTAGTGAGAACATAAAATATAAAGCGGACAGGAAGGAGAGCACAACATAGCACGAGTCTTAACATCCAAAAGAAATTTAAATAACATTAAATAAATACAACTAGCTTTTAGAAACTATTGTGTACTCCCTTGAAAAATTTTAGAACTACATATAAACTTGTATTCAAGAATAGTAACTTTATAATCAAACTTTCATTCTACTATGCGCACATAGATCACATTATCTCTTTGTTGTAACAAACGACAACCAATCTTGAACTCACAATAAATAAAATAAACTACAATCCAATATTCATTCTTAAATATCTTATAAAAAATCTCAAAATAAATTCCAATCAAGGCGCATACCGAACCTTCCAGGCAAGGATCAACAACTTAGTATACGGATCAACATGATCTGTATGCGTTATATGGATCATAATACAAATACGGATCATGTTGATCCGTACGAACACACCATACCAAAATCGAAAACGCAGCCATTAACGGAGACAAAAAGCTTACCTCGACGGTGGAACAGCAAAATGGAGCTGCAAGTCCTCAATGCCGACAACGAACCTCCAAGGAAAGGAAACGACGCAAGAAGGAGAACAAGCTCAAGAACGGAAGAAGCTTAAACACACGACCAAGAAAACGAAACGGCGCAGGGAGGAGACCGCGTATGGAATGCGTGAATAGTGCACTTGGTGTACAACTTTTAACTTTTAAGTGAAAGGCATTTTTGCCCATTCACTTAAAATGCTAGGTGCACCGGCAATAATGTTGGGTGCACCTAGCATCACTCGAAAAGTAATCCCTAAAATGAAACCACGATTGCCTAGAGCCCAAAATAGCAAAATTTAATAGTTCAGAGTCCAACAGCAACGAACTCAAGGCAATTGCTTCCTGTATCCATAAAATACTCCCTGCACCTCGATTAACTTTAGAGTGTGTTTGGATAGAAAATTTTAACTAAGGAAAGTAATTTAGCAAAGAATTTAAAATTCTTTAATAAAAAATTCATTGTTTGGATATTTTTTATGAAGAATTTAAATTTTTAGAATTTTCAAACAGAATTTTAAACAACTAAAAATGTAAAATTTTAATTTCCTTCTAAAATGTGAGAAATTAAAATAATCAATTCACCATAAACAATTATAACTTCAATTAGCGATTGCAAATTCAACAAACAGGGGAGAAGACAAGTGAAGAGAGAAAGAGAGAGAATTATCATCAGAGCTTACTAGTGAGATCATCGAGCAAGGCACAGTAGGGACCTTGCGTGACGTTATTGGCGACGTTGAGGATCTAGAAGTCGATGATGAAGCGATGACAAGGACCAGCGGCGACGATGGCAACGACGCCAACAAGGACGAAGGGCTTGGGACAGCTGAAGCGACTGGTGCAGCGGTTGCTCATGTGGCCAATGAGGGGCTGCACGAAGAGGCCAGAGACTGGGCTGTATTGTTGGCCCATTATGCGGGGGGGGATGGATCCGTAGCTGCTAGTTACTGAACGTAGGGTGCCACCTGAGAGAACTGGAATGCCCACCCGAACTAGATGCCGCTCGCGACTGATGCCACACATAGAAGCTTGTCTTTATCCAAACACAGAATTTTAAAAATGAAAGAATTTCAATTGAAGCATTTGAAATTCTTTAGAATTTTAAATTGCCTCATTCAAATACACTCTTAATTTTTTTACAAAATCCCAAAACTACCTTGCGTCGTATAATTATTATTTAGTTATTTTCCAGAACCACAAATCCAGGACAAATAAAATTGTATAACCTTCCGGAAACAAGGACTTGCTTTTCCTTAAGAGTGTGTTTGGATGAGGGAATTTAAAATTCTTAGAAATTTTAAATTCTAAGAATTTCAAATATTTCAATTGAAATTCTTTTATTTTCAAAATTTTGTGTTTGGACAAAAAAAAAATTGTGAGGGTGAAAGAAAATGAATGCAAAGAGAAGAGAAGATAAGGTTGGTGTGCTTCCAAGGAGAAGAATACTGATGCGGCATGGAAAGTCGCAAAGGAACAGGGGCACACCGGCGTACACCACCACACCCGACCACAGTATTCAGTTAACAGTGCAAGGCATGACTCAGGCCTTCCGCGTCGTCGAACACCTTTGCCGCGTGATGGATACGACAGTTGCTCCCCAGACTAGTGGGTGTAGTTTTACGTGTCCCCCTACGCCCACACCTGATTGATGTTCCACGAGTTCAGATAGTATTTCTTGAAGAAGAGGATCATCGGTGTGAAGGAAGAGTCGCGAGTTCGAGAATGAGATTTTGGGAACTTTCAAGTGAAAGAGAGAATGAAAGTTATAAAGGAAATACACGAACGTTTTAGAAGATTCTTATATCAAGAAAAGAATTTCAATTTCTCACCTTTTAGGAGGAAATTAAAATTCCACATTTTTAGTTGTTTAAAATTCTGTTTTAAAATTCCAAAAATTTAAATTCTCTGATAAATTACTTCCCTAGGTTAAAATTTTCAATCTAAACGAACTCTAAGGCTACACAATTTTTATGTGTTCCGGATGGTTCAATCGGTAAGTTATATCTGCTCCTAAGACAACATCCAGTGGTAATTACACTAAATTACATGTAAAAGCTTGAAAATAATGAACTAGTCCAAACATTGTAATTGAGTGTTTTTCAGAATCAGGGACTAGGTTTTATTAACACAAACTGCTGAAAAAAGAATAAAATATAGAGAATACATTGACATAGACTTACATGAAAAATACAGAAAACTGTATACAGAAAGCAGAAACTAGCTTCCGTCTAAGAGATGGGACATCAATCTTGTGTAAAGGAAAATTCTAACCTTAGGCAATTTCAGGATTGTCATTATCAACCAACACTACATGTACATGAGACAGATGAGCACCATTTGAAAACACCATCAAGAAGTCATGCTTCCCTGTTTTGCCTTAAGGACAAGCTCTTCAGTGGTGGTGCCAATGATATCGTTAGCCCGTTTTAGCCCGACACATTGATATCGACCAACAGAATCCTGAATTCCAAGATAAGCTTCCAGTCAGCAACAAAGAAATTGAAATCTTCATAGAAAATTTTCTTAGGGGGATCACAATGATTGAAAATAATCTTCTGGTAATCATACTGAAGATACACAAAGCAAACCAAGAAAGATAAAAATCCACAAGTTTTAATTTTAGTTGATGTTCTCATTCAGCCTGAAATATATATTAAACTCTGTAAAATGATAATCAATGTGTTCAAGAATGCATTCCTAATTGAAAGCAAAACTCAACTAATAGTTTTTCAAATACTTACAGACAAAACATTTGACAAAGGTTTAAATGACACAGGTTTATTTATACCGCTATAAAGGAACCACATGATCTTTACCATCTGCTTTTTATTTTAAAGAAGGCTTAAATATCTTTTTAGTCCTTGCAATTTGTGTTGTTTTGCTTTTAGTCCTTATAAAATTATTTTTTTATTTTTAGTCCTTACAAATTATGTTTGTTTTGTTTTTCGTCCTTATGATGCTTAGATAACACTTTTTTCACTGTTCAAAACGCTATCTAAAGAGCGTTAAAGACTAAAAACAAAACAAACATAATTTGCATGGATTAAAAACAAGAAAATAATTTTGTAAGGACAAAAAATGTATTTAAACCTTTAAAGAAATATAAATTTCCTACTACTGTTAACATACTCATCTCACTTTAAAATGTAGTTGCAGAGAGATAAAAGAGTGTGAGATAAAGAGAGATAACAAGAAATTGAAATAATAAAACATAGGTTACAGAAAAAAGAAAAGTTTTCCTCTAAAGAGATGCAGTATTATATACAGAGATATAATCACCGAAGATTAGAATGGGAATAATTTAAGGAATCTCACTCGAGTAACAATTCCCAATTTCTCTAATTTCTCAACAGCATCATCCACATCAAAATTACATTCCTCATCAAACTCTTCTTTGATTAGTTCCTCACACCATTGATCAAGATCCTGATCCATATAACCAAACAGCAAATATAAGTGCTTAGATAATAGTAATAGAAATAGAAACCTTGTTTTTCTAAGTATAAAACAGAATTTGAAAAGAAAAACAAGTTTCTAAAAAACTTGTGCTCATGGATATACCTGTCTTGTAGCTTTGCCCTGTTCCATCAGAATAAAGAATGAAACTATAACCTCTTTGACCTACACATTTAAAGAGTTACAAATTGGTAGCCATTAGATTAAATCTTTGGCTGGTGAATAGTTACATACTTAAAAATGAAATGTGAGCCAAAACTCGTAGTAGCAACTAGAGTCCACAATATGATCTTCCAACAATCTAATCACGCATTTCAGTCTTAAAAGGTTACAGGCTTACCAGTACACTTGATTATCACATATAAAGTAGCATAATCCCAAGGCCCAAATAACAGCTGATGCTACCAAATTAAGTTATCAGATACACACGTCAGAAACAGACACATTTCTGATACTATTTAAGTAGTGGATGCATTTTCAAAATCTTCAAACTTTTATTTCCTAAATTATTAGACTTTTAAAAAATGAGACACGAATTGAGGAGTATTTGCGAGATAAATCCAACGTATTGTTTGCTTGTCTGCCAAACAGTATCACACTATATTTTTCACTCTGTATGGGAACAATGAGAGGAGGATTGCTTACAGTAGTTGTGAAAGTTAGATTCTTCAGGCTTTCAACCTGTTAGATTAATGTGTTTTTTGTATATGTTTTATTATCTCTCTTATTTTGCACTCTTTCTATGCTGTACAAGGGGCTGCAGTCTGCACCCTATCTTGTCACATCTTGTTGTGTACTTGTTTCTTCTTTATATATACAATAGTCTCAGCTGAGTGCAAATGGTTATGTTCTCCAAAATATGAAATTCATAGTCGTAATTTGGTATCAGAGAGAGAACAGTCCTGCTCTGGAGTCTCATCGTCGTCTGTTGTCAACCACCACCGACCACCGTCGTTGACCGCCAGAAAATTTTCCAATGAACAAAAGGTTAGGTGCGCCTTGTTGAGGGTGAGCCAACCCAAGTGGTTTCGAGAGCAAAAGCTCTCTTACGCGCCGTTACAGTACGCTCTTCTGTTAGGCACATGAATCTCAAGTGCTGCCTTCCCATCACCGCATTGCCGTCGCGCCATCACCATTGTCTTCATCGGCCTCTTTTGGACCCATTCCAACCCCTGTTTGGCTCCAGTTGTCATATCAGAGAAGTGAACATACGATCCAACCATTCTTGGGTTTCTTTTGGCTTCAGATTTGGGTGGTAACCTCTTTGTGCTCGGAAAATGGGATCTACAGTATCTTTTGTAATCTCTTCCTCTACAGGCCCTATTTCTCCCTTCTCTGCAACTCCCACTATCACAACTGAGAAACTCAACTGGAAAAATTATCGGTTCTGGTCTGATTCAGTTGAGTTGTGGTTACGTGGTCAAGGATACCATGATCATTTGGAGAAGGATGTGAATGAAGTTCCTGTTGAGAATAGAGCTCAGTGTCAGAAACTTGACTACTAGCTATGTACTATTCTATGGCAATCTGTAGACCAGTTGCTAGAGATCCTTAGGTCATTCAAGAACTGTTCTTTTTGGAGGATGCCCAGGATGTTTTTGCTAATGACATTCAACGTCTGTTTCATTCAACCCAAAAGGTTGTTTCCCTCCAACAGACCAACCATGATATGGTTTCACACATGGCTAATGCTAGAGCTACAGTTGAAGAATTGAAAGTATTCCTTGTATGTGATTCTGCAGAGGAAATGAAGAAGAGGCTTGATAAACTGTTTATGATTTTGATCTTGCAGAACTTGCATTCAGATTCTGATCATGTGCATGATCAAATTCTGTCCGGTGATCAGCTTAGTCACTAGACTTCTCCATGTTCCTACTTTGGTGAAAGGTGAAAAATGCAGCTGCAACTGTTGAGACTTCAGCCATGGTTGCCTCTCGTGGTAGGGGTAGAGGGGGTCGTGGTAATAGAGGAGGAGGACATGGTGGTAGAGGTGGTCGTGATAAGCTGTGGTGTTCTTATTGTGGAAAAGAAAACCATACTCAAAATAGTGTTATGACCTACATGGTTGGCCTGATAAGGCAGCATATGTCTCTACATCTGAAAAGGCTGAATCCCAATTTTCTGATGAAGAATATCAGGAATCCCTGAGGCTGAAATCTAGCAGCCAAGCTCAATCCTCTTCAATACCAAGTGTTTCAACAGCCTGCATTTCTCAATCTGTGAAAGGTCAAGGTCCATGGATAGTTGATTTAGGTGCTTCTGATCACATTTCTAGTAATAATTCCTTGTTTTCCTCTATCTCCTCACCCTATTACATTAGCCAATGGGTCTAAAGCTGCATCTTAAGGAATTGGTCAAGTTCCTTTTTCTCCCTCCTTGAATTTAAATTCTGTTTTGTATATCCCTAATTGTCCTTATAACCTAATTTCTCTAAGTCAGTTGACTCATTCCTTAAATTGCTCAGTAACATTTAATGTTGATTCCTTTGTTATACAGGACCGTGGTACGGGCCAACTGATTGGTGTAGGACATGAATCACAAGGCCTTTACTATTGGGAAACTAGCCATTCTGTGTCTTGTTTTGCTTCTTCATCTCCAAAGCTTTTACATGATCGTCTAGGTCACCCAAGTGTAGCAAAGTTGAAGATAATGGTTCCATATCTCAACAAGTTATAAATGTTAGATTGTGAATCTTGTCAATTAAGCAAACATGTTAGGTCATCTTTTCTAAAGCAAACTGAAAAAAGATGTAACTTAGCTTTTTCTATCATTCATTTAGATATTTGGGGACCAAGCCGGTAACATCTTTTGGTTTAGATATTATGTTACCTTTATTGATGAATACTCTCAATGTATTTGGATTTATTTAATGAAAGATAGATATGGACTTTTGTCTATATTCATGTCCTTTTACAATGAAATTAAAAATTAGTTTAGGAAGATTATTAAAATTCTTAGAAGTGATAATGCTAAGGAGTATTTCTCTTCAAAACTTTCTATTTTTTGTTCTCACAGGAAATCCTACATCATTCCACATGCCCTCACACACCACAACAAAATGAAATAGCTGAAAGGAAAAACAAGCATCTTGTTCAGACCGCACGGACATTGTTACTTAGTGCAAATGTTCCTGTTCACCACTGGGGTGATGCAGTCCTCACTGCCTATTTTTTTAATAAATAGAATACCCACCTCATCTCTTGAAAATAAAATTCCTCACTCAATCCTCTTTCCTAATGAACCCCTGTATCATGGTTCTCATAAGGTCTTTGGATGTACATGTTTTGTTCATGATGTTTCTCTAGGTCTTGACAAGCTCTCAGCAAGAGCCATCAAATGTGTATTTCTTGGTTATTCCCTCCTTCTAAAGGGATACAAATGTTACTCTCCAACCACCAGAAGATACTACATGTCAGTTGATGTTACCTTCTTCAAAGAAACCGTGTTCTTCTCCAAACAGGATGATTCCAACTCTATACAACAAGTTTTGCCTATTCCTTGTCTCAATGCAATAGTATCTCCTACTCACACAACATCCAATAAAGGAGAAATTCAGCTCTCTTCTCCAGTCAATCATCAAGATGAATTATCTCCAACTTCTGTCTCTACCCTCCAGAGTGGGACACAAAAAGATGGTGATTCCAAAGTGCATGAAGATACTCTTGATTCATGTCCTTCACCCTCAGTTGTTCCTACAACTGACCCTTCTTCTTCCTCATCTTCTCATGATCCAGATTCAGGTTGGCCCATTGCCCTTAGAAAAGCTATTTGGTCTACTCGAAATCCTCATCCTATTTATTTGAGTTATCATCGATTGTCTCCTTCATACTTCTCCTCTATTTCTTCTTCGTCTTCCATTACTGTTCCCAAGAATGTTTGTGAGGCACTTGCTCACACTAGATGACGACAAGCCATGATTGTTGAAATGCAAGCTTTTGAACATAGTGGTACATGGGAGTTAGTTCCTCTTCCACCTGGAAAGAAGGTTGTTGGTTGTCAATGGGTATATGCTACCAAGTTGGTCCTAATGGAGAAGTTGATTGTCTTAAGGCTTGATTGGTAGCCAAAGGCTACACTCAAATATATGGTCTTGATTATGGGGATACTTTTCCTCCAATGGCCAAGATCACTATTGTCTTTCTCTTCCTTGCCATGGCTGCCATTCATCATTGGCCTCTTCGTCAGTTAGACATTAAAAATGTTTTTCTTCATGGTGAGTTGGAGGAGGAGATTTATATGGAGCAAGCTCCTAGGTTTGTTGCTCAGAGGGGATCAGGTTTTGTTTGCAAACTTCATTGATCCCTTTATGGTCTTAAACAGTCTCCAAGAACTTGGTTTGGAAAATTTAATCATGTTGTGCAAAGTTTTGGGATGAAACGAAGTGAAGCAAATCACTTTGTTTTTTTATTGTCACACTTATCCTGATAAATGTGTTTACTTAGTTGTTTATGTTGATGACATAGTAGTTACAGGGAATGATGATATCAAAATCTCTCAGTCGAAGCAACATTTGTCCAGTCACTTTCAGACCAAGGATCTTGGCCACCTAAAGTACTTTCTTGGTATAGAGGTAGCTCAATCCAAGGAAGACATTATTATCTCAGAGAGGAAGTATGCTTTGGATATTTTGCAAGAGACGGGCATGATTAACTGGAGACTCGTTGATAGTCCCATGGATCCAAATCAAAAGTTAATTGCAAAACAAGGTGAACCATACTAAGACCTAGAAAGATATAGAAGATTAGTTGGGAAACTCATCCATCTTACTATTACCAGATTTGACATTTCCTTTGCAGTTGGGGTCGTTAGTCAGTTTATGCAAGCTCCTTATGTTGATCACTGGAAGGTTGTTCGTCGCATTCTCAGGTATATTAAGAAGACTCCAAGATAGGGATTGTTGTATGAAGATAAAGGAGACACTCAAATTTCTGGATATTGTGATGCTGATTGGGTAGGGTCCCCTATAGATACTGCAGGATATTGTGTGTCTATTGGAGGAAATGTTATCTCTTGGAAGAGCAAGAAGCAGAATAATGTTGCTAAATTTAGTGCAGAAGCGGAATATAGGGCTATGACTTTAGTCACATGCAAATTAGTGTGGATCAAACAACTTATTCAAGAGCTAAAGTTCGGTGAAGTTCAGCCAATGAAGTTGTATTGTAATAATCAGGCAGCTCTCCATATTGCCTCAAATTCAGTACTTAGATTTGGAGGTAGTGAGGAAAATATCACTCTCTTACTTCTTTCATTCAAATAACATAGATATATATACAAAGAGGAGAGAGAGAAGCTTGAAAGCTTTGATAAGACAGGACACACTGCTGTCTTCTACTATAAGCTAAAACAGATACAATAATCTATTCTAAAGATACACATAATTATAACACTCCCCCTCAAGCTGGAGCATATAAATCGTATGCTCCAAGCTTGGAACATATAATCTGAATCCTAGGCCCCCTTAAGGGTTTAGTCAAAATATCTGCTGGCTGATCACTGGAGTTAATGAACTCAGTGACAATTTCTTTAGACAGTAATTTCTCCCGAATGAAGTGACAATCAATCTCAATATGCTTAGTCCTCTCATGGAAGACGAGGTTTGAAGCAATGTGAAGAGCAGCTTGATTATCACAATATAGCTTCATTTGCATCACTTTGCAGAAATTCAACTCTTCAAGAATTTGCTTAACCCACATAAGTTCACACGTAACCACAGCCATAGATCTATATTCAGCCTCTGCACTAGATCGAGCAACAACAGATTGTTTCTTGCTTTTCCAAGAAATAACATTCCCTCCAATGGAGACACAATATCTGGATGTGGATCTCCTATCCATTGGACAACCAGCCCAATCTGCATCACAATACCCAGATACTTGTGTATTACCTTTGTCTTCATAAAGTAATCCTTGTCCTGGAGCTCTCTTAATGTATCTAAGAATATGTATAACAGCATTCCAATGATCAATACGGGGATTTTGCATAAATTGACTCACCACTCCAACAGCAAAGGAAATATCAGGTCTGGTGATGGTGAGATAAATGAGTTTTCCCACAAGTCTTCTATACCTTTCAAGGTCAGGATACATTTCACTCTGATCTGCTAGAAGCTTCAAATTCGGATCCATAGGGCCATCAACAGGTCTACAATTCTGCATGCATGTTTCCTTCAAAATGTCAAGAGCGTACTTCCTCTGAGAAATTACAACACCATCTCCTGACTGAGCCACCTCAATACCAAGGAAGTACTTCAAACTTCCCAAGTCTTTGGTCTGGAAATGACTGAATAAGTGCTCCTTTAGTTGACCAATCTTAGTAGCATCATTCCCTGTAATCACTATATCATCAACATATACTATCAAATAAACACACTTCTCAGGGGATGCATAACAATAAAAAACAGAATGATCAGCCTCACTACGTTTCAACCCAAAAAGTCGAACAATATGACTGAATTTACCAAACCAAGCCCGAGGGGATTGCTTCAACCCATAGAAAGATCGACGCAGCTTACAAACAAGACCATACTCCTCCTGAGCAACAAACCCGGGAGGTTGCTCCATATAAATCTCCTCTTCAAGGTCACCATGGAGAAATGCATTTTTAATATCAAGCTGATGGAGAGGCCAATGACGCATGGCAGCCATAGCAAGAAACAGACAGCCAGTAGTAATTTTAGCTACCGGAGAGAAGGTGTCACAATAGTCAAGGCCATATATCTGAGTATAGCCTTTAGCTACTAAGCGAGCCTTAAGTCGATCAATCTCACCATTAGGCCCAACTTTAACTGCGTAGACCCATCTACAACCCACTGTCTTCTTGCCAGGAGGAAGAGGGACAAGTTCCCAAGTACCACTATGTTCAAGAGCCTGCATTTCATCAATCATAGCCTGTCGCCATCCAGGATGACTAAGTGCCTCATGAACATTAGACGGGACAGAATGTGAAGACAGAGAAAAAACAAAAGAAGAATATGAAGGAGACAAACGATGATAACTCAAAAAATTATAGATAGGATGAGGATTACAAGTAGATCTAGTACCTTTCCGGATGGCAATGGGTCAGTCTGAATCAGAGGAAGGAGAGATGGCAGGATCCATGGCTTGAGGAGTGATTGAAGGAGAATGAAAATCATGAGGTGAACCTTCAAGTACTGGAGGGCCAACATCAGTCGAGTGCGGAGGAGAAGATGGAACTTCACTGACATTTTGGTGTGAAGTATCTAGAGGACAGGGAGAGGGAATTGGAAGAACGTTCTGGATGGAAGAAGAATGATCCATAGATGGTGAAAAGAAGGGTGTGTCTTCAAAGAAAGTTACATCTGCAGACATATAGTATCTCCTAGTAGAGGGAGAAAAGCATTTGTAACCCTTTTTAAGACGAGAATAACCTAAAAAAACACACTTGATTGATTGCTCGGGCAGAAAGTTTGTCTAAACCGGGAGAGAGATCTTGGACAAAACAAGTACAACCAAACACTTTAGGTGGAACATGAAATAATGGATCATGAGGGAAAATGATTGAGTGAGGAATTTGATTTTCAAGAGAGGATGAAGGCATTCTGTTAATTAAGAAACAAGCAGTAAGAACCGCATCCCCCCAATGGTGTGTAGGAACATGAGAGGCTAACATTAGTGAGCGTGCGGTATTAAGAAGATGACGATTTTTTCTTTCAGCTATACCATTTTGCTGTGGTGTATGGGGACAAGTGGATTGATGTAAAATGCCTTTGGAGGATAAAAGGGAGGAAAAGTCATGAGAGAAATACTCTTTTGCATTGTCGCTTCTAAAAATCTTAATTGTTTTTTCAAATTGGTTTTCAATCTCATTGAGAAAGGACATAAAGATACGCAAAAGTTCAGATCTGTCTTTCATTAAATAGACCCAAGTACATCTAGAAAATTCATCAATAAAGGTTACAAAATATCGAAAACCAAAAGATGTAACCCGACTTGGTCCCCAAATATCAGAATGAATGGTAGAGAAAGCTGAATTACATCTTTGGACAGTTTGTGGAAATGATGACCTAACATGTTTTCCTAGTTGATACGACTCACATTCTAGGACTCTAAGATTCTTCAGACCAGGAACCATCATTTTCAGCTTTGGTAAGCTTGGGTGGCCTAGACGATCATGCAAAAGTTTGGGATTTGAAGTTGCAGAATAGGAAACAGATAAGTTGGATTTCAGGTAGTAAAGTCCTCTTGATTCACGTCCTTCTCCAATCACTCGACCCGTGCCATGTTCCTGAATAACACAGGAATTAGAAGTAAATGTTATTGAACAATTCAATGAACGAGTTAACTGACTCAATGAAATTAGATTATAGGGACACTTAGGAATAAACAAAACAGAATCCAACTTTAATGAGGAAGACAAAGAGACTTGACCACTCCTTGAGCTGCAACTTTGGAACCATTAGCTATAGTAACAAAATGGGGAATTTTTGGAAAAGACATGAATGTAAAAGCGGACTTGTTACCAGAAATATGATCAGAGGCACCTGAATCAAGTATCCAAGGACTAGAACCGTCAATAGATTGAGAAATGCATGCTGTTGAATAACATGGTACAGAGGAAGATGAAGCCGAGCTGCTGGATTTCTCAGATTTCAGCTTCAAATACTCTTGGTACTCTTCATCAGAGAACTTAGACTCTGATTTTTCTGTCTGAGCTACCTTGGCAACTTTTTTAGGAAATCCATGCAGGGAATAGCAATTCTCTTGAGTGTGACCCATCCTCTTGCAATATGTGCATTGAGGACGTCCACCTTTTCCACTGCGGCCTCCTCTACTATTACGGCCTCCCCCTCTTCCACGAGATGCAACCATTGCTGAAGTTTCCACCACATCAACTGGATTTTCTTCTTTCAGCGCATAAGGCACACGAAGTAACCTAGTGATGAGAGAATCTATTGATGGAACTTGATCTCCAGCAAGAACTTGATCACGCACATGATCAAAGTCAGAGTGTAGACTCCTCAGGATGAGGACCATGTAAAACTTATCCAGTTTTCTATTCATTTCTTCCAATGAGTCAGCTACCAGAAACTTTTTCAGCTCTTCAACTGCAGCCCTAGCCTTTCCTACATGTGCAATCATGTCATGTCCAGTTTGTTTGAGAGCTGTAACCTTCATGGTTGCATCAAAGAGGCTTTGAATGTCATTTGCAAAGATCTCTTGGGCCTTTTTCCAAAACGAATGACACGTTTTGAATGACCTAAGGATCTCCAAAATATCTGGCTCAACTGATTGCCATAATACAACACAGAGTTGATAGTCAAGCTTTTCCCACTCAAATTTTCTGTCATTTGGAACAGCATCAACTCCTTTCTCCAAATGGTCATGATGTCCTTGGCCAAGGATTCAAAGCTCCACAGAGGCAGACCAAGATAGATAATTTTTCCTGTTCAGTTTTGTAGTTGTTATTGTTGGAGTTCCAGAAAAAGAAAAAACTGGTCCAGAAGAGGCCATTTCTGATCAACAATGGAAGCCCAAAGCAACAAAGAATAGAAGAAGGCACATGCAGGCACAAAGACTTGCCAAAATAAAAAAAACAACACCTGAAACAGGCTCAGAGAAGAACGACGAAGCTGCCGGAACAAGCTGAGCGAGCTTCCGACGTCGGGACGGCGGCGCGTGAACCACACGCGCCTGAAAACACGAGGAGCTGTGGCGGCGCGTGACAACTCCAATGGCGACGCAACCTGCAGGGTTGGGTCGCGCGTTCCAGGGCGGTTCGAACCCTAGGTTCGTCGGAGAGAATGGCGGCCGGAAGTGACGGCTGGCGGCGGCGGACGGAACCCGCTCTGATACCAACTTAGATTTGGAGGTAGTGAGGAAAATATCACTCTCTTGCTTCTTTCATTCAAATAACATAGATATATATACAAAGAGAAGAGAGAGAAGCTTGAAAGCTTTGATAAGACAGGACACACTGCTGTCTTCTACTATAAGCTAAAACAGATACAATAATCTATTCTAAAGATACACATAATTATAACACCAGTGTTTCACGAGAGAACTAAACATGCAGAGATTGACTGTCATTTTGTGAGAGAGAAGCTGCTGACCAAAGAGATTAGTACAGAGTTTGTCAATTCAAATTATCAGCTTGCTGATTTTTTAACCAAATCATTAAGGGGGCCTCGGATTCAGTTTATTGTTCCAAGCTTGGAGCATATAATTTATATACTCCAGCTTGGGGGGGATGTTAGATTAATATGTGTTTTTTATATATGCTCCAGCTTGGGGGGATGTTAGATTAATATGTGTTTTTTATATAGGTTTTATTATCTTTCTTATTTTGCACTCTTCTCTGCTGTACAAGGGGATGCAGTCTACACCGTATCTTGTCACATCTTGTCATGTACTTGTTTCTTCTTTATATATACAATAGTCTCAGCTGAGTGAGACAAGTTAAGTTCTCCAAAATATTTAGTTCATAGTCTTAACCTTTATTTCTGTCCATAAAAGATAACAGTGCAGTAAATGATGTGTTTCAATACTTTCAAGTATCAAATATGGTTTCAAAATTTTCAAAGTTCATCTTTTTGAACATTATATTTCTAAAAGAATATATGTACGTTGGGGAGAAATCACAGCCAATATATGATTAAGCTTGCTTACAAATAGAATCATGTTTTCCTACCTTGTGAGAAAACATAGGCATATGCTTGTTAAAAGAAGTGGTAAAACAAGAATTTTACAAAAGCTAAGATATACACACACATGCATGCACGCACACTGTTAGATGAATTTCTCACAAAATCCACCTATCAAATTGAAAGATTGTTATCAAACTTATCCAATACTGTTTAATATCCCATCCTGATATGCAAAAATATAATACTTCTTAAGCAGAGGATACTTAATCACACACAGTTGCTTAGATTCAACAGCTGGAATAATTAAAATCATTGTATGTGCTGGATTCTTTGGTAGTGTAGCAGTGTGTGTCATAAAACAGACAAGGAAAATTGGTCCTCTATCTCCCTCACATGCACACGCAAGTTTTGGTGAATTGCAAGCATCATATATGAAATACAAAGACATCAGGTGATAAATTTTAATATCCAATATATAACAATCTCTACTCCATCAATGTTCCTCAAGATTGACAAACACATACCAAAACATCAAGTATCTGGTTATACAATTAGTAGTAAGTTAATAGCAAATGTAAAGAAAGAAATTGTTACAAAACATTTGTCCTAGTAAAAGAAATGGGAACCACTAAAAGACAAACCCATTAGTTCACAAACCAGCCAAGCTGCCCAATTGGAAGGTGTATAGTATACTATACTATGAGGCATAGTAAACCAAAGGAGCAACAGCCTGATGGCAGTTACTAATAGAAAATAACTAGTGGCAGTCACATATTAGGAGTCTCTGAGATATTAGGAAACTGCCTGATGGCCGTTGTGAATAGAAAATAACTGATGGCAGATACATATAGGGAGTATTTGCGATAGTAATTAGGTAAGTGTGTCGTTCTTTTCAATTTGTGGACAAAGAATACTCTGTACAAGACTTGTCACTGGGACAACGTGTACTGTTGTATTGTGTGTGATTTTTGTGTTCAGTAATATATTTTACCAGTTTATTACTAGTGCTCTATCATCCATCATGTGGATTATGCTCAAGAAATGTCATATCAATCAAATATTTTTTTATATATTATATTTTAAAACCAATGAGGGCGAGCCCTGGCACAGTTGTGCCTTGATGACCGATTGGTCATGGGTTCAAATCCGGAAACAACCTCTTTGCATATGCAAGGGTAAAGCTGCTTACAATGATCATCCCCCATACCTTCGCATAGCGAGGAACCTCCAGGCACTGGGGTACGCTTTTTTTTTTATATTTTAAAACCAATATTTCAAAATTTATTATTTAACAAAGTAGTATTAAAAACAAACTCAACTAATTCTAATCTGTATTTTTCACTATTCAGAAAGAGCACCTTGCATGACTCCAGTAAGATTGATAAAGCATACATAGTGTTGAATATCCAGATCCCTTCTTATATTGGTATCAGTTGATCCTAACCTCTATATGCTTATGGTGTTTATTCATAACATTCAGACGTGCAAGGTTATCAAATCTGAGATCCTGCCTAGGGATTGTAAGACACATAAAATGTGTGATAATAACAACTTACTTAAAATACAAAACTATATTCAAACAAATATAACTGCATATAAAATAACATAAATAAGCAAAATAGCTTAAAAATCAGAACTCCATGACATTTTCACACCAACAACGGCTCCACCAATGACATTTTAATAACAGCAAAACTTGAGAACAATTACATCCAACCAAAAGAGAAAAAAAAAACACCAAAACAGAGCACAATTATATGGACTAACCAGCAAGTATTGAAGCAAAAACAAACCAGTCAGCACTCACCACAAAGACACAGAAACAGATTGAAGAAACGAGTTCAAACAAAACCCAGATCAGCTAGAGTCAAACCAAAGCAAGAAACAATTGAGGGTTGTGCAGAAATAAGCTGGCCAGTTTCAGGTACAATTAGAACAGCCAGCCCTATCCTACTTTCTAAACAATTCTAAAAACATTAACAAAAATTATCAATATACTGATTTGATTTGAAGACAAAAAAAAACACAGAATGCATCAAGCTGGCACTTACTTCCTGTTGAATGACATCATCACACAAATGAAGAAGTGTACCCTTTCCACTGTCAAGTTGTTTGTCATACATTGACTGTGTAATCAAATTTTGGTACTGAGCCATGTTTTGTTGGAACCTATGGGGAAAAGAAATTAGTGGCAACTAGGTTAAATATCTTTTTCAAATGCATTTACTTCTATACATCTCAAACTAGTAGAATGCGGCAATAATAATGCGAACAAGATTCAATAAGCAACATGACTATTGAATAATGACTAGTTCAACCAAGAATTGGTAGAAATAGAATGGTTTAATGAAAAAAAAAGAACAATTTAATAAGTCACCGAGTGGAGAGATTTCTTTAGATTACTGTTCATAAAGAATAGATCAAGTTTCAGAGCCATATGCAGGTAATTTTCACAATAATCATTGTATAGCATATATTTGCAATGATAGGAAACGATCAACATACTTACGTGAAGTATGTCTTAGCGATATAACCAATTACTGTGGAGAGAACAGCAATGATGACCCACCAATCAGCTGAAGGCATTTCAAGTGAACTAACAACAGCAACCTGTGAAGAACATTATATGCATTTGTTCAGGATGAAGAAAAACAATATCGCTAAAATGGAAACACTAAATTGAGGTTAAAAAACTAACCAAACCAACTATAGCTGATCCAAGAAACTTGACCCAATCCATTGGAGTTAATCCAGGGTTTTTCTTTTCTGGCTGCCAAGTAACAAGTTCTTGACCAAGGTTACTACTTGTATTTGTTGGGGGAAAGTTAGTAATAAAAATTAGAATGTTCATTAAAAGCTTCACAAATGAGGTAACTCACAAGAACTATTTCCATATCAGCCATTGGAATGTTTTTGAAATGCTTCACATATATTCCTCGTTCTTCTTTTGATTTGGTTCTGGCTCTCCTGAAAAATAGTTTGCTTCTTAGATTTCAAAATTTCAACATAAGTTTGAGATATAAGGCAGATCTACCTGTAGACAACAATTATCCTATCAAATGTTGGTTCTTGGATTAAGGTCTTGCCCAGCAAATTATGGAAACTGGAAATTGCAGAAAATCATCACATGAGTGACCAGATCATCACACATTCAAAATTTATGCAATGTAGATAATGAGCCTCATTTTTGGTGAGAAAGAAACATCATGTGCTTCAAAGACAAATCAGTAGACATACTAAAATTTCTATATATAATTTAAGTAGTAGATTTTATCACAATAGAATTCTCCATGCTCATATAATGAAAGCTTAAGGAAGACCAAAAACCTCAATCCAGGTTGACTATTATCTTGGAATTGTTAATTGTTAATGGTTAGAGATGTAATAATAAAATCATTCATGTGACTTCACCTAACAACTTCAGTTTTTAAGATAGTTCAGTCACCTAACAAGTTTTTAGGATAGTTAGTTCAGCACAAAGTATCAGAGTCTCAGTGTTCACGTGATCTAGAGTTCAATCGTCATGGTCCTCGTTCTTCTAATAAAAAGTTGAATTTCAGTATAAGGTAGGTTGAACAGTGCATTATTGATACTACAAAGCCAAATGCCAAAGGGCTCTTAAGTTAAGGGACATGTTACAAATATAATATAAAACCATTCATGAGTCTTTACCTAATAACTTTAAGGTTTTGAGATAGTTGTTTCATGACCTTAACTTCTATTGGGGTTGTACTACTTTGATGGTTGTAATTCCAGAGTAAGGAACACACAGTACCAAAATTTTATGTGATACAGAGCATACAATGAGAATTTTAAATTTTCAGTTGAATGAAAGCTGCCAACAATCAGGATTTACACAAATCTAGATTATCAGAAGCAATAGCATTCAACTTGCAGATAATGGTGAATCTTACACGAAGAAATTCATCAGATAAGCATCTATAACAAGTAATAATGTTATTATAAAGGCACTGGTCCTCATCCAGAAAGAACAATGCAGAGAGAGAGAGAGAGAAGCAATTTATGACCTTAGTTGCATATTTTCAAGACGTATCCGTTCAACATAAAGGTCCTGCCCATCTGCTCCAGAGTTAATTTCATTGTCCTTCTTTGGATCTTTCTTATTGTGCCTTTTTGACCTTCTGGATAGAAGCTTTTCCAACCTGCAAGCAGTACAACTTTAAAAGGTTTCTATGAACAGAAAAGAAAAGAAAAAAAAAAAAGCTGGGAAGCATGCTGTGTATACTCAGGTACATTCACATGTATAGATTAAAAAATATTTTCAGTACACAGATGAAATGTCTGTTTGGGTTACCATTGGAAACCCTTCCGACATAATTTTGCCAAAGCAAGACCCTTATTACTTCTCTGTTTAGATGCATTTTATTATTTTACATTGGCCTTTTACATCTCTTGCTGAGACAAGGTAATATATTAATCAATATCATGACTTCTCAAAATGGATTATTCATTAGCATCAAGTACTAAATTTTCCAGACTGAGTTTGCTTACCTAGTTACTCTCAATAGATATGCCCAAAAGCGTCCAATAAGCATGTCCACTTTCTCCATCACAAAGTAGTCAGTTGTTCGATCAATTCCAATGCCACGTCGAAAGATAACATACTAAAATAATATGATTTATTAGCTTTCCATTTCACAAACAGAATAAGCTGCTGATTAAAAAAAAACAAACAGAATAAGCTCAAGGAACAAAACAACAATCTTTAGATCAGTGTTTGTATTTGCAGGTTCAGCTCACTTGTTTTGAGGAATTACATTTTTTCCAATCTAATGCAAACAATTAAAGTAATAATTGTGAACCAGCCTCCACTGTGAGTGTACAACAGTGTATGTGTGAGAGAGGGAAGGATCAACTACAGTCCAGCATCAAACAAGTAACAAAAGCCAAATAATATCTTGTGATGTCTACAACCTTCTTAATGTAGAAACTTCTGCTCTTTAGTTGACAACTTAACATCACAATATTGAATGACTACCAAAAGTCTACTACATCAATCTAGAGCTGTCAAATGGGTCAGCCTGACCTGGCCCATCAAGTCAAATGGTGAAAACGGGCTGGCCCAAATCTCTCATAGGCCATGTTTTTTGTGGCCCAGTCTAGCCCATTTGGCCTGGCCAAATTGGCCTATGTATTTTTTTGCTTAAATTTATACTAATTTTAAAAGGAAAAGTAAAAATTTTAAAAAAATGTTGGGCCAAGAATTTATAGGCAGGGCCAAATTGGCCTAGTTCTTTTTAGGACAACTTTTTTACATCAATCAATGTGACTCATGATGTGCTGCCAAAACTCAGTGCAACTTCATCAATGTTTTAAGGATTCTGTTTCACCAACAAGGATGGACTACCGATATTTCAATATAAAATATTCTAAGCCACTTGGAGTGGGCTGGTGGTGAGGAGTTTGGACTTTAGACAGCATGTAGAAAGTCCGTCATTGTAACAAAAGGATTTTATAGAAGACAATCTTATAATTATAGAAGATCAGTTCAACAACATTCATGAAAGAAGGATATAGAACTAGAACAAGTATCAAGGCATCATCAAGCCCTCTCCCCACTGTTTCATTTAAAATAAGAGAAGTCTATCTCCTGTAATGAATATTTTGTGAATTAATCAGCATGACAACAAAGATTCTGATTTCCAACAACGAATCTAGAAGAATGCTTCAATAACTAAAAAAGGGGGTAAGGAGCCTGCAAACATTGGAATAAAGACTCATAATTGCATTAGTATCATACAGCATCGAACTCACACACACGCCCACACCCACAGGGGGGGGATAACAGAAAAATGAACACCAGAGAACCAAGAAATCCTTCGTGGATAAGTACCTCCTACACTTGATTCAGAGCCATACCTTATCAGAAAAATCTGGTAGGTCATCATGATGATGCTCTTCAAAATATTTCTTCAGAAGTGTCTTGTCAAGCTTCATCAGCAAAAAATACAGACATCAGCAACTATTAGCAGCAAAATCAAGCATCTCAAGGTACCATTTTCCATTAAAGGAGCATTATTATGCACAAACCTTAGATTCATCAACAGTAATGGGAAGATTTAGAAGATATTGGCCTGAATGTGCAACATCAATCTCATCATCAGTCACTATCTTGAAGTTGCTCTTTTCCATGACCTATATAAAGAATCGAAGTATCTTCAGATAACTTAAGAAACAATATTCAGTCTGATGTTATCAAATATTTATGTCACCAAATTAGTCACTTTGAAGGATTAATGTAAGATTTTAGTATTTTTAAGGGACTAATTTGGTGACAAAAATCTTTAAAGGACTAATGTGGCGGCAGGCTGGCACCATAACCTTTGGATGACTAGAGCATTTACTCCTTTATATCAATACCATAATCTTTAGGTTTTCAAGTCTATATTATACTAACAATATCTCCAAAATATTGACACTTGAATGCATGAAGTAGAGATGGTACCTGAAATAGGTATGTCAAGAAATTCTGTTCAAGCACATCAATTTCTTCGGAAGATAACTTCTGCTGTTCCAACTTTTGCGCCCCATGTACAGGGTCAAAGAGGGAGTATAGTTGCTGCAAGCTTAAAGGAATCAAGCTCCATAACAACCACAAAGTAACTATAATTATGTCAGAAAAATCAAGAAATAGATGATACCATCAAGTCCTCAAACTGTAGAAGGTACCAAGCTCGAATTGTGTACTCTATTCTCTTGCAGAGCTTCAAGAACTCAGCTCGGTCAGAACTATGTTCTGCATATAATACCCAAAATCTCATACCACAAAAAATATAACAACATTGAAGGAAGGAACAAAAATTAGCCAAATTTCGTCATCTAAACCAAGGTTGTCAAACTCGAGAGTTTACTTAAACTCATAAAGTTTCCATAAACTCGACTCGTAGAGTTGACTCGTAAACTTGTAAGAGTTTACATAGTAGAAAAATAATATTGAAAAACCTATTAATGACATATAGACTTAACAAAATACTCTTACCACAACAACAATTTAACATTTGAACGGCATAATAAAGCCAAATAACAAAACAATAATAAAGTGTAACAATACATTATTAATAAATAATATCAAAATACATAGATGACCAAATTGGATATAAAATCATAAAAACTTAAGTTATTAAAGTGATAACATTTTTTGAAAAAAATATTTATTTCTTCAAAGTGTTCGAGTCATGGTAAAGCATTGTCGTTGACGGTTCTATGGGGGCAGGCGGGAAAGAATTATAGTTGATTTCAAACTTGCTACCTAACTCGAGAGTTTATGCAAGTTTACTAGAGAGTTAACTTGTTTTGTCTGTGTAAACTCTAAAATCGTAAGAGTTTAAGAGTTAAAGTGGGTTTTTTTAACTACGGGTCTAGCAAACAAAAATTTGAGATAGGATCCTGCTCAAGTAGTTATACCAAATTGAAAAAAAAAAAAAAAAAGCAAAGATATCTATATAAAAAAACTCTAATCTAAAAGAAAAAGGTTTACTCTTTACTGTTCTCAATAAATAACTCGAGAATTTGATAACCATGATTTAAACTAAAAAATATATACAAATCTGAACTCCATAACAGCACTCAAAAACTAAATTACATAAAGGGTCCAGAAATATCAGTGAATTTCATCCCAAATTTGTTTCTAAAAGGGGGAAAACAACACTAATTTCCACCCCCACCCCCCAACCATACTCCTCAATTCCAAGAGCAATCACAACACAATCACAGCACAACAGAGTGAAAACACTCCCCAAACATGTTTTCATAACTACCAAAACAACATCAACAACAAAGAGACCAATTTCAGGTGCCAAATTGGAGCAAAAAAAAGGTTCAAACAAAAAGCAGTACCAATAAGATTGGCCAGTGTCATTGTGAGCTTAGGCTTCAGAATTGGAATCACGGATTCCCGCTCTAAACGTATAACTTCATTCTTGCTTCGATCCACTTCATGCAAATGTGCCATTTTAATTTCTGGCTACCCTCTTCGTAGTTTCAGCACCCCTCCCTAAAAATATCAAAACTTGGAACAACGAAGGCTAAAAGGAACGTTTTTTATGCGGTATATGGAAAAGGGTAAATGAAAGAGAGGCTAAAAGAAACGTTCATATTCACGCTTTACGGTGGTATAATGTAACCGCAGGCACCAATAAAAGTGACGAAACCACTTCTTGGAGAAGGTGGAAGTGGGTCACACCGGTGCGTTTTCGACCAAACGAAGCTTCGGTTTCTTCTCAAGTTGGAAAATCTACTTCAAGATGGAGAAGCGATTGTTCATCACTCAGTAGAATCGAGTTACTTACCGGGTACACGAAGTTTACTAGTCACTTACTAGCGCGTCAATCCAACACTGAAATTTTGATTTATCCAAAAATCACAGATCATCATTGATAACAGTAGAAGTCAACAAATTTGTTCGTGGCGAAAAAATCACGTATCATCATTGATAACAGTTGAAGGCAACAAATTTGTTGAAATTAATTGAATTAAGTGTACAGGATTAAGATTTAAAAGGATTTTTAAAAATATTTTTTTATATTTAATTATAACTTTTAAATAGTATAAATAAATTTTAAGACATTTAATTAGGACTTTTAAGATTTTTTTTAAGAAGATACCAATGGTATTTAATTAGAATTTTTTATAATTTATATAAAAAGTTTTTTATATTTAAAATATATAAATTTTGATAGATTAATTTTAAGAAGAATTTTGATAGATTTTATCAAACTTTTTATTATAATAAGACATTTATGAAACAATCTTACTTAAATTCTTTGAGATTTTTTTAGATTTTTTTCTTTTTTATTAGTTGTCAAACTTTATTTTTTCTCATCACAAATATTTTCTATTCTCTTTAATATTATTCATCATGTGTCTATCATATATATTTCTCATATTCTTTTGGAATAAAATAATGTCAAATATATTTCTCTTCTCTATGATTAATAATGTCTTTTCTTATATTAATATAGGTTTGACGTAATATTTTTATGACTGTTACCATTAATTTTATTATCCACACGACTTAGAAAATCTTTTACCAATCTTCTACACTCATTATTACTTTCTAATATATATTTATTATTGCATCTCATTTAAACATGTCATTAGATTTATTATAAAATAATTATACTAATTAAAGAATTAAAAAAAATCAACATATAATTTTAAATCTATAGTTCATATCTAACACTAAGAATCAGTGGATACTATTACAAGAAAGATGAGTATACGATGACATAAAGCTAGAATTAATATAGTTATTAAAAGATTAAAAAATTATATTAATTTTACTTTTTTTATTCAAACTTTATCATTTCTTATTATTTTTTCATTAATTCTTGTAATTTTGAAACTATTTTTAAAAATTTATAAAATCCTTCAAATCTTATAAATCTATAAAGTCATTTTAAATTCTTTAAATTTTTATGATATAAATTTATTAAAATCCATATTATCATAAAAACCTTATAAAAAAATTTTATAAGTCATAATATTTCTACATAATCTTTAAAATATATCAGACTTTTTTAATCTTTTAAAATTCTAATACAATACACTCTCCTAGTATAAAAATATTTTCATGATATATGGAGTTATAGACCCTCTTTTTTTAGAAAGAAAAGAGGTTATGCTTCCAATGATAAATAATTGGATAAATAATCAAATTCTTCTTGAAAATGTGATACAGTATAAAATTGGTTTTTAAAATATAAAAAATATAAATTTAGTCTAAATATATAAAAAGTACGATAAATTAATCATATATTTAAATTTGTAAGATTATATTATCATTAAGTTGTAATGTTCGAGGTTAATTAAATAATAAGTTATATTTTTTAGGACTAATTTGATATTAAGTTTCAAAGTTTAAAGATTATTTTGTTATTAAATTGACTGCAAAATTAATTTGTTGTATTTTTTTCATATTGAAGAACTAGTTCTGAATTTTTCATCTTTCAAAAAATAAATTTATCATTATTTTACACTTTCATAGAAAATTTGATTATTTATCTTAAATATTTTTATCAATTTTAATACTACTTTAATTATTTAAAAAATGTTTAAGATTCCAATTTTAATACTACTATTATTTAATCAGATAATTTTACCCATTTTAAAAAATATGTTACCTAACTACAAATCACAATTTATAATAATTTTTTTGATTTTATGATAATTATTTAAAAATTATATCCAATATGATTTTTTATTGATTAATAGTGTAAAATTATGAGTTTTATTATATTTTATTAAATCACAAATTATTATATATAATAATTTTATTAATTTTTATAATAATTTTTAAAAAAATTATATCTATTATAGTTTTTAATTGATTGATAATACAAAAAATTATAAAAATTAAATTCTTGTTTATTAAACTTATTTTTACTTTTAATTTCTTAAAAAATAATGCTTGTAGTGTTTTTTTCTTTTTCGACAATCTTTTTGTCTTCTTCTATTTACACTCTGTCGGTCGGTCGAGTCAGAATTTGATTGGACAAAGCTTTGAGTGCAAGTAAGATATATTGCAGGTTGTCTTTTCTTATCATTACATTAATTACATTAATTTTAATACATTATCTAAAGAAATGCTGAGATTTTCTTCTTTTTTTCGTAAGAACATGATGAGATTACAGTAAACACCCTTTCGATATTTTTCCAAATGAAATCTTTATTACAGAATCCACCAAGAAAAATATAGTTTCTTTTTTTTTTTTTTCGTTAAACTGTTGGTGTCTAAACAGAAAGGAAAAACAAATAAATAGATGGCATCACAATTTATATGAATAAAGTGTCTTAATTAAGTTAATAAGTAACAAATTTTGATAATACTTTTTATGATTTGTTTATATATTTTTCTTCATGACTAATTTATTTTATATTTCTTTTACTTCTCTTTCTATATCTCTCTTGAATTATAGGAACCATAGTAAAAAAATGTAATAATAAAAAATTCTGAGTTGATTTAGCGAGTTAGGGTAAAAAAAAATATTTTTCGTGTATAATTAAAATCATAGGTTCCCAAATAATTTTTAAAACCATTTGTTGAATTCTAAAAACTGTAGCATAATATAATTATAATTTTAAAAAAATATCACTTAATACTCATTTAACCACTTAACAGTAAATTTGCTAACACACCCCCTCTCCTTACATACACTAACCTCACAGGGGATTGAATTTTACATCTCCCAAATTTTTTAAAATATCAAATTAAATGTTTTATAACAGTAAAAATAACTTTCAGCCATAACATTAAAAAATAATTTTTAAAATAGATGTTCATAATAGTAAAAATTAGCTTTCATAATAGACATTTTATAATCATAAAAAATAATTTTATCTTTTAGAATAAATGTTTCATAACAATAAAAAATAATTTTATCTTCCGAAATAGATACTTCATAATAGTAAAAAATAATTTTTAGAATAGACATTTCAAAACAATAAAAAATAACTTTCAGTAGAATATGTATTCAATAAAAATGAGGAATACAAGATATATGAGCGTGGATTTCAAATTTCACGTCACACAAACAGACACGCACCCTTAGCCCATTTTATGTTATTTTATCTCTTCTTATTTGGACATGCCAAGGTCCATTTTTGACATGCATTCTATTTTTTTTTTAAGCAACAAACAATCCCATTTCATGTTACTAAAGAAAATGGCAGCAACTCAATAACTCCTTAAAATCATATTTTCATGCATTTGGTGCATCAAACTAACAACATTGCATCCACATATAAGCATGGCAGTAATCATATTATATTCAAACATTAACAGCACTATCATACGATGAATTCAAAGTAACATTCGATCAAGAACATGAAGCTAGAGGTTCTTCAAGATCCATCACAACCCAAACCATGTAGCAACATCAAAAAGAAAACAAACAACTCCCTCCCTCCATACCTTGATTTGGTGTGACCTTTGCCTCAAGGTGGGTTTTGGATTGCCTATGGGCCAGATTGATAATCTGCGTTGGCCCATGCGAATTGTTAAAAATATATTTTATTAAATAATTTAAAATTAATGAGTCATGCAGATCTCGAATACATGATTTTTGTGTTATTAATATGACACTCTAATCAACTGAACTAATAGGTTAATTATGTTAAAAAATAAATAATGTCGCTATAGATAATAATAAATTTTTTAATGTATATTTAATACACATATAAGTTTACATAATAAATTTTGTAACAATTAATACACATATAAGTGTGACTTTCTAATGTATTTTTTTACATATATAAATTTTAAATAAAAATCATAAGTTTAATAAAAATTTATATATGAAAAAAATACATTATTAGATCAAAATTAATTATGTAAAATTATATGTCTATTAAATATATATTAAAAATTTTAGTGTTATATATAACAATATTAATTATTTTTTAACATAATTAACTTATTAGCCTAATTGGTTAAAATATCATACTAATGATGTAAAAATAACAGGTTAAGGCCTACATGGATCATTAATTTTAAATTATTTTGTAAAATATATTTTTAATATAATATACGTCATACTAATCCGTATGGAACTATATGTAAGAATATTTTTGGTGGAACTATATGTAAGAATATTTTTGGTTGTTTCCCTTTATGTAAAAGGAAAATCCATTCTTTAAGTTGCTGAGCTAAAAATAGGTGACTGGCCAAACTGTCACTATTTGCACCACGAGAATTGCCTTCTTGACCACGAAATGTAAGAGGCAAGTTTTACTGACACCACCCTCATTTGGCTAACCGCACCCCTAGCAGAGTTTTTGTTTTCTAAATCTTAGGCCCAATTTCTTATGTTTTGTTTTTTAGGCCCATAATTATATGTATTAAATCATGTCTATTTAACTATCATACTAGTTTAAATAATTAAACTCATAATTTTAATAAATTATACCAACATGCTAATTTAATTAATTTGAAAGATCACACTAAAAAAATCACCAGGTTAAGTAATCCACTCAAATAAAATTGAATCAAAAGAAGTTCTATTAAATAAATTTAACAACACATATTAAATCAAAACTTAAATCGCATATCATGAAATAAATTTTTCATGACAACAGACTATCAGAACCTTGATACTAATTTATCTAAGGAATTGATTGCAATTTACTGCACGTTAAATTCCTTTCAATCAAATTTTATTTTAATAAATGATTAAATTTCTTAAAATATATCAAACAATTTAAGTTTCTTAAGTGGGAAAAATCGTGTTGTTACAATTACCTTCAAATCATCCTCTTAAACAAAATCATCCTCTTACACAAAATCGAATTGGATTGTTCTTATTAGGTGTGTGAGATTAGAATGCATATCAACATGGTGCCTTGGGTATGAAATTCTCTTGCGATTTCTTGGTGCCATTTTCTGCCCCTTGCCATTTCAATAAGCCTTTTTGCGCTAATCATGATAGAAATTTGCGAGGACTTAATAGGGAGAAAGGGACTACAAAGTTACTATGTGCAATGCAAATTCTTATGCATGCTATGTTTTTTTTTCCTGATAGGCAAAATAAATTTTATTATATAAAAGACAATAATTGGATCACAAGATGTGTCCAAACCAGAGAGTACATGAGATATAACCATAAAGAACATATGGAAAATTTCCACAGTTACATCATATCATCCCCACCCTAGGCATTTTTCATTTCATGGTTAACCTAAGTGTCCGATAAGGCTACCAAACTAATTCACCAATACCCTTACATCAGCACCTCATGAACATATTTAAACACCAATAACCAAATGCTAACATCCTTCAAAAAATGTGACACAACCTTGAAAAAGATTAAAATAGAATAAATTATCTAGCCTTCCGATAACAGATTATGCATAATTAATTATGCAGGACTTGAACCTTCATATGTTGGATTCATATACTTAGAGTAAATACTTGGGAACAAGTATGAATGTGCATGGTGATTTAATTGAAAATACAAGTTGCAAAATATGTTTTTATTATGAAAATATATGATTTCTTTGTTAATGAAATTTATTTGTAACAACTCATATTAAGTTGGCAGAATGAGTTGTTAATAACTATGAAATGAGTTTAATTGATAGTCAATTTTGATTAAGAATGATTAGAATTCCTTTATTTAATGTTGCTTTTAATAAAATAATGAGAAATTTAATATCATGTTAATTTTTTACCAACAAGATTCAAAAGAAGAAAATTACAAGTGCTTTGGAGGAAAATTGAAGCAAAAACGTGAAAAAAAACTTTGAACAAAAAGTTGAAAATTGGGACAGCTCGCATAGCACACAAGACAGACTCAGCGCGCCTCTTAGCAAGAAGAAGGCTCACGAAGAAGCCCAAAGGCGACTTAGCGCGAATCTTGCGCTAAGCGTATGATCACCGCCATACTCGCTAAGTCCGGAAGGCCCACTTAGCGTGAGGTCACGTGAATTTTATGCTACCTTAGGACTATAAAAACTTAAATCAGAGCTCTCTAATGAATACATCCAAAGTCTGAGCATCTCTAATATGAGAAACCCTTTTTCTATATCCATTACCCTTTTCTCCTCTTTTGTCCATCCATCTTCTTCTATCCACATCAGCCCCTAAAGTGTAAAACATCTTATGACAATGAGAGGCTATACCCCAATTGTTAGGAGCCTGACAGACCAACTCTTGTAATGTAATTCTTTCCTATTATCTATTTAATGCAATCCAATTTCTATTACTCTTTTCTGTGCTTATTTGTTTATTGATTATGGTCTGATCACCCATGCTCATGAATTGTTTGGGGGATAATGCATTAAAAAATTGTTATTTTCTAAAAACTAAAAAAGGGCATCTAAATGACATCATTGCTAGAAATAGAGTGATAATTGTTTAGTCTATTTTATACATCTTTAATCTTAATGCAATTTACTGTTTTTATCTTTGCAAAGAAATTTGGGAGAGAAAAATAGATAAACTAGACTCTTCACGCGGGAAACCAAAGATAAAGTATCATAGTAGATGTGGGTGGAAATTGAGATAACATTAGATAGAGAAAAATTATTAACATTGTATCAAGAGTAGTTAGGCATGCTAGGTCTCAACATATTTTAAATTTTGAATTTACCTTTAAACATTCAAACGCATTATCGACATCTTTATCTACTGTCTTTATCATCTTTTACTTTAAATCTTTATCTTATTTTCTACCTCTCTTTATCTTCTATTTTAAATTCCTTATCTCTTGCTTGTAAATTGGGTTTGAACCAGTCTAAGTACAAACAAAGTCCATGTGGACTCAACACTCGGGCTTTCATTTTACTTTACTACTTGTGATAATTTGGTGCACTTGCTAATGAGTTAACAGTTGTTTAAATGCAAGCAAGAAGAGTAGTGAGTGAAAGGAGGACCATGTATGTAAAGTTTGTTACTTTTATGTGTTGACGTTTATAATTTGTCCAAAGTTATGTCATATTGACGTTTATTCAATGGTTCATTTTTAGATACGACTAGGGCATGTGGTGGACATTGGCATTTTCATTGAAATTAATTGAAAGATAACTAATTTACAAAGAGAAAAACTTCAACAAACACCTTTTAATTGGCTTGTTGGTATAAACAAAAACTTATATATATGTGTGTGTGTGTGTGGCTTGTTGGTATAAACAAAAACTTATATGTGTGTGTGTGTGTGTGTGTGTGTGTGTGTGTGTGTTGTGTTACCTTCGTGAATTAGTACGTAGGTGGTTAGATGGCGGTAAAAGGTTTAGGGTAAGGTGTCATGTGATTCCTTTTACACCATTAGATGTTTGTTTTGCTCTAAGTTTGTGTATTTGTGGGCAACTTGTGTCCTTTAAAGATGATGAAGAATGTGTTGTGAAATGTTTGTTTAAAGAGGAGGATATCATGTTGAAAACTATAGTTGAAATCCTTTGCAAGCTATAAACTGATAAACATGTAGATAACTTTTGTAGGGGTGTATATTCTTCTTGCTTTTTCAAACATAAGTTTTTTTCCGAACAACCCCTACTATTAGTAGTGTTCCTTCTAGAGTTATAGATGATCGAAAAGTCCTTCATGATTACAATTAGGGTATCATAATGTATGGCTTCTTACATGAAAGTGTATTTCGTGCAAATTATCATTTCAATGAGAAAAGAAACAACGTTTAATTGCACATTTTAGGTTGTGTTGTGTTAAAGGTAGTTATATTTATTTACATAATTCATTCACATACCTAAATGATTTACCTTCCTTGAAATAGCTTTGTCATTTTGTTTGTGTTAAGGTTTTGTCAACTTGTATGCTTTTTCCATGTCATATAAATTTGGGTCATTGAGCATTTATCATTGCTTGTTGTTGGAATAACTTTCCTCTTTGATGTTTTCTTCAATGGTCTACAGTAATTGTACAAAAAATGATAAACATGTAGATGACTTTTGTAGGGTGTATATTCTTCTTGCTTTTTTAGTCATAAGTTTTTGCCGAACAACCCCTACTATTAGTAGTGTTCCTTCTAGAGTTATAGATTATCTAAAAGTCCTTCATGATTACAATTGGGGTATCACAATGTATGACTTCTGTAGAAGCAAGCTTCATGATGAATCGAGATTGATTCAAAGAGTTTTGATGATAACAAAGATGATGACAAAAAGCTCAAAAGTCAAGAACACTTCATGATAACAAAGATGATGATCTCAAGAATCAAAGAATGAGTTCAAGATTGAATCAAGTACACTTCAAGGATCAAGAGGAAAGTTGAATTCAAGAATCAAGTTTCAAGATTCAAGTTCCAAGAATCAAGATCAAGATTCAAGACTCAAGATTCAAGAATTAAGAGAAGACTCAATCAAGATAAGTATTAAAAAGTTTTTTCAAAAACTGAGTAGCACATGAATTTTTCTCAAAACCTTTTACCAAAGAGTTTTTACTCTCTGGTAATCGATTACCAAATTAATGTAATTGATTATCAGTAGCAAAATGGTTTTAAAAAAACTTTCAAATTGAATTTACAACGTTCCAATTAATTTCAAAATGCTGTAATCGATTACAAGTATTTGGTAATCGATTACCGGTGTGTTTGAACATTGAAATTCAAATTTAATTGTGAAGAATCACATCATTTCACAAAAAAGCTTTGTGTAATCGATTACACTGATTTGGTAATCGATTACCAGTGATAGTTTCTGAACAAAATCAAAAGATGTAACTCTTCCAATAGTTTTCAAGTTTTTCTAAAGGTTATAACTCTTCTAATGGTTCTCTTGACCAGAAATGAAGAGTCTATAAAAGCAAGACTTTGATTTGCATTTCAATATCTTGAAAATTCTTTAAAACTTTTCCCAATTGATTTTTGAATCTCTTTGAACTCCTTCTTCTTCTCCTTTTACCAAAAGCCTTCAAAAGTTTTCTGGTTTTCCAAACCTTGAAAACTGTGTTATTCATCTTTTTCATTCCCTTCTCTCTTTGCCAAAAAGAATTCGCCAAGGACTAACCGTCTGAATTCTTTTTGTGTCTCTCTTCTCCCTTTTCCAAAAGAACAAAGGACTAACCGCCTGAATTCTTTTGTGTCTCCCTTCTCCCTTGTCAAAGAATTCAAAACGACACAGTCTAAAAATTCTTTTGATTCTTCCCTTTCCCATATACAAAAGATTTCAAAGGACTAACCGCCTGAGAATTTTTTTTGTATCCTCATTCACAAATTTCAAAGGTTTAACCGCCTGAGAACTTTGTCTTAACACATTGGAGGGTACATCCTTTGTGGTACAAGTAGAGGCTACATCTACTTGGGTTGTTGACTGAGAACAAGAGAGGATACATCTCTTGTGGATCAGTTCTAGTGGAGGATACATCCACTAGGTTGTTCAAAGAGAACAAGGGATGGTACATCCCTTGTGGATCTTTGCTTGTAAAAGGATTTTTAAAAGATTGAAAAGAAATCTCAAGAACCGCAGGTCGCTTGGGGACTGGATATAGGCACGGGTTGTTGCCGAACCAATATAAAAACTCTTGTGTGTTTGTCTCCTTCTTCCCTACACTTTTAATTTCCGCTGTGCACTTTAATTCTCGCTTTTACTTTTGGTTAAGTTTCTATCTCTGTTCTTTATTTTTTTAACATTATAGTAAAAGCCTAAGAAGAGTAATTTTTAATTAGTAAAGGTCTAGTAATAATTAATTGAACCCCCCCTTCTTAATTATTCTGAGGCCACTTGATCCAACAACTTCTTACATGAAAGTGTATTTTGTGCAAATTGTCATTTCAATGAGAAAAGAAACAATGCTCAATTGCACATTTTAGGTTATGTTGTGTTAAAGGTAGTTATATTTATTTACATAACTAATCCACATACCTAACTGATTTATCTTCCTTGAAGTAGTTTTGTCATTTTGTTTGTGTTAAGGTTTTGTCGACTTGTACATGTATGCTTTTTCCATGTCATATAAATTTGGATCGTTGAGCATTTATCACTGCTTGTTGTTGGAATAACTTTCCTTTTTGACATTTTCTTCAATGGTCTACATTAATTGTACAAAAAATGAAAATAAAATATGCATTTAAACCAAAAAAGCTTAACAATGGTGTCTAACTTATCTTAATTTATTTATTCATATTTTTTTTTATCTTACCATCAATATTTTTTTTGTTAACATAAACAATGTTATTGGTTGTTGATGTTTTAAAGTAATATGGAATTAGGCAGCCTCTGAAGAGGAGCAACAATATGGCCTTTTTGTTAGATTTGGATAGTCCAATATGATATATTTGGATTATCCAAAATATTCATGGTTTTGATGATAAAAAAGATATAAATTGTTGATGGAATAATGATTTACATGAAGTGAAATAAGATGTACTTGATATAAACAAATCATTGGTCCGAGTGGTCCTAGACTTGGTCCCTTTAAGCAAGGTCTCGAGTGAATACTCTGCACCGATATCATGGTATAAAAAATGGTAAAAATTTCTATTCTTATGCTTTTACAAGTAATTGTCCAGAGGTAAAAGAAATTTTTTTTATTAACAACTTATTCAGTGTTCAACACACTGTTATTAAACAAGCATCAAACGATAGTGTAAAAATCAATACCAATGTATTGTGTGCTTTTACGCATCAAAGAGGACATAACTAACTTACACTAATGATTTATATTTAGTTAGTTAATGCCCATATGCTTTGCCTCCACATGATTTATATTCAATTAGTATATATTCTCTTTGAGAGATTTGAATATTGTATTCATTCAAACTGTTGTTTGCAAAACCAAGAATGAGTTAGTGATCAAAGAATACTTTGGTACTCTTAATCTCAAGGGAGATTAAGGGTAAGCCAGAAGTGACATAGATAATACTTGTTGTAACCATGAGTGATAGAGTAAAAACTCTAGATTTTATGTTTAGTGTAATCCTTTAAACTTTGTGAAAGAGAACTAGACATAGTCCAGGTTGACTGAATCGGTATAAACATTGTGCTTTTACTCTAAATTTTATCATAACTTGTTTATTTTCAGTTGCTTCTATCTTATCTTTGGGTGCACAAATTTTTGAAAATTATCTTTGCGAAAATTTGTTATTAACATTTTGACGCTCTTGTTAAGAGAATTCTCTTTACATCTATGATAAATTGTTTTGTAAAACTCTATCTTTCAAAAAAGCTTTAAGATTATCTAACACATTATTCATCTCCCCTCCCTTCTAGTATGATACTTGTTATTTCACTTTTGCACAAAGCTTTAAGTGTACTTGTTATTTCATGTGGAATATATGTTTTAAAGCACATGAAATTGTGGGATGGTGTGACAAAATTCAATAGGAAGACATGTCCTAGATTACACATCGATAAACATTTCATGTATATCTTTTTACCCAATCCTGTGGATATTATATTGCAATAGTATTAGTAAGGGTGATTAAGACTTTCCTACATGCATAACTTAATTATATTTGCACATAGTGAAATTCAAACATTTCGTGAAGAATATGTCTATTGATGGGTTCATAATTCTCAAAATATTAATCAAGATAATGCTTTGAAAGATGTTGGTGTTTTGTTGAAATTGGAATACAAATGATGATGGAGGTTAGTATTCCATAACTTTATGCTTAACAGTATGTCATCATCCTTCGTATTGTATACTTTGGTTCTATATAACTTTATTTAGCCACTTTATATTTGTTAACCTATATTAAGTATAATAACATTTTGACTTCAACAATGGATATAATAAGAAGCAAACCTTCATGTAGTCTAGCGGATGTAAGTATGTAACACTAAAACATTTCATATAAAAATACCACCTATTAGGTTAAATGATCATTTGTCTTTTATCTTATTTATTTTGTTTAAAATAGTCTTTCTTTTTCTTTTAAAAAATTCACTTTGATCCTTTATCTCATCTAAAAGGTTTAAAATAATCATTTATCTTTTAAAAAAGTTTACTTTGTTATCTTATCTTATTTACAAGATTCAGAATGATGCTTCAACTATTTAAATATATTCAACTTTGTCATCCGAATAACTCAGATAAAGGACCATTACTATACTTGAAAAGTTGACAGATCATTTTGAACATTTTAAATAAAATGAGGTACTAAAGTGAATCCTTTAAAAGATAAAGGATCATTTTAAACTTTTTAAATAAAATAAACAACCAAAATGACTTTTTTAAAAGATGAAAGATTAAAATGAATCAAAGAATTAAGATAAAAACCAAAATGATAATTTATCCTTTACTATATTAACATTTTTAATTCCAATAATAGAAATATAATAATAGCAATGAAAATGATTAAATAAGTGAGTTGTGATAAAATAATTTATTAAGTAATATAAAATAACAACTTAGCTAAATTAAAAAAAAAATTGGCTAAATTTTAAAATTTTGTATTGAAAGGATTTGAAGATCCATAAAAAAAAGAAAAATGTTAAATCTTGATTTCCTATCAAAATTTTAAAGGTAGGTTTTAAAACATACATATTATGAAGTTTTATTTCTACTGAAATTGATAAATTCAAATATTTTTTTTAAAACTTTACACATATTGGTCAGTTAAGTGTTGAAGTGAAGGGAAATCTTTGCTTGCAAATAATCGAGAGAACATGGTTAAGCGAAAAAATATTTTGTTGACATTTGAAGTTCATAATGAGAATAACCTTACTATTATAAATCAAGTTTATAATGCGTGCCAAAGTATTTCAAGTTTTTGATTTTTAATTCTAATTAGATTATTTCTTTGAAATATTAGATATATGTGATTAAAGGTATATGCCAGTACATATCAACCAAAAAATTTCATCAACCCAATCCAACTTAATCCAATTACATCTCAACGGGGTTTGGTCATTGGTTTGATTTGGGTTTATTTTGAATTACCCAATTATAGTTGTGTTAGGTATCGAATTGATGAATTTCAAACCTAATGAATACTACCCAATTTGAAAGTACTTGTATTATTGATAATAAATTAATAACTTTTCTAGAATTCTAAATAACAGTTGAGGTTACTATTGAAATTTTTGTTTGAATAGTTTGATGGAGCCAGGAAGAAGTCCTTGAGAACAGATTGGCATGGTTGAGGATTGTCGATTTGCCTCTAAATGTATGGAGTAAGCAATGTTTCCAACAAGTGGTAGCCACTGTAAGAACCCTCATAACAATAGATGAGAGCATTGAATCGTTGGCAACACTGGAGTTCGCAAGAGTTTGCATTCAAACTTACTGTCTAGATTCAATATGCAAGAACATAAAGGTGATGATAAATGGAAGAATCGTTAATATTAGGATGGTGGAGGAAAGTAGTAGCTTGCACAAACCACTTTTTGTTGATGTGTAGGAAGGATTACAGTAGAATTAGATAAAAAGGAATCAATTGAAGGACTTGATCAAGAAGAAGCATCAAGCATGCCAGACTGCTCAATTGATGTAGTAGAGTGGCAAGGTAGTGATATGCTCACTGATGGTGATTTTTCGATTACGATAATTAAAGACTCCCTACATTATTTTTTAATCTTAGATAAATAGTCAACATAGAGTCATTTGTGATTGATACAGAAGGGACATAAATGGTGGGGGAGACATTAGAGGGGTGGGAATGGTTAAACTGTTGCAACATAATTCAAGCTCATATGTGCACGTGAGAAGCTGAATAAAAGTCAAAGAAAATTAGCTACTTTGTTGGAAGACTTTGTCAAAAGTCTGTTGCTAGTTTTTTGGCTATTTGTTAGGAGCAAATTTGAGTTTCTGTTTTTAAGTTATTGTTAGCACCACTAGCATAGGATTTTTATACGTGGTTAGTGGAGATTGTTAGCCAAGTTTTTTAGTATTTAAACATTATATTGTTCAGCATTTTAATCAAGAAGAAAGTTCAACTCTCTCTCATTATTCTGTCATTCAGTTTTGTGATATTCTTCCTCTGAAATCTAACATTTGGTATTAGAGATAACTAATTATCCGAGTTCATATCCAAGGAATTGTTGAGTGAGAAGAGAGAGCACTTAAACACAAGGGTAAACACAGGTTAGAGAGTGAAAAGGTTGTTCATAATGCAGAACAACGAATCCGAAATCACCACTTAACAATTGCCTATCTTTAAAGGCATAAATTATCAGTTTTGGAGCTTGAAAATGAAAACATTATTCAAGTCTCAAGAACTGTGGGGTTTTGTTGAAGATGGATTTGAAGATGCTCAACCTCCAGAACCAGATCAGCAATTGAGAGAGAAGAGAAAGAAAGATTCCAAGGCATTGTTTATGTACAACAGGCCTTGGATGATGAAATCTTTCCCATAATTGCCTCAGCAACCACATCCAAGATGGTGTGGGATACTCTAAAGCAATAGTATCTAGGTGACAAGAAGGTCATTGCAGTGAGGCTGCAATCACTAAGGAGAGAGTTTGAAACAACTCTAATGACGGACAAAGAATCTATCGAAGAATACTTGTCACGTGTATCCATTGTGGTACAAAAAATGTGGTCATATGGAGAAACAATGACCAATGAGCATGTGGTTGGAAAAGTTCTAAGAAGTCTCACAAGCAAATATGATCATGTTGTAGCGGCTATTGAAGAGTCAAAGGACATGGCAGATTACACCTTTGATGAACTCATGGGATCCTTGCAAGCTCATGAGGAGAGGCTCAATAGAAATGGTTAGAAGAAGGAAGAGAAGGCATTCCATGTGAAAGGAGAATCCTCAAACAAGGAAAAGACAGGGAAATTCAGTGGAAGAGGTAAAGGAAGAGCTGGCTAAAGAGGAAGGGGCCATGGAAGAGGACAAAATAAGGAAGGAAAAGAGCAATCATATAAAGGTCCACTCAAATGTTACTGGAAGAAGGAGGAGGATGAACAAAAGGGTGATCAAAAGTCCAATTTTGTGGAGAATGAGAAAAATTTGTTCTTAGCACAAAGTGCAGCTGGCAATGATGTAGGAGGTGGCGTGTGGTATATTGATAGTGGGTGCTCCAACCATATGTCAAGTGCCAAGTCTATGTTCAGAGAACTGAATGAATCTTTAAAGAGCAAGGTGAGGCTTGGAGATGGAAAACAACTTGAAGTGGAAGGAAGAGGCACGATTGCAATCAAAACTGAGCAAGGAAACACTAAGCTTTTATATGATGTGCAGTATGTGCCAAATTTGGCTCACAATTTGCTGAGTGTGGGTCAATTACTCTGTGGAAGCAATGTCTTCCAAGATTATTTTGATGATGCCAAAGAATCAAAAGTTAAGCAAGTTCCAAAGAATTAGGATTCAAAAAGCTTCAAGAATCAAGTTTCAAAGAATCAAGATTCAAGAACAATCAAGTTTCAAGATTCAATCAAGATTCAAGATTCAAGAACAATCAAGATCAAGATTCAAGAATCAAGAGAAGACTCAATCAAGATAAGTACTAAAAAAGTTTTTCAAAACATTGAGTAGCACAAGAATTTTTCACAAAATATTTTACCAAAGTGTTTTACTCTCTGGTAATCGATTACCAGAAGGTAGTAATCAATTACCAGTAGCCAGCATTATTTTCAAAACTGATTTACAAAGTTGTAATCGATTACCATGAGCATGTAATTGATTACCAATGTTTAAAACGTTAGATTTCAAATTTCAAGAGTCATAACTAGTGAAAAAACATTTTCAAATAATTTTTAACTTGTGTAATCAATTACACAATACCTGTAATCGATTACCAGTGTTTCTAAATGTTTTGATTTTCAAATTTAAACATGAAGAGTCACATCTGTTGATGTATAATCGATTACACCTTGACGATAATCGATTACTAGTGACTAATTTCGAAAAATAAATTATCAAAAGTCACAATTCTTAAGGTGACTTGTTTTTGAAGATTTTTCAAAAGTCACAACCTTTAAGTAACTAGTTTTCAAAAGAGTCACAACTTTTAAAGTGACTAGTTTTTCAAAAGAGTCACAAACTTTAACTTCAGTCATCAAATGATTATAAATATGTGACCATGGCATGAATTTCAGATACAAAACTAAGACTGATTCCTTTCATGATTAACAGATTTCTTTCATAGAGTTTTTGTTCAATACTTTCTCTTCCAAGAAAAGTTCAATGTTCAAAAACTTGTGCTACTCTTCTTCTTCATTCACTTCTTTCTCTTGCCAAAAGATTCAAATGGCTAACCACCTGAGAATTCTTTTGTTTCTTCCCTTCTTCCTCTTGACAAAAGATTTCAAAGGACTAACCGCCTGAGATATCTTTTTTCCTTTCCCTTTATACAAAAGATTTCAAAGGACTAACCGCCTGAGATATCTTTTGTATCCCCCTTACAGAGAATTCAAGGGACTAACCGCCTAAGAATTCTTTGTCCTAACACATTAGAGGGTACATCCTTTGTGATACAAGTAGAGGGTACATCTACTTGGGTTGTTATACTGAGAATAAAAGAGAGTATATCTCTTGTGGATCAGTTCAAGTGGAGGGTACATCCACTTGGTTGTTCAAAGAGAATAAGGGAGGGTACATCCCTTGTGGATCTTTGGCTTGTAAAGGATTTTACAAGGTTGAAAGAAATCTCAAGAACCGTTGGTTGCTTGGGGACTGGATGTAGGCACGGGTTGTTGTCGAACTAGTATAAATCTTGTGTTTGTCTTCTTCTTCCCTATACTCTTTAATTTCCGCTGTGTACTTTTAATTGTCGTTTTTACTTTTGGTTAAGTTATTGTTTCTGTTCTTTACTTTATTAACTTAGTAGTAAAAACCTAGTTGAATCTAGTAACATTAAGAAGGATAATTTTTTAATTAGTCGAGACACATTAATAACTAATTCAACCCCCTTTCTTAATTATTCCGAGGCCACTTGATCCAACATACTCAATTATGGATATTCAATACTGTTTGAGAATGATTTCTGTTTGATCTGTGATAAGAAATCCAAAGAAGTTGTAGTAAAGATTGTTATGGGGAGAAACAGAATGTTCCCTCTTGATTTATCTAGCAATGTAAGCAAAGCACTGACAGTTAAAGAAGATGATGATGGCAAGCTATGGCATCTGAGGTATGGTCATTTGAATATGCAGGGACTGAAGCTTCTGAGTTCCAAAGACATGGTGCAAGGGCTGCCTAAAATTGGTGAGCTTGAGTTGTGTGAAGGATGCTTATATAGAAAGTAGTCAAAAGGATCATTTCCTAGTGGCAGAGCTTGGAGAGCAAGTGAAAGTTTGAAGTTGCTGCATGTTGATCTCTGTGGACCAATGCAGACAGTTTCTCTTGGTGGAAGTAAGTATTTCTTGCTCATAACTGATGACTACAACAGAATGAGTTGGGTCTACTTTCTAAAGGCTAAGTCTGAAGCCTTTGAAAACTTCAAGATTTTTAAGGCTATTGTTGATAAACAATTTGGTTTATGTAAGAAAGCCTTAAGAACAGGTCATGGTGGTGAATTTTTGTCAAATGAATTCATCACATTTTGTGAGGAGCAAGGAATAAGAAGAGAATTGATTGCACCATATACTCCAGAGCAAAACGGAGTAACTGAGAGAAAGAACAGGACTGTTGTAGAGATGGCAAGAAGCATGCTCAAAGCTAGAGGTGTACCAAACAACTTCTGGTGTGAAGTTGTAGCTACTGTAGTGTACATCCTCAATGTCTCTCCTACAAAGGCAGTCATTAACATGACACCATTTGAAGCATGGAGAGGAAAAAAACCATCTGTAAGTCATTTAAGAGTTTTTGGTTGTACAACTTATTCTTTGGTTGATTTGAGATCTAAACTAGATGATAAATCTATGAAATGTGTATTCATTGGCTATGCTGCTTAATCCAAGGCATATAGATTGTATAACCCTCGTACTGGAAAAATTATGGTCAGTAGGAACGTTGTGTTTGATGAGAATGCAGGCTGAAATTGGGAGCAAAGAGAAAGTTGTGACAGTATTCAGCAGAAAACAGTTGGGACTGATAGTTCAGGGGAGGACTCAGTTGTGCCAACAAATGATCAGCAGTCTCCATGTCCTCCTACAACACCATCATCTTCAAATCGCAACTCATAATCTTTTTCAAGTCCTTCATCATCAAGTTCATTGAATGATTCTGCACCAAAAAGATACAAGACTCTTGCTAACTTGTATGCAAACTATGACTTTGCACTGATGGAAGCAGATCCAACCAGTTTTGATGAAGCTAAAGATGAAGTTGAATGGCAAGATGTTATGAAGGAGGAAATCAAGTCCATTCAAAAGAATGGGACTTGGAAATTGGTTGATCTTCTTGAAGAGAAGATTGTTATTGGACTTAAGTGGGTATTCAGAACTAAGTTCAATACAGATGGGAGTATTCAGAAGCACAAAGCTAGGTTGGTGGCAAAAGGGTATGCACAACAAGAAGGAATCAATTTTGAGGAGACATTCTCACCAGTGGCAAGATTTGAAACTGTGAGAGTGGTATTAGCTTTGGTTGCTCAATGGAAATTAGATGTGTTTCAGCTGGATGTAAAATCTGCATTTCTCAATAGAGACTTACAAGAAGACGTTTTTGTTAAGCAACCACTCGGCTTTGTCAAAGATGGTGAAGAAGGCAAGGTTTACAAGCTGCAAAAGGCACTTTATGGACTGAAACAGGCTCCAAGAGCCTGGTACACCAAGATTGACTTATTCTTTCTTCAAAATCAGTTTGAGAGAAGTGAGAATGAACCAACTCTCTATGTGAAAAAGGAAGGCTTGAATGGATTCATTGTTGTCTGTCTTTATGTCGACGACATCATCTACTTTAGCTCCTCTCAAAAGCTGCTAAATGAGTTCAAAGCATCAATGATGAAGCAATTTGAGATGACAGACTTGGGACTGCTTCAGTATTTCTTAGGTCTAGAAGTAAAGCAAGGAGAAGATGGAATATTTTTGTGCTAGAGGAAGTATGCAGAGGATTTGCTGAAGAAATTTTCAATGAAAAAATGTGAAACTGTCAAAACTCCTATGAATCCTAATGAAAAGCTGCAGAAGGAGGATGGCACAGGAAAAACTGATGAAAAGTTGTTCAGAAGTCTTGTAGAAGGTCTGAATTATCTTACTCACACACGTCCTGACATTGCTCATAGTGTAAGTGTGGTATCCAGATACATGCGCTCTCCAACAAGCAATAACTAGGTACAGCAAAAAGGATTCTGAAGTATGTTGCAGGATCAACTCGTTTTGGAATCTTGTATGAACATGTAAGTGAATTCAAGCTAG
This sequence comes from Glycine soja, assembly GCF_004193775.1. Taxonomy (NCBI): domain Eukaryota; kingdom Viridiplantae; phylum Streptophyta; class Magnoliopsida; order Fabales; family Fabaceae; genus Glycine; species Glycine soja. The sequence continues at coordinate 35,334,790 of NC_041020.1, read as the reverse complement.
TTGGCTACACAGACAATGACTGGGCAGGCAGTTTGGATGACAGGAAAAGTACATCAGGGTCAGTTTTAAGTTTTGGCTTAAGAGCTATCACTTGGATCTCAAAGAAGCAGGATATTGTGGCTCTGTCATAATCTGAAGCAGAATATGTAGTTGCTGGTGCAACAACAAGACAAGCTGTTTGACTTAGAAAGTTGTTGATAGATTTATGTTGTGAGCAGGAAGAAGCAATTGAGATATGGTGTGATAACAGGTCTGCGATTGCTATGACAAGAAACCCAGCGTTTCACGCAAGAACCAAGCATATTGAAGTTTAGCATCACTTCATAAGGAAGCTTGTGTCAGAGGAAACAATCGCTCCAATATTCTACCGCACAAACGTCCAAAATGCAGATCTGTTTACCAAGGCTTTAGCTCAAGCCAAACATTAGTTCTTTATGGAGAAAATTGGTATGTATGAGCTTGAATTAAGGGGAGGAGTTGCAACATAATTCAAGCTCATATGTACATGTGAGAAGCTGAGTAAAAGTCAAAGAAAATTAGCTACTTTGTTGGAAGACTTTGTCAAAAGTTTGTTGTTGGTTTTTTGGTTATTTGTTAGGAGAAAATTTGAGTTTCTGTTTTAAAGTTATTTTAGCACCACTAACGTAGGATTGTTAGACGTGGTTAGTGGAGATTGTTAGCCAAGTTTTTTAGTATTTAAACATTGTATTGTTCAACTTTTTAATCAAGAAGAAAGTTCAGCTCTCTCTAATTATTCTGTCATTTAGTTTTGTGATCTTCTTCCTCTGAAATCTAACATAAACAACAAAAGGTTTGAAAGTTACACAAAAATGGGGAAAACTACTCAAAAGGATCTGCTGAGGTTAAGGGAACATGAAAATGTGGAAGCAATGTTTACCAAGTTTATTTTGATGATGCCAAAGACTCAAGTAAAGAATCAAGAATCAAGCAAGTTTCAAGAATCAAAGAGTCATTCAATCAAAGCATGTTTCAAGAATCAAGATTAAAGTGAAGATTCAAGAGAAGACTCAATTAAGATAAGTATTAAAAGAGTTTTTCAAAATATTGAATAGCACAATTTTGTTCAAGAGAATTTTTCAAAAAGAAAAAATCTTTTACCAAAGAGTTTTACTCTCTAGTAATCGATTACCAGAAATAAGTAATTGATTACCAGTAGCCAACATTCTTTTCAAACTGATTTACAAAGTTGTAATCGATTACCATAAGCATGTAATCGATTACCAATGTTTTAAAACATTAGATTTCAAATTTCAAGAGTCACAACTTGTGATAAAACATTTTCAAATCATTTCAAACTTGTGTAATCGATTACACAATACTTGTAATCGATTACCAGTGTTTCTAAATGTTGTTTTTCAAATTTAAACATGAAGAGTCACATCTATTGATGTGTAATCGATTAAACTACAATGGTAATTGATTACTAGTGACTTATTTTGAAAATTAAATTACCAAAAGTCATAATTCTTAAAGTCACTAGTTTCTGAAGATTTTTCAAAAGTCACAACCTTTAAAGTGACTAGTTTTCAAAAGAGTCACAACTTTTAAAGTTAGTTTTCACAAGAGTCACAACTTTTAAAAAGTGACTAGTTTTGAAGAAATTGCCAAGAGTCATAAACTTTTAACTTGAGTCATCAAATGACTATAAATATGTGACCATGACACGAATTTTAAAGAGACAACTTTCATATTTCTTTCATTCATTCAAAGCATTCTTCTAAGAGATTTTGTTCAAAACTTTCTTTATTCAAGAAAAGTTCATTGGCCAAAAACTTGTGATATTCTTCTTCTTCATTCCTTCTCTCTCTTGCCAAAAGATTCAAAGGACTAACCGCCTGAGAATTCTTTTGTTTCTTCCTTCTCCCTCTTGCCAAAAGATTCAAAGGACTAATCGCCTGAGAATTCTTTTGATTCTTCCTTTTCCCTTTAAACAAAAGATTTCAAAGGACTAACCGCCTGAGATATCTTTTGTTTCCCCTTACAAAGATTCAAGGAACTAACCGCCTAATAATTCTTTGTCTTAACACATTGGAGGGTACATCCTTTGTGGTACAAGTAGAGCGTACATCTACTTGGGTTGTAATACTGAGAACAAGAAAGGGTACATCTCTTGTGGATCAATTCAAGTGGAGGGTACATCCACTTGGTTGTTCAACGAGAACAAGGGAGGGTACATCCCTTGTGGATATTTGCTTGTAAAGGATTTTACAAGGTTATTGGAAATCTCAAGAACCAATGGTTGCTTGGAGACTGGACGTAGGCACGGGTTGTGGCCGAACCAGTATAAATCTTGTGTTTGTCTTCTTCTTCCCTACACTCTTTATATTTCCGCTGTGTACTTTTTATTTCCGCTTTACTTTTGTCTAAGTTATTGTTTCTGTTCTTTACTTTCTCATAACTTAGTAGTAAAGCATAATTGAATCTAGTAACATTAAGAAGGATAATTTTTTAATTAGTCAAGATACGCTCATAATTAATTCAATCCCCCCTTCTTAATTATTCCAAGGCCACTTGATCCAACAAGTGGTATCAGAGTAGGTATCTTGAGAAAAGTTTCACAACTTCAAGATTCATGGCCTCCTCAAATTCTTTGTTTCCCGAAGGAAACTCCATCCATAGGCCACCCATCTTTAATGGTGAGGGTTACCACTACTGGAAAACTCGAATGCAAATCTTTATGGAAGCCATAGACTACAACATTTGGGAAGCCATAGAAATAGGACCTTATGTTCCCTCCATAATAGATGGAAGCACATCAACAGGCACAAAAATAGAAAAACCTAGAGATAAATGGTCTGAAGAAGATAGAAGAAGAGTTCAATATAATCTTAAATCCAAAAACATTATTACTTCTGCCCTAGGAATAGATGAATATTTTAGAATCTCAAACTGTACAAGTGCTAAGGAGATGTGGGACACACTTCAACTCACACATGAATGCACAACTGATGTTAAGAGATCTAGGATTAATACACTACCCCATGAATATGAACTCTTTAGGATGAACACAAATGAGAACATTCAAAGCATGCATAAAAGATTCACACACATAGTTAATCACCTTGCCTCCTTAGGAAAAATCTTTCCTAATGAAGATTTAATTAATAAATTTTTTAGAGGCTTAAGTAGGGAATGGCAGCCCAAGGTAACTGCCATTTCTGAAAGTAAAGATCTTTATTCTATGTCTCTTGCCACTCTTTTTGGTAAATTACAGGAACATGAGATGGAACTCCAACAACTAAATCAAAATGAAGAAACCGACAAGAGGAAACGAAGCATAGCACTCAAAGCCTCTTCCTCAATACAAGAAGAAGAAGATGATGAAGAATCAGAAGATGAAGAATGTAGAAGCAAAGCTTCATGGTGAATCAAAGGTGATTCAAAGGTGTTTTTATGATAACAATGATGATAACAAAAGATGATGACAAAGGTGATGACAAAAAGCTCAAAGATCAATCAAAGAACAACTCAAGTGAATCAAAGATCAATCAAAGAACAACTCAAGTAAATCAAGAAGAATTCAAGACTCAAGAAGAAAGTTAAGAGTCAAGAATCAAGATTCAAGGTTCAAGATCTCAAAAATCAAGATCAAGATTCAAGACTCAAGATTCAAGAATCAAGAGAAGGCTTAATCAAGATAAGTATGAAAAGGTTTTTCTCAAAAATTGAATAGCACATGGTTTTTCTCAAAACATGTTTACCAAAGAGTTTTTACTCTCTGGTAATCGATTACCAGATTTTTGTAATCTATTACCAGTAGCAAAATGGATTTGAAAAAGTTTTCAAATTGAATTTACAACGTTCCAATTAATTTCAAAAAGTTGTAATCGATTACAATGTTTTGGTAATCGATTACCAGTGCCTTTGAACGTTGAAATTCAAATTCAAATGTGAAGAGTCACATCCTTTCACACAAAAGCTTTGTGTAATCGATTACACTAATTTGGTAATCGATTACCAGCGTTTGTTTCTGAATAAATCAAAAGATGTAACTCTTCAAAAGGTTTTTGACATTTTCAAATTAGTTTTAAGTTTTTCTAAAAGTTATAACTCTTCTAAATGGTCCTCTTGGCCAGACATGAAGAGTCTATAAAAGCAAGGCTTTGATTTGCTTTTCAATACACTTTTACACTTTTACATTCAGTCAATCAATCCTTTACAAGCCTTGAATCTCTTTGAACTTCTTCTTCTTCTTTGTACCAAAAGCTTTCTGAAGTTTTTTGGTTTTCTAAACCTTAAAAACTTGTGCTATTCATCCTCTTCATTCTCTTCTCCCTTTGCCAAAAAGAATTCGCCAAGGACTAACCGCCTGAATTCGTTTTGTGTCTCTCTTCTCCCTTTTCCAAAAGAACAAAGGACTAACCACCTGAATTCTTTTGTGTCTCCCTTCTCCCTTGTCAAAGAATTCAAAATGACATAGTCTAAGAATTCTTTTGATTCTTCCCATTCCCTTATACAAAAGTGTTCAAAGAACTAACCGCCTGAGAATTCTTTTGTATCCCCATTCACAAAGTATCAAAGGTTTAACAGCCTGAGATCTTTATCTTAACACATTGGAGGGTACATCCTTTGTGGTACAAGTAGAGGGTTCATCTACTTGGGTTTGACTGAGAACAAGAGAGGGTACATCTCTTGTGGATCAGTTCTAGTGGAGGGTACATCCACTAGGTTCAAAGAGAACAAGGGAGGGTACATCCCTTGTGGATCTTTGCTTGTAAAAGGATTTTTACAAGGTTGAAAGAAATCTCAAGGACCGCAGGTTGCTTAGGGACTGGATGTAGGCACGGGTTGTTGTCGAACCAGTATAAAAACTCTTGTGTGTTTTTTTTCTTCTTCCCCACTCTTTTACTTTCCGCTGTGTATTTAATTTCCGCTTTTACTTTCTGTTAAGTTTCTCTTCTACTCCATATTCTCTTAACAACATAAGTAAAATCCTTAGAAGAGTAAATTTTTTAATTAGTAAAGGTTTAGGAATAATTAATTCAACCCCCCTTTCTTAATTATTCTGAGGCCACTCGATCCAACAAAGAAGACTTCTCACTCTTTGTGAAGAAGTTTCACAAATTTGTCAAGAAGAGAAGAATCGAGAGGCGTCAAAATTTCAACCATGGAAAAAGATTCCAAGAAGACTCTCCAACTCTTAGATGCTACAAGTGCAACCAACTTGGTCACATCAAAGCAAATTGCCCCTCAAACGAGCAATGGCCTGAGAAGAATGAGAAGAAAAGTCATGAAGAAAGAAGATCCAAGAAGGCGTATATTGCATGGGATGACAATGACTCATCTGATGGTTCAGAGAAGGAGATTAACCTTCTATCCAAGGACTATGAGAGTGATGAGGACATCTCTCAAGAAGACTATCTTTGAAGATCTAGGCACTTAAATCATGAAAAAGGTAACATCAAAACCATTCTCTTTAAAATTAAGTTGGTTGAAAGTTTCTTCTCAATTAACTTGTTATATGATGACTAACAAAATTTTATTTGTTTGTCTTGATTGATTGTTATTATTAGTATGTGCTTATATGTTTGATTGAATTATTTTCTTTCTCAAAGCATGAAGTTTTTTTTTTAAAAAAAAATGTTTGATAATGTCTGTGTTCTATATCCTTCAATCCTTGTGTGATTCTTGTTTGATATATTTGAATATACATGATTAATTGAATTTATCTTTGATGATTATGTTTGAAATAATTATGCATAATTTGACATGATTGAATTTTTGTTAGAATTATATTGGTATGCAAAATAGTTGAATTAAGTAAAGAATTACCATGATATGTGTTGATAAGTTTTACTTAGATTTTTAAGGGTTAGTTCTCTGGTAATTGATTACCACTGAGTGTAATCGATTACAGTAGAACAAACTTCTTGTAATCGATTACAGTCTACATGTAATCGATTACATGTAAAGTTTTAGTTCTGGTAATCGATTACAGGATCTATGTAATCTATTACAGCACATCTCCCTCTATAAATTCAAAACTTCAGAAATGCAACCATTCGCGATTTCTTCTCTGCGACAAACCCTTTCCTCCAAAATTTCAAAATCACATAACTTCCTCATTTCTCAACCAAATCACATCCCACAAAGTCCAAAATTCATCATTTTTCATTCTCTTTCATCTCCACCGATCAAAACTTCCAAAAAATCCTTCAAATGGCAAAACCATCAAAGAAGTGAAAGGGCATTTCAACTTCATCCGCAGTCATCGGAACTCGAAGCCACAGAGCATCCAAAGCATAGACAACTCAAATTCCTCCCTCCATATCATCTCCTACGTTGTTTTCCTCGGAAGAACAACGTATCCGGTACAATTCCCTTTTCTCTTCTCGTTTCATTATCGACCCTAAGTTTATAGACTTATCCTTCTTTGATGATGAAGTGTTTGATTGTTTTCAATCATTTCAAAATTATGGTTTAATTCAATTTATCTCCATGAAACTTCCTTTTTATCCTGAATTAGTTAGAGCTTTTTATTCTAACTTGGAAATTCAAGAAGATTCCTTGATTTCCGAAGTATATGGGATTAAGATGGTCATAGACCAGTCCCTTCTCTTTAAACTAACACAATTATCCTGTGACGGTGTACCGTTTGAGGGTACACTTGATGATGAGTGGAAGTTCGATTTCTCTGTTTCTGATGCTTGCCGGATGGCTTGCACCAACCAAGCGGATATGACCAGAAGGCTTCTTGCCGGTTCATTGGCATTCGAATGCCGCATCATGCACTACTTGATTGTGCACATCCTAATCCCTAGATCATCCAACCTTGCATAAGTTTCTGAGGAAGATTTGATAATTAGGTGGGTTTTCTTAACCGGTGTCAAATCGACTGGGCCCATCTTGTGAGATATCGCATGCATAAGGCATTGCGATCAAATGCTCCTCTTCCATATCCTTATTTGATCACCTTGTTCTTACAACATTTTAATGTCCCTCTTGACTCTGAACCTTTTGTTAAAGTCAAGAGATCTTTCTCTATCGGTGCGAATGTGGTCTCCTCTTTTGGATACCGCAAAGAGAAGGATGGTTCTTGGGTGAAGAAAGACGCACCAGCATAGGCCGCAGAAGACTGTTCTCCATCACCACTTCCTCAGAGAGATGATTCTTCATCTCTTATGCACAACATTCTTGACAGATTGGATGGACTCCACACCTTCATTGGTGAGCGTTTTGATTCGTTGGACAGCCGCATTGATGCCATTGATGCATGGTTTGTAGGAATGGATACTCACATCACTCAGCTTGAGGAGGATATGAGTTATGTTCGTCAGTGCTTCGACCTTCCACCACCATCTTCATAGATTTAGATTATTATTATATTTTATTTTAAGTCGTGTATTTGGCTATGTTTTATGACATTATTCTCTGAACATTGGGTTTGCTTTTACTATTTGCTACTTGGTTAATTATGACTGAACATGGTAATTATATTTATTTGCTCTTAGTTGTTTATAAGTATGTGTTTTTTTACTTAGTTATTTCGATGATATATGACTAGTGATATGTATCTAAACTTTATGATATTCAAATTATGCTTTGTGTATGTTTTAAAATTATTTATGTATGATTTTATTTTACGCACTTTGGCTTTTTGATGTTGCCAAAGGGGGAGAGAAAATGGGTATTTTAGAAATCAAGATATTATATTTTCAAAGCTTTAAAATTAAGCATAAATTCAAAAAGAAAGGGGGAGAAAGAGATAAGTGAATGATAGAACAAAACTTGCATGTATTCTCTTGATTTCAGGATTGTCATCATCAAAAAGGGGGAGATTGTGGAAGCAATGCTTTCCAAGTTTATTTTGATGATGCCAAAGACTCAAGTCAAGAATCAAGAGTCAAGCAAGTTTCAAGAATCAAAGAGTCGTTCAATCAAAGCAAGTTTCAAGAATCAAAGTCGTTCAATCAAAGCAAGTTTCAAGAATCAAGATTAAAGTGAAGATTCAAGAGAAGACTCAATTAAGATAAGTATTAAAAGATTTTTTCAAAATATTGAGTAGCACAATTTTGTTCAAGAGAATTTTTCAAAAAGAAAAAAATCTTTTACCAAAGAGTTTTACTTTCTAGTAATCGATTACCAGAAATCAGTAATTGATTACCAGTAGCCAACATTCTTTTCAAACTGATTTACAAAGCTGTAATCGATTATCATAAGCATGTAATCGATTACCAATGTTTTAAAACGTTAGATTTCAAATTTCAAGAGTCACAACTTGTGATAAAACATTTTCAAATCATTTCAAACTTGTGTAATCGATTATACAATACTTGTAATCGATTACCAGTGTTTCTAAACGTTGTTTTTTAAATTTAAACATGAAGAGTCATATTTGTTGATGTGTAATCAATTACACTACAATGGTAATCAATTACCAGTGACTTAGTTTGAAAATTAAATTACCAAAAGTCACAATTCTGAAAGTGACTAGTTTCTGAAGATTTTTCAAAAGTCACAACCTTTAAAGTGACTAGTTTTCAAAAGAGTCACAACTTTTAAAGTGACTAGTTTTCAAAAGAGTCACAACTTTTAAAAAGTGACTAGTTTTGAAGAAATCGCCAAGAGTCATAAACTTTTAACTTGAGTCATCAAATGACTATAAATATGTGACCATGGCACGAATTTTAAAGAGACAACTTTCAGATTTCTTTCATTCATTCAAAGCATTCTTCTAAGAGTTTTTGTTCAAAACTTTCTTTATTCAAGAAAAGTTCATTGGCCAAAAACTTGTGTTATTCTTCTTCTTCATTCCTTCTCTCTCTTGCCAAAAGATTCAAAGGACTAACTGCCTGAGATATCTTTTGTTTCCCCTTACAAAGATTCAAGAGACTAACCGCCTAATAATTCTTTGTCTTAACACATTGGAGGGTACATCCTTTGTGGTACAAGTAGAGCGTACATCTACTTGGATTGTAATACTGAGAACAAGAGAGGGTACATCTCTTGTGGATCAGTTCAAGTGGAGGGTACATCCACTTGGTTGTTCAAAGAGAACAAGGGAGGGTACATCCCTTGTGGATCTTTGCTTGTAAAGGATTTTACAAGGTTATTGGAAATCTCAAGAACCCGTGGTTGCTTGGAGACTGGACGTAGGCACGGGTTGTGGCCGAACCAGTATAAATCTTGTGTTTGTCTTCTTCTTCCCTACACTCTTTATCTTTCCGTTGTGTACTTTTTATTTCCGCTTTACTTTTGTCTAAGTTATCGTTTCTGTTCTTTACTTTCTCATAATTTAGTAGTAAAGCCTAATTGAATCTAGTAACATTAAGAAGGATAATTTTTTAATTAGTCAAGACACGTTCATAATTAATTCAACTCTCCCTTCTTAATTATTCTGAGGCCACTTGATCCAACAGAAAATAATTATGATGGGAATGTGCCAACACCAAACATGTTTGATGCTCAACAGGATTTGGAAAGGTTAATGGGCAAGCTTGTGGATCCTAAGGCTAAAGCAAAACACAATAAAGACTACAAGACTCAATGTATTGATGCAGTAAAGAGAAGTGCTATAGAATTGGGACATTTATGAAGCCTAAATATCATGCCATCATATTTAAAAGACACGGGCCAAAGGCTATTGGGTGTGCACATGTTGGACCATAAGCAAGTGAAACATCGAAAGTGGGAAGTAGGGGAATGTACAAAATTGGGTGAGATATATAAGGGGCTCGATGGGATACATTAGACATGGGGTATTGTTAGGAATTTTCTTGCTTTGGATATTGTTAAGAATTTTCTTGCTTTGGATAAGGATATGTAGGGGAAAGCTTTGATTGTTTTGTAGCTAAGGAAAAAGTTTTAACATGGATTTCAAATATTGCACAGGAGTATTACATAGGATTTGCTTTGGTGACTTTTTAAAGCTATATCTTTTTTGGGGGTTGTTATCTTGGTACATTAATTATACTATGCAATTGAAGGGAATTATGAGTATGTTATTCTCCTTTTGTATAAAGGGATAGGTAACCCTTCTACCTAGCTTTTTTAATGAAAGTTTTTTTTATTTGCTGATAAAAAAAAACTATGATCAATATAGTGACGGTCTCATTTTTATAAGTGATATTCTCATTTCTTTTCTTTTCTTTTTTAGTTTTAGTTATGGAGTAGGATCATTCCAATATACAAAGTTTGAGATTGACAAACCCCATAATTAACCAAAAAATGAGTAACACTGTTAGCTTCCCTACTAACATAAGATAGAAATAAAGCCCAATCATAATTAACATACTCGAGGACCATGCACACAAAAGCAACATGTTGATGATAAAGGAGGACAATCCCTGGACTCCATAATATTAAAATGTTGGAATTATCCATCTGGCACCATACTTGCCAATATCCTTGCTCCTAAGCTATACACAAACCACTATATCCCTATATGTGATTATATTAAATATATTGAAACTAATATATATATATATAAAAAAATCAACCAAAATATGTTTTAAAATTTTTATTTATACAAATTTTGTACATAATGTTCTAAAATTCAATAAAACAAGCTTCCAAAATTAAGTTTCGACAATGTATGTAAGTGCATTCCAGAAAAAAAAAATTGAATTCATAATTTATTTTGGTTCAAATTTGAATTTTCATATTAAACTTAATAGAATTCAAATTGTCATGTATTAAAATTCAACCAAAATATGTTCTAAAATTTCAAAATATCATATTAATCTTAATAGAATTTTTTTTGTCGATCTTAGTAGTTTTATTAATCTTAAATTCAAATAAGGTGAGTCAAATATATATAAAAGTGACTATAATTTGAAAAGTAAAAATTTATTTTTTGAATTCTATAATTTAAATTTCTCAGTATGCTTCGTGATATTACCGAAATAAACATTTATGTCATGTTTGAAAAGTAAAAACATATTTTTTGAATTCTATAATTTAAATTTCCCAGTATGGCTTTTTGATATTACCGAACTAAACATTTATATCATGTTAATGTGTATATATATATTTTTTAAATTTCAACTTTAACTACACATTCAATAATCAGTCAAATTTAAAAGTTAACAAATAAAATAATTTCTTCATTAAGAAAACTTAAATAATCAGCTGGTAGAGCGCTTGGCTTTTAACCACGTGGTCGTAGGTTCGATTCCCACAGATGGCGTTTAAGAATGGAATCATACAAATTGAAAAGAACAAGGATGACATAATATTCCTTTTTAATAGAGTTTAATTTTTAACATAGTGTGTAAAAAAAAATATTAACTAATTAAAAATTATCCTAAGTATAACTTTTAAAATAGTCGTTATATATTTACCAAAACAATAATTGTTATATAAAAGTAAAAAAATTATCATACATATATGATAATCTGTGATGACTAATGATATATCTACAAATTTTCCTCTTACTTTAAAAGAAGGTATTAAATAAAAAAATAATTATGTTTAATGTCTTGAAAATATAAAACTCATTAAAACTTATTACAGCCTTATAAGATGAAGTAGAAAGATTAATAAGAGGACTTACGTCTTATTTGGTATAGATGAGGGATATTTAAACAAAGATCGTGAGTTCCTCTGGTTAGAAATTCTTCTCCAAATCTATGAAGAAAAGGAAGGAAATAAACAATTAATATATTTCAACTTTACGATTTTATGTTTGTTTCTGTCGCTCAAAAACATGTTTATAGTTAAGGATAAAAAAGTAAATTTATTTATAATCTATTTTTTCCCTTTCCAACTAAACAATCTTATCTCTATTTCTATTCTATTTCTTTTACATTTCTCTTAAACGAAATAATTTTTATTTCTATTCTATTTCTTACTTATTTTTCTTTTCTCACTACTTATTTTCTCTTCTTATATTTCTTTTTCCTCTACCAAATCAAAAATTATTAAATAATCCCAAATCATCATTCGATTCATAGTCTCTATCAATCTCTATATATGTAATCAAGTACTGTAATTATTTTCTCTTAAATTTAAATATTTTAATAATATCATAGAGAAATTGATTAAGACTATAAACAAGTGATTATTTAGGATCACCTAATAAATTATCCTATCAAATAAATTGTTAGAGTTATTCACTTGTAATTAAAATATAAAAGCTTTATAATTTATATTATTAGTATATTCTAATTAATTTTTTTTTATATAAACTCTTCATTATATAAAATGGATAAATATAACGTGTTTGAATTGGAGGCCAACAAAACAAATAGGTCAAGAGTATTCCATTCAAGATCTCTTCAAGCAACTTTCCAGTTTGAGGACCAAAGGCAAGAATTCTAGTAAACTTTACGTCATACTGACTTGGATTGCCACTTTAAGATTTGTTGTGCACTTGTGCATGAACCTTTAAGGGTCGAGACGAGAACTTCAAGTTCAACCCTCAAATAACATAAACAAATTAAAGCTCAATTTTATATGATAAAATAAATAGTTAAACACTAATTTATCACTTTTTAAAAAATGGCTTTCTCTGTCACCGTCTCTTGAAGATCTTTGTGACAAGAAAGAAAATTCATGTGATTCATGTGAAACCAGTTGAAGAAGGAAGCGGTGCATGAATGAAAGTGGAGGGGACAAAGGGAAAAGAGAATAACATGATAGCCGCAAAAATTGACGTGTGAGCCGAAAGCAAAAATCACGTAGCATTCATTTTCATTTTTCAGCAATCAACTGATTCTCGTAGATAGATAGGCCATGGTTATTAATTATTGCACTTGCGAAGTTTCATGTCGCATAGTGCCCTCAATCCCACGCTTGCATATGCTATGCTTCAAACTTCAAACTTTTCGGAGTTCAACGGGGGAGGTGGTTTCAGTTGCCACTATCAAGCTCCATGTTAGTCAATAATATTCTCTTGCACTTATCTTTGATTGCTCGGATTATTTAAAGGATCTCAAATATGACTTTATGAAAGTACTATTAACTATAATTAATTAGCACAAGCTCTTATTTTTCTTGTTATTCTCTCGGACTAGTTTGAATGGGGTCTAATATATATTTATGAATATCAAGTAAAAGGGATCAACACTCTGATTTGGTTAAGAAAAAACATTAGGAAAAAAATGAGAATGGAAAATAAAATAAAAAAAAAAACATGTCATTTAGATTATTATGCAAATAACTTAATTCCATGCCCTTGTACATCCGATCCGTTTCCAAACTTGACACTCCTACCATGTTTATAGTTTTCAACAATAATAGTACATATTCTGTTTGCCAAAAAAAGATTATTATGTAAATGAAAAAGAAATGTTTTTTCTTTATTTATTTAGAGGAGTGAAAGAATAAATAAAAATAGATATATTATAAATAATTACATTTTTTTCTTTTATCTTTTTGTGTATAATAATAATAATAATAATAATAATAATATTGAGATAACCCTCTATCATATAAACTACTCAAACATTAAAATTGAGTGTGTGGATTAACTGACAATAACATGTTACATGTTATTCTAACTTAATTAATAATCTTAAATTTAAATCTTAAATATTTTATTACGTTATATATACATTTAGATAAAAGAAAATCACTTTTCGCGATAGTCTCCATGACTCGAGTAGTATTGCCTATAGTGAAATATAGCTGTACCAATAACTACTCAAACCCAGCTAGAAACATTCCGAGGGCTTTTTTTTTTTCTTTTTTCTTTTCCTTTTTACTAGTTGATATTGTACTGATTTAGCTTCAATTATATGATACTTTTTTACATGTGCCATTTTAAAATTGAAAAGGAACGTGCCATTGAGATCCAATTGTGGTTTTCAGGCATGCGGCCACACTATTGCAGTACTATCCGTTCTTGACGGTGTAGCTTTAATTTTCTACAGAAACGGGAATTTATTTGGAAAATCACAAAAGTAAGAAGTTCATTGTTTTGAGACTACTGTTTTAGGCTTTTTTACAATGAAGGGATGTCATGTGCCCTTTGGTGCCGTACAAGAATCTCGGCAGTGGTGGGATGAAGAAATGTATCCTGTGGGTTCCACAAATATATCGTTTATTTCTTTTATTAATTAAATAAGTAACATCTTTAATTCTTTTTTTATATTTTTATTATTTTTTGTCTCATTTGTATCGAAGTATTAAATAAATAGAGGCCTTTTTTCAATATAATTTAAAAAATAAGTATTCACTGAAAAATTGCCCAAGTTATATTTTTTTTACATATATATCCACGTGCCTAAACTAATGAAATTAAGATAAATATCTAAATTCGTTTTGAATTTACTAGGAGCTGAGAGGTTGGTTTTTTAAAGATAAAAAAAATTAAAATTTTATTCTCGAATGTGCGAAAAGTATGATAAATTTTTCATACTATTAAGTATCTTTTGTTAATTCTAATAGTTGTTCCACGTGACACCTCTTTTGATGACATGACAATTGTCATGTATAAAAAATTTGAGTTTTCAATTTGATCTCTCAATTTAATTATTTATTGTTATTTTAATTCATAAACTTAAATACTTACTAATATTTTGGTTCTAAACGTAACACGTATTATCATTTTTTTCCCTTAACTTAACACATAATGTTATTTTGGTCCGAAATCTTCTACTCAAATCAAGTCATTATCTTACATGCTATTAATATGTGTAGAATATTATATCAATTAATTAATTAATCTATTTCATACAATAATATTAATGACAAAAAACAATTTAAAAAACTTCACCATCACGGAAGGAAGAAGAATAAAAGTGTTAAAATCATTTTCTTAAGTACCTTTTTTATGAGACACGACGAGTAGAGATCTTGTCTCTATTTTTTTTCAGTCTTTGTACACACATCATTGTTCAAGGGTTGAATATTAGAGGACATGATCTCATTATAAGTTAAAAATATAATAATAGTGATTTCAAATATAAAATATATTTTTGAATACTTGATAATTATTTTTCATTTTAATTTTCATCATAGTAAATAATTGTTATCACTGTAAACAAATCTCATTTATTATCGTTATGTTAATAATTTATATGTAGTGTGAGGCTTAATTAAAAATAGTGCTTTCATGGACCAAAATGACAGTGTGAAGTTAAGTTCAAGGACTCAAATGTTTGTAAGTAATTATGCTTAGAGACCAAAATGTTAGTAAGTAGTTAAGTTTAGGAACCAAATTAAAAAGTAATTTTTTTTACATGACAATCACATAAATGACACATGGAAACCATCAACTGTCACATCATCACCAATAGTGTTATATAGGCACGACTGTTTGAGTTATCAGAGAAAACTAACAGTATGACTAATTTATCGTACTTTTTGCACATTTAGGGATAAAATTTTAATTTTTCATCTTTCAGATACCTAATTGTCAACACCTAACAAATTTAAGGATAAATTTGAGTATTTATTCAATGAAATTAACAAGTTTTTTTCCCTTTTGAGCTAGCTCGATCTAAGAACTAATCCTTCAAATCTACTTAGAAATGTTAGAAATACACTTTTCAACACACTATTTTTTGAACATACTATTTTTTATTAGTTCAAATTTATTGAAAATCACCAAATTTGATGACTCACACTTTTATTTAATAAATTTCTCCTAATTTTGTATTACCTCTATTCCTATTTAATTTATATGAACAACTTTTTAAACTTATTTGTTCCTTTATATAAGACTCAATCCATATTGTCATATGCACTAATTATTTTTAGACTAAAAGTATCCATAATTAAATAAGAGAGAGATTATATTAACATGCATTTAGAAGAAAGAGAATCATTAATGATACTGGTATTTTTTTAAAAATGTATAAATTTAGGACAAATTTATAACTATAAATTAAATTAACTGTTGTTTATCTTAATCTTGGGGAATTAGGTAATTGGGTCTTATAAATATGAATATGTGTAGTAATTTTTAATAAATTTTAACTAATGAGAGAGAGTGAGTTAGAAAAAATATATTCCTAGCCCTCTTTGAATCTATTTCATCTATCACTTTTCCTCTAATCTAGATTTGATTTTCCTTTATCAAGGGAGAGGACAAGAAAGAAGATTTCAATTTCAAGTTCCTCATTGAAAAAATGAATACATGTATTGTTGCTTGAAAGACATGATGATCACTTTTGCTAACTTGATTCTCTTGGCTATTTTGACCTACACATCAACCAAGTTATGTGGTCCCATAAGCATTTTGTTACAAAATTGATGCCACAATAAAAAACATCAAATAGAGGACTAATAAGAACGAGGACTTCCACTATGGAATCCTCCATGGTCAAGAACTGAGAAAGATGCATGAAGAAGATGAGAGAAAAGATAGTTTGCAAAGAAAGTAACAGAAAATGATGAAGGATTCTCATTGATTATTTCAAGCTAAAGGTACAGGTTTTATAGTAATACAACACCAAGTAACTAACTAATTGTACCAACTAATCATAACAGATTAAGTTATAACTAACTAGCCGAACCCAACTAACATAAACTAATACTAACACGAGCTAAGATCCTTCCCTCAAGTTGAGGAATGGATATTGGACATTCCCAACTTGCACTATAGAAAGTTGAATGCACCAGGTGGGAGAGCCTTTGTATAAATGTTAGCAAGTTGGTTAGCTGAGGAGATGGGAAGCAATTTGATGAGACCAGATAACAGACGCTCACACATAATGTGGTAGTCAATTTCAATACATTTTGTGCATTCATGAAACACATGGTTGACTGCAATGTGGAGAAAAAATCGATTGTCACAAAACAATAAAGCAAGACTAGTGAATCGAATGCCAAAATCCTTGAGTAAGTAGGTTATCCACTGCAATTCACATGTGGCACTAGCAAGAGCTTGATATTTAGCTTCAGAAGAGCTTCTGGATACAACTGTTTGCTTCTTAGATTTCTATGAAATGAGTGAGGATCCAAGATATACTGAGAAACTATTGATGGACTGATGAGTATCAATACATCCAACCCAATCAGAATCACTAAAAGCTTTCAATTGAAGTACACTATCAGAGGAAAAAAAATCCTAAGCCAGGTCCTCCTTTAATATATCTCAAAATACAAAATGTTGCTTGTTGGTGAGCAAATATAGGCCGAGACACGAATTGACTTAGATGCTAAACAAAAAAAGGTGATATCGATCAGGATGAGTGTTGGTAAGATAGATGAGTCTACCAATGAGCCTACAAAATGAAGAAGCATCTGACCCAAATAAGGGAGTGCCAGAAGTTTAATGTAGTCGAGTCCCATAGTCAATAGGTTTGGAGATAGGTTTAGAACCTAACATGTCAGCATTATGCAACACATCTAAAGCATACCTGCATTGACAGATATTAATACCATACTTTGGGCAACTTCAACGCTAAGAAATAATTTCAAGTCTCCAAGATCCTTAATTTTGAACATATCATCTAATA
This sequence comes from Glycine soja, assembly GCF_004193775.1. NCBI lineage: Eukaryota > Viridiplantae > Streptophyta > Magnoliopsida > Fabales > Fabaceae > Glycine > Glycine soja. Next base: position 35,317,421 of record NC_041020.1, on the reverse strand, counting down.
ACTTGGTGATACAAGTAATCTCAAGTATGTTATTTCTAGAAAGAACTATGCCATTAACATACACAAGTAAAGTAGTGAAAGATGTTCCTTGTTGTTTGGTAAACAAAGAACAATCAGAAATGGATCAATGATACCCATGTGAAGTCAGAAATGAGGATGATCTAGTGTACCATTGCTTGCTAGCTTGTTTGAGACCATATAATGATCTCTGAAGTTTATAGACTTAGCCCGGCTCGGAAGCATGCAGTCTTGGAGGAAGCACCATATACACTTCCTCATTTAAATCACCAAGCAAGATAGCATTGTTCACATCGAGTTGCTTGAGATGTTAATGATTAATTGTAGCAAGTGTGAGAAGCAATCTTACTGTAGTAATTTTATCAACATGTGAAAAGGTATCTAGATAATCTTGTCCCTCTATCTGAGTGTAACCCTTAGCAACAAGCTATGCCTTATATCGTTCAATGGAACCATTAACTCGAAGCTTCATTTTATAAATACATCTTCAACCAATTGCAAACTTGTTGGGAAGCAACTTAGTAAGTATCTAGGTATTGTTTCTCTCCTTAGTAGTAATTTCATCATGCATTGCTTGAATCCAATGATCAAACTTAGATGCTTTAGTGTAAGACTTAGGCTCAGTTTGAAAAGAGATTGACATAACAAAGTTGTGATAAGAATGAGATATTTTATCATACGACAAAACATATGATAAAGGGTATCAAATACCTAATTGATGAGTGGTAATAGCTGATGTATACTCGATGTGGAAGTCATTGAACTTCTCTAGCCTAAATTTCTGGCGCTTAAACCTGCAAAGAGAATGATTAAAGGGAACGATAGTAGAAGAGGATCTGGAATTATTAGGTGTAGGTTGATTAGGTGAAGCTAAGTAGAGGTGAGTTTGGGTGTAAATTAGGAGAAGACAAAGAAATATCTTTGTCATGGATTGGTTATGATGATGATATGGAAAACAATTTTCATAAAAAAAATGGCGTGTCTTGAAATTTATATGACTCAGGGAATGAAAATTAAAGGTCACATATCCTTTTTTATGTGGTTTGAAACCATGGAAAATGCAAGGCAAAGCTCTTGGATCTAATTTCTTTCTATTAATTGTGAGGGTACTAGTGTAACACAAACAACCAAAGACTCTAAGCAAACTAATGTAATAAGACATTAGATAAGGCAATATGTTATCAAGAAAAAGTGTAGGCAAGTAATTGATGAGATTTGCAACATAAATAAAAGCATATGACCAGAAAATGGAAGGCAAATGGGACTGAAATAAAAGAGCTCGAGTAGCATTTAGCAAATGCTAATGTTTTCTCTCAACAATTCCATTTTGTTGGGGTGTTTTAACACATGAAGTTTGATGTACTATGCCAGTGGAAATATAGAATTGATGCATGATAATTCAACTCCATTATCTGATCGAATGGTTTTAACTTTAGTTTCAAATTGTCTTTCAACAAAAACAACAAATGGTTTCATTTGAGGTTGTGTTTTAGCTTTAGACACCATAGGAAAAACCCAAACATATCTAGTATGGTCATCTACAATGGTTAAGAAGTATTTGTGACCATGTAAAGAAGTCACAACACAAGGGCCCCAAATATTAACATGCAATAAATAGAAAGCAACAAAAGCATGAGATTAACTATTAGGAAAAACCAGTTTTTTTTTTTTTTTGTTTAGGTTTGTGACAAGTGTCACATACAAATTTTTTATCAATAGTCAAAATGGGATAATGTTGCCTCATAACATGCAACCTGTCATGGGAAGGATGCCCTAGTTTAAAATTCCACAAGTCTATAAGCACTTTATTACAAGAAACAACAAAATTAGAAGCAACAATGATTGAGCTAACACCAGAATCAACTTTTGATTGTGGTCTGAATTTTATAGGCCATCTTCAACATCAATTGTACCAATCATCTTATGATTGGCTATATCCTAAATCAAACATTTTTCAGCACAAAAAATTAATTTGCAACTTAAAGAAGAAGTTAATTTGGAAATTGACATAAGGTTGAATGTGAAATTAGGTAAGGATCAAGGAATCAATGAGTTGCATTGTTCTTGAATGAGTTGCCAAGGTTTGTTGTCCATTAGGAAATCGAACAATGATAGATGGAATCTTTTTGTAAGTTGTATATAAGTTCAAAGATGAAGCAACATGATCAGTCGCTCCTAAATCAAGGATCCAAGTCACCTGATCATGTTTGCTTATGGCGCAAGCAAAAGGTAAAACATTACCTATGGTGTTATGATTATCGGATGAATGAGTACCAATCTAATTTATGAGAGAGAAATTGTTGGAATTTGAAGTTTCTTGATTAGCTTGCTGATGAAGCAGATCCAATAATGCTTGATGTTGTTGAGTTGTGAACTTCATTTCAGTTCCATCGTTTTATTTTTCTTGCGTCTGATTATCATTGTTTTCAACTTCTGCTACTGTGTTGTTAATTGTTACACCTTGGGGCTTATAGAGTATGTAACCTAGAGGGTAACCATGCTTCTTGTAGCATTCATCCACAGTATGATTGGTAGTTCCACAGTGTGTACAAATTTTATTACTCCTTCCTCCCGTATTTCCTCTACCATATGAACCTCTACCTCCCCTACCTCCTTTATTTGTTGAAAAAATAGGATCCATTCTTTCAAAAACAATTTTCAATATAGTATAATTATCCTTGCCACAATAGTTGCAAAAATTAGATCTAGATGAAGTATTAGCGCTATTTATCATGCTTCCAAGCATATTTGAATTGACAAATTGTCTTGTTAAATCACATATGAAAACACTTTACTAATGGGAGGCAAAGGATCCATCGTAGAATATTAGATCTAACATTAATGTATTGCCCATTCAATCCTCGTGGAAATTGCATAACCTGATCTTGAATTTTTCTTTGCATTACAAGCACACTAATGCACAAAAGTGCAAAAAGGATCTGGTCTGTAACTCTCAAGTTCATCCCAAATAATGCACAATTTAGTAAAATAGTTTGTGATAGATGTATCACCTTGTTTAATTGAAGCTAACTCTTGTTGCACGTTAGAGATCCTTAACAAGTCCCCTTGCAAATATTGCGGTTTAAGATCCTTCCAAATGTCTACTGCATTGTCCATTCATAGTATACTCTATCTAATCGATGTGGAAAAAGTTAAACAACCACGATACAACCATATTGTTGCATCTCTTCCAAGCTGAAAACAGTGTATGATTCGATGTTGGTTGTTGTATCGATCCATCAACAAATTCGACTTTGTTATTCGTGCTTAAGGTAGTGAGCATAGATCTACTCCACGAATTGTAATTAGTAGGATCAAAAACATGTGAAACTAAAGGTGTAGTTGGATTTCACTTGGATGAAGATAATAAGGACTATGAACATTTAGGGATAAATCTGATTTTGAACTCATGATGAAGAGAATAAAAGAAAGAGTCAAGATGTCAAAAAGATATGAGAAGGAGAATATAAAAAAATGAGTTGAAGAGCTCTAAAACCATCAAGAACTAAGGAAGATGCATGAAAAAGATGAGAGAAAAGATAGTTTGTAAAGAAAGTAACAAAAAATGATGAAGGATTCTCATTGATTATTTCAAGCTAGAGGTACAGGTTTATATAGTAATACAACACCAAGTAATTAACTAATTGTATCAACTAATCATAATAGATTCAGTTATAACTAACTAACTAATTGAACCCAACTAACATCAACTAATACTAACATGAGCTAAGACATGAAATGATGAAATCATATCTATCTGAAAGCCACCTCTATGTCAAGAATCACATGAACACGTTCAAGAACTCAAGAAAAATGGAAGAAGAATGAGTTGAAGTAGAAGGTGTCAGACATTAAATCAACAGAGAAGAATGATAAACCAACCAGAAAATTGCCACGAAGAATTGAAAGCCTTTGACAAGAGTCAAATGGATTGATTAACTAGTGCCTCTTTGTTCTCCTGATATGGTCCTCAAGTTCTTCAATTCTTGGTCCCAATCTCCTTCCAAGGCTTCTTGTATATATATCCTCCTAGCTTTTGGCTTTTGCCACGGGTTCTTCTAGCTTTTCCCTGACATCCACATGTAGGTCTCTATCATGCACTTGGTCGACTAATTACAAGAGTACTAAGACTATTATAATTACCAAACCTAAGAGAAAAGGAGGTTGTCGCCAACAATATGCACTCCTTGGTAAGCTGATTTGTAATATCTTCCACCATTTATAAGAAAAACTATTGGTCTAAGTTGTCCTATCAAAGTATATGAAGGGACTGTAAAAAATATACATATACTGATCTAAACATGCAAATAAATTTAAATAGCATATTTAGATCAAACAGTGGAAATTAAAAAGAATTACGAGTGTACCTCCAGCCATTGCAAATTGAACGGGAAGCGGCGCACACACGAACCTGAAAGACAGTTTTGTTCTTCCAGACCCTTACTCACTCTGAATAGATGGTGTATTTTTTTCTGAATAGAGAAGTGGGTTTGGTGATACAAAACTGAGAGCACCCCATCCTATTTATAGAGTCTGTCCATCACAGAGCTCTTAACTTGTTATCAGAACGTGAGATAGGAAGTTATCAGACGTGAGATAAGAAGTTATCAGTACGTGAGATAAATGATGGGTACATGAGATAAATGATGGGTACGTGATTTGTTACTGAAGGTGGTTGCAAATATATTTGCAAAGATATGGGATGAATGTGGATGAAAATGGACCAGATTCAAAATAACTAAATGTTCCAAAATAATAAAATAAAAAAGGGAACGTGGGACGTGAATGCAACGTGGGATTCCAACATTCTCCCACTTGGTCCATTTAACTCAACATCAACCATAACAAGAAACATAATATATGAGTCATGGGGATAGGTCCTCTGATGATGAGTAGTATCTTCCATGTACCACAATATATCGAGTCTCTCAGCACTAGCTCTCAACTTAATGAATAAACCATATGTTTATTCTATATCTAAACCAAATGATTTTTCTCGAAATAAATAAATATGTGCACAAAACGATATGAGAAAATATCTAACTGAATAAGAGTTTCATTGAAAATAACAAATGTACGTACAATGAAATTACATCATGGAACCAAGTCCTATTCGCACTACATGATCCTTAAAATTCTTTGGTGGCATGCCTTTAGTTAAAGGATAAGCAATCATTAACTTAGTGTTGACGTGTTCAATGACCACTTTCTTTTCTTTAACACGTTCTCTTATGGCTAAGTACTTGATGTCGATGTGCTTACTTCGACTTCCACTTTTGTTGTTTTTAGCCATAAACACTGTAGCAAAGTTGTCACAATACAACTTTAATGGCCTAGAAATAGAGTCCACAACTCTAAGGCCAGATATGAAACTCTTCAACCATACACCATGCGAGGTAGCCTCAAAACAAGAAACGAACTCAGCCTCCATAGTGGAAGTAGTAGTCAAGGTTTGTTTGGCACTTCTCCAAGATACAGCTCCACTGGCTAACATAAAAATATAACCAGATGTTGATCTTCATGAATCAACGCAACCAGCAAAGTCTGAGTTGGAGTAGCCAATCACTTCCAGACAATCATTTTGTCTGTACATGAGCATGCAATCCTTTGTTCCTTGAAGATATCTCATCACTTTCTTTGCAGCTTTCCAGTGGTCAATACCTGGATTACTTTGATATCTTCCCAAAACTCCAACAGCGAATGCAATATCAGGTCTAGTGCAAACCTAAGCATACATAAGGCTTCCAACTGCTGAAGCATATGGAATATTTTTCATGTGTTCCCGCTCAAAATCATTTTTGGGGCATTGACTCAAAGCAAGTTTGTCACCCTTCACAATGGGAGCTACAGTTGGTGAACAATCTTTCATATTAAATCTCTTTAAAACTTTGTTGATATAGGTTTCTTGAGACAAGCCTAAAATTCCTCGAGATCTTTCTCTATGGATCTTTATGCCTATGACATAAGATGCCTCTCCCATATCCTTCATATCAAAGTTCTTTGAGAGAAATTGTTTCACCTCATATAGCATACCCTTATCATTAGTCGCAAGCAGAATGTCATCTACGTATAATACAAGGAAACAAATCTTACTCCCACTGACCTTCTGGTATATACAGTGATCCATGACATTCTCTTCAAAGCTAAATGAAGAAATGACCTCATGAAATTTTAAATACCATTGGCGGGAGGCTTGTTTCAATCCATAGATGGACTTATTAAGCTTGCAGACTAAGTGCTCACCAACACTAGATAAGAATCCCTCAGGTTGTTTCATGTAAACCTCTTCTTCTAGATCACCATTCAGGAATGCCGTTTTCACATCCATTTGATGCAACTCAAGATCAAAATGAGCTACTAATGCCAAAATTACTCGAAGAAAGTCTTTCTTAGATACAGGGGAAAAGGTCTCTCTGTAATCGATTCCTTCTCTTTGAGTGAATCCTTTAGCAACAAGTCTTGCCTTATGTCTCTCAATGTTGCCTTCTGAGTCTTTCTTTGTTTTGAAGACCCATCTACATCCGATGGCTTTTACACCAATAGGCAACTCAACGAGATCCCAAACTTGGTTAGATGCCATAGAATCCATCTCATCCCTCATAGCATTATACCACAAATTTGATTCCTTAGAACTCATGGCTTGTGAAAACGTCTCAGGATCATTTTCGGCTCCAATGTTGTAGTCTGATTCTTGTAGGTACACTACATAATCACTAGGAATTGCTGTCTTTTTTATTCTAGTAGATCTTCTTAATGTTGTTTGGTCATCTTGCTGAGGAACTTGTTCAACTGGTTCTTCACCAGTTTGTTCAATATCATCATGTTGTTCCTCACAAACAACTTGATCTACATGATCACTTTCAACAGCTTGTGGAACTTCAATCACTGGTTGTCTAACACCCATTTTAACTTGAGGGGTGGGAATGACTACCAACCTATTACTTGTCCCAGAAGGTTCAGCTTCATAGTGATCCCTTTCAGAAGAAATGTTCCGAAATTGATCACTCCCACTGATCAAGTCATTTTCAAGAAACTTTGCATTCCTTGATTCCACAATCCTAGTGTTGTGGGATGGACAATAGAACCTATACCCTTTAGACCTTTCAGCATATCCAATTAAATACCCAGTAATAGTCTTAGGGTCTAGTTTCTTCTCTTGTGGATTATAAATTCTTACTTCAGACGGGCATCCCCAAACGCGTATATGTCGCAAACTTGGTTTCCAACCCTTGAATAACTCAAAAGGTGTCTTTGAGACAGCCTTGGTTGGAACTCAGTTTAATATATACGCAGCCTTCTTAAGAGCATCAATCCACAAAAATTGAGAAAGCTTTACATTACTCCTCATGCTTCTTACCATGTCTAATAAGGTTCGATTTCTTCGTTCTGCCACACCATTCTGATCCGGAGAACCAGGCATAGTGTATTGGGCAACAATCCCAACTTCTTGAAGAAATTTCGCAAATGAACCTGGTGCTTGTCCATCCTCTGTGTATCTACCATAGTACTCCTCACCTCTATCTGATCTCACGATCTTAATTTGTTTTCCACATTGTTTCTCAACTTCAGCCTTAAAAACTTTAAAGGCATCTAAAGCTTCATTCTTAGAATGAAGTAAGTAGAGATACATATATCGTGAATAATTATCTATAAAGGTTATGAAGTATTTCGGACTATTTGCATCCATGTCTGGACAACATATGTCTGTATGTATGATTTCTAATAAATTAGAACTCCTCTTTGCACCCTTTTTAGACTTGTTAGTTTGCTTACCCTTAATGCAATCTACACAAGTCTCAAAATCAGCGAAATCCAAAGTACTAAGTACTCCTTCATTTACTAATCGCTTGATTCTTTCAATAGAGATATGTCCTAATCTCCGGTGCCACAACATAGAGGATTCTTCATTCACAATACATCATTTTAACCCAACAGAAACGTGCATAGAAGTAGCATCATTTTGCAATTCAATCGAATAAAGACCATCAACCAATTGATCACAACCAATAATTTCATATTTATTTAGTAAATTAAAACCAAAGTCTGTAAAATTAAAATAAAATCCCAAAGGTGCAAGTTTAGAAACAGAAATTAAGTTTTTACAGAAACTAGGAACATAAAAAACTTTCTCCAAATGTAATTTAAAGCCACTAATTAAGACTAAGACGCACGTTCCAATGGCCTTTACATGTGAGCTCATCCTACTCCCTGAGTAGATGCACTGCTCACTTCCCACTGGCTTCCTTAGGCTTTCCATACCTTGCAAGGTATTAGAAACATGGATTGTAGAACCAGAGTCAATCCACCATGTATTATGATTCACATTAATCATATTAGATTCATAACAAACAAAGGCAAATGGTGTACCTTTCTTCTCAAACCAACTTTTAAATTTGGGGCAGTCCTTCTTCATGTGTCCTTTCTTTTTACAGAAGAAACACTTTGACTCCTTTTTAATTGTTGGTTGAGTCAGAATCTTTCCTTTATTGGTGCCTACAAACTTCTTCCTATCCTTTCCAGAAGTAGAAGTAGTCAAATTTACCTTCTCACCCTCTTCCATTATCAATCTCTCCTCTTCTTGAACACACATGGTCATCAATTCATTAATAGACCATTTATCCTTATGTGTGTTGTAGGAGATTTTGAAGGGTGTATATTGTTGAGGTAGGGTGCACAAAATGAAATGTACCAAGAAGGACTCAGACATGGTAACTTCCAGGGTTTTCAACTGAGCCACTATGTCCCTTAAGCGCATGATATGTTCACACACACCCCTCGTTCCAGTAAGCTTAATGGAAGAGAATTGCATAATGAGTGTGCTAGCAAGTGACTTCTCAGAGGTCGTAAACTGTTCATCAATGGCTTTCAACAGATCTCTGACCTTATCATGCTAGTCAACTGAACCCCGGATACTAGCGGATATGTTGGTTTTTATGAACATAACGGAGAGACGATTAGATCTCTCCCACTTTTCATAAAGATCAATAGCATCAGGTTCGCTAGTTTCAGTAATAGCCGGTGACTCATCCTTCCTTATAGCATAGTCAATATCCATCCAGCCTAAATGAAGGAGAACTCTTTCCAAACCTTATAATTATCACCTTTCAAAATGGGAAGGTCACAAGAAATATTCATATATTGTGAAACTGCAAACAAACACACATGCTCATTAAGAAAATTTGAGACTAAACAAATGCCATGTTTTGCCAATGCAAATCATGTCTCAATATATGAATCTAGTGACACAAAACTTGCCTGTGGGCTAAAGTCCTACTTAATTAGATTCATCATGCAACTTTATGATAAAACTATTAAATCATGTTCTTTTCCTTAATTCCTGTGGGTAAATTAAGAAATATAATTTAATATTTTATCCTAATTAATCATACAAATATAACAAAATTCCTGTGGGTAGATTTCATCACATTACATATGATTAATCACAATTAATATTTCTAATGTGATTATAAATTTAGCATATAATTTTACTCAATTAAAGATGCTGTGGCTATTCTCTAATTTAATAAAATTATATTAATCACTTAACATTCAAAAATAATCCTTGCATAAACATACTTAATAATGCAAATGTGCTCAATATTGAATCATAAAAATTGCATGTATACCAATAACATTGCACGTATATTCATTCAACATGTAATAAACTTTAAAGGATTAAATCCAATGCATACCAGTATTTAACATAATATTGCATGTTCAACATAACTTAAGAGACACACAATTTTAAACAGTTTGTGCATAAATAATTTATCCTTTAGAAGTTATAAATATACATGAACTACAATTAATAAACAATTAAATTACAATAGCTTAGCGGTAAAGGGAGTCCTTTCATGCTTGCAGAACGAGGGTTCAAAACCAGCCCAAAACGTTTTCGCAAACAAAACCCGCAAAACTTTGTCTTCAACCTCCAGCAGTGGATAAAAAAAAACTTATTACCTCAATTTCGAAAAACCCACATCATTATATGCATTTTAGACACCCAAAAATACGTTTTAAATCATAGAAAAATTAGAAAACTCATATCATTCCTAATTTTGATGTTAGTTTGAATTAAGGAGGCTTAAAACATAACACCCATATACTTAGAAAATAAACTCCGCATAGGAACGACCAATAAGCAAGATAGAGGTACATATAGGCTCTGATACCAAATGTAAAAAATATACATATACTGATCTAAACATGCAAATAAATTTAAATAGCATATTTAGATCAAACAGTGGAAATTAAAAAGAATTACGAGTGTACCTCCAGCCATTGCAAATTGAACGGGAAGCGGCGCACACACGAACCTGAAAGACAGTTTTGTTCTTCCAGACCCTTACTCACTCAGAATAGATGGTGTATTTTTTTCTGAATAGAGAAGTGGGTTTGGTGATACAAAACTGAGAGCACCCCATCCTATTTATAGAGTCTGTCCATCACAGAGCTCTTAACTTGTTATCAGAACGTGAGATAGGAAGTTATCAGACGTGAGATAAGAAGTTATCAGTACGTGAGATAAATGATGGGTACGTGATTTGTTAATGAAGGTGGTTGCAAATATATTTGCAAAGATATGGGATGAATGTGGATGGAAAATGAACCAGATTCAAAATAACTAAATGTTCCAAAATAATAAAATAAAAAGGGAACGTGAAACGTGAATGCAACGTGGGATTTCAACAGGGACTTCTATCAAATTAATTATAAGAGTTAATTCTATGCAAAAAGCAAAGCACATTCTCCGTGATGGTTACAAATTTTGAGTTGGTGATGGGCAAGCCTAGTTCTAGTGTAAGTTCTAGATTTATATGGTTTCTCTTTGTCTGCAGGTGGATGTGTTCAACATCCATGATACCGGTATTTGCATTTATTAAGGAAGTATATATAGTGCAACGATGGATGACATCTCAATAGTTAGATGAACACCTTCCGTCCTTCCCGCCTAATTATAACCATGAAATCATAAACAGCTCTTATAATATTATACTTAATCTACATGTGGAGAAAGCCTTTATTTTGGGTAAACAATATTACTAGATCATATACAACAAAGTTGTGGTATCACTAATGGAACAAACCGAACGAACAAGCTAAAGGAAGAGACTTACTAATGCTAATTAATGGTGGATATTATCTATATGGAGGTTGCAGATTCTTGAGAACATTTGTTTCTTGATCACACATGGCCTGCTCCTCTGCATGCAACGCTCCAAACCAACATTTTTCGAGCCATCCAGGGTTGAATATGTTTTAAATATGCTCATTACAATTTAGTTTGTATGAAAATGACCATAAATATCTTTCTTATGGATTTTGACTGATTTCACAAAATCACGTGGATCTACTAGTTAAACATTGAACACATTTCTTCCTATTTAAAAAATCACGTACAGTTAAGTGCTTCTATGATATTAAATGGTTAAAATTATTACATACTTAAACAATACAAATTGCAAGATGTTGGTGTGCTTGTGGTACCAAAGGAATAGATAGTTTTAATGAGGGAGTTTCTGATGGCGCATTAGTTTTGTTGTCCGTCCAAAGGCTATCTTGGTCATGGATTGTTTCTCATTCTAAGATATCTACCGGTATTGCTTTTGTTAATTGGTGCAATGACCCTCTAGTTTGTTTAAGGTCATTGACGGCTTCTTGATGTAATTTCTGCTTCTTTTTTTTTGTCACACTTTGTGTCCAGATTAATAAAATTCGTTTGTCTTTTTAAAAAAAAATATAAGTAACAAGATGAGAATAAAAAAAATCATATATGTATAATTTTGTATTTTGAAAGTAGTTAATAATAATTATTTTATTATTATTGTAATAACATTAAATAAAAACTTAACCAAAGTTTACTACAGTGTCGAAATTTTAAATACAGTTTAATAAATACTATAAAGCAGCCCATTGTAATTTTCACCTTTTTTTCATAAAAAAATCTGAATGATCGTGGTCCATTAAAAACAAGCTCTGTTAAAATAGTTTCGTCGTCTCATTTGATTTCAAACTTATGTGCAGAGTAGAACTGGCAAAAAAATAGAAAATTAAACTCTATGTGCAGAACTTGAAGAATGTATAATGATGATTTTATTTTGATACTACATCATTAGCAACATGTGTAATGAATTCTAACGAGTAATTAATCAAATCACATTCTTAATCTGTTAGCTGAACATCTAGAAGTTATTTTATTAATTGTCATACAATCTATGGATTATATTAGGCCAGTTTGATCAAAGATATATATATATATATATATATATATATATATATATATATATATATATATATATATATATATATATATACATATATGCTCCATAAATTAAATTGTGATAAGATCGAGTTTAATAAAAATATTCATTTGAACGCACTAAGCTAGTCACCTGTGCGTGTTTGAGATAGAGATTATTTTTCAAGGATTTAAAAAATAAAGTAATGCCCAAAATAATCGGTATTGTTATCCTTATTGATAGAGTAAATCTTCTTATTGTTCCACTTTTCCTTGTATTTAAGACCAATTCTCAATATATTTCACTTAAACTATTTTTACAACTCTTTAGAAAAGAGTCTCATTTGTACTTTCTTTCATTTTGATTTCACTTTCTTTCTTCTTTTTTTTTTTTATTGTCGTAAAAGAGTCTCACTTTTTCTTATTTCGCTTTGATCACTTAACATTTTATCACGTCTATGATGGAGATTAAATAAAGTAAAACGAACTCTTTTTTTTTAAAAAAAAAATTGACTCTTACAAAATGAAAAGGTGTGTGAAATTAAAAAAGTGAATGTAAGGCATTTAATTTAAATTATATATCTCATAATTAAATATATCCATTTCGAATTTAACCAAATCACATAAAAGAAAATAACAATGTTGAGAGAAGGTCAACATACCCTCTTTACACTCTTTTTAATAATATTTTTTGGAGAACTTTTAATAATGTTTATTATTGGATGGAGTTTATATGAATCTCATTTATATGATGCGAGTCATATAATTTTTGGAGTCATTTTGGTGTAAAATATTCACAAATTTTATTAATTATTAATCTTTGTTAAAAAAAATAACTAATCTTTTTTTTAGTAAATTTTTTTAATTATATTTTTTTATCTATAAGATTTAAATTTGAGATTTTATTTAAAAAAACATAAACTATCTTCCACTTAGACCAACTACATATTAGTGTGAGTTAGACATTTAACAAGATTTATGTGAATTTTTATTTAGGAAATATATTGAAAACATCATCTCTTAGGAGCACCTCCAATGCTTCTCATAGAAACAACTCACTTTGTCTCTTTAAGCGGGTCCATATATACCATCTAAACTTTAAACAACCCAATTAATTTTCACTCCAATAGAAGTACCTATCAACAAGTTGCTTAACACTAATATATTTTCTCTCTATCTCTCTCTTCAAAATCTCATATTCTCTCTCATACATTTATACACAAAAATGTTAAACAATCCCATAAGAAATGGTTGCTTATATAAGCTCTCCAATTTTAAACAACCTAAAATCACATGTGACAAACTAAAATAGTATTTTATTTTTAAGAACTCATACAAGGCAACTAAACAACTCACATTAAGATACTGTAACAGACCTAAAACTTAAAAGAAGAATGAGACATCATCTTCAGCCTTTTAATTAAAGTCTTCATTTACATGTTTATTCTTTATTTTATTTTAAAGGAGTAATAGAAATACCGTACACTTTTTAATAAACTCTTTAAAGCACTCTACATAATTGGTTAAAAAATTGAATAGTACAAAATTATGAAAGAAAACATTGAATATTATGTGAGATTTATCTAATTTTTACCACTTTCAATAAATTTCAACAATGTGCTAAAAAAAGTATAATGAAAAATATATTTTTAGTACTTCTCTTATGTATGATTGAATCACACTGAAGTTAATGCCTGCGAACTATAAAATAAATTTTATGAATAAAATAATGAAATATATATATATATATATATATATATATATATATAATGATTATTTATTGATATGACACGTAAATACATAATTAATTATATGATCATCCTTTAACACAACTGGGAGGAAATTTTTAATCAAAGAAATATATTTTATTATGATAATTAATATAATTAATTTTGAAAAGATGTCTGCATTATTTAAGTGATAGATATTTTTTAATAGAATATAAAATTTAATGCTATCAATCCTTTTTCATTGTAATTTTAATAAAATTTCTCTATCCATTAGCTTTTAACCTTTATCCTAATAGAAAAATAACTGGGAAAATTAAATTTAAAAGGAAATTGGAGGGAGAATATAGTTAATTATCTGGTCACAAGCATGTTAATTAATTATGCTTATGTCCCAAACACTTAAATCACACATTCATCACAAGTATACAGATCTACTTCTCATGGCTTATAATATCAGAAACATATCACTTCTGATGTGAAGAAATGTGAGTTTACCTGAAGTTTAAGAAGTATTATTTGAATTATGAAAACCATAGACAGAAAAAAAGTAGGTTTTGAACAGAAAACATCATACTTACACTTAACATAATGTTCAATTCTTGTCATGAAAATCATTCCCTCTAAAAAAGCAAGAGTCATAATATTCTCCCCTTTTGGGAGCAGTACTCGTGTCATCTCCAATCTGCTGTTGATCAGACACAGCCATAGAAGAAGTAGTGGACGATGATGAGAACAAAGTTGAAGAACTTGAATCATAGAAAGCTTCATTGGGATGATGATGATGATGATGTTGTTGATGATGAAGGCCCGAAGCAACACGTTGTAGATCATCATCATCCCTACTCCAAAGAAGCTGCGCGTACTGCATTAGATTTGGAAACCCTTCTTCTTGTGATGATGATGATAACAAGGGTTGTTGTGGTTGATCATAAACGTGTTGTGATGATGGTAGTGGTAGTGGAGGTGGTGGTGCAAGAGCTGAAGAACCATAACAATAACTATGATTATTTTGATGATTATTATTATAAGGTGATGATGATATTGGAGGAGGAGGAACAAGAACGTGTTCTGGGAAATTGAGCTTGGCTTTAGAGCCTTTGAACTTCAAAGCAGCAGCATCATAAGCAGCAGCAGCAGCCTCTGCCGTGTCAAACGTGCCAAGCCACACTCTAGCAGCCTTTTTAGGGTCGCGGATTTCGGCAGCCCATTTACCCCACGGTCTCTGCCTAACTCCTCTATAGTGTCTTTTTCTCCCATTGCCTCCTTTCAATATATCAATTAATTATTGCATACAAATAAATAATAACAATCATGCTTTAGTTAGGCAGAATATTTTTTTTTGGCTTGGTCCAATTTGTCATTTATGAAAACACAACATCAACTAGCTAGGGTAGGAAATTAAAGTGCCAATGGAAAATATTGCTGATCACTGGAAATACCGAACTAGTTGTCTCAACAAATCAACATCATTATTGTAAGATAGACACAAACCTAAGATGGAGATTAATTGAAGGGAGATAAGTATATATTATAAAGGGAGTGTCATTTCAACTGGTTAGGTTTGGCATGTATTTCAAGGTAAAACATATTTTACATGTGCATCAACCAACAACTTTTTTATTTTTTATTTTTTTATATAAAAAAAGATACCCGTTTCTTTTTCCTTTTCTCAACGAGAGATTCAGATTTGCTAATTGCACTCGGTCTAGTAGTGAAAATAATTTCATAAATATTTTGAAAACGCATATAAATAAGCAGATCTTTCTTAAGATCTCCTTATATATATCTTTTTGGAGTTCTAACAAAGAAGGGGAAATTAATTAAAAAAATTGACCCTGAATGAAATTATTGATATATAGTGCTGTATAAAAATAACACAAATGATAATATAAATTGAAAAAAAAAGTTAGTGCATGAACCTGGCAAATTTACCTTGATTTAAAGGCTGTTGGGATGGGTCCTGAGTCTCAATCAAGCAAGAATTGCTTATTTGCCCATATTGTGGAATTGGTGTGGAAGGGGTGCTATCATCACTAGTATTATTGATTGGATGTATAAAGGAAAATTGAGAAGCTTCTTCCCCTTGGCTCTTAGGTGGAGATGGAAGAACAGAAAAGTTGAAACCTTCCCTCTCCTCCCTTGATGCATGATCAGAAGGGAAAGGCCTCTTCCCATGCCTTCGATCCACCTTGTCTAACTCTATGAAAGGTTTTTCTATAGTCTTATTTCTATGAACACAATAAATTGGCCTCTTTTCTCTCTCTGAATAAACTTGATGGTGAACTTGAAGCTATATATATATATATATATATATATATAAATATATGCCTTCACATAAAGTAGATCTAGAATTTCTTAAAGAGAAGAGTCATATATCATATGAACAATATTGAAAGAAGGGCTCTTATCATCATCTTTTAAATAAGAAAGATGAGTTTAAAAAAAAAAAAAAAGAAGAATATTTACTATTCTAAGGAAAAGTAAAAAGATAACCCTTGCTTGTTACTTTGAAGACGGGTTTATTTCTCCAAAGGAAATGAGGGGGAAAAAAACAAGAGCTAGCGAGTTTTATTACTCCAATAAGAAGGATGAGCAATTAATTAGCTTCCTTGATTTTCTTTTTCTTTGCAAATAGGTATTTTAAATTTTAATTTAGTTTTTATCGATATTTAAATTTTATTTTGTTACAATTAGTCATTTCTATTAAATTGAACTTAAATTAATAGTAAAAAAGAAATTATGTTAAATTTCAGTCAATCATTTATTTTTCTTGTAATTTATTTTTAAACATATTTAAAATATGATAAAAACTTTGAATTTAAAAAATAACCTAAAAGGAGAAATCAATCAATCAAGCTGGGAACTAATGTAAGTTCTTTTGATTCTTTGTTTTGTCTTTTATGTTTATTCTTCTTTTGAATTTCAATTTTATATAATGTTTTAATGTTTGGAAATAATAAATTGTAAAAGATTAAAAAAAACTGAGATTTAAGGTAAATAAATATTTGATGTCACTTTTCTATTACTAAGTTAATCTAAACTTAATACAAAAATGACTAACACCACTACAAATAAATCATTTTACGACATTGGAATAACGACGGTTGTATCAAAATCGTCATTACTCCAGTGGGTGGTAACAATTTTGTAAATATTGGATGTGCTAATAACAATTTTACATAAAACGTTGTTAACACTTTTAAAATGGTGACGGTTTTGATCAAAACCGTCGTAGATAGGTCGCCTTTAAAGACGAGTTTGGATAATCACCATTGTATTCAATGTAACTTATTTAAAAAGCCCAAGCGTCGTATCAAGTATTCGAGCGTGCTCCTCTTAAGTTTTTTTTAATTCTAATCTTCCTTCCTCTACAACCAAGCGTCGTAGGAGCTCATCAAGAGGATTTTGACAGTTCTCGCAAGAGCTGAAAGCCAAGGTGGTTGCGAAGGCCAGGCAGTTCTCGCAAGAGCTGCGGCGGTTCTCATGGAGCCACAACCACAGTTCGTGCATGCTTTCGTCTTCCTCTACTCCAAACGATGGTGGTGCCGAATTCAAAATGGCATTGGCCATGCTTTGGCTCACATGCACTTTCATCTTCCTCGACCCTGGCACGCACAAAACGCTTCGCAATTTGAAATTTATCAACAATAGATCCAGTGGCATTGATGCTTGGAACGAGGTGCAATTGCTACTATTTTTTTTGTTGTTGTTAGCTTAAAGAGTGTTGTATTTGAATTTTTATTTATTGTGAAGGTATGAAGGATTCAAAGGAATTCGTTATGGAACTATTTGATGCTTTGAGTCACAAATAAAGGTTGAGAGTTGAGAAGATCAGCAGGGAAGAACTATTCAAGTTCTGGAACATTTGAAAGCATAGAGTATGGATTGTCTCTTTTTGTAGACTAAATATTTCTAGTCTCTATTAGTTACAAATCTTGTAGATAAGTTACATTTTTTTACTATGTCTGTTTTCGACAGGCATACAGTTTGTCTAGAGACCACAAACCTGATCTTGAGATTGAGAAGGAAAGAATCTTAAAATCTGGTGGTTTTATTCACACAGGATGAGTTAATGGAAGCTTAAATCTTGCAAGAGCTATTGGTAACGTTTTTGTTTGTTTTATTTTGGTTCTTTACAAGAGAAGAAAATTGGCATGATCATATAATTGAACTATTTAAGATTTCAAATTTGTATATCTGTCTCTTTATTATGTTGATTTCTTTGTGAAGAGGCTGATTCCTTTTAAGATTTAATGGGATGGGGTGGAATGGAAATGGATTATAAAGTTTCAATTTTTTAATATGTTTCATGTTTTATGCCAATAAATGAGTAAATTAAACCAATCTCCTTTTAAAATTACATATTGATATAGGTATATGAATTGCTAATTAGTCAAGTTAACTTGTCTCAAATATCTTAAAATGACACTTTCCTTGTGCTTTTTCTTTATATAATTTCAGTATTACCAATTTGTTGAGCTGAAATTGACACAAGTGCACCAAATTTGGTGATTACGGTATTTATTTGACGAGTTGGCATTTTTATTTTTTTTAAAAAAAAAAGCATTTTTAGATGATTCTGACCATAAATCGTCTTAGAAATATTACATTCTAAGACAGGTTTTAGAAAAAATCGTCTTAGAATGTCATGTTTCTAAGACGATTTTCAAACAAAATTGTCTTAGAAATCTTTCAAACTAAGACTATTGGATAACTTTCCATGACAGTGACTTTAAAAATGATTTTGGAATCGTCATTGAATGGGTTTGGAACCATCATTAAAAACCTTTATTCTGGTAGTGTAATAACAAATATTGTAAAATTTAAGAATTAATTAAGAAGGTTGAGTACTCTTGCTCAATCCAATGAATTCTTGTTGATTTTAGTAAAGAGGTAATGGTACATAGAGCTAGATATGAAATATAAAGCTTATGGTTTGGTCTATTTTTAGGACAAGGAACTATATGAATTGATTTAAAAATGGCCTTTTTTGGACTAGTTAGCCTATATGTATTTTTTGGGTGAAATCTAGCCTATATAATTTAAATGAGTTTGGATCCATGGGTAAATATGCTCATAGATCAACTTTTTTAAAACTAAAATTTGAAATAAAAAATTGGTATTTTTTTTCTTTGGAACTTACTATTTCATTTCTATTTCAATCTTAGCTTATCATGATCTTCATCTTTTGTTTGCCTGACATTTCTATTTTTCATAAGTCATGCACTCATATGTTCAGGTTGTGTTATGTAAGTTGTACCCTTTTTCCTATGCTCTCTCAATTTTGTTCATAGCAACATTCACAATCTATCACATTTAATCATTGATGGTTAGTCGCTGCCTCCCAAATCCCAATCACCTCAATTAGTTTTTTTTCTGCGATCTCCCTCAATTAGTCGGTAATTGAGTTTTATCTCTCTTGTCTTTCTCTTTATCATCTCTAATAATCCATTTGGATTGAAGGAAAAAATGAAAAAAAGAAAGAAAATTTTAAAATTTGAATTGAGAAGAAAATGAGAGAAAAGAAAGATTTAAATTGTTATCTCTACAAGTTAACTTTTCTCTCTTTCTCTCCAATCAAACAATAGAAAACACATTGTTATCAGTGTTTTTTTTATTTTCTTTACTTCCATCCAAACATACCATGAGCCTCAAACTTTATCTCTCTTATGTATCTGAGCTCGCCTCTATCTCTCGCTATCTCCTTTGTCATTCTCTTTCTATGCCCCGCATTCAACATGAACATGCTATTGTTTCTAGATGTGTAACTTCATTTTAGCGCTTGTGTACAAAATTAAACTAGCATAATCTTTCTTAAAGGCAGAACACATAGGATCTATAAACTCTTTTCCATTCTCTTTTTTTTCATTACTTATAAATTGGATCATAATTATTTTAATGAAAAAAATAATATCATTGTATTGTCCTTGCAACTAAAAATGGAGATTTTTGTGTTGTATGCATGTAAAAAAAAGACTATTATATGTCATATCTTGGACGTTTTTGTGTATTTATTACTAATGATATTAATGTAGTTCAATAATTTCTATTTGTTGAATCTTATGTGTTTTTTTTTTCAATTCTAAATGATTTCCTTTCCTTTTGGTTTAAATAGAGTTGATGTGGATTATTTTGAAAAAAAATTAGAAAAAATAATCAATAAAAGAGTTAGGACAATTTAATGTTTTATTAAGGTCTACTTTGGTAAAGCTTCAATGAGTAAAAAAGGCTCAATGTAAGACTTGTGGGAGTTCATATGCAAGTGATGATAATAAATATGGAACTTCAATTTTATTACATCTCATAAACAAGTTTGAGTTGCCAAAAGGATTTGCTAATTAATAACAAGGTTGGTAAACTTATCATTGACTAAACAAGAAAATTAAAAAGAACACTTGATCAAATGATTGTGCATGACATGGTACCATAACTATAACAAAACTTAACCTTCCATTCCCTTTTGTGAAATATAAGAAGATTAGAGTAACTAAATTACTTGAATCTTGAATTTAAGACATTAATTCTAGGCATGTGTTGCAACATTAGATGAGATCAACATGTATAAAGAGTGAAAAAAAATATTGAAATATGTGATATTTAGAGTTTTTAGCATAAGTGATACTTAATATCTAATGTGTAGACTTGTAATTTAGAGGGTCATAATACTTTAATTGCATATTGTGCGGACAAGAATTGAAAACTTAACAATAAATAAAATTTTGAAATTTTATCATTTTCATGCTCCATGTTGTGTGCTTGAATTGGATATAATTTTATATGATTCCTCAAAAGAGTAAGGGGTTGGGTGGAAATTTCTTTGTGGACTTTGGGTTGTGCATATTCTAATGACATGCTAGAATTATTAAAAGATAAACATGAATAGTGCGCATTTTATATTGTCAACCCCTTGGATAAGAGAGTTTTGGGAGACCAAAAATGACTTCCTTATATGATGTAGTGCATATGTTGACAAACACTACAAAGCTGCAATGTTCGTAGCCCTAGGAAAAGTACCTCAAGGACTACAAAGATCCTCCACCACAGATTTGGAAAGTGCTTCAACCAGTGTTGATGTTAGAAGCATCACTTCTTCATTTAGTGTCTTCACTTGCCTCTAAAGCACCCACATTGCATACCACCCCACTTGCTAAGCCATAACCACTAGCAATTTGTTGACCTCCTCACCCAATCTACTTCTTGATCAAATGCTACAAGAGAACCAATAACCTTAAAGTTAAAGGCATACATAGATGAAAAGTACAATAAGTTGAAGAAACTCCATAAGATTGGTTTTTCCAACCAAATTGTTCAACAATAACCATCTCAATCCTTTTTTTAAGATTGTGACTATGATGACCCTTATTTTTTTTTTCTATTTTAACAAAAGGAGAGATATATATTAGAAAATTTTAAAAATTGTTTTATGTTCTTTTCCCTTGCATATTTTTCTTCTAAAATAGCTTTTCAATTAATGAATACAAGTTCATGTCATTGTATTTTCATGTGTGTATCTTCTATATATGCTCTTTATGCTTTTATATATGGCTATATGGACTAGTCTGACCCATTAAGGCTTGGCACACAAAACCCACATTTTTACGGACCAGACAAGTCTGATTTGCAAATTAAATGGACTAAATTTATGAGTTTGCATCCTACCAATGAACCTAATAAAGATGCTTTAAAGAATAAATTTAAAAAAACAATTTTTTAAAATAATTGGGATTTCTTTTTTTTCTTCCATGTTTTTAAGCTAAAGTAGATTATAAGAATACTATATATATATATATATATATATATATATATATATAATCATTCAATTAAATATTAAACATTCAACTCTACATAAAATATCAAACATTTGCAAGACTAATACCTAATAAAAATATAAATATAAGCCTTCAAATCTAAATTAAACATCTAACATTCCCAAGACTAATATATATATCTAATAACAAAATCAAAGTTTTAACGCATCAAATGCTAAGTTAAAGCCAAAAGTTTTTTTTGTTAATGAGTAAGTCCACAAACTTCACAAATTAAGCCCGCGAAATCCACAAGTTTCACGGGCTTGAGCCATATAATCAACCTTATATATATTGTTATGCTTCATAAATGCTACAATATCTAATTAAATGTTATTTGATTTGAATGTAATATTAAATTCAAATCAATCTTTTACAGTTTAATTTGGATCAACTTTGTGGTCTTTACTGACACATCCTCACCGCAATTTTAATTTCATATTTTTTTAGTTGTCTCTTTCATTAAAATCTCTCTACTCACAACTCTGCAAGTACATTGAAGAGTAAAATTATCATTGAAAATGCAAATAATAAGAAATTGATTAATCAAGAAAGATAGGAGACTACAATTTACTTATTTTTGTAATTTTTGTACATTTATGATGCCTAATTCAAACTTGCGTACAAAGTGAGGAAATTACATCGTTTATAATGTTTTAGGTAATGTAACACACCCATAACCAATCCTATCAATTTCTAAATATGCCAACATCAATTTATCAATCCCAAAAGTTGTCAACATGACTATTGGACAGCATATTATTTTATGCACAAAATCATCATGTCATCCAAGGTTCCATAATCATGTGCTTTGCTTCCTTTACATCATATAATGCACATTACTTCTTAACACCTATTGGTAATCAATTTTTAACATTTGAAGTCACAAAATAAAAATTAAAAAAAAATAGGCTACCAAAATAATAGTCCCATTTTGTTGCAAAAATCATCTAAAAAATACCAGATCAAGTGTTTCTAGCATCCCATGGTCACCAATTACTTAGAAATAGAATTTGGAACTCAAAAAATATATCATTTAGCACACTTAGATCACAATTTAAAATGGACTCAATGTGGCAAGAAACAAGGCACAAAACATTATTTGCATCATTTGGTCACCATTGACCTAGGGAATCATATAGTAACCTTCTTGGTCACAAACTAATCAATTAGCACATTTAAAATATATTTTCAATAAATAGTTCTTAATTGTTCCAGAGAAACTAGAAAGAAATTATTTAACCAAAAAGAATTTTGTTCAAATGTACAATACCTATCCAAAAGTTTTCGCAACTTAATCATGTATGATGGAATCATCAAAGATTTGACATTTTCGAACTCTGCTTGTAACTCACTATAGACTCGAGCAACAAAGAAAAGATGTGTATGAATAAGATATCCAGCAAGAAGGAGAAGGGAAAAGATTGAATAGAAGAACTCTTGAATATTTATAGATCTTAAATGTGTCAATATTAATAGAAACTTATTATTTCAATGAATAATTTCTTCATACATAAGAAGATAATATAGGTGGTGACAATTGTTCTATTGCATGATTTCATTTCAATGAGTCAAGATTTCACATCACTATCATTTTGAGTATTGTATACATCATTTTAATTATCCAAAGCATGATTTTTAAGTGAAAAACATGCTAGGCAACAAGTAAATGTCAAAGCAATAAAACATAATTTTAAACAAAATTTAAGTACAACAATGGGATAAGTTTTAAGGTCTAATGTTGATTAATGTAAGAACAAGAGGAAAGATGATCACTAGCAATTTGCTTCAACAATTAACACAAATAGTAAAAATTTATTATTACAATATATAAATTTTAAAGATTATGACATTTATTGTACTAATAAGAGTAAGGTATAATCAAGGCCAACAACTAGATCAAAATGCATGTGAGTTCGTGAATTCATAATAAAATGAGCAAGCAGTGCTTCTAATCTATTTTTTCACCTCTTATTTTTACATATATTTTTATTTTTTGAACTTTATTTTCTAGTTATGTGATGTGATTTTGTCCACTTGCATTAGTAGAGTTAGAAGTGACATAATTGTTGGTGTATATAAATCCAAATACTTGGGATGGGCAAACTCCAAAACTAATACCATGTATTTTGCATGAATGTTCTTTTCCAAATACTTGTTCATGAAGTCAATAGGTGGAATTACTATAGGAGCAATTCCTCGACTTTCAATTTGGTCATAGGTTTTTTCATCCTCATCCACAGTACCATAGCTTTCATCATCAAACACAATCTATACAAGAGATTAGAGGCCACTTCATAAACTTTCATCCTCCCATAATTGCACCTCCATATAGAGTTCCAACAAATTCTTCACACACTTATTCAATCCCCAAACATTATGTTATTGAGATGGGTACTAGATATATTGGCCATTCACCAATTGTAGGTACACATAAACATTGGCCTCATAGAGGAAACATGCACAAGACAACTCTTAGACCTCAAAATATTCATGTGGCCTTTTTCCTAAATCCCCAATACTTAGGACGGTCAAACTCCAAAACTGATACCTAGTACTCTACCAGAATGTTCTTTTCAAAATACTTGTTCGATGGAATCAATAGTTGAAATTAATATGGGAAATAACTCAAAGAAATAATTCAACTATAATCAATAAAGGTACAAGAGAGTCTCTAACAAGTGCACTGAAACGTGCTACAAACACTCAAACCAAAACCAAGCACCAATGTTTACAATAGAGAAACAAGAAGATGGAAAACCCCAAATGCAGAGCAGGAAATTTGAAGCACTTATCTCCCTCTCCATATATAGTTTTGACAATCCAACCGGACAATTTGAAGTATCACATGTGTAGAACCTCCTTTCAAAATATCATCCTGATTCAACGGTGAACGAATTCGCAATTGCAATTTGAAAAACGTTCTCTAGTGGGTGTGCAAAAATCATTGACTTTTTCTCTCCTAAACTTTCATCTTCCCGTAGTTGCATCTTTGAATATAGTTTCAACAAATCCTTCACATAGTTCTTCAATCCTCATACACGATGCTATTAAGGTGGGTGTAGGCATATGTTCATGCACCATTTGCAAGTGCACATATACACCGACCTCAAAAAGGCAACATGCACGAGACAATTCTTAGACATCAAAATCTTCCTCCTACGACCTTTTTCCTAAATACAAATACTTAGGATGGACAAACTCCAAAATTGATACCTTGTACTCTGCCTGAATGTTCTTTTCCAAATACTTGTCCAATGAAGTCAATAGGTGAAATTAATATAGGATCATTTCCCTAACTTTCAATTCGGTCATAGATTTTCCCATCCTCCTCCACAGTATCATAGCTTTCATAATCAAACATAGTGTGTGCAAAAGATCATAGGTCACTCCATAAACTTTCATCCTCTCATAATTGCACCTTCTTATAGAGTTCCAACAAATCCTTCATGTAGTTCTTCACTTCTTATTCACGATGTTATTGAGATGGGTGCTAGGCATGTTGGCCATGCACCATTTGCAGGTGTACATATTCATTGATCTCATAAAGGCAACATGCTTGAGACAACTCGTAGACATCAAAATATTCTTCGATCTCTTGTGGCCTTTTTCCTAAAGCTAAATATTTGGAATGAGAAAACTCCAAATTTGATACCTAGTACTCTGGCTAAATGTTCTTTTCCAAATACTTGTCCAATGGATTCAACATGTGAAATTACTATAGGAGCAATTTCTTGTCTTTCAATTTAGTCATAGATTTCCCCATCCTCCTCTATTGTGTCATAGCTTTCATCATCAAACACAGTCGTTGCAAGAGATTAAAGGACATTCCATGAACTTTCATCCTCTTATAACTACTCCTTTGTGCATTCCAATAAATATTTCATGTAGTTCTTCAATCCTCATACAAGATGCTATTGAGATGGGTGCTAGGCATGTCAGACATCAAAATCTTCCTCCTACGACCTTTTTCCTAGATTATGTAATATTTTATATTTCTCTTTGTACTATTTTTGGAACTTCCTAGTCATAGGACATATGCACGAGATAACTCTTAAATATTAGAAATCTTATCCAACATGATCTAATAAGATGCTATAAGAAAATGTAAAAATGATACAAAATTACATATAAAATTTCTTTTATGAGTATGGATATATAATGTGTCCATACTCATTGGTCGTCTTGTTTCAGCTATCTATTGATAATAATCACATATCTTAAAGTTAGTTTTATATAAATTTGATAAAAAAAATACTAGATGTAACACAATTTATAACTATTTACCAACTTTGTCATCATTCTCTTTAGCTTTTTAGAACCATCAACGTGATTTATCATAAGCTTGGCCTTTTTATTTTTTAGGCATAGTCACTATGAATATACATAAAAAAAAAATATGTTATATTTATGATGGTCAAGCCATTTCAATATTGAGTAAGCATGATAATACCTTTGCCATCTACTTTAATCTATAATCTTTAAAAGTCATTTAGTTGCTAAAATTTAATATGAAGGGTTTCTGATATTTTCTTCTCGAGAATTTAAATCTTCATAAAACTATAATAAATTTAACCTATATCCCTTCCACTTTTTCCCAATGTCTTTCATTATGTAGGATTTTTCATCATCAGCATGGATCAGATCTTATGATATAGCATTCCATTTAATCACTTACTAGTCTGCAACCCGTGCATACGCACGGGTCATCTGCTTAGTGGTTTAGCAAGTATGGTTTTTTTTTTCAAGACAGATATAAAAGGAAATGCAGTGTTGAAGCAAAAAAGACTTAATCTATAGCCTGCAATCCGTGCATACACACGAGTCGTCTGGTTATTTATTTAGCAAGCATTGGTATTTTTTATTGTATGGTAGGAATAAAAGGAACACGAATGTATCCTAGAAAAAGAGAACTAAATATTTATAATAATATTGTGCTTAAACCTCGTCAGCTATACATATCCCCGGTTTTTTTTTATTTAGCAATTTTAGAATGTTTTTATTGAATGGTGGAAAAAAAAGAAATATAGGGATGAAGGCAGCTATTATAACATGCAGTATGTCTAGAAAGAAACAACTGAATAATTACAATAATATTGGAGCATAAGATTTAAGATGAGAAAAGCATAGCAAACGTTGTTTGTAAATTAAAATTACTTGATCAACATGTTTGATAGTATATGAGGATAGCATGGATTAAATGAATAAAATTTTGCAACTTAAAAAATTGTTATAAAAAACCATATTATTACAGAAAGAGACAAAATTACATAGGCACAAAATACATCTACAAAAAGAAGAAAATGGACTAATTTAAAATTATAAATTTATTTACAATATTATCCTAAATTAAGTATTTGACATTCTGAATTAATCATAATGAATCGTAGTGAATGTAGTGGTTGTCAATGGTCTTGCCAAGAGGTACGTGATTTAGTCAATTTGTTTAATTTTATTTTGATCTATGGATTTGATTTTTGAGGTTGTAAGTTTCTTTCTCTACCTTAATCTAAAGGAGTTTGAAATTATAATTATTTTGAAAGGTTTGTTGCATAGGTGCGCGTTTATACCTATGAATATGATAATTGGTAATGTGTGTTTTGTTATTATTATTATTATTATTATTTGGGTAACTTGGAATCGTTCGAAGTTTGAAGCCGAGAAAATATTGTTTGGGTTCTTTGTTTCGTAGTAAATGAAGTGGTTGTCAATGGTCTTCAAGTCCACCAAATTGCAATATGCATGCCAGCCGTGGGAGTAACAACATATATTAAGACGCGTGTCATACAACTATGAGAGAAGTGTTGATCATAGTTTGCAAACATATGTGATTGAAAAGCTAGTTGTAAACCTCAATTAACTATGAGGTGTTTGTTTAGCAGACTAAATTAATGATACTTTTAAGAGTATTATTATTATTATTATTCTAATGAAAGAATTTGGTAACTACTTAGCATTTTTTTAAAATATTGGTAAATTTATTTCAATTCAAAAATGAAAATACTAAGAAAATAAGTTGAATAAAGGGAAGGTTTGCTGCATACGTACGTTTATACCTATGAATATGATCATTGGTAATGTACGTTTTGTTGTTGTTGTTGTTGTTGTTGTTATTATTATTGTTGTTGTTATTATTATTATTATTATTATTATTATTATTATTATTATTATTATTATTATTGTTATTTTTTGGGTAACTTGGGATTATTTGCCGTTTGAAGCCGAGAAAATATTTCCAAGTTCTCTCTTTCTGTGGAAAAAAAATTATATTGAAGTAAATATCCGTTAGTAATTGGTTACTATGGAATATAAAAGTTTGGTTTATGTACAAAATGCTAACATTTGTTGGCAGGCAATATAAATTTCCTAATTAAACCATAATAGTATTAAACCAATGTCGAGCCTCTTCCTTTCAACATCCAATGTCAATGAAGTTGGAAGATGAACATAAAAAATAATCAATCATCGGTTCACACAATGCCAAAGAAAATTAAATATAAATAATGAGAATTTTATTATATTTAAGTGATCAGAATGTCTTGTCTTTTTTCATAATCCAAAGCTAAAATACGTCCTTCACTGAACCAAATTATTTATTCAAAAATAAAGATAGCAATGACAAATACAGTTTGTTCCCCTTTCTTTTTCAAATACAAAATGCATTTTGCCCCAATAGCATTAATATTAAGGGAGTCAAATGATTCAATCGCTAGCCTGGAAATGCTGCTCATTTGCAATACTTGTTGAACCACATCGCAATGTTAATGTAGCTTTCAAAGTCGGATTGTGTCCTGAACAAAAGTTATAACCAAACTATATTATCTATTACAATTTTGATTAGCCGGAAGAGAGATCTTTATGTAAGATTTGTTTACCTTTCAATTCCATGAACATCATTTGGAAACACTTTAACTTGTACTCCTTTCTCCCTTGAAGCCCGAGCATACTATAAATGTAAACAATATGGTTTTTTTATCTATTATTTAAACTGATTCAAAGACAAATATACCAAAAATCCAACCATACATTCAGAAAAACCAAAAATCCCAGGAAAGCATCAACAAAAAAATACCAAAAAAAAAAAATACTTGAGCTAAAGAAGTTCTACCAAACGTCAAGTCCTTTGAAAGTTAGGATAAAAAACAACCAAACGTTACAACAAAAATTTAAAAAGCAGTTAAGCTAAAGAAGCCTTACCAAACATGTAGTCCTTCAGAAGTTGTAGGATGAGAAAAGAAACAAAATAAGAAACTTGCTAAAAAAAACTGTAGAAGCAAAGCTTCATGGTGAATCAAAGATGATTCAAAGGTGTTTTGATGATAACAATGATGATAACAAAAGATGATGACAAAGGTGATGACAAAAAGCTCAAAGATCAATCAAAGAACAACTCAAGTGAATCAAAGATCAATCAAGAACAATTCAAGAGTTCAAGATAAGAATCAAGAAGAATTCAAGACTCAAGAAGAAAGTCTAGAGACAAGAATCAAGATTCAAGGTTCAAGATCTCAAGAATCAAGATCGAGATTCAAGAATGAAGAGAAGACTCAATCAACATAAGTATTAAAAAGTTTTTCAAAACTTTGAATAGCACATGAGTTTTTGACAAAACCTTTTACCAAAGAGTTTTTACTCTCTGGTAATCGATTACCAGATTGTTGTAATCGATTACCAATAGCAAAATTGTTTTGAAAAAGTTTTCAAATTGAATTTACAACGTTCCAATTATTTTCAAAAAACTATAATCGAAAGACTAACTGCCTGAATTCTTTTGTGTCTCCCTTCTTCCTTGTCAAAGAATTCAAAACAACACAGCCTGAGAATTCTTTTGATTCTTCCCATTCCCTTATACAAAAGTGTTCAAAGGACTAACCGCCTGAGAATTCTTTTGTATCCCCATTCACAAAGTATCAAAGGTTTAACCGCCTGAGATCTTTGTCTTAACACATTAGAGGGTACATCCTTTGTGGTACAAGTAGAGGGTACATCTACTTGGGTTTGACTGAGAAAAGAGAGGGTACATCTCTTGTGGATCAGTTCTAGTGGAGGGTACATCCACTAGGCTCAAAGAGAACAAGGGAGGGTACATCCCTTGTGGATCTTTGCTTGTAAAAGGATTTTTACAAGGTTGAAAGAAATCTCAAGAACCGCAGGTCGCTTGGGGACTGGATGTAGGCACGGGTTGTTGCCGAACCAGTATAAAAACTCTTGTGTGTTTGTTTCCTTCTTCCCTACTCTTTTACTTTCCGCTGTGCATTTAATTTCCGCTTTTACTTTCTATTAAGTTTCTCTTCTACTCCTCATTCTCTTAATAATTTAGTAAAAGCCTTAAAAGAGTAATTTTTTAATTGGTAAAGGTTTAGGAATAATTAATTCAACCCCCCCCCCCTTCTTAATTATTCTGAGGCCACTCAATCCAAAAAAAACCTCAAGAAACTTTGTCATTAGAATCAGAAAAGTTAAAATAAAAAGAAAAAAAAAAGAGATGGATGACAATCATCACATACCCACAGCTTCTAGTTTTTGGACGAAACCCATTTGATTTCTCATATGAAAAACATCAAGAAAATCCATCAAAGAAAATTGAGGGAAATTAAAAACAAATATGAAAGTTGTATGTACTATCCATGATATATTAATCCGAAACTGAAGAGCTGTTGCGAATCCATACTAAAAGATGATGGCATCAGTTGCCGCAAACTTCTTAAGATTTGGTTTCAGACTTGAATCCCAACCGTTTCAATAAAAGTGTATATAAATCGGCAACGACAACATGGACAGGAAAGAATGATTTCAGAAAAGGTTCCATCTTAGATGTATAATATCAATTGAAAATTCTCCCATGATTGTATAGCCATACCAAATCATTAAAATCCAATTAAACCTCTATCAAAAGTAAAATTATCTCTATTTGTTCTTTTTTAAATTGCTCCTACTTCAATTGGCCGGTAGGTAGATTCCATACAAATACAAAATATAAAATGTTTTCTACTTACGAATGCAAAAAAAAAAAATTGTTCCAAACCCAGGAATCACTCTACTAATCTAAACCCAAGTTACGTCACATCCAAACCAAATTATTATGAAATAAAAAAAATTGTTCAATCAATATCAATGAGATTATAGTTTAAAAAAATCCATGATGTAATCTTTCTATTAAAAAATTCCAATAAAAGAAGAAGGAAAAGCAAGACACTGAAATCATGTTGAAACATTGAAAATTAACACAAACACAAATATTTTTTTCCTAAAAAAATACAAAAAACAGATACACAGAAATATGTTTAATTCAGACAACCAATGACATTGTAATGGCTTGGAAAATAGAATGCTAAGAAAGCGAAAATAGATACATAGAAATATCACAGGATGGGGTATTCATTAGAAATTTATTTCAATTCACTAAGAAAGTAAAAGAAATTACCTCAGAAAGACAAAGCAAATTCAGCGCCCACAGTTTGAAACTGGAAAGCTTGAGAGTGTTGGATATTAATTTGTGCAGCAGGGATGTTGTTTTTTTTCCTAAAAAAATGCAAGAAAACAACAATGATGAATTGATGATTTGTAACATTCTAGGCATCATCTTAAAACAAAGTAAGCAGTTAATCTATATCTAAGATGCACACCTGATATCTGATACCGATAAATAGTTGCATAGTGTAAAGGAAAAAGAAAATGCTTTGTTAGCAGTGTTTCTGACTTGCGGAATCAAAATTAGGTTGTCAGCATTGAGAGAGATGCGAAGCCGAAACTCAAAACTGCAGAAGCAGCCAAACAAATACGGGCAAGTTAGACATTTGATGGTTCCATTCAGCAATGCTTTATCTTTAATAAGTAAAAATGTAGAAAGGGAGAAGGAAAAAGAGGCAAACACAGTTTGAATCCATATATACCTACAGGGTGTCTTTAAGTCAACTTTTGTTGACTTCAATATTAGTTCCACAAATGACTGATTGTCTAAGGGAGGAAGAGGTGAAGGGTCCCTATCCAATGACCACATCCTGTTTCCTACAAATCCATGTTGTTCAAGAGAACTGAGATCACCCAACTGAAATAGAAATTGCATTGAAAATGTTCAAACAAAAGTCAAATATGTTTTCACCACCAGTGAGTGAAATAAAACTAACTCGTGCTAGACAAGTTGATATTCCTTCTCTGATTGGTTTATGTTGTTTCCAGATAGCCTGTTCAGTACAAAATCCCCATAAATGGCATCAACTATATGCAAACAATCGCAAATAAATGAAACAAATTCAAAAGAAATTTGATCTTCAAATATCATTCAAGATTGACAATAAAATAGAGAAACATGAATTCAACCTCAAGCACTAATTTTTCATTAGTGGTTCTTATGAATGTTTTTAAAATTAATTGGTCATGTTATATATTCTATTAATTAATTAGCTAGACATGTTACGTCATATTGCTAACATTGCTGCAGCAGCTATTGCCTTTCAAAATGGAAAATGTCTTATGCATAGAACAACACCACTGTGGCAATTAAAATATCCGGTAAAAATTAATTAGAAGACAACTTAAGATAGATTGTTATCAACGGTAAGATTGTTTCATGTTTGGTAAGGCCACTGTTTTTTTACCTTACTGCTCATAAAAAGAAGTTCTTCCTTTCGATGATTCTTCCAAGAAACAATCTGCCCTCCATAAAGAAGAACATGAAATCATATTTCAATCAATTAAGAACTGTTAAGTGAAAGATGTAAATGATAAAAAAGATTATTCAAAGAACTCATTGTGCAAGAAAATGACATGGAGATGTATATTAATATGGAAAAAAGATTACTTAGTCACACCTTCTCCCAGATGTCAAGTCCTTAAAAAGTTAGGAGAAAAAAAAAGTTAAACGTTACAAAAAAATAATTAGAATATTTTTTTAAAAAAGGAGTTAAGCCAAAGAATCCTTACCAAACATGTAGTCCTTCAGAACTTGCAGGATGAGAAAAGAAAGAAAGTAAGAAAGTTCCTAAAAAACATCAAGAAAACTTTGTCATTAGAATAAAAAAATTTAAAATTAAAAGGGAAAAAAAGATGGATGAGAACCACCACATACCCACAGCTTCTAGTTGTTGGACGAAAACCATTTGATTTTTCATATGGAAAACATCAAGAAATCCATTAAAGAAAATTGAGGAAAATTAAAAACAAAAAACAAATATGAAATACCTGTAATAATAAGAAAGATGTAAATGACAAAAAAAAATGAGAAAATAAACTTACCAATGAATATCAATGCAGTGGTGAATGAACTCACAATGCAAGAAAACGACATAGAGATGTATATTAATATGAAAAAAAAATTATAACATATCTGTCAAACAAAGGTAGGAAAAAAATTTAACACTCCTAAAGCATGCAACCCTTTCATTAAAATCATGACATTTAGCATTATAGCATTTTTTTCCCATTTTATTTTCTAACAAAAAAAAATCTTAAAAAACTGCCCAATTAAGAACAATAACTACTAACGGAGTAGGTACTATAGGAGTGTAATTTTCTCCAAAGATATGTATAGTGGGAGGTTTAGACATAAAACTTAAACATGCAGTTAAACTAACATAATGAAAATACTGATGTTAAGGATGCTTCCAGCTACAATTTGGATGACAATGTTATTTCCCAGAGAAGCTACCTGCTGAAAAAAAGGCAATAGACCAGTACCCCCAAAATCCTTTAGGAATCAATAAACAAAATGTCAAGAATCTATTATGAACCATGGTCGTGGATAATATGGAGTTCAACTAACACAAAGCTGCAAAGAAAACATTTGAGTACTAAATATGACAGTCATTATAGCTATGAGCAAGGAAACTAAATACTATGTACAAAATAAGGGGTTCTGCATAATTGTATGTATGCGTAGGTAATATAGGCTAAGACCCTATTTAGAAAATCGTCTCTGTTAGTAAGAGAAGAAAATAAGTTGTTTTCATAAGTTAAAATCAACTTTTACACTTAACTTTTATAGAAACTCACTCATTTAACTTCTCCAAGAGCTGAAGTACACAAGTTCATTTTAGTTTATAAGAAAAACTCAATTCATTTTATCTTGTTATTTTATCCTCCAATAAGTACTTATTGAAACATTTATCCAAATAGGAAAACAAAATGAAAATATTGATGTCAAGGCTGCTTCCAGCTGCAATTTGGATGGCAATGTTATTTCCCAGAGAAGCCACCAGCTGAAAAAAAAGGCAATAGACCAGTACCCCCAGAATCCTTCAGGAATCAATAAACAAAATGTCAAGAATCTATTATGAACCATGGTCGTGGATAATATGCAATTCAACTAACACAAAGCTGTAAAGAAAACATTTGAGTACTAAATATGACAGTCATTATAGCTATGATCAAGAAAACTAAATACTATGTACAAAATAAGGGGTTCTACATAATTGTATGTATGCATAGGTAATATAGGCTAAGACCCTATTTAGTAAATCGTCTTTGTTAGTAAGAGAAGAAAATAAGTTGTTTCCATAAGTTAAAATCAACTTTTACACTTAACTTTTATAGAAACTCACTCATTTAACTTCTCCAAGAGCTGAAGTACACAAGTTCATTTTAGTTTATAAGAAAAACTCAATTCATTTTATCTTGTTATTTTATCCTCCAATAAGTACTTACCAAAACATTTATCCAAATAGGAAAACAAAATGAAAATATTGATGTTAAGGCTGCTTCCAGCTGCAATTTGGATGGCAATGTTATTTCCCAGAGAAGCTACTTGCTGGAAAAAAGGCAATAGACCAGTACCCCCAAAATCCTTTAGGAATCAATAAACAAAATGTCAAGAATCTATTATGAACCATGGTCGTGGATAATATGGAGTTCAACTAACACAAAGCTGCAAAGAAAACATTTGAGTACTAAATATGACAGTCATTATAGCTATGAGCAAGGAAACTAAATACTATGTACAAAATAAGGGGTTCTGCATAATTGTATGTATGCATAGGTAATATAGGCTAAGACCCTATTTAGAAAATCGTCTCTGTTAGTAAGAGAAGAAAATAAGTTGTTTTCATAAGTTAAAATCAACTTTTACACTTAACTTTTATAGAAACTCACTCATTTAACTTCTCCAAGAGCTGAAGTACACAAGTTCATTTTAGTTTATAAGAAAAACTCAATTCATTTTATCTTGTTATTTTATCCTCCAATAAGTACTTATTGAAACATTTATCCAAATAGGAAAACAAAATGAAAATATTGATGTTAAGGCTGCTTCCAGCTGCAATTTGGATGGCAATGTTATTTCCCAGAGAAGCCACCAGCTGAAAAAAAAGGCAATAGACCAGTACCCCCAGAATCCTTCAGGAATCAATAAACGAAATGTCAAGAATCTATTATGAACCATGGTCGTGGATAATATGATGTTCAGCTAACACAAAGCTGCAAAGAAAACATTTGAGTATTGAATATGACAGTCATTATAGCTATGGGCAAGGAAACTAAATACTATGTACAAAATAAGGGGTTCTGCGTAATTGTATGTATGCATAGGTAATATAGACTAAGACCTATTTAGAAAATCGTCTCTATTAGGAAGAGAAGAAAATAAGTTGTTTCCATAAGTTAAAATCAACTTTTACACTTAACTTTTATAGAAACTCACTCATTTAACTTTTCCAAGAGCTGAAGTACACAAGTTCATTTTAGTTTATAAGAAAAACTCAATTCATTTTATCTTGTTATTTTATCCTCCAATAAGTACTTACCGAAACATTTATCCAAATAGGAAAATAGGAGAAAGGCATACGAAAACAGAAATTATACTTAGAAATAGTCCAATTCCAGACAATATGCAGCCATGTTCAATCAGCTCACAGAATATCAAAGACAATAATAGGAAACAAAATTGACTATAGCCTACAAATTATTTGTGATACTGTACATTCAAAGTGACAAAATATGATGAAAATTTTTGGACTTCAAATAACTATTGTAACACCAAAGGAGCAAAGGACCAAGACTCAATGCATGCAATACACCCAACACAAAAAGTAGAGGCCAAACATGCAATCTTTTAGAGCCTATTTTGACTAACGGACACTGCTATGAAGACTGGTGTGTGCATCAATCCAGAAATTGTAGGTTACTCTTCATGGAACAAGACATGTTTGCAACAGTATGACACTCACTAAAGTTCACAACAGTTCATTAATACATAACAAAAACTCCCCCTTCATAACTAAATTGTAACATCAGTTATCACCTTTATCTTCATTCATAGACCACATTAGTGTTGAGTCTTGACACTATAAATCAGAAGTAACACATGAAAAGAAAAAAAAAAGATGGATGATGATGATGATAATAATAATTATAATAATAATAATAACATACCCGCAGCTTCTAGTTGTTGGACGAAAGCCATTTGATTTTTCATATGGAAAACATCAAGAAATCCATTAAAGAAAATTGAGGGAAATTAAAAACAAAAAACAAATGAAATACTTGTAATAATAAGTAAGATGTAAATGACAAAAAAGATGAGAAAACAAACTTACCAATGAATATCGATGCAGTGGTGAAGGAACTCACTGTGCAAGAAAACGACATAGAGATGTATATTAATATGGGGAAAAAAATTACTCAACCACACTTTCCCCCAAACAAACCCCACCAGAAACTGATTTAAAGACAAAGATACAAAAAATCCAACCATGCATTCACAAAAACCCAAAAATCCCAGGAAAGCATCAACAAAAAAATACCAAAAAAAATACTTAAGCTAAAGAAGTTGTACCAAAGGTCAAGTCCTTCAAAAGTTAGGAGAGAAAAAAACAACCAAATGTTACAAAAAAAATAGAATATTTTTTTAAAAAAAGGAATTAAGCCAAAGAAGTCTTACCAAACATGTAGTCTTTCAGAACTTGCAGGATGAGAAAAGAAAGAAAGTAAGAAACTTCCTAAAAAAACATGAAGAAAACTTTATCATTAGAATCAGAAAAGTTAAAATGAAAAGAAAAAAAAAAGATGGATGAGAACCACCACATACCCACAACTTCTAGTTTTTGGACGAAAGCCATTTGATTCCTCATATGGAAAACATCAAGAAATCCATTAATCAAAAGTAACACATGAAAAGAAAAAAAAAAGATGGATGAGAACCACCACATACCCACAGCTTCTAGTTGTTGAACGAAAGCCATTTGATTTCTCATATGGAAAACATCAAGAAATCCATTAAAGAAAATTGAGGTAAGAAATAGAAAGAATAAAAGAAAAAGAGGAGAAGATTGAGGAAGAGAAAGACGGAGAAAGAGAAGATTGAGGGAGAGAGAGTAACGTAGCGGAGGAACGGAGAGTAACGTGCACGAGAGAAAGGAAAGTTCCTATTATTAAGTGGAATTAAATGGGGAGTTGAAATCCGCCAATCAGGGAGTGATATATGTAAGGATAATATACCAAACTGCATCTCCAATGCGACACGTGGCGGTGGCACCAGAACAAAAAAGTGCAAAAAAATGGAGGGGCAAAAAGACCAAAAAATCGGGAAAAGTGCCATGTGTCAAAATTTCAGGTATATTTTGACACGTGGCACTTTTCCCGGTTTTTTGGTCTTTTTGCCCCTCCATTTTTTTGCACTTTTTTGTTCTGTTGCCACCACCACGTGTCGCATTGGAGATGCAATTTGGTATATTATCCTTACATATGTCACTCCCTGATTGGCGGATTTCAACTCCTCATTTAATTCCACTTATTAATATGAACTTTCCTCTCTCTCCTGCATGTTACTCTCCGTTCCGCTACGTTATTCTCTCTCCCTCAATCTTCTCTTTCTCCGTGTTTCTCTTTCTCTTCCTCAATCTTCTCCTTTTTTTTCTTTTATTCTTTCTGTTTCTTCCCTCAATCTTCTTTGATGAATTTTTTGATGTTTTTCATATGACAAATCAAATGGCTTTCGCCCAACAACTAGAAGCTGCAAGTATGTGGTGGTTCTCATCCATCTTTTTTTTTCTTTTCATGTGTTACTTCTAATTAATGAGTATGAGACAATAATCATGAGATTTAATATGGATTGAAGTGCAAAACAATAGATATTTACCTGCATGTTAATGCTCTTCCTCCCATCATCTATGACTTTGAAATGCTAACAAAAATTCCAAAAAAAATATTACATCATCACACTTGATAAAAAAAAACATAATAAAATAGAATCCATCAATAAAGCCACAACTGTATACAATTTGAATTCCAAAAAATAGAAAATATGTGAAATTAAAAAAATGAATAGGCACAAATGATATAGGAATATAGAATGAAGTGGGAAAAAATTGTAACAATGAAAATTAGATATCAATCAGATTTATGTAAAACAAAATATTTCAGTTGAGATGTTTAAAATTTGAAATTTGAATTGTTTGAAACAATAATCACGAGACAATAAAAGTAAGAAGGGGTTCTTCTTTGGAATGAGTATAAGCCAATAATCATGAGCTTTCATATGGATTGAAGTGCAAAACAATAGATATTTACCTGCATGTTAATGCTCTTCCTCCCATCATCTATGACTCTGAAATGCTGACAAAAACTTCCAAAAAAATATTATATCATCAGACTTGATCAAGCAGAAAAAAAAACATAATAAAATAGAATCCATCAATAAAGTCACAACTGTATGCAATTTGAATTCCAAAAATAGAAAATATGTGAAATTAAAAAAAATGAACAGACACAACTGATACAAGAATATAGAATGAAGTGGGGAAAAAATTGTAACAATGAGAATTAGGTATCAATCAAATTTATGTAAAACAAGATATTTCAGTTGAGATGTTTAAAATTTGAAATTTGAATTGTTTGAAACAATAATCACGAGACAGTAAAAGTAAGAAGGGATTCTTCTTTGGAATGAGTATGAGACAATAATCATGAGATTTAATATGGATTGAAGTGCAAAATAATAGATATATACCTGCATGTTAATGCTCTTCCTCCCATCATCTATGACTCTGAGAAATGCTGACAAAAACTTCAAAAAAAATATTACATCATCACACTTGATCAAGAAGGAAAAAAAACATAATAAAATAGAATTCATCAATAAAGCCACAACTGTATGCAATTTGAATTCCAAAAAAATAGAAAATATGTGAAATTAAAAAAAAATGAAGAGACACAAATGATACAAGGATATAGAATGAAGTGGGAAAAAAATTGTAACAATGAGAATTAGGTATCAATCAGATTTATTTAAAACAAAATAAGGGGGATATACTATGCACGGGTTATAGTATATTTATTGATATTGATTTATGTTGTTGTCATATTATAGTGACGTAGAGAAAAGGAAGGTTGAAAAAAAAATTTAAAAAAACATTATATATCAAGCTGTAGTGAATGAAAAAGAAAAAGAAAGAAGGAAATACCTTTGGGGCGATTGAGGGTTATGACAGCGACACCGTTTTGATGAACAGAGCCCTTCACAAATTCTTCGGCCATAGCGGAAAATGCTCGCAGAGAAAAGGAAGGTTGAAAAAACATTGATACCAAGTTGCAGTGAAAGAAAAAGAAAAAGAAAGAAGGAAATACCTAAAGGTGAGTGTGTGTTGCGGTAAAACCTCATCCTCAGTTCGGATTGTAGGCTGCAACTTGCCTACATGAAGCCGGAATCGCTAGTAATCGACTGCATGAAGGAAGAAACAAAAAGAATAAAAGGAAAAGAGGAGAAGATTGAGGAAGAGAAAGATGGAGAAAGAGAAGATTGAGGGAGAGAGAGTAACGCAGCGGAGAAAATGCAGGAGAGAGAAGGCAGTTCTAATTATTAAGTGGAATTAAATAGAGAGTTAAAATCCGTCAATCAGGGAGCGCCACGTGGCGTGAGCAGTTTTGATTATTAAGTGAAATTAAATGAAAAGTTGAAATCCGTCAATCGGGAAGCGACACGTGGTGGAGACAACAAAAAACCATGCAAAAAAAGGGACGGGTAAAAAGACCAATAAACCACAAAAAGTGTCACGTGTCAAAATTCTAAATAGGAGCACAACAAGGTTTTTAATGGTCTTCTCTTTTATTAGATAGTATATAGATATAGACAATTGTTAGATATTACAATATATAATAATAAAAACATAAATATTATTATAACTAGCAAGAAAGACATCATTTTACACCTTACTGGCATTGTCCCGAGCCCAATCATTCAAGGACTTAAGCACCTTAAGCCATTTTTTTGAGTAAAATATGTTTAATTTCTATACTTTTGGTTCCTAAACTTTAGAAAAACAGTGATTTCATTCCTCATCATAGACAGTTTTTACCTTGAGGTGGGCCAAAAACCACTACTTTTTAAATTTTTGTGATCAAATTGATAAAGTTGAAGTTTGGGAAGTAAAATCAAGTTTCATCAAAAGTACGTGAACTGAAACCATTTTTTTATAGCTAATGGAAAAGTATTTGCAATTTTGTGCTATTTGACTCAAAAAACTTCCTAAGAGCCTATAAGGTCATTTGTGCCTCCCAACATACTTTTTTCTAAAGGAATTATAACCATGTCTTTGCAGAACAAATCTCTAGCTACAACAACTTCTCCTTGATTATTTGTAAAAAAATTCAATATGAATTGGATTTCACTATTATGCAAACAAATAATATAATAAAATGTTTGAAAACTAACACATTCTTCTCACCTAAATTGTCTAATGTTGTCATTTACCACTAACAAAGTCTTAGGATCTAGATCCTAAAGGTCATGATATGGTAAAGGTTCATCATGGGGTGAATCTTTAGATGGATGATGTAACAACTTCATATGGGTTGAAGTGGAACTTTGACCTATTAGTGTCACACTTTGTGAAAAGAACCAATTTACAATAACAAAATCATTGAAAAAACTTGTGATCATCAATTACAATATCTAGCAAAAAGTCTTTCAAAGATACAAAACATATAATAAGACAAAAACAAAAAAAAAGTGTTATAAAAAGAAATAATAATACAAAAAAGAAAATTTTTAATATTATGTTTAGTCAAATTCTACATGTACACCAAACCTAGAGAATTGAACTTATAATCATCTAACCAATGCAAGGCCA
The DNA here is from genome assembly GCF_004193775.1 of Glycine soja. Classification (NCBI taxonomy): domain Eukaryota; kingdom Viridiplantae; phylum Streptophyta; class Magnoliopsida; order Fabales; family Fabaceae; genus Glycine; species Glycine soja. Next base: position 35,276,572 of record NC_041020.1, on the reverse strand, counting down.
CTATTGTTGACAAATCTCACTCTCATAAGTTGTCTTCATAGCATCCTCCCTCATCAAACAAATCTATTGATTTTAAACCTACTAGATTCACTCATCCTTCTTCTATCTTATCCTCCACATAATATATCAATTGAGATTCACAAGCTTAGATGTATGGTTCATTTCATACCCATATCAATCAAATTACAAAAGTTGATGGAATTTTCTTCCTGCACCAATCATTTTTCTTCTACACCCAACATATTTTTTTATAATTTCAACATTTTCCTTATATATAGCCTATACAGATTATCAATCTGTAAGACCATACGGATTAATAGTCTTACAGATTGTCAATCCGTATGGTCCATATAGATTAATCCGTATGACCTTACGGATTGTCAATCTGTAAGACCCAATTTGTATGACTCATACTGATTAATCTATATGACTTATACGGATTGACAATCCGTATATAGGCTATACGTAAGAACAATGTTGAACTCATAAAAAATATGTTGGGTGTAGAAGAAAAATAATTGGTGCAAAAAGAAAAGTCGAAAGTTGATTGAGGTGAAGACCAATAATTTCTTTCTAACGTGTTTAAAATTTGTAGTGATAGCCTATTCACATTTAACAAAGTCATCACGAATTAACCATGGTAGTTTAGTTCAACAATATCTACTGACTTCTCATAATAAGACACTAAACCTACTGTTGGCCTATTTTTACCTGCACTTGCGTAACTTTTTGTTCCAAAGCTACAAAAAACACCACTATTTTGAGATTTCATCCTAAGGTTCAAAATTTGTAACCATTCACATATACAGTCGGCATTCTTGCTTGCTGAAGTAAGCTTTGCACAAATGCAGAAATATAATTTGATTGTGCATTGCTGTTATCATTCATAAACTACTAAAACAAGATGATTTTAGAATTAATGCATAATAACATATTCAAAGTAAAATGTATCTTTTATCTTCTATACTTACATAACGCATAAATTAATACACAAATCCTCAATAAACTTCATTTTCTATCTCACTTGATAATCTTGTTCTTTGTGATAGTTCTAAATTTCATATATCAATCATCAGGCTAAGAAATATAATCGAGGACAATATAAATGTTGACTTTTTCACAATAAACAACGCATGCCCGTATTTATAGACATGACAAAGACTTGATGGGATCATCATCAACACAACCACCTCAATTTAATCTTGTCTTAATTTCATTGTCCAAGCACCTTGAGCAGAAGGTAAGTAACTCTTAAAAAATCCAACCTTCAACGAGCCTTCAGGTTGTGCTTTATTACGTATTACATATAAATTCCTTCTATTTTTTATAATACATATAATTTTAAAAAATTTAATACACAAAGAACTTAAATATTACATAATATATCTCAAATTGGGCATATAAGATATTGTACCTTTCTATGGGACACATCCATCAATAATGTAAAAGGGTCCTCCAAGTTTGGATTAAGAATGATGGAAGAAACAAAATTTGGACCATGAGTGATTCTAAATTACATATCTATAGCAACAACTGAAAAATTTATTGGAAGAACAAAAACATAGATAATATCGTGGATATATCTTCTTTATCATGTAAGAGAATGTAACCGCACGACTAGACCATGAGTGATTCTAAATCACAGGATGTGATATGAAACCACTTCATCATGTTGCTCATCATTCAAAAAAATAAACCTCTGGTTCCCTTAACTTCGAAAAATTCAAGAATTTCATAAGCATACAGGGCCATCTGAATGAGTCTATGATTGTAAACACTACATAATTGTAAACCAGCTTTACTCCTTTGGTTTTATCTGATTATCAAAAGAGCGAAGTTGCCACCACATATTTTCAAATCCAAGAAGAACAGAACCCCACAGAATCTTTCCAGACTTCAAAATAATAGGCATCTAAAATCCTATTAGGTGAAGGGTCAAACAAAGGCTAACTAAAATCCTCGTATACTTTAGAATCATCAACCACAACAGCTCATTGTTAAACATCTTTGTTCTCTCATTAGAAGCATGATGCAACTTGTTTCAATTTGTATGATTACCAATCAAAACATGCTACATGCATATATGTGACATCTAAGATACCTTGCTAGATATTCTATCAAAATTGTAAATAATGAAGAACTACAGACATGCAGAAGTAGAAAGAAGCAAATTCGGCAGCAGAAACAGAATCTGCAGCAGGGCAAGATTGGATGTGCCAAACCATGTGCAAGAATAAAAAAAATTATCCAAATTTCTAACTAAATATTTTTAAAGGTAATTAGTAACATAAAACACCAAACAGCCAGCCAAAGCAACCAATGGCAGATCCCAACAATATACTAACAAGTAATTATAACTAGTTAGTCAGCCCTATATAGCATGCCAAACGCCAATCACAGTGGCAATAATCAATTCACACTAACAAGCATTCCAATATGATATTCTACAAGAATTAAATGCAATGGGAACATTGCAAGAGACATTTCATTCTATATGTTTAGATCACATGCTGCTGGGATTGAACAAAAGGAGGTCTAATTTCAAATTTGCAACCGAATGCAGTAAGGTTATATGGTATGTATGGACTTTCTTATCACAAACTTAACATGGTCCATGTATACTGATATTTATTGCTCTTTTTATTTCTTTTATTCCTAAGTCATCGTACTTCGTGTGGGGCTAATTTAGCTAGCATGGTAACAGATGGGGATTATGATTTATTAGGCATTTTGTTAGAATATATTTTGTTTTGTGTTCTTAAGGTTGTTGATGTGTAGCGGGTTGGCTTTTGAGATGTTATATATGTACTCTGCCTAGAAAATTGAGCAGGTGACATGCATACCTTATAATTCAAGTCATATGCTAATTACAGTTTGATATGCTTGAGGATAAACATCAAGCTAAGTTTGAAATGCAGTGCACGTCAAGCTAGGAATTTCCTTCATGAGAGACTGAAGTAAAACCACATGATGAGAAGAGATTCACCCAAAATTCACTACGCCTACATATAGCCTGTGCAGACTGCAGGCATAACAGCAGAAAATAAGCATACATCTATACAAAAATCATGAAATCACCAAGCTGCTATGAAGTTTAATCAATATAATAGAAAACGCAGAAAAGAAGGCAAGACTTCCCGTGTCATTGGCAGTATAAATCCCTATCCACTTCGTTCTATTAATTATATGAATTTGAAAATTATTAGACACAATGGGGTTGATGCCATTTCTTTCAGTTATAAAATAGAAAACATAGGAAAGAGATTTTGAGGATGACGAACCTGCTACTGCGGTCACACAGGACGTGGTCGTTGGTGGGCCAATTCGTGGTAGCTGGCAACATTGATAGGTACACATTCGTGGTTGCGGAAGAAGGAACACAAATATCCGACACGAAAGCAAATAGAAACATAGTGCCACCAAACATAAAAATTAATTCATCGACTGGCGGTTCCAAACAGACCTTATCTTCCTAGATTCATATAGTTCATTTTTTATTACATTAAAATAAAACAATTTCCAATAATAATAAACTTTAAGGAGGTTCACAATCGCCAGTAAAATTTAAATCTCAACATCGCTTACCTGACCAATGGTAATCAATTTTTTAAGGGTGATTTTATGTAACAGCCACTAAAATCTGCTTCCGGTGTAGTGTCATAATACCCAAGTCCCTATCATAGTCCTTTTATCAATCTCATACTCAAGAAATGGCTGTTCGACTAAAAACTACACAAGAGAATACGCTTTCATGCTCATTAAAAACCATTTTACTTGAACATTTTAGTCAGACTGAGAAAGTTCGATGGGAAGCAATTGGAGGCAGAGGTAAACATAAAAAGATCATTATAATGAATCAAACAAACCCAATACAATAATAAGCAGAACAATTCCAATGACAACTACATACAACTCGGAAAATAGCACACGGAACACAGTAAGTCTCCCACAAAGAACTTCATTATACTACTCTCTCCAGAACATACTACTTCATTTCTAAACAAGTTTACATTGATGGCAACCAAGTCCCAAATTCCAAACAAAATTCAAATCCAAATAAGACCGTACATGCTCTATAAAGAACTCTGAATCACAACAACACCGAATTGCATAATTCAATCCAAAGCAATTTACGGCACATTGTACTATTTTATCATGCCAAACACAAGACACAGCAAACAGCAAAAACAATCAATACAAACCGGCCCCTTTATACAATTTGAACTATTGTTCTCTTAACATAACATGATTCACTCAGTGGTGTGAGGCAATACGCCATTACCATTAACAGCATGCTCCACAACAACCACCTTCTTGTTCCCCACATTGTCATCCTCTGGTGTGTGATCATCACCATCGTCATCAGAGTTCAGAGTGAAGTTTGGTGAGTGCTCAAACCGCTGCAATTCAGCGCCACCGAGGGGCGCATACCGCGTGGAAACATTAAAATTGTCAAGGAAGACTCCTCCTCCTCCATTTCTGGATGTAATAACTGAGAAGCAACCAACCACGAGCACCACCAAGAGCGCGAGGTGGCAATTGAACTGAAGCGTGGCGATAGCCCTCGCCCTGTGATACTCAGAGTGCCCCTTACACCTCAACGTGTAGTTTCCCCTACTCACATGATGCAAATCACAACCCTGCGCGACCCAGCCCGAGAACAGTGAGAGGCCAATCTGGATGAGCCAGGTCCCCTGGAGAACGAGGCCCACGCCGCGGCCCAATTTGGCGACGACGCCGGAGCGCGGCGATCCCAGCTCCAGAACCGTGCAGAACACGCACACGGCGATGGGCACCAGCAGGAGATCGTAGTAACGATTCTCGACGCCACTGGGGTCCTTGCGCTGGAGGTAGAACAAGAGAAACTCTTCGGCGAAGGCGAACGCGCCGACGAGGTTTAGGAGCGGAGAGGGGAGAGTGAAGCTGAGGCTGAGGAGGGGGAGGAGGGAGTAGAAGAGGAAGACGAACGCGATGGATAGGACTTGCAGCTGGAGCGCGGCGCCAACGGCGTCGTTTGAGCTGTGCGCGTCGAAGAGGGATAGCGTGGAGTTGAGGATGAAGAAAGAGGAGAAGAGGACCAGAGAGATCGAGAAGAGGGTTTTGGTTTTCTTGTTTTGGGAAGAAGGAGAAGAGTGAAGAAGGGCTTCGTGAGCGCCGATGAGAATGAACCCTAAGCCTCCAAACACGAACGAGAGGAGTCCCATTCTGGCGTGTATTTCTTTCGATCGAGCCGAGGACGGGGATGAATGGGATTTTGGTTTGGTCAAATGTTATTATATGCGAATGGTGCTGAATCATAAAACTTTCGGCTAAATAATAATAATAATAATAATAATCATTCCTCACAATTTATTATTAATATTCGATATATTTTTTTTTTCTAAATTTTGTATTGTTTCAGGGTTGATGTATCCATCAATGAAGAGCAAAGATGAAAAGTCAAAAAATATTATGAATAAGTTGTTTATCATTTCTCAGATACTAAATTTTGCATTTTCATCTTCTAGTAGTACATTTGTCAACGAATTATACAGAGAATAAAAGTGACTATTTATCCTTTTTTTCATTCTTGAATTTATGATGTGTTAACGGTTAGATATAAAAAAATTAAAATTTTATTTTTGAATTTATAAAAAATTGTAACAAATTAGTTTTATTGTTAACTTCTTTTCATTAACTCAAATGATTGTCTTTACTTAACGATATCAATCATAATGTGACAGTTGATGATGATTGACACGTGTCATAGACATGGATGTCACGAGTGTTTTGTGTCAAAAAAGTTAAATTTTTTTATTTATATAAATTTAATAATTTATTATTAATTTAGTCCCTAAATTTAACTGTTTATTAATATTTTGGTTCATGAACTTCATTATTTATTATCATTTTGCTCCTAAAAATACTTTTGAATTTTTAATTAAGTGTCAAATTATAAATACATTATTGGCATAATGAAAATAAATGACATTTGTTTAGTGATAACAATTTCTTATGTGATAAAAATTAAATGAAAAATAATTGGCAAGTATAGAAATAAAAAATATTATATTTTATATTTAAAATTTGTATTATGTAACATAATTGAAAATCAATAAATATATGAAAATTCAATTAATATTTTGTAAGAATCAAATTAAAAATGGGTATTATATATATATATATATATATATATATATATATATATATATATTAACAAATAATTTGTTTTTAAAAGTTAATATGTTTATTTAATTAAGGAGAAAATTAGAAAGCAAAGAAACATAAGATGAATCATTTTATTCGAATAAAATTTTAGACCAAATTAGATATTTTTACTTTTTACCTTTTATTATATTTTTTATTTTGTACATTCCAACATGACTAATATAATAGATAAACTATAGAGTTTTTTACCTCAAAAATACAAAAAAAAAATATTTACCCAGCTAATACAACCCCAAAAACATTTACTCCAATGATAAATTTTACTGTAGCAAGTGAGAAAATAATTTTTCCCAAACTAATTTCTCACTTTATTTTTTTACAATAGTTCACAAAATCCGTTTATTTTTTATAAACTTCCTTTCTTTTAAGGCCAATTATAAAAATGGTTTTTTTATGGTTTTTGTTATTTCTTTTATTTTTTTATTTCATTTAAAATTGTTTTTGTATTTTTTAATGTATCATTTTGATAAATATTTATTTTTTGTATTTTTTTTTTGTGTACAAAACTCTTTACTTGAACTTTAACCCTTTATTCGGATTATTAGAAAAAATGAGATTTTTTATTGTTTCTATTATCATTTTTGTTCACTCAATAAATTAGGAAAATGTTTCAAACTATAAAAAAGAAAAAGTTATTTCCCCCTTTAATATTAACATAGGTTAAGTGAGGTATTTAAATATTTAGATAATTATATTGCTTATATTTTTGGGATACCTTACTATCATTATTATTTTTAAAATTTCAGCAGAGCAATATGATGTTTTTTCATTAAAAAAATTGAAAAGTAAAAAATAATGACTCAATTATAATTTGAGTTTAGTAAGGTGAGAAACTTCTTTAAATGGGTTACAAGCTTGAGCTTATTTTAGATGACCAATAAGAAAAAACAAACTTGAGTTTAAAGAAAATGTTGTCATTGGCCAAAATAGATTATTTAGTGAGGATTAACCTATCTAGTACCAACTTCTAGAATAATATCTGAATATGCCCAAATATTTTTATGTTCGAAAAGTTAATGAGATATTTTTCTTTATGATTCAACTTAAAGATAGAACAATTTAAGTAAAATATTTGGAATCAATAAAATGTTGTTGGCTGAAATTAATTATACGATTAATTTGTTTTAGATAAATTGTATGATTGATTCTTTACCATTATTATTTACGAGTCGGTAACCCGTACATACGCACGGGTGGTTCCGCCAATTGATTTTTTATGAATGAATTAAAAGAAATGTAGGATTACTATATAGACAAACTGGTAAACAAATGAAACTTTTCCAAAAATAAAGCAGTGAAAGAAAAAGAAAAACAAAAAGGAAGAAGGAAATATCTAAAGGTGAGTGTGTTGCAGTGGAGATACCTGAAGGTAAGTGTGTCGTAGCGGAGAGAGAGAAATGTGAATCCAAAAAAGAAGAGGTAAATGTGGCGGTGGAGGCTGAGATATATCCTACAGGAACGACGGCGAGATAGATGAAAAGAGAGTCATATCAAGAACAGAAAATGCAACAACGTTTCTAGAACCCTCAAGTTACTTTGTAAGCTTTTTTTAATTGCAATATAGCTTAAAATTAAATTCATAAGTAAATTATGAAGAAAGTTAATATTTATAATTAACTAATTGTTCAAAGTACATCATTCAAAAAAATTTCTCAAAAATTGTAAACTATAAATGTTAGTTTAATCAGTCTCACTATCATCCCAATCTTTTTGCCTTCTAATTACCAATTTATTTTCTTCCCTAATCTTTTTTATTTATTCTCTGATTAGAAAATAAAGCAAGAAACTATAGAAGAACAGAGCCTACATAATAATAATAATAATAATAATAATAATAATATCTTTTTAGCAGAGCTTTCTTGCCCAATCTCTTTTTGTTGGCTCTTTGTCTCTCTAGGAATTGCCGCTACCTTTTTCAAAACCAAAGAATTGAACAAATAATAAAAATAATTTTAACATTTATAATATAAATGTTTACTACAAACAGAAGTCAGACAATTGCAGATCAATACATAGCGAGTGTAACAGAGCATGATATTTTATTTAAAAAAAATCAGGTGAAAAAATGAGAGGAACACTAATGTCTTCAAATCTCGTAGTTGCCCTGATATACTCATGGTGGAGAGAAGAGATCACAAAAGCGAATAACGAACGAAGAAATATGATAATAGCATGACTGCAATTTTAAAGAAGAAAATGAAACACGAATTAATAAGAATGAAGAAAGAAGAGATAAATCTATAACAGAATAGCATGAAATTTGAAGTTGAAGTACCTCTCAAATAGCTTGAACCTTCCATCAAAATAATAATAATAATAATAATAATAATAATCATAATAATAATAAACATGCATAAAATAAAGCACAAAGAAAGAAACTTGTCGGCCAAATGTTTTTCGTGAATCACCTTGCAAGTGGGAAAATCAAAAAGGGGAAAAAATCGAAAAAAAATCAGTAAGGAAGGAAAAACATGAAACAAATAACTATAATAATAATAATATCTTTTGTTGATATTGCGCGTCAAGTTGCACATCCACTCAACAAAGCAATAATTTATTTTCTTCCCTAATTCTTTTGATTTATTCTCTAATTAGAAAATAAACTAAAAAACAATAGAAGAACAGAGGCTACATAATAATAATAATAATAATAATAATAATAATAATAATAATAATAATAATATAAATGTTTTTTATCAGAGCTTGTTATCTTCTTCTCCAATCTCTTTTTCTTGGTTCTTTCTCTCTCTAGGAATTGTCGCTGCCTATTTCAAAACCAAAGAATTGAACAAATAATAAATAATTTTAACATTTATAATATAAATGTTTACAACAAACAGAAATCAAACAATTGCAGACCAATGCGCAGTGAGTGTAATAGAGCATGAATTTTTGTTAAAAAAAATTCAAGTTATCAATGAGAGGAACATTAACGTCTTCAAATCCCGTGGTTGCCCTGACCTACTCATGTTGGAGAGAAGAGATCGCAGAAGCGAATAACGAATGAAGAAATATGAGAATAGCATGACTACAATTGTAAAGAAGAAAATTAAACACAAATTAATAAGAATGAAGAAAGAAGAGATAAATCCATAAGGTTGAAACACGAATCAATTAAATATTAAACATTAAATATATTGCAACTTGGAAAATTTGTAGCAAGCAATGACAACACCCTTATTAGAGATGGTATCATATCTTTTGATGAAGGGAAGATCAAACAGGAAATCTCAGATATGCTACAAAATATTGAGAGGGCTGAGTTGGAGGTTGAGGTTGAGCTTGAGTGTGTTCCCTTTACTCAATAGCTGGATAGATGTTAAGGATCAAAACTCAATTGAAACCACATTTTGGAGTACAAATCATAGGAATTTCTATGTGTAGATAGTCCTGTCTCATCCTCTCTTGTACATTATTCCATGACTTTGATGGGATTACTTCACTATCCAAGTTTCTAACTTTAAATATTATATTTATTTTAGTATTATTATATATTTATTGTTTTTAAGTATTTAATAGTTAATATTATTAGTATATATGAATAAGATAATATTAATAAATAAAACTAAGTTGTATTAGTATAAATAACTTATTTAGTAGTAATAAATATATGCCTTTATAAAAAATTAGTCATTAATAAAATTGATTAATATTTTATACTAACGCAATGTTATGGTGACTAAAAAACTAAAAAAATCAAAACATCTCTATTTTTAAAATTATTGTATAAAATAGATTAAAAAAACAAAAACACAATCAAAGACGTCTTGAAATTACCTTTTTAAAAAAATTGATGTAAAACCATTTTGAAACTGAGGTAAAATTAATGTAACTCAATTTTGGTCAAATCTGGTTTGTATTTAAATTTTAATTTGTTACTATTCTGAAAAATAGATTGACAATAATCAATTGAATTTGTGAAGATTTTAAATAGAAATTTAGAATTTAGAATTCTAGATAGAAAAACACCACAACTAAATCTGCTTGATTTTAAAAATAGGTGAACTAAATTAGTTAAATAAATTTGAGGTTATACTTTTCCTTTAAAAAAAATTCAAGAGGTTATACTTTTCCTTTTAAAAAAAAACTCAAGAGGTTATACTTTTATGCTGCACTATGAGCAAGGAACGTACTTAAGATCATGTACTTAACATGCTGCTGTTATTTATGGAAGGTTGAATTTTTTTTAAATTAGATACCAAGCTGCAGTGAAAGAAAAAGAAAAAGAAGCATGTACATCATATAATAATAATAATAATAATAATAATAATAATAATAATAATAATAATAATAATTAATAATAATAATAATAATAATAATGGCAATTCCATGTGAACTTTCCAAATGTTGTCACTAAGAAAGTAAGTAAAAAGTTGCATAAACCTTTCTTATGTCATCTAGATCTCCTTTAAAAAATCCATATATAAGATACTCAGTAGACATCCCAGCCAATGCTATACATGAAAATTTGTAACATGCACGAAGTGAAAAAGTGTTAACAATCAACAGATATAGTTGTAAACAATCTAAGATTCGCGTGAAACTCAAGATAATCAAGCAGTTTAATGAACTAAAAACATGTATTTGATCAAGTAGATTATTGATAATGGAGTCACTCAACCTAAACTGCTACACAAAAACTTTGCCATATAGGTAAATTGTGACAAAGGTCAAAGCCAGATTGCTAGGACAAACAAAGCTTCTAATAGATATAAGATAAAATGAATACAATAAACATGTACATATATAGCAGGATGAAAAATTTTGCTGACTTCTTTCTAAGCCAAATGCTTATTTGAACAATGCCCTTACTCAGGGACATGATCGTTTGCTTCTTCTTCCCTTTTTTCTTCAGAGAGACAGTCTTAGCAATCGTAAAGCTGGGCAGATTTGTTGAAGATAGAAGCCTAGCCCACATTCTATTAGTAATTAGCACTTTGTTCTGTCCCTGAGTGATTCTCTGCATAACAAAGCAACCAACATAATGCTTCTAAATTCTATAGTTTCCTACTCAAAATTACAACTTCATTCACCCAATCATAAACTTGAAAACTAACTTTGAATTGGAAAGTTTAAATCCATTACATTCTTAACAAATAAATCATATTTATGCTGGAGAAGCAGAACCAACAATATCAAGCAGGGCAACGAACTCACATAAAATGGTATGTACCTATTGCCTGTAACACCATATAAGGTCTCATCAAAATTAAGTAATCCAAAGATTTATAAATAAATATAACCTAGAAGGCTAGAACAGGCTAAAAAGAAAGAGAAATGAAGGAGCATCATTCTAAGAAAAAAAGATGCAAGAGTTAACTCTAATAGTGGTCTCATATTCTAAGAGTCTAGGAATGCTTAATTTTTGTATGCCCATTTTACTTTTCCTGGATTCAATATCATCTTTTGACAGACCAACTGCCATTTAACTTTTTATCCAAGTATTTTGGGACTATATAGAGAATGCTGAAGTTACAGAAAAACCACTTCTGTGGCCAAACTCAAAAATCTCAGTCACCTCCTTTTGAAAGTCAACAATATTAAAAATTAAAAAAGCAACATACTATCATGCTAAAAAGATGGGAAACTCAAAACTGCAAAACATACAATTCTATATTATTTTATTTCATAATTGATACATTACCTATTGCCTGAAATAAACTGTATCACATTGTTTATTACATTTATCACTTTTTTTATTTCCCTCTGTCCCTCTTATTTAATTTCCACTAAACTCCCTTAAAATTAAAAAATAGGATTTACAATTTCATAACTCTTTTCAAGCTTGTGTAACTTGATAATAGTTTCCTCCTCTTCCTTGGTGTAGTTTCCTCTTTTGAGGTTTGGCCTTAGGTAATTAAGCCACCTTAGTCTGCAACTCTTTCCACATCTCGCAAGACCTGGCAAATTAATAACAACAACAACAAAGTAAAACCAATTACAATGGATTCATATATGATTTAGCTATAATTTGTGCATGTGTATAATTAAACATTGAATATATGGTTCCTACAAATTCATGTAGAAGTTAAACCAAACCTTGAAAACAGAGAAGAAGAAAAATTGAAAGCCACATTGGCGACTATATTGATGGTACATACTCTCACATACTTAATTTGTTTCTAACCAAACTATTTGGTAAGTTCCATTTCCACCTGAATTGCATGAAAATAACAAACAAACAAAAATAGCAGTGACAACAATATACTCTTAATGGCAGTCATAACAACCATTATTGCCTATCCAAAAGAAATAATTTCTCTGTAGTATCAAGTATGATCATAGACACAGGTAGTTGAATGGTATTTGCATTAACAAATGTTGCATGTGTATCTATCAACTACAAAGTCGAGAGCATAGTTGTTGTTAAGCCTCTGAAGTGCTAGTATTTGAAAAAGGAAACATGTAACTTCTCCCATTGTTGTTATGTTGATTTGATTTCCTATTTGGGTTGACTGCAGCAGAGAATATCAATATCAAAACCAACTTAGACATAGGAAAAACCAATTTTGTATCATGTGATGAATTGTAGATCACTTTGAATCTTGTGACACATGGATAAAGCAGTACAATTCCAATATTATTATTATTATTATTATTATTATTATTATTATTATTATTATAAGGCATAATAAAATCAAATAACAGAGAACAACCGTGAGAACTAAAAACTTGCGATATTATACCTCTCTTCCAGGGTGGAATGGAACTTCAGGTCCGCCCGTGACCTCAACGGCAACAACGCCAGCCAACTGCGTCAACACAAACACAACATTAAGTGCACAAACACCAAAGGCAAAAAAATCATCATTGTCATATATAACAAATAAAAAAGGATCCCCAAAATTCTAATTTTGGAACTGTATATCATTTGGTTTAATGTCTACATTGACTAAACAAATTAAAAACTTGAAATTTAGGGGGGGAAATATTGAATCTCAAGTACCTATGAATGTGCTTGTTCTAAAAAATTGAAACTTTTTGGGGCAAAACTCCCCATCAAGCAACACCCAGGCCATCAATCATAGTTGTGTGTGAATCAGTTCCCGTCATTTGTGTTGAACACAACTCTACCAAGGTATTATATATTAACCTGCAAAATTAAAATGACAATATTCAGAAAAGAAATTTGAATCACAGGATGAAATTTTTCTTCGCTGCATGTAAAATTAAAAGTATTCTATATCAGCAAAATTAGTATTCAGATTAAAAGTATTTTATATCAGCAAATTGATTTTGGTACTGCATATCATTAACGATTCAAATTGATTTTGGTACTGCATATTATCAAGAAGAACAATATTATTATTATTATTATTATTATATACAATAAGGCATAACAAAATCAAATAACAGAGACCAACCGTGAGAACTAAAAACTTGCGATATTATACCTCTCTTCCAGGGTGGAATGGAACTTCAGGTCCACCCGTGACCTCAACGGCAACAACGCCAACCAATTGCGTCAACACAAATACAACATTAAGCGCACAAACACCAAAGACAAAAAAATCATCACCGGGTAGAAATCGGCATAGCTCAAAATAGGGAACTCCGCCTTGAGTGGCTCCAAAAGCCTAATACCAATGTCCGAAGGGTCCATGCGCACCAGCATCTCCAAAACATCAATCACCTACAGCAAAAATGATAATCATAAAAATGCACACCACACGCACCATACTCATACTCACACTCACATGCAAACGGCAAAGTCGTCGCACTCACCGTTTTGCAGCTACTTTCGTTGGACAGTTCCGCCATGAACCCCACTCCACACGAGTCATTATCCATAGCCACCACATTACCACCAAAAGCCCAAAACTTGTTCAAACCTGCACAACACAAAATCCAATCCGCATCATGGGTGACCGTTTATAAACCAAAAAATAGTAAATTAAAAGAAGAAGAAAATATATGAGAGAGAAAGGAATGAAATATATCAAATACCAATAATAGATGCTTGGAATTGTGTAGAAGAGAAAAGAAATTCATGAACCAAAAACTGATCTCACACATAGTATCTCTCTCTGTGTGAAAGACGGAGATTGGAGGTGATGGTGGTGGAGGACCTTGCTGCTTTGAGAGAGAGAAAGCTTCCAACTTGTACAGAGAAAGAAAGTGAGTGAGAGAGAAAGAGAAAGGAGCATTTTGCCACGGGAGAAAGAGAAATGAAAAAATAAAAAGAAAACCAAAAAGACTTGGGATGAAGATTGGAAAAGAAGATACTGGAACAATATAGGTGGAGCAATCAAGGGAGTGGGAAATGAAAAAGTTAAAAGACCAAAAAACCAAGGAAATAGACAGGTATCACAACCTTAGGTAAGGGCACAATAGGCTTTTCCAGGGGATTTTCTTTTACAGATAGTATATAGATTATAACATAATTACTTCTTATAACATAATCCATAATATTTCGTTTGAAACATAAAAATATGCAATAAATTTTAATGCAATTTGTTTCCTTTAATTTATAAATTCCATTATAGATGTTATTGATTAGAAACATAAAAATATGCAATAACGTTTCATGCAATTTATTTCCTTTGATTTAAAATTTCCAATATAGATGCTATTGAGGGAAAGCGAGGAAACTTATGGATGAAACAAGGATAAATATATAGAGGGTTACAAGGAAAGACTTTTTTACAAAAAAAAATATTTATCCAAATAATACAACCCAAAAAATTAAAAACTAAATAAATAAATAAAGACATTAAAAATACAAAAACAATTTAAAATAAAAAAAAAACAAAATATTAAAAGAAATAACAAAAACCATAAAAAAACAATTATGAAATTGGTTCCCCAGGAATCGATTCCATAACTAGCCTTTAAAAAAAATATTTAGACATTTGGTGATAAGACTGTGCTTGTTTGAAGAGATCATCATAAATAATTAAAGTGTGACGTCCCGATACATAAAATATTCAGCGAGAGCTACTCCTATATAAGGGGCGAGGTATGATAATGTAGCATTGGAGAATCCATTGTTTCAGCTACTACAATAGTGTATTCCATTACTCCTCTTTCTTGTAAGGTATTCACCACTTGAGTCACACAAGATGCTTTTTGACCAATAGCTACATAAACACATTACATTTTGTCCCACAATAGGTTGTACTCTTACTAAAATGGGTTGCAATGCTTGTATACCTAACCCATGCAGAGTCAACGCTCTATTTAGCAATATAGGATGTCTCTGCATAACTTCTCGAAGTATTTCTCATACAATCGGTTCTTTTTCCTGAAATTTACTTTTAGCAATTTCTATATTTGAAGCAAAATGTTTTCGAATTAGACCACAAATTAGGAATGTCTAGAAAAGTTCTATTGCTATTTCGCAAGGAAATCCACATCTATATAATGAAAGTAATGAACCTATGACAATGATAGAATGACCTAAATAATCAAGTTGTTTCCCAAGTAGAGTCTCCCGAAACCTTCCCTCTTTGCCCTCAATTATATCATAAAATGATTTTCTAAACCTTATTATTGTGGAGGATAAATATGTGTGTCCAATATCCAATCCATCATGTTATCAATTTTAGTAAAAAATTATTCTTTATTTTCTTATCATATTTATTGTTTTATTAAATTATTAATTTGACAAGTCCTTGATTAAAATTAAAAACTTGTTATCGTGATAGAGATTATAATAATGAGAAACAATTTCTTTATAAATTTAATCTAAATTGTTCTCGATTATAAGATTATTGTGAATAGGACATCAATAATCCGGATAGATCAATATATATGTAATGATCTTTATTGGATAAAGATTAATAGATCTCATTTATTAAATTATATATATATGATGTATATGTGCATGTCATGGTTGAACTGACTCAATTGAGAATTTCTAATAGTTAATATTATCTTGATATGTCAATAGGAAATTCTCAAGAAATATAATAGTTTTCTTTGACATGAAATTATCATATTAATTAGTAAGTTATTTGTTATATTTTAATTTCAGACACCTAATATCGTAGGGCACTAGTTGAATGAATATTGGATATGATTAAATACTTCTAGAATTAACGATTAATCAAGAAGGAATTTATCAACTCTAGGTAATGAGTTTGAATTCTATGATAGAATTAAGACATTGGCCTAATCAATTGAATGAAAAAAGAAAAGAACTTCTAAATTCATTCACTGATTAAATATAATGTGTTAACTTATTAGAGTTTGACAGTAATAATATACTCTAGAGTTAACCTT
Source organism: Glycine soja (assembly GCF_004193775.1). Lineage (NCBI taxonomy): Eukaryota > Viridiplantae > Streptophyta > Magnoliopsida > Fabales > Fabaceae > Glycine > Glycine soja. The sequence continues at coordinate 35,260,141 of NC_041020.1, read as the reverse complement.
GAGTTGTAAATGATGGAATGAAATATTACATTATTCTTCTATCGATTGGTTCTTGAAGGTAGAAGATGTTACTATATTCTATCCGGACGGTACATAGTGTTGTCAGACGCCCACCTTGATTAGTAAATTAATTATGATTAATTTAATACTGGTTTAGTGTTGAACTTAGGGAGTCACACACAAACAAATGTTTTCATCTTTGCAAAAGAAAATAATTTATTTGATAATTAAATTAAAGAATTTAATTTAATCAAATAAATATTTTAGTAGAATATTGTTATATTCTTTGCCAACACCATGAATGTAATTAATATAAAAATATTATTTTATAAATGTGAAAGTTGTCCATAAAACAAGAATAATATTATATTAGTACATATGAGGATCAGATCGTGTGATTAGTTATTGTAATTAGTCATGTGATTAATTATGAATTATCTTTGTTGTATTATACTAAAAGATATGAGATAGTTTTTATTTTTACAAAGATATAGAGATATAAAATTATTTTAAATAAAATATTTCTTTTTTTCTCTTTGAAAAAAAACCCAAATCCACATCTATTTAACATTACAAATAAAATCATATACTTGAGAGCAAAGTGCATGGACACAAACTAGAAAAGTTGAAACCATTTAGACTTGAAAAGTAGATTGAGAATTTGCTCTTTAGAGTTCCTCTCATTAAATAGTTGATAATAGAGATTGATCTCAATGTGAATACACGTAAAGTCTTCACATTATTGAAGAAAAATTTTGTTAATTCAAGAACACACATTCGAATACACAAACATATTTTTTCTCTATTTATTATTGTTGTATATTTTTTAATGCAAAATACATCATAATTTTTTGTCAAGTGTTAGGAACACTTCTATGCAACTATCAATTATGATTGTCCCTCATCGGTTGTGTGCAGATTCCATTATCAATAAGTGGGAACTGATTTCTAAACATGTATAAAGAAAACATTAATTTGCGGAACTGATTTCTTAACTACTATATATATATATATATATATATATATATATATATATATATATATAAAGCAGTCATAAATCGTTTTGGGCTAAAGAAAAATGTATCATTGGTATAAATTTTGTAATTGTATTATTTAGGTAAATATTTATTTTTTTTGGTAAAAAACTCATGAATTATATTTTACTTAATTTTATAGGTAGTATATATTGTTTACTTTAATATAAGAGGCAACAACTATTTTTTTCATTGAGAATATAATAAGATGAATTATATTTAATGCTCAATTTGTTAGGTTATATATTATTATGTTTTATGCAGAGAGTGTTGCCGCAACCTAACCTTCGGCGGGAGGACAACGCGAGGGCTCATGAGTGCATCTTCCAAGAAAGGAAAATGCGCGGAGTCGCCACCAACATTTATTCGACGAAAACATCGGAAAAACCGGAAAGGTGTGGTCTACGAACTTTAATCGTGAAAGGTTCGGGAGTTGTATTTACGCACGGGAAATGTATTAGCACCCCACGCGTCCGTCACAAGGGATGACAGCCTTTAATCAAGTGTGCAAATATGACTTCAATTTGTTTTATTTTCCCTTTTACGTTTTTTATGTCTTTTATGCCTTTTATATTTTTTATCTTTTTGTGGTCGACAAGGGTGTTTCCCTCGCTCCTACGTATTCCTCAATTGTGATAAGAAAATCAGACCTATGTAGTTCTTTCAAAAGAGGTGAATCAAGTGATTCTTTTTACTTGGAAGGGGGTCATTTAAGGCGTTGGACCTTAAAATGATCCATTTTACTTGGTGAGAAAGCTAAGGCGTTGGACCTCTAACCATCTCACGCGGTCGACAAAAGCGGGGCTTTTGCTCCTACATATCCTCCATCGAAGAGAAAATTAGACCTACGTAGTTCCCGCAAATTGTAAAGTTACATGTTGATTTTATGCTTTTGAGCGGCCCATGTTAACCAATAAAAGTAAAGAGGATCGTTTAAGGCGTTGGACCTTAAAACGGTTTTTAGTTATTTTTTGCGGACAAAGCTTGATTTGTGAGTTGATTTTAGCCTTAGTTTCACTTTGGTTATTAGTCAATTGATCCAAGGAAGCTTCTAAAGAAAAACGTCCGGTTGATTTTTTTGATTATTTTATTCAAAGATATTTTGATTATTTTATTATTATTTTTCAAGATATTTTGATTATTTTATTATTATTTTGCTTTTTTTGGTTTAATCGAGATTACAGCGTGAATGATTGGCTAGATTTTGTTTTAACAGTGATTAAACGAGATTACAACGCAAATGATCGGTTGAAATTCATTTTATCATTTATTAGGTGAGAAAACAGGTTAAATAAACGGTTAAAGCACGTTAAAAACGGAAAAAAAGAAAACTGAAAGTAAGCGAAATTAAAGTGAAAGTACACAAAACAAGTAAGGACCACTAAGGGTGCATAGAATAAATTGAAATATTCGATTTCGGGAACTTACCGGTTGAAGACTGAAGAATGAAGTAGAACGAACGAAGAACGCGGAAGACCGATGAAGAACGATGAAGAATTTTCACAGAATCGCTTACGGAAGCGTTACAGAAGCACTTCGACTCGATTTTTTCTTCACGAAAACGTGTTTTTTGCCCAAAATAGTCGAAATGCATAGCTAAGGGGTGATGAGTATTTTTTAAACAGCCCCCCTTCCCTATTTATAGAGAAAAAGAGAGGTGCTTGACGCCTAAAGACTTAACGCAGAAGATTTCTAAGCGCACCCGAATTACTAAGTTCACCCCCCTTTTCATATTTTATGGAAAAGTTACGGAAGCCTTACGGAAGTTTTTTGGATTTGATTTTCATCTTTTTTTTCTCTTCCCTTTCACCAATGTTAAGTGAAATATGCTTACCCAAGGTTTTCGGAAATTTTACGGAAGCATTACGGAAGCCACGAAAGCCCCGGAAACCATTTTTCAAAAACGTGGAGGAGCTTGCCGCCCAATTGCTTCCTCCTTAAGCAACCCAACTTCGAAAATGTTCCGGAAGGGCTAGACTTGAATTTCTATTTACACCCCTATCTTGATAAGTTCACCCCCCCATTTTTGTGTTTTTGACTGTTTTCTTTCCAAAATCTCACGAAACTTTACAGTTCCGTCCCGTAACGACATCCATTTTTGTGTTATTGTCACTTTAACAAAATTTCAAAACATGATGTGGTATTGAAAAATCCCAAAACAAGTGAAATCGTAGATTGAATAATAATATCATAATTTCAAAAAAAAAATGAAAGTTAAAAAACATCCATAATTAATTGTAGTATGCTTGATTACCAAAATTAAAAACAATATACTTATTCAAAAAAATATGATTTTATCAAGGTAGTATTGAATTGAACTAAATATATTAATAGCTTATTTTGAGTTATGTTTACCTAGAATAAATTGTATTTTTATTGTTTCTAATAGATAACAAACGGTTTCTTACGCATTATTTATTAAGAATATCATAACATACTATTTTAATTTTATCGCCACTTAAATAAAATTTCAAAATATGATGTGGTATTAAAAATAAAAAAATCTAAAAACAAATCAAACAATAAATTGAATAATAGTATCATGAAATTTATTAAAAAATTGTTACTTTAATAAAAGTCCAAAATTGAATGTAGTACATTTAACTACCAAAAATAAAAATAACACCTAAGGAAAAAGATACAATTTTAAAGAAGATACAGTTTTAAAAAGGTAGTGTTGAATTATGACTAAATATATTAATAGCTTATCTTTAATTATACTCACTACCTAAATTATATTTTTATTGTTTCTAAGAGATGACAATTTTACAAAGGACTTCTATAACTATTCTAATAATTGTTGCTTATGTATTGTTTTCAAACCATGCAAAAACATGACTTTATCAACCCTATATGTTACAAACTAATAAACTACTTTTAATAAATTTTAAAGCATTAAATAATTAATAAAATATTTTTTATTTTCATAAAATTAAAAACTTTAGTGTAAATTTTATATTATATATGGACCCAATATATCAAGGGATTTTTTTGTGAATTATAAATTTGAATTCAACATTTAAGGACATTAAAGCTTATAAAGAAACTATGAATTTTTTTTCTTAAGAATATTCTCCTTTACCTCTTAGATTGAATGATTTCAAACAAAAAAGAAAAATATGATTCTTCAATATTTATTATAGAAGAAAAATAAAAATCAAATCACGAAGATTATGTAAAGAAACTTAATCTTTGAAATAAAGTATATTTTTCAGAAGTTAAGAGTTTATTAATGACAAATGTAAGATTCTTACATATAACATTTTATTATATTTGGATTTTTTTACATGAAGATTGGGGAATTGTGATATTTTTGTTAATCAAATATTTTATTCAAAATTTAATTAATATATTATAATAAATAAAATAAATGAACACTAGGTTCTCACTAGTTTCATGCCAAAGTAATGCAATTATATTTTTTTTGTAAAGTGTTTTATAAGGGTTCATTCATGTATTAGAATGATAGCTATTATTGTGTGATCTTCTATACCTTTATCTCCTTTATGATTTTAGTTTTCCATATGGCAAAAGAAGTTCTTTTGATTTATCTTGTTAAACTAATTTGCAAAAAAAAAAAGCTTCAAAATACATATACAAGCACGCACAATCCAACCCAATTCGTGTGTTTACCTTTGTTTATTTCATGGACGTGCTTGTAGGAAGCACAATGCTTGTAGGAAGCACAACCGTGCTAATCGAAGCAAAGTCATGCTTAAATTTTTTCGGTAACATTTCAAAAAAGGGTGCACGGTTGTGCTTCACGAAAAAAACCCATGTTACGTTCCTGAGAGCAAAATATGAATAAATGTCAAGTAATGTGTGATTTAATTGTTTCATGTTCTATATGATTTCTTATATATGTGCAATGTGCTTGATTTGACCATTGAGGGATCACTTTTGGCAAGGCAAGGATAGTAACTCCTTGGATCCCCAAAGGATGGCCAATGTTAAATGTTATAAGAAAGCAAGTTAAGACTTGACATCCTCTTTGATAAAGGAAGAGTATTTGTCTTCTTCAATCCTCAAAGAATGATGAATGGAAAAAGCATGAGGGACACCTCTAAGCTCAAATATGCAAATAGGATGAAAAAGTAAAGAAAAATAGATGTAATGAAAACAAGCTAATAATGTAATGTTATTTGATGCAAAATTGATTTACTATGAGTTATATATGAATGGTTGGGGATATGTATATGCCATATTTTATGAGGAATGTCAATTGAAATATTTATATATCATTATATGTTATTTATATGTCGTTGTAAAGTTCTTATGACTTTCACTAAGACTTTGTCTCATTAGTTTAAGGTAATGTTTTCATATTAAGTTGGACTTAGAGTAGCAACGAGAATCCATGACATAACTTTATTTATTTATATTTATGTTTAAAGTTTTAATTTCTTTTATATTTGCGATCCTCCTAAGTATTGATCATTTTTAGGTTTTATTGATCACCTTATAATGATTGTGTGGTATTTTGGGATGCCAAAATCATGAATGTTATCTATAGTTATCTTAAATCTCATATCAACTTTTTTTATTATTATTTGTTGATTGCTATAACTACAAATAATTAGTGAAATGGTGTGTTGGGTATGTTATATTGCATGATGCCTGAGTTTAATTGGTGTCTTGATTTTAATTGTTACAATGGTTGGATTTATTAGAATGTCATTGCTATGTGAATATATTAATGTGCTATTGGTTTTGCTATATTTAAGTTTAATTGCTAATAGCCCATACGATATGATATCTTTTTTTAAGGATTTGAATGTTATTTCAATTGTGATTTTAAAGTGTCTGATATTTTTTTAAATAAATATTGTGTTTTAAATTGAATGGTTGTTTTACGTCAATTTATTCAATTGTTTTTACTTGCAATGAAATATATATATATATATATATATATATATATATATATATATATAATAACATTCAATTGGAACATTAATTGCTTCACACTTTGTTGTGTTACTCATGGTTGTGAGTTGTTTTGAGTTTCAATTTCAATTGCTACAGTTAAGTTAAAGATTATCCAAAATTGAACCCAAATCCAAGTATGCACTATGACACAAGAAGTTGTAACTACTAAACCAATCCACATTATTGGTGTTTTAAGATTATTGTAATTTATTTATTTTCTTCTTTATTACATTGATACTAATTTCAATTGAATGAATATTTGAAAGGGTTATCAAGAATTGGTATGCTCTCTATTATTCAGTAGTTGTGAATTGTTATTGATGATTTATATAATAATTGTAGATTGGCTCAAACGTGAATAGTTTAAACTTCAATTTCAATAGTTACATTTATTATAAGTCAATTCAATCGAATAGTTGCTAAGTTGATTTCCATTTAATCAATCCTTGATGTTCTTGTGTTTATGCTATAAGCTTGTGTCCCTTGTTAATTATTGGTATTAGTTGTTTTTTATGTGAATATTAGTTGTTAAATTTCAATTGAATTATGTTATATGATACACACATGTTAAAGTAGTTGCATTACTATTAGACTCTCTTATACATTAATTGGTTTATATGAACTGGGAGAATGATTATATAATTAGAAAAACAATTAAGGATAAAATTTTCTAGGTGAGATTTAAATCTAACATGAAAGATGAAATTAGAAAGCTTGACCATTGTGTCAATTAATGTCATTGGTATATTGAAATATGACTTATAATAAATGAATATATGCTAATAATTGAAATATGACTTATACACTGTGTGTTTAAAGTGTTGTTGTTTTATTTTTTCACTTCTGAGAATTTATTATGATCTTTATTTAGTTGAATTTTAAAATTAAGAAGCTAAAATATATAATTTTTTTGTAATTGTTTAAGTACAATACATGTCGATAATACAATTAATAATTGATGTATGATTGGTAAGGGTGCTCTTTGGTGATGTATTGACCATGTCATAGGGTTCTCTATAGTAGTAGGCTACACTAAAAAAGATGTGGCATTGAAAAATAATCCAAAACAAGTCAAATTGTACATTGAATGAAAGTATAATAACATTTATTGAAAAGTTTTTCACTTTAATAAAAGTCCATTTTTAATGTAGTAGGTTTGACTATCCAAAAGAAAAATAATATAGTTGTAGAAAAAGATAAGATGTTAATAAGTTAGTATTAAATTGAGATCATAAATTTGATTGTCACTTTAATAAAATTCCAAATAGGATGTAGGATGTGGTATTGAAAAAGCTAAAACAAAACAAGCCATATTTGAATAATATCATAAAAATTTTGAAAAATTTATCGCTTTAACAAATTTCCAAAATTGAATGTGGTATATTTGACTACCAAAAAGAAAAATAATATACCTAAGAAAAGATATACAATTTTAATAAGGTAGTATTGAATTAATACTAAAAATATTACCAGCTTACCTTTAGTTATATGCATCTAGCTTGAATTACATTCTTATTTATCTAAGAGATGACAAATTTACATAAAACTTCTATAATTATTCTAATAATTATTCTCTATGCACTATTTTCAAACAATGCCAAAAAAATAACTTGTACATACAATTTTAATTTCATTGACGTTTTAATCAAATTGCAAAACAATATATACTATTGAAAAAAAAATCCAAAATAAGTCCAACAACATGATATAATTTATTAAAAAAACTTGTCATTTTAATAAAATTCCAATTTGGGATGTGGTGCTGTTTTACGAGAATGGATGTGGTATGTTTGACTACCAAAAAGAAAAATGATACACCACCAAAAAGAGATATAATTTTAATAAGGTAATATTAAATTGACCCTATATATATTAGTTTATCTTATGTTACACTACCCTAGTCTTAGTTATATCTCTGTTGTTTCTTAAAGATAGAAATTTTGCATAAGGTTTTTCCTTTAAAAGTTCTACTAGATGTTCTTTATTCATTGTTATCCAACAATGTCATAGCAACTCACTTTGCTCACTTAGCAACACCTCAAGAATATGATGTTAATAGTGTTGGTCATATTTTAACACAAACTCTAGCATTTCTAGATGCAATTCATGACAATTCATTGCAACCTAATAATATTGGTCATATTATAAGAAAGAATCCAACTGCTCCATATCCAATCCACCATTATTCCTTGCATAGAAATAAAGTTGATCATATTTTAAGAGAGAATCCAATAGGTCTAGATTCAATCCACCATTATTCCTTGCATAGAAATAAAGTTGATCATATTTTAAGAGAGAATCCAATAGGTCTAGATTCAATCCATCATAAATCATTGATACCTAATAAAGTTGATCATATCACAAGGTTGACTCCAAGAGGTAGAGATGCATGTCACCATTTCTCCACACAATCAAGAAAAATTGGTCATATTATAAGAGAAAGTCCAATGGGTGGAGATTCAATCCATCATAAATCTTTGAGATTTAATAATGTTGATCATATCTTAAGATTGAGTCCAGGAGGTCCAAATCCACACCACCACTTCTCCTCACCATCAAGAAAAGTTTATCATATTTTAAGATAAAGGCTCAATCCATATCCAATCCAGTGTAGTTTTTCACAATCCAATAATGATCATAATGTAAAAGTGAGTTGTGGTAATCTAAATTAAATTCATGTCTTTGTCAACTCTCTCTATACTTGAATAAAAGAGACTTGAAGTAACGTTAATGGTTGATTAAAACCATAATTGAATAATAATCGTTGGATTTGATCAAATTTAATCATTTTAATTATATTTAACAAATAATTAAATTACTGACATTAATGATATTTATTGCATGGATATTAATATAACACTTAATACTATTAACAGAGTATTTTTCTAAATATTTATATAAATATTTTATTTAAATAGTATTAGTATTAAATTTAAAAAATATAATATATTAAATATCTCACATTTCATTAGAATTTCTCTTTCTATGTCTCTTTGTCTCTTTCTTTATTAATAAAATAAAAAGTATTTATTATAAAATTTGATGCCTATAATAATATATTTCAAAACAAAATATGATTGGAAAAGTTACATATATAGATAATATTAACATTAAATATTACATTAATACTTACATTTAAGTTTATTTATTTAAGTTAGCTGACTTAAAATATATTTTACAAATAACTTATATTATGTATATTTTGTTAGACATTTCTAAAAGATATGTTAAATTATCTATTTCTGAAAAAATTAAGCATGTAACATTCACTTATTGCAAGTAAAATTAATCTCAAGCCCAGTAAGTCATGAGACAACCTCTCTAATGCTCTATTTCTTATATTTCTTTGTAATGGATTGAAATTTATTAAAAATCACCAATTTTGGTGGGTCTCAAACTTTAATGATTATCTTTAATGATTTAAATGTGAGACCCATCAAATTAGTAATTCTTAATAAATTTCAACCAATCAAATAGAATATTGAAAAGAGAGTCTCGCTAGCATTTTCCTTTTTTAAATAAAATAAAATTATATATACTTGAAGAAACATTACCATTGATTAGTACTTCAACTTTACAATAATCATTATTTAGACCTAATCAAATGGATAGAATTATTTCATTTGACAAAAAAAATTGCTTGCATTAATTTTATTTATTAAAGATTTTTTAAAATTAATATGCCAATGTATTCATATATCTATTTTTAAATTGTTGAATATAATTAATCTTATTTCATAAAACTAATTTTGACATTAAGTAATAACAATAAATATCATATTACTACTTATGTTAATTTTTTTGAATTAGTTAATTTAAAATACATTTCACAAACAATAGTAATTAAAAGTTATTTAAATTTGACAATGAAACGATGTGTGATGGTAAACTTATTAATATTTTATTATGGTTTATTTTCTAACAGTTTAAAATCATCAAAATATGATTAAATAAAGTGTTTATTGGATATTAAATAATTTCTAACATATAAAAACCGCCATAAAATACTTCCCTTAAGAAAAAAAAACTTGAACTTTTATTCTTCCAAAACCAAACGCATAAACAAAACATATAACATACCTAGATCAAAAATCAAATTGTCATTCTTCTAAAATCAAACCTAGAAACAAAACATATAACATACCCAAATTAAAATTCAAATATGCAAAAGAAAAAAAAAAGGTCCTAGAACCTCTAGAAGTTTCATTTGTTGTGTCGTGAAGCACAAAAGGAAGAGTGTGTGGCTACCAAGCAAGGCTAGAAATGGTAATGGCCAAGGAGGTCGTCAGTCGTCGTAATCGTTGTCAATCCCTAGAGTCATTGTCGACGTGGAGCGGAAGTCAAGAGGGGTGATCACCCTGAGCCTTTACTTGAAAAGGGCCTAAAAAAATTGTCACCTTGGATATTTATAAAAAGATAAATTAACATTACCTTAATCTCTTCAACTCCTCCACTTTAACCTTGATTCCAATTTTTCAACTTTCTAACAATTTGAGATTTAATTTCTATTAAAAACATTTAAAAAATCTCCATTATTTTCTATGATTGTGTCATAGGAATGAGGAAATGGAACAAAATCCATTAGTGAGTGGCATAATAGGAGATGTTATCTCCACCTTGTTTGACATCATCCTTTATGTTTCCTTTTCTGTTTTATGTTTCCTTTCTATTTGTAATTTTGTTATTAAGCTCACAACATCAACATCCTACGTGATGCTCTATATATATTGATGCTTATGTAAAAAGGAGAGCAGAGAAGAAATATAAACCCCTTTTCTTACCTTTATGCTTGGGAGGTTGCCTAGTCCTCGAACTCTAGGTGTTCTGTTTTTGGTTCCTAACAATTTTGGTGCTTTCATTAACCATCAATGGCTGACTCCACTCGTTCCAAGACCAACATGGACCGAATCAAGGAAGCCATTGCAAAAATCACCTCCAATCAACTCAACCTCATCACTGCCCAAAATGCCATAAACACCAAATTGGATGAACTTCTTCAACGGATGGCCCATTTTGAGGCCACTCAACACTCCACAATGACAACGACATCAATGGTGTAATACAACACATAAACCATACCGTCAATGTCTCAAAAGAAGCAATTGGTGACAAAACTTGCTCTGATGCAGTCATGACTAGTATCAGCGCCGAATTTCTCATTGCAGGTGACCGTTCTGGTGATGGAACAATTTGTGGCACAAGCGGTTTTGTCGGTAGGATGTATACATTGTTGTATCCGTCATGGTCAACCATTGTCACCTCTCCGATGTGCTCTCATACCTCGTCTTTGGTGTCGCCATTGGCCTTTAAATTGTCGTACTTTCACTTTCTCATACTTTGAGTTGGTATCAATGAATGTTCCAAAATGATCAGATTTGTCTTTGTCCGACTTCTTCCAGGAGTTGGAGATGCACTTTGCTCATTCCTTCTACGACAACCCTAAGGGAGCTCTCTTCAAAATGTCCGAGCATGACATAGTTAACTATTACCTTTCTGAATTCGAAAGTTTGGCTAACTGTATTGTTGGCCTCCCTCCTCCTTTCCCTCTTAGTTGCTTCATTTCAGGTTTATCGCCTTAGATCTACCATGAGGTTCAAGCACTACAGCCTTTGCCCTCGTCCAGGCCTGCAAAATTAGAAGAGGATAAATTAAATGACCTCAAACACGCTACTCGTTCCCGGGTCACTTGATCCCCTCTGGAAGTCGCTCCACTTAACTCTGTTTCCCCACCATCATTACCTTCAGTCCTTCTAGCCCCCGAAGACCACTTTCAAGAAACTTTCTCTTGTTGAAATGGAGGCTTGCCATGAGAAGGGATTGTTTTACAATTGTGATGAATGCTACGGTCCTAACCACAAGTGCAAAGCGAAATTTTTTCTTCTTATTGCCAATGCCAATGACGATCCCGATGGCCCTGAGTTGACCGACCTCACTATGTTCATCCCTAAGGACTATTCCCTGACACATGTTCCTCCAAGTGACTCATCCTTTGCCCAAATTAGTTTTCATGGTTTGTCCAGCTAGCCTGTTTCCGCAACCTTGCATGTCAACGACTTCGTTAATGGGCGCGATGTGGTGATCCTTATCGATGGCGACAACACTCATAATTTCGTCCAAGACAAGATGGTCCATTTTTTAAACCTTATGGCACAGCCCACTAAGCAGCTCAGTGGCATGGTGGGAAATGGGAGTGAGCTCTATTGTAATAAGGCGTGCAAGGATGTTTCCATTGTTGTTCAAGGACACTAATTCTCGGTGGACCTTTATGTTATGGCCCTTGGAGGTGATGATCTTGTTTTTGGGGTGGAGTGGCTAAAACACTTAGGCCTAATTACTACTGATTATTCCTCCATTACAATGTCATTTACTTGGGGTAATGAATTGGTGGAGCTTCAGGGTTGCACTGGGCCTGACCCAACTGAACTAACTCACACCCAGGTCAAGCATCTGCTCCATATTGATCGTGTCACTGCCTTCTTCCATCTTCAACTTTGTACCACCTATGTTGCTTCGTCTGAACCCCTACCACCAAGGCTTCAACTTCCATTGGAAATTTTCTCACCTCTTTTCCAACAACCAACCAAGCTTTCCCCTGCACAACCTATAGACCATACCATTCACTTGATTCCAAATTCTCAACCCATAAACGTAAAACCTTATTGCTACCTATACTTCCAAAAACACGAGATTGAAAAGCAGGTCAAGGACATGCTCCATCGCAACCATATGCAGCCTAGTCGAATCCCTTATTCCTCCCCAGTTCTACTCGTGAAGAAGAAGAATGGTACATGATGCTTTTGTGTTGATTATCGTGCCTTGAACACCATTACCGTCAAGGACCATTTCCCCCTACCCACCATTGATGAGCTTTTGGATGATTTGGGCCATGCCACTTGGTTTTCTAAGTTGGATCTTGCACAGGGGTTTCATCAAATCCACATGGCCCCTATGGATGTTTCCAAGACCGCTTTTCGCACTCATCATGGCCACTTCGAGTACAATATTGTGTCATTTGCTCTCTACAATGCTCCATCAACATTCTAGGCAACGATGAACAATTTATTTTGCCCCTTCATTCACAAATTTGTCCTTGTGTTCTTCAACGACATCTTGGTGTATAGTAAAAACTTTGATGAGCATTTGGAACATCTTGATAGGTTCCTTTGTACCCTACAATAGGGGGAATTTTATCTCAAGTGGCCTAAATATGCATTCGGGAAACAATATACTAATTATCTGGGTCATATCATGTCTGCGAATGGGGTCGAGCTTGAACCCACGAAGATTCAGCCTATGCAAGATTGGCCAATCCCTACTTCACTTAAATCTCTCAATGGTTTCCTTGGCCTCACCATATTTTATCAGTATTTCATTAAGGACTAAGCCAAACTCGCCGCCCCCTCACTCATCTCCTCTGCAAGGATCAATTTATATGGTCCTCTAAATCCCAGCTCGCTTTCAAAAGGGTCAAATTTGCCATGACACAGGCACCAGTCTTGGCCCTTCCGAACTTTAATGTTCCATTTGAGGTAGAAATTGATGCTTCGGGAACTGGTCTAGGCGCATTTTTTATGCTGCACAATCATCCAATTGCCTATTTCAGTAAGCAATTTTGCCCAAAATTGCTTCATTCTTCAACTTAGATTCGTGAGCTTTATGCCATTACTCTAGTTGTGAAACACTGGTGACAATACCTACTTAGCCATTCCTTTATTATTCTCACAGATCATAAGATTTTACGGGAGTTGATGACCCAGTCCATACAAACACCTAAACAACATGTTTACCTTGCTAAACTTCTTGACTATTATTATACTATTTAGTATAAGTATGGAAAAAGCAATGTTGTTGTAGATGCTTTGGCTAGTGTACATGAATAGACTACTGAGGCCTTTTGGATCCTTATTATGCCACACTTTAAATTCCTAGATGATCTCATAAGGGAATTATCTACAACAGAGGAGTTTGTAACCCTGCTCAAAGTTGTTCACAACCAACCATAGGATCATCCTGGATTCAAGGTGCATAAGGGGTTGTTGCTTTATAAGGGGAATATATGGTTCAATAAAGGGAATTCCATCATTCCACTCTTGTTGGAGGAGTACCATAAATAACCATTAGGAGGTCATACTGGTTTGGCCAAAACTCTAAGCATAATTCAACAAAATTTCTTTTGGGTTAACATGGAAAAGAATATTCAAGAGTATATTATGTGTTGCTCTAACTGCTAACATACTAAATACATCCCTCAAAACCCATCTGGGTTGCTGCAGCCCATTCCCCCTCCATCTCGACTATGGGAAGATCTGGCACTAGACTTCATCTCTAGCTTGCATATTTATCATGGGGCAATTATGATCTTGGCAGTTGTAGATCGTTTCTACAAAGGGGCCTATTTCGGCTTACTTCCTACCAATTTCACAGCTCATCGAGTTGCATAATTATTTATTGGCATGGTCTACAAGCTTCATGGTTTTCCCAGAGGTTTGATATTTGATCGAGACCCAATTTTCATAAGTCAATTTTGGCATGAACTTTTCAAAATAAATGGCACTAGGTTGCGCATGAGGAGAGTTTATCACCGTCATAGTGATGGCCAAACTAAGATGTTGAACTATTAGAGCAGCATTTGAGAGAATTTGTGCATAACAAACCATCTCAAAGGTGGAAAATTCTAATGTTTAGCCAAATGGTGCTAAAATACTACATGCCATTCCTCCACCAATTTGACACCGTATGAAGTTACTCATGGCAAACTGCCTCCTAGTATCCCTCAATACATAGCGGGAACATCCTCGGTAGAGGGAGTTGATTCCCTCTTAGCTTCACACCAAGATATGTTTCAAATTCTCAAAAAGCTCGAATGTGTCTAGGAACATATGAAAAAAGATACTAATGTGCATCACATGGATGTGGTTTTTGCTATTAGTGATTGGGTTTATGTGAAGTTGTGTCCACACCGCCAAACTTCCTTATCGGGTACTACTTATCAAAAGATGGGAAAATGGTATTATGGTCCCTACCAAATCACAGAGTTTATTGACTCAATTGCTTATAAACTGGCTCTACCTAAGTCAGGTAAGATTCATCCAGTATTCCATTCTTCTTTACTGAAGCCGCATCATGGTCCATTGCAATCTGAACAACCTCTTCCTCCAACAGCTTTAGAGGGAAAACTAATTATCCATCCCCTTTCTATACTAGATCACAAATGGGATTCTTCGAATCCACCCAAACTCTTGGTTCTGGTGCAATGGTTGGGTTTGCAACTTGAAGATTCCACTTGGGAAGATTGGGATAAATTGCAGGCTACTTACCACCTTGAGGACAAGGTGTTTCTTGAAGGGGTAAGGAATGACAGTACCCAGAACCCAGTGGATATTCACAAGTCCAAAAGAATCCCTAAGAAACCTCGAGGTTGGGATAAATACATCCACTAGACCATTACAATCAAATGGGGTGAATCATTTACTTGTTTTGTAGTGATCCAACATTTGTTTGGTAGTGAGCCAGTTGTCAGCTAATGACTGAAGGTATTTTCCCTGGCCTCAAACACAAGGAATTATCAATCATCGTCCTTAGATTTTTACCTATATCACGTTCTCTAGGGAGACGTAGGTGGCAATGACGGTGGAGGAAAAAAGAGACTCGTTGGAGGTTTTCCATGCTCATAGTCACAACAACACTTTGTAGTAGCCTTCTTCCATATAAGGATTAAAAGAAAGTTGGAATTTTTGCCCGATAGGTTTCAATTTTGTTGGATACAAAGCGATAATATTTGGTTCCCACTATAACAAAGTCTTTCTACCTTTACGACTCTACCACATTAAGTTTGGTTAGATACAAAGTATCGCTACCACTTTTGTTGTTCTTTTACACACAACAAAACCCACAACACACATTTGGGATAACAACAATAACCCAATTTTTGTGGGATAATCTTGTATATAAATAAATTCATTGTGGCTTTTATTGTTTTTAATCTTACAATTCATTCAATCTCTATTCATTCTTGAGTTTGATATTTGATTTTTTTGTGATGATTCTCTATTTTGTATATTTGATCTAACTCTAAGTATTTTATTTGTTTTGTTGGTGGATTTGATATCCGAAGCTTAAGAGTCTTCTTTAGAGATAAACTTATTATGGTTTAAAATCGTCGGAAAATAAATCATAGTAAAATAATGATAAATTTAGTGCACGTCATGGTTTAACACCCAAAATTAAAGGAAAAGACTAAAACTTAGACAAAAAAAGTTGAAGGAGTAAGACATTTAATGAAAAATTTAGGAATCAAAATAAAAAATCTCAAAAAATATAGGGACTAAAAACATAATTTATTTGATAAATTATTATGGATATATATACATATATCAATATATATAATTTATTTATTAAAATATATCTCACAAATAAGAATAATTAAAATACTAATTTAATAAATATGTAGTTAAATTTAAAATGATTTATAATATTTTATTTAATGTGTATCTTTATTTTTATTTATAATTTTACATTTAAAGGAAAGGTTGCTAGAGTCGTTTTTTTCTACCTCGACCTAAAATAGAGATGAATAAGACATTTTAATTAAGATGAGAACTGATACAATACAACAATTTATATAACATTATATTTTGTGTCTATCTCTCTCATCCACTCTATTATTTATTACATTTCAAATTCAAATTTATCTTCATTTTTTCTTTCTCTCTCTTAGTTTATATTTTTGTTACAATTTGTTGTACAAATATAATTTCTCCTTTAGATATTGTTTCTAAAAAAAAGACATTTTAAAATATTACATTAAATAGTATTTCATTTGTCTTTTCAAATATTGTTATATACTATTATTAGAACATAATATAATTGTAAAATTAGAGTTAGGCATGGTTTAAAAAGTGAATCATAAATATAAAACAATTGCAAAATATGCAATAATAGTGTAGTAATTATTATTAATGGAATCGTCTTTCTAAATTCACTTAGAATGCGAAAAACAATTAGTACCATGAAAAGACTATGAAATAGTAAATATAAAAAGTAGCATATAATAATATTAAAAAATTGTTATTGTTAGCACCATCGTTTTTCGATATCAAAAAACTGGTCTTTGGATGATTATCGGAAAATGAAGATCAGACATCAATGATAAAGATTGAAGACAAAGTTATCAATGATGAAGATTGAAAACCAAAATAATTGATGGTGGAGATCGAAGACCAAAGCAATTGACGGTGAAGATTCGTTAGACGTTCGTAGCAATTATTGTTAGTTAGAATTTATACTCTATAAATATTGGACTTGTATCTTTTAATAAGGGTTGGAACTTGTAAACACCCTTACATCCTAAACCCCTATATCACTCACAGATTGACAAATTATTGCAATGTTCTCAACCATTTTTTTTCTTCAATTAAGTATCTTTTGATTACTCCATCTTCTTTCAATAACACCTTTTTCTTGTAACACTTTCCTCTATCGATGTCTCTTTGTTCTTCCTATAACATATTTCTCTTTTGATGACCCTTTCTTCTTTCGATGACACTTTTTTCTTCCAAAACATCTTCCTCTTTCAATGTTCCTTTCTTTTTTTGATAACATCTTATTTTTCTTAATATGTATTATTATTTTGTTCGAGTACACTTTAATCATATAATTTTAGATTATCGAACTGAACATTAAAAATTTAACACATTTGTCCATGGTAAAGAACCTACCGGGTCGATAAAGGGCCTAAAAAGAAATGCCCCCTTCCTCGAATATCTATGGAATATGTTTGTTGACAAAAATAAGTACAAAATTTTACTGGCAACTAAATTGTGCGCTAGGTAGGGAGCCCCTAAAAGTGGGTAACGTATGTTAAATTTTTAATTATGGCCTTCCATTATTGGTCAATATTGTTACTATTCGTTATCTTTGCAATGGATATGTGTGTGTATTAATTTGAGGCTAAATTATTATTTTGGTCTTTTACTTTATTTTTGAAGTTTAATTTGATCATCTAATTTTTAAATGATTCAATTTGGTCTTATAATTTTTAGAATAAGTTCAATTATGTCATTTTGTCCCAACTCAAGCTAACACGTCAACTCATTATAAATGTGTCACTTTTACACTTACTCGTGACTTCTATTACACTTTCTAACGATTTAAAAACCATAAATAAGTGAAATTTTTTTAATACACAAATGATTATAGCACCATCTGAAACACACATAAGCCCAAAATCGTATAAATTATAAACCATTAAATTAATTATCATCAACTCACAATTTTTTAGAGAATTTTTTTATCTATTTTTAATTCATAAAACTATGTAAATATAACAATTTTTTTTTATTTGAAAATTTACATAATAATTTTAATTATTATCAACACATATAAATTTTTAGAGAATTTTTTTATCCATTTTTAATTTAGAAAACTATATATATTAATTAAGGTAATCATGATAAGTATATATATTCATATTTTAAATAATTAAATTAGTTATGACCAAAACATATGTATGTTCTAATCAATGAATCATTATAACAATGAATTGTGGCAAGAAAAGGATTATTATAATAAAAAAATTGAAAAAAAAAACAATTTGAAAATTTTAAACTAGATGTGAAAAAATAACTAAAAAATTAATTAAATTAAAAGTAAATAACTTTAAAAGAAACTATAATCAAAGCAAATAAATTATCATTATCATTCATTTAAATTTATGAAAATTTAAGTTAAAAGATAACTAATGATTAAAGGAACAAAGGACTTAAAGGATAAAAAATCACGAATGAGAGAAAACTATAATACATAAAAGAAATAAATCAATATCAAAAAGTTTTGTAAGAAAATGAACAAAAATAAATAAATAAAAATCAATATAAACCAATTTTCATTATCTTTATTATCGATTTAAATCAATTTAAATTTAAATTGAGAGTTTATGCTTTCTTAATTTATTTTGGACTTATAAATTTCGTGAAGTCCAGATATTATTAACATTTGTTGGTTACGTAATATAAGTCATGTTTTGATTTAATGAAGTATTTTTTTTGTCAAATATGGTGTATTTTTTTAAAAACTTAATTTAGATTAATTATTTGTAATCATTAATCTAAATCTTGTGTTATAGTATATGTAATAAAGGTAAATTAAAATAATAATTTTGTAAATTTTAAATACAGTAACAAAATTGTGCATTGCACGGATCATCATACTAGTATATCTAGTACGATGACTTTTTTTACAACAATTTTGTTGAGAATATGAGAATAATTAATAACAATTATCATATTAAGTTTAAAAATAATAGATGGTTAAGATTAAAATTTTAAATTAAATTAGAATATATCATCAAATAGCTAAAAGATTTATCAAACAACAAGAATGTTTAAAATCATTAATCTATAAAAAAAAATTCCGATTATCACTCTCTAAAAAAACTCAATTAACCCATTACTATTAACATTGATGTCACTGTCATGACCATCGTTGTAGACACATGATCTTCACCGCCGCCACACCGCCGACATAACCATTATTGTGAACCACCACCACCATGATCGTCGACACCTTCACCACGACCACCACCGCCGTCGACAGGGCTGTGGTTGTAAGACCCCTAATTAATATTATGATATTTCTTAATTTATTTTAGAAATTATAGAATAAAAGAAGTAACTTTAAGACAAATTGTCCACCTATCCATAAATCAAAATCGTGAATAACTTTATTGTCTTCGATTTAACACTTCATCACTTGAGATCTTTAAAATGATAAGTCATATTTATATAATACTCGTTATACATAAAATAAAGTGTCCATCAATATCATATCTTTCAATAAGAAACAATTTAATGGATAAAATACTTTATTTGCATAAGCCAATACAAAACAACAAAGGCTTATTTGTACATTCTCAACTATGCCTCGGTAAACAACTGGCATTATACAATTATAAGTTTATAACACATGTTTGCATTATTGAAATTAGATATTTAATACATTTGAATCAGATACAAAAGAATAATAGCAACATAGAATTAAAAACCTAATCTACCCTTTTTTCACACAAGATTGAGACTCAAAGTAGTGCCTCAAAGAAAACTCGATCCTTAAATACCCACTTCAAAACTCTCGAGGCATCCTCAGCAAATCCTTCTTCTTCTCAAGCAGGTACAACCACCTACTTAGTGCTTATCATAGCTTTTCCATCCATTCTTCGTTGTTGGCATCAAACCTTTCATCTTTCTCTAAAAAACCAAAAGGTGTATGGAGTCACTCATCTCCTTTAAAACAACAAACAAACGACTTTACGGTCACACATATACATACTAACCACCACAAGGTGGTCCTCTCACAATCTCGCTCGCAATCCTATTCACATTTATATCAGATTCTTAATGTATCACATCACGAGCCCACTTCCACTTGAACTTCCAAAACTCAGTAGTCTTACAAAATTTCAGTTGGATGATTATGGGAAGTACACCATCTCCATAGTACAATGGTAGGCTCTCACTAACCGGTCATGTCTTGCTTTTGTCAGAGTTGTCACACACAAACTCAATGCTATACCCCCAAGAATAAGAAGGTCAGTGATCCATCCCCTAAGTACCACTATCTGTGGTCATTCAATCTATGAGGACTGACTCCTTAATGACTTTTCCCACAGGCATTGTCCTTTATAGGCCTATGTGGAATCCTTTATCAATGGTACCAAACAACAATCAACTAAAGGACATGAGTTCATCAACACATCACACAAAAGTCAACATATACCCCACTATCGTTACCCCGTCCTTCTTAAACATAACACACAACATAGATAGAGCTCCCTACACAACCTCTCCAAAGTTTGCCTCCACAACTAGCGATCACAAGGAGATCATGTTTCTCAAATGGTGTGTTATCTCCATCATGATCTCATCACATTCTTCATGAACTAACAAATATCACACTAGAAGAGGGGTTGGATAGTGTGTTGGACAAAATGTGAAACTTCTTCATAAATAATACCTATGGTCCTATATATAAGAAACAATTACATAATTCATCAAAACCAATAAAAGTGGTTAGATTGATTATTTTGTCATAAATTTTAATTTTAGTCCATGACTACCCATGCATTAAATGGTTTAAGAGGTGGTTATTTTAACATTTAACCAATGAATATACCTTGTTTTTTATAGCTTAATAAATACACCTACTTTCACAGGAAAATGAGATAATCATTAATAGACATCATAATTGATTAGGGATAGAAAAGAAATTTAGCAATAAAGTAGTCATATGTTTCTTATAGTTGGGATTAAGAAAATGTTAACTTTTGTTTCTTATATATAAGACCAGGGGTAGTAAGATGTTTAAATCATATCTTTTATATGTGTCCAATAAATATGAAAACAAAACTAGATGTGTGTGTGTGTAGTTTGTAACTATCGTCTAATATAGTATTGACGAAGATTTTTCAATAATAAACTTATGCGTCCATGTGTTCAAAAGATCAGGAATATGCTCAAGAGAATATAAGTTAAATAACTAGGAGCAAGGTAAAAATATTTGGTTTATACTAGTCACTCAATCTTAAACTTCGTCCAGTCCTCCTTTACAACCTGATTCCACCAATCAAAATGATTACAAACAAGTATTTTGACCTACCAATCTTGGCTACAATAAATATTTTTCTAGGCCATTTTTGGCACACCCTTAAACTTTCATTAAGACTAAGAAAACACAAGTATTCTTTGATCACTAAGTCATTCCTAGCCTTCCAAACAACAATTTGAATGAATATAATATTCAAATCTCTCAAAGAAATGATATACAATTAATTTTTTTTCTGTTTTTCTTTTTTCATTTTCATTTCAAAATACCTTTTTAAAAAATAAGAAAATAAAAATGCATGTAGATAAAATTAGATATTCACATTTGTCTCTCTTTTCTAATTTCTTATAAAAAAATAGTCTAAATAATAAAAATTTTAAGATTAATATGGTAAGAAATGAGTAAAGATGTGAATCAATTTTACTCGGGAGCCTTACATGCATAGTGCTATACAAGTACAATGGCCTCTTCTACATTTACTAAACAATTTCCTATCTCAATTATTGACGTCGATTCAATTCCATGCATGGGGTGGGTGTCAGACATGAATGCAGGTGTCAGGCAAGTTCTGGTCTTTGAATGCGAATGTCGGGAAGGTTTCGAACATTGATATGGGTACTGAGCAGGTTTCGGGCTTTGAATGTGATTGTCGAGCAAGTTTTGGGCTTTAAATGTAGGTTTTGGCAGCGTTCCAAACTTTGATGCAATTGTCAGACAGGTTTGGGGCGTTGAATGCAAGTTTTGGGCTTTGATGCGAGTATCGAGTAGGTTTTGGGCTTTGAATGTAGGTGTCGGCCAGGTTTTGGGCCTAAACAGAAAAACAAAATATGTTAGGTAGGTACTTGGCTTAAGAGTAAGATGTGTCATGTAAGTATTGAACTTGCACTAAAATGTGCCAGACATGTACTGTGATTGATGACTCTACACTATAAGTTAGAAAACCTCAATAAGCCAAGACATTTTCATGGGACTAGATGCAATGATATGATGTATGATAACATGATGCAAATATCATGAGACATTAGAATTTATTAGACCAAACTTGTTACTTTTGCTTCCATTTTCTAAATAATTCATGATTCTTGTTCCCTATGGTGTCACTCGTTCCCTATGCAATTCAAAGCCACTTTTTATTTTTTGTTTTATATTAAAAGAAGAAAACAAAAAACTAACCTTTTCCATATATCATGTACATTAGTATTGCATACAAAAGAGAATAACACCATGAGTCCATGACATACACACACAAAAGCACAAGTTCCTACCATTTTTATTATCATTCTTCTTACCCAATTAAAAATTAGAACCAACTTTCTCATATTTTCATTTTCATCCTGGACAAATTTACCTTTCTATAGAGAGAGAGATATATCAAGGCACCATCAGCGTGCACACAATCTCCAATTGATTCACAAATCAATAAATAATAGAAAAAAACAAAAGCGGATAAAGATTGGTCTTATATAAATTTTGTTCTATAAATAACAGGTAATATTTACTGCTTCAGCTCATAAGTGTTTGGGAGTTGGGTGATTGTTAAGCATGATCCTAGCCATTTCTTGAAGAGATCTATTTTTCCTCTCAACACCTTTATTCTATTGTGGTGTTCTTGGAGTGAAAAAAATTATGGTGAATACCATTTTCTTCATAGAATATTTCTAAAAGATCATTTTCAAACCCTCCCTTGTGACCACTTCTAATTGAAGAGATACAAATGTCTTTTCATTTTGAATCTTTTACAAGAATTTATAAAAGGTAGCAAAAGACTCATCCTTGTGGGTTAGGAACCTGACCCATGTCCATCTAGTGTAATCGTCCACTATGACTAGACCATATTTGCATTCAGAGAGGAATGCAGTCATGGTTGGTCCAAATAGGTCAAATTGTATGAGCTTTAAAAACCAAGAAGAGGAAACAACATTTTTGGCTTTAAAACAACTTTTTACTTGTTTCCCTTTTATGGAAAGCTTCACAAAGAGAATCATCTAGATATGACAGCTTTAGAAGTCCTTTTATGAGGCTATGCTTTTGAAGCTTTGATATTAACCTCAAGCTAGCATAACCAAGCTTCTTATGCCATACCCAATGATGCTCTTTGAATGAAAGTAAGCATAAAACCTTTTGATTGGATAGATTACCAAGTTTAATATTATAAAGATTTCCTTGCCTCTTAGCAAAAAAAAAATGAAGAGTTGTCCATGTTTTGGACGATACACATATCCTTGTTAAAGGTGACATTGTATCCATTGTCACATAATTGACTTATGTTCAATAGATTATGCTTCAATCCTTTAACAAGTAAAAAATTATTAATAGGAGGATATGGAGGAATAGAAACCTTACCTACACCAGTTATCAGACCTTTTTGATTCCCTCTAAAAGTGACCACCCCACCAGACATAGGGCTTAGGGATTAGAACATAGACTTTTTGCTTGTCATGTGCCGTGAGTAGCCACTGTATAGGTACCATGATTGATGTTTCTTTCCTGGTATCAAGGAGGTCTATAATAGGAATTATTTTATTCTTGGGTACCCAAATCTTTTTAGGTCCTTTTTCTTTGTTAACTTGTGGGTGCTGGTAAGAACTGGGCAGGCCCTTTGATGGGTTGTCTTTTATAGGGAAGTCCTTGCACTTATGAGTTTCATGACCCACTTTTCCACAAAAATAACAAACAATGACTTCTTTGCACCTAAATAATGTTGTTAAGGACTTCATGACCACCAATAAATTTGCCTTGGTTATCTCTCAAGGTTTTAATCTCCTTATAGAGTTTTTCAATCTCAGGAGGTAGTACCTTCAAGACCTCACGTCCTCTAAGTTTATAGTTTAAATCAAAATAAATATTTATATAATGTTGACATTCGGTCCAGAAATCTGAGTTCTTATTTTTTAACTTATCAAGTTCATTGTTAGCAAGGGTGTATTCTTTTTTAAGCAAGAGATTTTGTTTAAGCATTTCCTTGTGCTCTTCTTTTGAATCTTCAAGTGTTATGGTCAAGGATTTCACCCTTTCTTCCAAGTCTTGAAAACCATTAAGAAGAATCTTTTGTCCACTAAATACTTTTTTGTCTAGTAATGCCTTGACCTCCTCACAAACAAAGGTGTCTTGTACATCACCATGTGAAGTGGTTTCCACGACAAAATCAAACTACATGAACTTGATGAATTTTCTTGAGATCCTCATGCTCTCTTTCAAGATGTTGAAAATTTTTGTTTACTTTTCTATAAGCTTTAGATACGCAAGCAGAGGCAGATAGAAGTTGATTGTATGCTTTAATTAAATCTTCTCTAGATTTGAAAATTACTTCTTCACCATCAAAGTTGACAGGTCATTAGGCTGAGAATCCTCATCATCTGAACTTGCGTATAGTGCTGGTTTTGCTTTACGGGTGGACGTATCAACCATCAGATATAGGTTGGCTTCTTCCTCACTGCCCTCGTCAAACAATGAGTCATTCAGGTCCTCCCAAGTGCTCATGAGGCTCTTCTTTTTGGACTTGAAGAATTTCTTCCTCTTATCCTTTGATTTTTCAAGGTTAGGACATTATGACTTGAATTTTCCTGGCTTCTTGAACTCATAACAAATGATTGAACTTTTCTCTTTCTTGTGAAAGGATCTTTTAGACAAATTGTTAAACCTAGAGGAGTTCTTGTTTTTCTACATCTTTCTAATCTTTCTGGTGATCAGACTTAGCTCGTCATCTTTTTCATCAGAGTCATCGTCATCAGATTCTTATTCTAAAGCTTCATTATCAGCAAGGGCCTTAGATGATGATGCTTTGGACACAGAGTTGTGTTTTGGTCTTTGAACCGTAAGGGCTAACAACTTCCCTTTCTTTGTTCCTTCATCTTGAGCAAGCTCTTGCTCGTGGACTTTAAGAATCCCAACAAGCTTAAGAGTCATCAAATCAAGATTCTTGATTGCTCTTAAAGTTGTAACATGTGGTCTGACTAGTCTCCACTTTCTAGGTAAACTTCGTAAGATTTTATCAACATGATCATAATTATCATAATGTATACCTAGAGAGCGGAGCTCGTTTAGAATGATTTGGAAGTTTCCAAACATGGTTTGAATATCTTCTCCCTCTTCCATATTAAAGAGTTCATACTTATGTGTCAGAAGGCTCAACTTGTTACGTTTTACGTTAGAGGACCCTTCGTAGGTAATGGATAAGGTATCCCACATTTGTTTGGCGCTTTTGAAGTTGTGAACTTTGGAATATTCTTGTTGTGATAAAGCGCAAAAAAAGAGTTCCTTGCGCATTAGTTGATAAGAAATATAGACTTATGATCATCCATCCATTTGTCCTTGGGGATCTTGTTCTTCTGAGCGTCTAAGGGAATGTGATTGCCCTTTTCTACAACATCCCACATATTAGTGTGAATAGATTCAAAGAAGACAATCATCATTTCCTTCTAGTAGTCCTAGTTGGCTCCTTTGAACATGGGAGGCTTGTTCACAACAAATCCTTCTTCCATTGTTTCAAGAATTTCCTTTCCTCTGCTCTGTCAATAGCTCAACCTAGAGGAAGACAAGCTCTGATACCAACTGAAGTACCTAAAACACTTTAGAAGAACGGGGTTGAATAAAGTGATGGATAAAATTTTGTCTTTTGAAAGCTATTCTCAAGAAAATATCAATGGACATAAAACTTGACACAATACTGTAGAAGTAAACTATAGAAAGGAACTAGTTATATAGAAGCAGTAAAGAAAACACTGAGGTTTTATACTAGTTCACCCCAACTCTTGGGCTACGTCCAGTTTTACTTCAAAACTTGAAAGGTTCCACTAATCAACTATTTGATTACAACCAAGTATTGTCTATGCCACTTATGGCTACAATGAGTACTCTCTAGGCCACTCCTAGCACTACCTTAATCTCTCCCTTAGATTAAGACTCAAGTATTCTTTGTCGCTAAGTCACTCCTACATTTCACAAACAATAAATGTTTGATAGAAAATGTATTCTAATCACTCAAAGAGTGTTTACACAATAAGCTTAAATACAATGAAACTTGCCAACTTAGCAGAGCTAAGATTCACTCAATTTGCTTAACTTTCTTTCGTCCAACTAAATTAACAACGTTACAACACTTTGTTTGTCTTATCTTAGATTACTCTCTTGTGATTCGACAACCTTATCATGAACATCTCCAAGCTTTAAATAGAGTTCAAAGCATTGATCCGTTGAAAGATCCCAACTAGTCGTTATCTAATAGCTTAGGCGCTTTACACGAGGTTGTTATTGTGTAGAGAGAGTGTGTCGGGACCATAAACACTTTCTGTGACATATCTTTAGAAAAGTACAACTTGTCAATGTCACCTTGTGCTCAGAGCTGACTTTCAACGTATAAATCAAATATAATGTTAACAACATACGCCAAAAGGAATTAAGGATGTCAAGACAAACCAATTTAAATCTTCTTTTTTGTGTGCTATGGCACAAATTGCTTACTGAACTTATGGACGTTACTTTCTTATGATTATTTTTAGTACTTGAGGGTCGTGTAACTATTTCGTTGCCTTTGTACTATGAGCCAATTGCTAAAGCACTTGTCTTCTTAGGATTGGATGCTGAGGCAGTATCATCAAATGACTGATACTTTAGCTATCATCTAGAGCCTTTCTATTCATACCTTTTGCTTGTATCGCATAGGGAGATAAACCTGTAGCTTAAGCATGAAAGGTTATCACATAAAATTTATACTTTGTTAACATCAAAACCTTAGGGATTTGATTATTTGGTACAACACATTATGATTTGGATGCAAACAGACTTAACATTTCTTATTATTGAATAAGTTGATATAATTTCATTATTATTGTTTTGGAATAGATTTTGATGTAGGGATACAAAGTTCCTGGAAGAAGTAGAGGTTCGTATATGCTCCTAAAGTAAAATGGGTAAGAGTTTTTCTTTATTGATGTAAGTTACTAAAAGCATGAACTGAAGACTAAAGATATTAAAATGGATAGAAATTAATATTAAACTACAAGCAAAAAAAAAGTTAAGTTGGCAACATGGAATGTTGAACTTTAAGCTGTCAGAGCATTTAAGGTGTTAATACCACAACTTGTGTGTCTTTTTATATTTATAAATAGATTCTTAAGCTTTTGTACAAATCACAAATATGATGTTACTCTACATTCTATGATAAAATTAGTCTTTATTGCAGGATAGCTCACGAAGTCGCGATAATAAGAAGGTAGGGATTGTTCAGGTTTAACCCAACATTCAGATTGTTAGTTATCCTTGCTTATGAGCTTGCTAAGAATTCATAGGCAAGATTAGATCCTAGGCTGAGAAATCTAGTTCCTACATGACCAAAGATGTTTGCAATATGGCTATATCCTTTTTTTGCTTCTCCTGATGATCCAATGCTTGCACTAAATCCACTGAATTTACTTAAGTGTTGAATTTCCAACTGTAATTGAAATCATTTTGATCCCAAAAAATAGTTAGATGTAATGAAAATGAAGACTTAATTATTAAATATGAAATTCTAGAGCTATTTTAGGGTTCCAGCATATTCACATTTTTCTTATGATGTAATGTGCATCTTTGAGGACTAATTGATTCCCTTTATTTATATGCTCAAATAGCATAGCAAACTAGGTCTACATGACTTCTGTACACTATACCAATTAACATATAGATAAAAATTTCTTACTTACAAATTTATTATATTTAAGTGACCACGTGTGTAGTTGTCTTGTAATATGCAACTTTTTGTGCACTAGTTGGACACAAAAATCTCTTCATGACAAATGTCCATAGTTCCCTAATCCCACCCACCTAATGGAAAAAGAAATGACTAAGTTTAGAATATATAATGGACCATTCAATAGACTATAATTACAACTAGATTAAGAAGGACACATTTTAAAGAAAAGCAAAAAGAATAGCAAAAGGGTTGAAAAGCTATTATATATTACCTTGACAGGAGAGATCTATATTCTAATTCAAGAATCAGTAGTTATAGTGGATTGGCGGTTGTTGAACATAGTCCTTGTGAAGAACATCTAACTTAAACAAAAAAGGTAAACAAGGAATTTATATGGACCATCAGCAGTTCAGAATTCATGCTAATGAAAGATTAAAATGAAAGAGGCAAATAATTAGCAAGGTAAAACCTCTAGTGTTCTTTCCAATATCAAAATATAAGCCTAGAACCTAGCTCGAAGTAATTTACTTTGTGCTCTATACTCATTCTCAATCCGAAAATAGCATAATGTGCATGCCTCACTATTATTATAGCCACTTAGCCATATATAAACTGAAAAGTCTATTGCCACTAGTGGTCTATCCAGTGCCTTTCCTAAAAAATTTACCAAAAACTAGTAGTTTATAAATACACAAAAAGCAAGTTAGAAATGGAAGAATAGACAAAGAATAAAGAAAAAAAGGGTGTCATTGCTTTGAGAGTTATGGCTTTTGGTAATGGTATCCAAAGAGAAAGAGAAAAGAGGGATGAATGTGGGATTTGACCCAGATTTCTCTGGTCCATGGACCTCTAATAGGATTGCAGATTCGACACAAGCATTTTGCGGCATAGAATCAAACGATCCTTCGATTACACTAGCCAACCATCACAACCCCGATTCAACATGGAGAGAGTTCCCTAGTGCGTAGAATCAAACGACCTTAGGTACAAGATGGATCGTGATTATGGAAATATTGATCATCACAAATTGCCAACCATCATCCCAAATAAGAAGAAGAAGATTTTAGTGCACCTACATGATATACAAAATCCTACAAAATACAAAGGATCTGCAGGTGCTTTGCATCTTTATCTGTTTACTTCATTAGTAATAACATTAAGCTTTAATTTTTTTAAAATTAATTTAAAAAATAAATTAATTACAAGAGGGACCAAACTACAAAAGCTTCAAATTTATTAACTTATCATGATGTGGAATCAATTTTTAAGGTGGTTGTAATCTATTGGTCCACATAAATCAGGGTTCCAAAACCCTTTAAAATGTAAAGGTTTCATTAGAAACCACCTAAAAATATTGGGTAACTCTTTGATGCTAAGGAAACTTATCTCAAGATTCCAATGACTGACCAAATAAATTTTATTCATTCCAAGAAAACATGATTCCCAGGATTCATGATTTCTAGCAATCATGATTTCTAAACATGAAAAAACTTATTCCCCACCAAATGTCCCATAATATGTATGATCAACAATTTCATTACCATAAATTAATTAATTGTATTTAGTATTTTTTTACCAGTGCATTAACCTCTTATTATTGTTATTATCATTAGTTAAATAAGGTGCTCATCATAAGCATGACATATATGATGATGATAAAAATGTTGCATAAGTTAACAACATTCATAAATAACAATCTAAAATTATATTTTGTAATTTTGAGAACTGATTTCCAAAACATGTTACAAATTGATTTTTTCATGGCTCTTCATTATCTTCTAGAATTTTAGTTTCCAAAATTGTTAAAATCTTGTAACATTTCACATCCTTTATTCCAAAATGTAATAAAATCAAAACAATTCCAGAAATTAAATTGCAAAATTGTCAAAATGTTGCTACATTTTGATATTTAATTTTAAATATGTTATAAAATACTTGTCAGATACTAAAAAAATACCAAAAATATAGAGAAAAAAGGTAGTACAAATATAATTAGTCGCTTACCTTTTTGAGATAGATTGACTAATGAGGTATATGGAATTTCAAGCATAACCCAACAATAACATGTTCGCTAAGTCTTGCACTTCTCAAGTGACACACCAAATCATTTCATTTTTTTTACCCTAAGTGAGACAAAATTCTCCCGCTATGAGTGTTTGTGAGATAGATTTACTTGTGTTTTTACCTGAAATTTTAATAGGGTCAATTTTGTAAACCCACGATTCAATTAAGATAGGATAACAAAGATAAGACTAATTCAAACTAATTTGTAGGCATAATATATATCTTAACATATATAGTTAAATTTTAGAATTAAAAAGCACTCCTTCCATTCCTAAACTATATATCTTTTAGCATTTTAGTGTTGTTTCAAAACTATTGTTGTTTTAGAAATCCAAGATTAAATTTATAATATTTTTTCAAATATACCCTTATTTACAATTATTAATGCATTAAATTTTTATTGTTAAGGCACCAATATGAAAGCCAATTTCCAACCACCCACCAATGAGAATGTCTACTACTTTAGTTTTTCTCAATCTTAGTAGCATTTTTTTATAGAAAAGAAAGTGTACTAACATAGTCTCTAAACTATCCACTATCCAAAAATGGATGTCCAACTTCCAACAACATGATTAAATATGAGTATTTTACTTTAGAAATATACCAATTAATAATTTCTTAACAAGTGTACATTAGCCTTAAAACATTCATAGTTTTGGAAAAAGGAAGTACACAACTACAATCTCTCTATATAAGTAAACTTCACTTGAAGTTGTAGGGATGTTGGATCAAAATTTTAATTTTGTAACAACCATTAATTTGATTCAATTATGCAATCTCTATTTTGACATTTTAACACTGTTAGATCAAAACTTTAACTTTGTTGTAGCCATTAGATTGAAACATTTTAAAAAGTTATGATTTTTTAAAACAATTATTTATTATTTCTAATTTTCACTATTACTATTATTATTATTATTATTATTATTATTATTATTATTATTATTATTATTATCATATTTTACATATTTATTAAATAGAAAAAGAAAAAACCAAATAAATAAGAGATAATGTAGTATGGAAACATTTTGAAAAATTATGAATTTTTAAAACAATTATTTATTATTTCTAAGTCTTACTATTATTATTATTTTTTATATATTTATTAAATAGAAATAGAAAAACCAAAATAAACAAGAGATACTATAGTATTAATTTAAAAACTAAAAATTATTTTAAAAATAATTATTTAATTTTAAAATAATAAATTAATAATTATCTAATATATTTAATTAATATATGTATATTCATAATTTATGCACATATTTAAAATATTTTATATCTATATATCTATGTAAATTACAATAATATGTATTTTATTTTTTAAAAAAATTAATTTAATTTTGTGTTACAAATAGAATTATACTTACTATATTATAAAAATAAAATATGTGAGAAAATGATTTGATGAAAATAATTGTAAA
This sequence comes from Glycine soja, assembly GCF_004193775.1. Taxonomy (NCBI): domain Eukaryota; kingdom Viridiplantae; phylum Streptophyta; class Magnoliopsida; order Fabales; family Fabaceae; genus Glycine; species Glycine soja. The sequence continues at coordinate 35,228,426 of NC_041020.1, read as the reverse complement.
CATGTTATCCACTCAAAAAAAAAAAAATTGTAAACATATGCTTAAATTTTGAATAAATTGTATTAATATACATTTAATTTGGTTACTTTCAAATGTCATAATTTATATAACGCTAGCAATTATGATATATTTTTCAATCTCAAAATCAAAAGTTATATTTTTTATTCCTAAAATGTAAAAGATATATATACTTTTAAAGCCTTTTTCATTTCTTTTTTCCTTCCAATGAATCAAGGACCATTACATATTCATTCGTTATTAGAATTGGATTAAATGCTAGGAATATTATTTATTCATCTCATCAATTAATATGTTCCGTTGATTTTGAGGGTAAAGAATAATTCATTCAACTTTTAAATTAATCAATAACATATAAAATTAATTTAACTTTTGTAACTTCTTATAAAATATTTTATCTTTTATTGAAAACATGAATTGACTTCTTTTATATATATATATATTCTTCCATGAAGTCTAGGGGTTAATTAAGAGGTGCATTTTTTTCATTCTTTATCCTTTTAATTTTGTATAAATAAGAAATAATAGATATGCAACATGCAAAAATTGACTCGAATGAATTTTTTTCATGCCACTATTTCAAAGGTATGAAACTTTAACTACTCACTTTTCATAACTTCTTTTTTTCTCTTCATTATGTTAATCAATTATGCAAACAATCAAACATCAAGATAATTAAATAAAAATAATAATAAAATCTTTTTCCCTTACTTCATATTGATTATATTAGTGGAAAATTATATTAGTATAGAATTTACTCACACCATTATAGTGATTTTTTCAAAATCATTATTGTGATTATATGTTATAAAACTAGACTCATATCTTTAAAATTTATAGAGATAAGTTAATTATGTTATATTTTTATTTTTTTCTTATTTAAATATCAATAAATATAAAATATATAGTTTATAAGGAAATATTTAATAAATTACTTTAATAAACTATAATATTTGATATATTATATTTTATGATGATAACCTTATGAAAAAATTGATAATCAATATGCTTACCATATAATTTAATCAAACTGAAATTAAGATTCTAATTGACAAATAATTTTAGAACAAATCTCAAATATTATGTTACTAAATTAAGATTCTAATTTAAGCAATCAAAACTTAGTATGAAGTTATCTTAATATTATTTTAGTTTTTTTTAACTGTCCATGTTATTTTTCATACAAAGACTTATTTTATTATGCTATTAACTTTTATTTGGTAAGAAATAACACTTTTCTTTTTGCATACTTCTTTCATACATTGAAAGCTTTACTTGATTAATATTTTTTTAAAGGGATCAATTATTTTCTATCCTTTGTCTTTTGTTTGCTTAATACTTTTTCTTTCATATTGCTATTGCAGTTTGAGAGGATGAGGATGTCAATCAATTTAATTAGCTTTGTGATAGTGACGCTTTTATGTGTATTAGATATAAAAGTTCATCATCCAATGAATTAAATTTAATGAAACATGTGAAATGAAAATTGAGAATCAAACATTAAATAATAATTAATCTCAAATATATAAAAAGTACATATAATTAACAACCTTTGAACTGAGACCAAAAAACAACATGCCATGGGTCATGGAAGAACATCCCAACTTTCATCATCTAGTAACCCCGCATTTTCCTCATAAGGTGATCAAAATGCAGGCGGGAACTTAAAAGTGAAAAAAAAAAAAACAAAAATAACTGAAGAAAAAATAATAAATCAATTTTATTTGTATGAAATGAAATGACATATTATTATAGTAATATTATTCCCATTCCCACATATTCGGCAATGGCGCCTCTTCAGTTCACTCCCCGAGAGTGAAGCTATTATTACCCATACCACCAAAACAAAAACCCTTCTCTTCTTCCCTTCCGCAGTCTCTCTCCTCGTTATCTTTACCATCTCCAAACCCTAGAAAACTTCTAATCCAATCGAAGCAACATCAACAGCTGCAGTTCCTTCTGACGTTCGATTTCTCGGAAATCTTTCATGTTCGATTGATTGTTGTTTTCCATTTCTTCGTTCTGTTATCGATTTTTTTTTCCTTCTCACGTTATCGTTTTTTTTTTCTTTGGCTCGCAGATTTAGATGGTTCTGCAGTCTCTGGACGACGTTGTTCACCAGCACTTGATGGTTTCTACCAGGGCAGATAAGAGTCCGGGATCCAAAATCGTCGTAGCGAATGGCGGGAACGGAGCTAAGGCTGAGAAGAAGCGAAGAGAATCGGAGGATTCCATAATGCCGCTGCCGCGGAGGTCGAGTGCGAGGATTCAAGCGTTGCAGAAGGCGGAGGAGCTTTTTGCTCGTAAAAGAGTAGAGGGAGTTGAGGAGAAAGATAACTGTGACGACAACTTGACACCGGAGAAGGTGAAGGTAAAGAAGAGGAATAGAAAAAGTAGTGGCAGTGAGGAGAGTGTAGTGGTGGAAGTAGAGTTTGTTTCGCCGGCAAAGAAAAAGCGGGTTGCCTACCGCAAGTGTAAGGTGGTGGGAGAAATGAATGGAAATGGTAAAGGTGAAGAATTGAGTGGAAATGGTAAGGTGAGAAAAGTGAATGCGAAGGAGGAATTGGAAAATGCGGGAGGGGGTTTGGGGGAGAAGAGTGACTTGCTTAAGGTCAAAGAGACGATAAGACTGTTTACTAAGCATTACCTTCAATTAGTTCAGGTGAGTATGTTTTGTGTGCAGCATAAGATATTGTACTATTAATATAGTGTTTGTCTACTGTATTTATTTGTTGTTCAGTTTTGTATGAAGTTATGATTCTATATATGTAGGAAGAAGAAAAGAGGTGTGGGAAGGCAGAGGCTGAGCGAAAAGTTGCTAAAAAGGCCTCTAAAAAGGCTTCAAAATTGAAGGTTGGTGTCTAATTAACCATTAGTTGTTATTTGTTGTGGATTATAATGTTAATGTGATTGTGTCTCCCTACTCTGTTTTGGAAATAGATATTACAATGATAAAACCCTGTCTGATGTCCCTCTTTTTTTAAAAAAAGGTTATTCTTAATGATATTAATTTTATGGGTGAAAATTAAGAATTGTGATTATTGATGTTCTGCATTGTATTGCTTTTCCTTTGTTTTGGATTTGGTGGTTGCCTTGATCTGGTCTCAGCTTAACTGTCATTTTAGCTGCTACGTTTTCTAGTGATAACAGACTTTTTGCTTGGTATGACTGGACTATTGATTGCAGGTTAGAAGAATTTTCTTGCAATTTTCAAGCTGCATTTTAGTTCAGAGTATTGATAAATGTACTGTTGAGAATTCTCCACCGGGCATTCAAATATAACACATGATTAATCACATGTGTAAATATGGCTAACTTTGCCCCGCATGTGGGTAAGAGTAAATAAGTGTCATTATAATTCATTTTGGGTCCAAAATTAAATCTAGATTGAAGCAAATTTGAGTAGCTTCTGTGTTGGATCCAAAATTTTGTCCTGAATTTTACTTTTAACTTGATTTTATAACAAAACGTCCAAACATAAACCACATGACTTCAAAATCAATTTTAACTAAAATCAATTTTACAAAATTAATTTCATTCAAAACCAATTTTGTCAATGCCCATCCAAACACACACTAATGCTTAAATATATCTTAAGAGTGGATTAATAGTGTCATGAGGTTATTGAAATGTCTAATGGCAGTTAACTTTCTTCATGAGGGATTAAGTGTAAATAAATGTATGTATACAATTATCAATTTGTACTTGTGGCTTTAATGATTAAATGTCTTACAAGTGGTTAATAGTTATTGAAATGTTCAATAGCAATTAACTTTGCCTCATAAGTGGGTAAGAGTAAATGAATGTTGTATAAAATAATTGATTTGTACTTACAACATTAATGGTTAAATATACTTCATAAGTGGTTAGTAGTATCATGAGACTATTGAAATGTCTAACAATGTTTACATCATAGTTGTCAAGACCGGCGTAGCGGAGCAGTGTGGCCGACCCCAAAATTGGGATAGCGGGATAGCGGATAGCGGGATGACCGCTATTGTAATGTCTTTTTATATATGTTAAATAATTAATAATATGTATGTATATAACTTCAAAAACAGAAAAATAACTTAATACATAGTTACTTAAACAAAAGTTAGTAGAAAGTCAAGCAAATAAAGGAAGCCTTAGTCCTTCTAACATAAAGCCTAAAGTAATTATAATAATAGACAAGTAGACATTAAAATTCAAATAGACAAATGCAAGTTTCTTAATACTAAATTACTAATCAGAATCTTCATTCTCTTCAAGATCCAAATCATTGTGTTGCTGAAATCCATCACTCTCACTAGCATTAGAATTGTGCTCTTCTTCCCCCTCATCTTCATCCTCTTCTTCCACTTCCACCACCTTTTTTCCTTTTTCATTTGTAGGTGCAAGTACAGCTGCTGCCTTGTTTATATGTGTTTGACTCCTTGTATTTTGTAAAGGTTCACCAACCCCAGTTGCCTCAGCAACATCTAACCAATTCAAATCATCATCATCAAAAACCAAATCATTACCAGCTTCTTCTCCTTCCAATTCTCCCAATAACCACTCATTGCTATCATCAATATCATTTAAAGCAATAGGATCAATCACATCATGACACTCAAAGCGATCTAGAAGAGCTTGATTATACTTAACATAAACCAAATCTTGAAGCTTTTGGTGCTCAAGCCTACTTCTCTTCTTTGAGTGAATCTATAATAATTTAAAAAACATGAATGTTAGTTACTTAGTTTCAATTTCAGCTTCTAAAGTTTCATAATTTAAAAAAAAACATGAATGTTAGTTACTTACATGCTCAAAGGTACTCCAATTACGCTCACATCCTGATGAGCTACAAGTCAAACTTAGAACTTTAATGGCAATGGTTTGCAAGTGTGGTGTTTTTCCTCCATACAATTTCCACCACTCAGCTGTAAAATGCAATTCATATGCATTAGCATTTACACATATTATTAATTAATCATTCAAATTTATAAGTGAATTTTTCCACTTTCCAGGAGATATTTCAGTCCTTGCTTTCATTGCTGCAGTCATACCAAACCTCTCCCCAGCCCTTTTATACACTAGCAATTGTTTGTGAACTTCAACTACAAAATCATCATCTTCACTAAGCTTATCAATACATTTGTAGAGGCCATCCACCACTTCATTATCACTGTCAATGTTTGGATTGGTGTAAAAGAACTTTGGATTTAGATAATAACCCGCTGCATGCAAAGGGTGGTGAAGTTGGCAATCCCATCTTTTATCAATGATTGCAAGGATATCCTTATACTTCCCTTCATTGTTATTGAAAGCTCTTTGAATTGCTTCTTTGACCCTATCCATTGCTTCATAAATGAAACCCATTGCAGGTTTTTTTTCATTATCCACCAACCTTAACACACTTACAAGAGGCCCCATAGCCTTTAAAGCATAAACAACATCATTCCAAAATGATGGCATAAGAACAACATCTGTTGCTTGCTTTCCCTTGGGCTCTTTAGCTGCCTTAGACTTCAACCATTCATCTGAAGTAAACATCCTTCTAAGATTGGCCTTTTGCTTATGCAATCTTTGCAAAGTTAAGAAAGTGGTAGCAAATCTTGTAACTCCATGCCTCACTGATTCAGTTTTTTGTGTGAATTTCCTCATGGTGTTCAAAGCCAATGTATGGTTGTAAATGTAGCCTACAAGCTTGATGCCTCTCTGTATAACCCTTTTTACTTTTGGGATCTTTCCAATATCTTCTAGCAACAAGTCAAGACAATGTGCAGCACATGGAGTCCAAAATATTTTTGGTCTCGTGACTTGTAAAATTTTACCTAAAAAGACCAAAATCAATAAACTTGTATGAGTAGTGTAACAATTAAAAGTTATAACTACAAAAAAAAAACTTCATTAAGTATGATTGAATTCTCACCCGCCAACACATAATTACTTCCATTGTCCGTCACCACTTGAATAACATTCTTTTCTCCAATCTCCTCAACAAAGCTATCCAAAAGCTCAAAGATCTTCTGACCAGTCTTCATGTATTCAGAAGCATCCACACTCCTCACAAATTGTGTTCCCAACGAACAATTTACCAAAAAGTTAATCAAAGTTCTATTCTTCCTATCCGTCCAACCATCTGACATAATTGAACACCCATATTTGATTCGCTTCTCCTCATGACCCCTCAATAAGCCCTTCGTGTATTCCAACTCTTTTTTAAGGAGTGGAACTCTCAATTCATGATAGCTTGGAGGCTTTAAATGAGGACCATAGGTTCCAATCGCCTCAATCATCAACTTGAGACTTTTTGATTTAGCAACATTGAATGGCATTCCATTCCTAAAAAAGAAACGAGCAATGTACTGAACTGCTCTGTCTCTTGCAGCCTTGTTATAAGTTTCATTTACACTTGATTGTCTCATGGTTTTTCGTAATTTGATACTTTCTTTAGGTGCTTTGGAGAACAAAAAATCAATAGGGCCTTTTTTAGTTGTGATCCTCTTATTGGAAGCAGTTGAGGAGGCTTCATTTGATGTTGTTGGACGCTTTTTTCCACTTTTAAGTCTTGCAATCTCTAGGATCCCATCTTCCTCTTCCTCGTCTTCTTCTTGCATTGCCTCCATGTATGCTGCAGTTTCAGCTATTTTCTTCTCATAAGCAGCAATCATTTCTAATTTAACATCCTCCGGTACTTTTTTACAAGAACCCACATCTCCTTTTATTTGAAGTTGATGTCTTTTTGCTCTAGAAATTCCTCCCGTAGTCGTTTTGTGACAAAAATCACAGGTTACACTCTTCCTGTTATTTTTATCCTTTAAACTGTTCCATTTCCAAAAGGCATCTACCCTATCACCGGTAGGCTTGAACAACGAAGACCCCTCTGAATTCAACATTCTAGTAGACTAAAGCACTGCAACCAAATAAAAAATTACATAAAATTCTGCACTCTATTATGTAAATAAATAGTGTCACTCCCTAATGCTAGAGTTCTTACTTGAACAACAAAAATTTGTGAACTAATTGACACAAACCATTCACAGTTACAGCCAAAGCCAAAAATTAGTAAGTAACAAGGTAAAAATTAATTATCAAAAAATTAATTAGTAAGTAACAAGGTAAAAATTGATCATCAAAAAATTAATTAGTAAGTAACAACTATGGCTGAGACTCTTTTTAAATTCTTTGGCTTTCATTTTCTGCACACATGCATCAACAGGTGGTGGATAATAAGTTAATAACTAGACAATTCTAGAATCTAGATAGGTGGTGGATAATAAGCCCTCACATGACAGGTGGTGGATAATAAGTTAATAACTAGTTACACTCTTCCACAAATCTTAATCAAAGCCATCGCACTACCCTGATGCACCCTCTCCCAAATTATTTTTTAAATGTATTCCATCTCATTCTGTGTATCTTCCACAACCCCATTATATAACAGACCCTCCATATTCAAAATGGTGCCTTTCACTCCCAGCAACAAATTGCAACAATCAACAAGTAGTCCAACCCGAATAAACATGATGGGAAAAATGAATTCAATTCATATAAAATAAAAATCACAGCGCCCGCAGACCAAAAAAATTCTCTTCGTTGTCTTCCTCACCTCAAGCAAGGGGGTGGCGGCGCGGCGCAGTGACGGGGTCGTCGGAGTGCAGAGTCGTCGCCGGAGTTGTCGGACGGGGTCGTCGGAATCGCCGAACGGAGTTGCCGGAGTCGCAGGTCGAGGTTGCAGTTGCAGCGCAACTTCAATGGAGAAATCGAGAAAGGGTTTCTCGAGCAGTTTGGAGAACAGATCGGGGAGGGAGCTTCAATGGCCAGGTAATACAAAAAAAAAAGGCAAAAATACACTTTCTCGCATTAAGTGAGGGCATTTTTGGCCGTCAGTGTAGCGCGCGAAGTTTTGCGTCGAGATCCCGCCCCGCGCCGCGCCGCCGCTTTAGCGGCCGCGACGGCCGCTACTCTGAACCGCCCCGCTTCTCCTGCCTTCGTCGCGGTAGGGTGCCGCGCCGCGCCGCCGCGATAGCGGCCGCGACGGCCGCTATTAACATTCTAGGTTTACATGTGTCTTAAAAGTGGTTAATTGGGCTGGGTGGATGCTGGGTTTTCAATTTTAGCTGGACATTTATAATGTTTCTTTATTTTATTATTAAACTAAAATAGTATAGCATAGCTTATGGGTCTGTCCAGTGTTTAGTTATTGCGCTGCTCTCTATTTTGCCTCTTTTTTCTTCCAACTTTAAGATGAAATTTTTTTCATCATGCATGTTTTGTCTTTGAAAATCTAGTATGCCTGAATAGTTTGTAGTTAAATGTGGTCAGGCTGATTTTTTAATTCAGAGTTATTAGTTAATACTTCAAAGCTAGAAATTATTTTTTCCTTTCTCAGTCAAACGGTTAAGCGCCTGGCAATTGGAGTCAAATGGTAAAGCTAGAAGCTCTTGCTTTTATTAGCAATGTGTTTAAATGTCCTTGGGGAGCTTTACATCTTACTAATTGTATACTGAAATTTAAACTGAAAGCTTTACTGATTATTTTTTCTTTGTTAATTGTTTTACTATAACCTAACTACAAAGCTTCACCAATTAATCTTGTAGAAAGGTGCTCCAACTGAAGAATCAAAGAGCACTGCTAAACGACCAGATCTAAAGGCCATAAGCAAGGCAAGTGAAAATTCAATGGCTTTATTTTTTCCATAGAATATTGATTACAAGTCTTGGGATTTTTTTTCTGTGATGATCTAGATAGGATTTTGCTCTTCTGATACTTGTCATAGCATTGCCATTAAATTTCACTATCCAAATTTGTTACCATTTATTTTCTTTTTTCTTTATAGTGATGGATGCTTAATATCTTATCAATGTATTTTCTGTGTAAATGTATTAATTTATTAATGTAATTTATACTATTATTTGTTTTGATTTGATTAATTGCATTAATTGAAATCAATTTAATTATACTTTCTAAGATGTACTTGTTTTCTTTTAACACTATCTTCAATTTGGGGATTTTTGGCAGATGATGGAAAATAATGAGATATTGTATCCTGAGAAAAGAATTGGCAACATTCCAGGTTGGTAGCCAATAGCCATCGTACATTGCTATTATTCTTGGCTTATATAACTGAATGGATTTAATCTATTTGCTGTCTCCTAACACTGATAGATGTTTCTCTTAAATAATAACTCGTTATTTGCTTGATCAACTCCTGTGCTGATAGTTCCTTATTCAGTTGTCTTAATTTTCTTGTAATGGTAGGTATTGAGGTTGGATATCAGTTCTATTCTCGTGCTGAAATGGTTGCAGTTGGCTTTCATAGCCACTGGTTAAATGGCATTGATTATATGGGCCAGAGCTATGCCAAAGCGGTAATGGTATTTCTTGCTATGCTGTATTTATTTATTTGTACTTATAAGTGTATAAGGAGTATACATTACTCGAAGTGTGTTTTTTTACTTTCTAGTAATAAGCTGTTAGTCTAGCTACTGTAGTTAGTAGTTAGTTTGTTATTAGTTAGTAGTTAAGTCTGTTAGTCAATGACAGCTTAGTGACAGCTGTATCAACTAAGGTTAGTTGACAGTTAGTATAGTTGACTGTTATCTCAACTATATAAACTGTTTTGTAATCTGTTATGATTTGGGTTGAATAATACTGATTTCTCAATCTCTCAAATTCTCTCAACTCTATTATGGTATTCAGAGCTTAGGTCAAAACCTAAACTTTTTGTTCATGGCTTCCGCATCAATTCCTACTCCGGTTTCTTCTCCTTACTCCCCACTCTCGCAACCAACTCCGTCAGTGAACTCTTAGATTGCTAGTTCCTCAAAGAACTTTGTGCATTCTATTTCTCAGAAGTTGAATGCGAAGAATTATCTCCTTTGGATTCAACAGATTGAACCTGTTATTCGTAGTCATCATCTTGAAGGCTACATAATTAATTCGAGAAATATGCTTCGATTGAAGATCACAATGCTGATAAAGGCACCAGTGAGTGTAGTGTTTGGCAACAAGATCAAATTCTTCTTGTGTGGTTGCAATCCACCATCTTCAGCAACATTCTTCTGTGAGTCATCGGATGTCAATCATCGTGGCAACTTTGGGATCGGATTTAATCACACTTTCAATCTCTAATGCGAGCTAAGTTTCATGAAGTTTGTAATGAGCTTCAAAATCTTTCACTTGATAACTGCTCTAATTATCTTTTGCATGATTAGACACTTGTTAATGAGCTTACTTCGATTGGTGAAACTGTTTCCAATTTTGAACATCTTGACCTAATTCTCGATGGTCTTCTTGATGAGTATGAGTCATTTGTTTCTCTTGTTACTATTCGATTTGATCCGTTTATTGCTGATGAAGTTGAAACATTGTTGCTTGCACATGAAGTGTGCATTGAGCAATCTTGTTAGACAGCTTTAGGTTCTATTAATCTTACTCAAGGTTTAGGATCTGTTAATCTCAACTTTGGAAGGTCTTCTCTCGATAATTCCGTTAATCCAAATTCTGCAGTCTCTGAACCCTAATTCTCAAGCTCTGGTTAATTTGACCACTTAGACCTCTTCTTAGGCCGTGTTTGGTTTTCAAAGCAGATTTTGAAAAGGCTTACGATTCAGTCTCTTGGGATTTTCTGTTATATATGTTGAGGAGGATGGGTTTTTGTGAAAAATGGATATTATGGATTGAGGGCTGCCTAAAATTAGCTTCTATCTCCATATTGATTAATGGCAGCCCTTCATCCGAGTTCACCCTACAAAGAGGCCTAAGACAAGGGGACCCATTAGCTCTGTTATTATTCAACGTTGTTGCGGAGGGACTAAATGGACTGATGAGAGAGGCGACAAAGAAAAATCTGTTTCAAGGCTTCTTAGTGGGTAGAAATGAGGTGGAGGTTAGCATATTACAATATGCAGATGATACACTCTTTTTTGGGAAAGCATCCATGGAAAATGTTAAAGCGATAAAGGTGATTTTGAGAAGCTTCGAAATTGTCTCAGGCCTCAAAATTAATTTCTCAAAGAGTAGTTTTGGGACAATTGGGATGTCAAAGAGTTGGAAGGTGGATGCTGCTAGGTATTTAAATTGCAGGTTATTGGCCATACCATTTCTATATCTGGGCCTCCCAATTGGGGCAAATCCAAGGTGGCCCAACACATGGGATCATGTAGTCAAGAAATGTGAGAGAAAATTGGCAAAATGGAAGCAAAAGCTATTATCTTTTGGGGGAAGGGTAACACTCATAAAGTCTGTCCTAAATTCTATTCCTATATATTTTTTTTAATCTTTTTTCAGGGCTCCAAATAAAATTCTGGACAAATTGGTGTGGATTCAAAGACGATTTGTGTGGGGCGGAGGTGTGGAGGAGAAGAAGATAGCATGGGTAAAGTGGGAGTCGGTGTGCCTAAAAAAGGAGAAAGGTGGAATAGGGATCATGGACTTGAGGAAGTTTAACTATGCACTCCTTGGAAAGTGGTTCCATAACAAAGGAGAATTATGGGCTAGAATATTGGACTCAAAATATGGCGATTGGAGAAATTTGGAGGAAGCAACAAGGGGCAGTAGAGTATCAACATGGTGGAAGGATATAAATATCATAGATCGTTCAGGTGCAGATGGCAGCGTTTTCGATAAAGGGATAAAATGGAAAGTGGGGTGTGGAGAAAAGGCCAAATTTTGGGAGGATGGATGGAAGGAGGATGGAGTACCATTTAAGTTGAAATACCCCACACTTTTCTCCATTTCCAAACAGCAACAACATCTCATAAAGATGATGGGCAACTTCATAACTACAGGTTGGGAATGGGACTTTAAATGGAGAAGGCAACTTTTCGATGATGAGATGGAGATGGCTGTAAAGTTTTTAGAAGATCTAGAAGGTATCAACATCCACCCGGATCGAGAAGACAAGTGGAATTTGGAAGGAAGATGCATCGGGTGTCTATATAGCATGGAGTGGGTACAAGAAGCTTATGTTAGCCCAAACTGATGAAAATCAGGATGGTGTTTTTACTGAGTTGTGGAAGGTCAAGGCTCCTAGCAAAGCTGTGTTCTTCGCGTGGAGACTACTCAGGGATAGATTACCAACAAAAATGAACCTGCGCAGGAGAAATGTGGAAATAAATGATCCCACATGTCCATTCTGCAAATATAAAGATGAGGATGCAACACATCTCTTCTTTAGCTGCAACAAAATAATGTCACTCTGGTGGGAATCAGTATCGTGGACAAACACTTTAGGACCATTTCCACAAATCCCGAGAATGCATTTCCTCCAGCATGTGGTTTGGAATCAAAATGGATCTAGTTCTCAGATTTGGAAATGCTGGTGGATCTCCTTGACCTGGAGTATTTGGCAGCATCGAATTAACATTGTTTTTGAAGGGGACAGTTTTAATGGTAGTAAGATACTGGAGGATGCAGTTTTTCTTTGCTGGACTTGGCAAAAAAATCTGAATAAAGACTTTGACGTGTCGTTTCATTACTGGTCCAGCAATATGAAAGAGACATTTATGTGACTAGGGTGGGACTCTATATGTATTTTGGTAGCTATGGGCCAAGCAAACTGTTAGAATTATGGTTTCCTAATTCAATTTACATACTCTGTATTAGGGAACCATAGTCCTGCTATATTTGGCCCAATGTGTAATTTCAATAGTACAACTTGTACTGATTAACATATAATACAATATTATTTTCACTGAGTAAAAAAAATCAAGGTACAGAAGGAGAACAAGACAGAACAAATGTTTAAGTCACAAAACAACTTTTTGTTCTATGCATTGTTTGGTGAACACAAATAAAACAATATAAAATACTATAATATCCTTTTTAATTTTAAGATAATATATTGTTTTATATAGAAGCACTTTGTGAAGGCAGACTACATGTAGGCATATATTATACTCCCTTGCAAAGCCATTGGATGTAGTTGAATCTCCTCCTTGCTGATGCTGCAGGAGTATAGTTCTCTAGTCCAAATTAGTGTTGTTTTTACCTTTTTTTTCCTTGTTATTCTCCTAAAAAAATAAATCAATAAGTATTATGGGGCATGGGAAGACGAATTGTGGGATGTAAATTAAACCCAAAATGCCAAAGCAATTTAATTAGTTGGAGCACCACTCCGATCTTTCTTAATTGAGAAAATGGAAGACAAATAGAAGGGAGAGGTGAGAGAAAGAGAAAAGAGAGTGGGGAAAGAGACGTGGGGGAGGGAAAAGTGGGCTTTTTTTGTCTTGAGTATTTTGTGCAGGGGACAAAAAGTTGTCCCCTGGTTTAGTAAGTTGCAAAATTTTAGATTTTTGTTCAGTACTGTTCTTATTTGTGCTTTCCTTTAACTAGTATCTTAAACAAATACTGGACAAATATTTAAAAATGCACCCTTAAAGATAGGAGTGAAAAGTTAGTCATAAGATGGAAAAATAGTAGTCTGTTATTTAAGGGAATAAAGTAATATTGGGAGGTTTTTTTTAATTGTAATTGGTTTTTGAAAAAATAGCTCTTTCTTGTATTGCCTTTTCTTTCACTAAATTGAATACATATTCAGAATTTGATTGGAATTTCTTATCATTCATATAAACCTATGCTCCTTGTTCCCTTTTTTTTCTTTTGTTGTCACAGTGCAGCTATGAACTTCCAGTTGCTGTTGCCATTGTTATTTCGGGCATGTATGAGGATGATCTGGATAATGCTGAGGATGTTGTGTACACTGGTCAAGGTGGGCATAATCTGACTGGTGATAAGCGTCAAATTCGGGACCAAAAGTTGGAGCGTGGTAACCTGGCTCTCAAGGTTTGCCTTTTTATTGACCTCTGACCTGCTTAACTAACACTAACTCCCTGGTCCTAGTGAGGTGCACTTAGCCAAAGCTAACAGCCCTTACAATCATTTTCATGCTGTCTAACACTAGATGGGCGCTGTTAACAAAAGCTAACATCCCTTACAATCATTTTACAAAACTGTTTTCACAGTTGTACAATTACGTACTCCAATACCCCCCTCAAACTCAAGGGGAAGAGTTTTCAGAAGAAACACTCTTTACATAGAGTTTGCCTCCAAGAGCTTCAAATCTTGATGCAGAAAGATGCTTATTCAGAACATCAGCCCACTGATTCAGAGCTGGAATATGGACAATAGAGAGCTGCTTGGCCAGAATCTTCTCTCTTACAAAAAATACATCAATTTCCATGTGTTTTGCACGACTGTGAAATACTGGATTGTGTGCAATAAAGATAGCACTCTGATTATCACAGAAGATTACAGGAATTGTAAATGGAACTTGTAATTCTGTCAGTAGAGTATGAATCCAAGTTAACTTGGTGGAAGTTTGAGCTATGTTGCGATATTCAGCTTCAATGCTGAACCTGGCAATAACTTTTTGTTTGCGAGACCACCAAGATATTAAATTTGGACCAATAAATATAACAGTCCCTGAGGTGGAGCACCTGTCATCCATATTAGATGCCCAATCAGCATCACAAAAAGCTTGACTAATCAAGAGCTTTGTAACAGAATTAGTTGAAGAAGCAGATCATGAAACAAAGTGCCTTTGAGATACCTTAAAATTCTTTTCCCCACTACCCAGTGAGAGTCCAGAGGGGCAGCCATAAATTGACAAACTTTATTGACAGCAAAGCTGATTTTAGGTCTTGTAAGGGTAGCATATTGTAATGCACTAACTACAGATCTGTATAGAGTTGGATCAGCACCATGTCTTAACAACTTGCAGTTGGAGACCATTGGAGAAGAAATCAAATGAGCTTCAACCATGTGAGTTTTGTGAAGTAAATCAAGAATGTATTTACTTTGAGTGGTCAGGATAGAATTGTTGGACAGATACTTGATTTCCAAACCCAAGAAATAATCTAAATGACCAAGTTGCTTGAGTGAGAATGCAATGTTTAGTCTGTTTGTGAGCTGCTGAATCAAAGTGGTTGAGCTACCTGTGAGAATTATATCATCCACATAGACCAAAAGGTAAACAACATGCATTTGCTGCCGATAGATAAATAGGGATGAATCACTCTTGCTCCCAACAAAACCAAACTAGAGCAGAGTAGACTTCAGCCTGTCAAATCATTGCCTTGGAGCCTGTTTAGGCATAGGTAGCTTTGTTGAGCTTGCAGACTAAAGACTTATCTGCAACTTCAAAACCAGGAGACTATATCATAAAGATAGATTCATCAAGAGACCCATTTAGAAAAGCATTGTTCACATCAAGTTGAAACAACTTCCACTCATAGGATAGAGCAAGAGTGAGAATAATTCAAATAGTGATAGACTTGATCACGGGAGAAAAAGTTTCATGAAAATCAAAACCATAAACTTGATGAAACCCCTTAGCTACTATCTTGCTTTGAACCTGTTAATGGAACCATCAACATTTTCCTTTACCCTGAAAACCCATTTACAACCAATGACCTGTCTATTAGGAGGTAATGGTACTAAGTCCCAAGTATTATTCTTCTGCAAGGCATCATACTCTTGCTGCATAGTAGTAATCTAATTTGTATTTTCCAAAGCTTGTTTCATAGTTTTAGGCTCAGAATGGGTAAGAAACAGGTAGTCAAGGATTGTGAATTCCAGATTTAGACCTTGTTTGCATAGGGTGAATATTCATTGGTATACAATTGGGTACAGAAACAGACTCTGAAGTGGATGTAGCAAGGGTAGTAGACTCTAAAATTTGAGGCTGAACAGATGTAGGTGCAGAGGAAGTGGATGATTGAGGTACTAAAATAGTGGTGATAGGGGAATGAGCAGGTAAAGGAGAATATCCAGGGGGAACAAGAGGAACAAAAGTTGAATTAGCAGGTGACATTTGAGATGTTTGAGGGATAGAGCTAACAAAAGGTGGAGAAAGGTTAGGATTGAGACTAAAGTTGGAATCAAGACTTTTAGTGGAGTTAGAGGAAGAGGGAAACAAATCAGAATAGGGAAATCTTAACTTATTAAACAAAGCATACTTGGAAATGTAAACTCTACCAGATGAAGACAAAACATTTGTAACCCATGTGAGAAGAGGAATAACCTAGAATAAACACTCTTGAGATTGAAAATTAAGTTTGTGTATGGTAGGGTCTTAGTAAAGGAAAACAGGCACATCCAAAAGTTTTAAGAAAATGATAATCAGGATCCTTAGTAAACAATGTAACAAAAGGAATAGCAAATTTGAGGAAAGTAGTGGGAAGCCTGTTAATTAGATAGACAACTATAGAAAAGGCATAATCCCAAAACTGCAATGGTAAAGAGGCATGATGCAACAATGTAAGGCCCAAATCAACTATATATCTGTTTTTTCTTTCAACAACACCATTTTGGTAATGAGTGCGGGGAAATATTAGTCTGTGAGAGATGCCAAAGGAGGCTAGAAGAGCAGAGAAAGGTCTGTACTCACCTCCCTAATTAGATTGAATACTCTTGATTTTGGTGTTAAGCTGTAGTTCAACCATTGACTTGAAAGTTTGGAAAACAGAAATGGTTTCAGCCTTGGACTTTCTAGGAAATATTCAGGTGTACCTAGGGAAAGCATCAATGAAGGAGACATAATATGTATAACCAGCATGAGGTAACATGAGAAGGTCCCCACAAATTTGTGAAAATAAGCTCTAGAGGGGAGTAAATAGAAGCAGAACTGTGAGAAGGTAATCTATGTGATTTGCCCATACAACAACAGGAACAAAAGCTTGTGGAATTTTTATTCAATGGAGAAATGTTACAATAAGTGAGAACAGTTTTCATTACATGATCATTAGGGTGCATTAACCTAGCATGCTAGAGGTTAGCAACACTGGAAGAAGCAACAATAGAATTGGAAACTATACTAGAGCTATTATTAACAGTAGCAGCTGAACTAGGGAAGCCAACATTTGAAACAGGGAAGGGTTGTCTTGAAGCTTGAGATTGTAAAAAGAATAAAGTCCATCAGCACCAACAACTCCTTGAAGAAGATCTTATTGGTCTCCTGAGATTTCACAAGACATAAATGAGGATGAAATTCAAAGAAATCAGAGTTATCATTGGCAAATTGACTCACACTTAATAAATTTTTCGAAATTGAAGGAACATGTAGTAATTTGTGAAGTTTAAAAGTTATGCCAACATCATTAGGAGACACAAAAGATGAGGAACCGGTATTAGAAATACTTAAACCTCTACCATTGCCTGTGAAGATTCGATTGGGTCCATCAAAATTGGTGAACTGTTTAATATTCAGTGAGTCACCAATCACATGAAAACTGGCTCTAGAATCTGAAATCTTGGTGGAGCTAGTTGGACCATTCCCATGAGAGGACGAATTTGTGAGCATGGCATTGGGTTGGTTGTGGCTTGGAACATTGGTCTTAGAATTGGGATTAACCCAGGTATTGGAGGTTCTGGCTGAACTAGTGGAGTAAGGGAGGGGTTGAAGTGTGGTAGGATAAAGAAAAGTTAGAGATTCATGGGGTTGAAAATTCATCAGTCCTAAAATGGAAAACATTAGCAGGATGCCCATATTTGAGACCAATTTGACATTGGAAGTTAGCAAACCGTCCAATGCTGCATCCTCTACCAAAGCCACCACCATTGCGTCCGACAACTCGGTAAAAAAAAAGCATTGCAACCACCGTTGCGGCCATACAAACCTCGAGAACCACTAGAATTACTAGTTTTGTAAGCGTTTGGATGCGAACAACCTAGAGTGTAGTTTAACAACGTAGAACTTATCACCTGTGCATCTCTGTTGTAGGGATGGGTTGAAGTGTGGTAGGATAGAAAAAGGTTAGAGATTCATGGGGCTGAAAATTTGTATCAGTCTTGAAATGGCAAACATTAGCAGTATGCCCATATTTGAGGCAAATTTGACACTGGAAGTTAGCAAACCGTCAAATGCTGCATCCTTTGCCAAAGCCGCCACCACTGCGTCTGGCACCTCGGTCAGAAAAAGCACCATGACCACCGTCGCGGCCATACGAACCTTTAGGACCACCAGAATCACCAGTTTTATGAGCGTTTGGATGCGAATAACCTTGAGTGTAGTTTAAAGATGTAGAACTTATCTCCTGTGCATCTCTATTGTAGTGTGTTAGCCGAGTTTCATGACCATAGAATAAAGCTTCTATCTCTGTGATGGATGGAGTGCACATCTTACTCTCGATTATAGAGATCAATGGCGCGTAATCTGACGGTAATCCTTCGAAGAGGGCATCAACATATTCCTCGTGACGAATAGGAATGCCAATGCTAGCAAGTTCATAAACATATCCTTTGATTTTGCGTAATTACTCGTTAATCGACTTGCCGTCACGAGTAACTACACGCATTGCAGTGCGAAACTGTCGCACACGGGATTTCCTATGAAGGCTAAAGTACTTGTGAATTTTATCCCAAACTTGATAGGAGTGATTGGATCCAAGAACGCGCGATAATACATATTTGGAAAGAGTAGATTGTAGCCAAACAAGGAGCGTTTGGTCTTGAACCTCCTAGGCTTCATAGGCAGGGTTGACGCGATCTGCAATTTGATCCTCCTCTATGAGATAAGAGGTAGAACAACTGGATTAACAACAAAACGCTGCAACTTGTGTGATTTGATAAGCGGTTCAACATGTTGATGCCAGTGAAGATAATTTGAGTCATCAAGTTTTTCCACAATGGAGTTGGGAAACAATTGAGAATCAGAGTTCGAAGGAGCTTAAGCCATGAACACACTGAGTTGAACCTTGTGAAGGAACGATGATTACGAAAAAATGGCTCTAGATACCATGTTCAATAAACTGAGAGAGAAAAGTAGAGAGAAAATTGAAGAAATGTGTAACTGATATTATTGATCTAAAAAGTTAGTTAGAGTTAGTTACAACAGAGGTATATATAGACCTCTGACCTGTTAAACTAACACTAACAGATTCTAACTCCCTGATCCTAGTGAGGTGCAGTTAGCCAAAGCTAACAGCCCTTACAATCATTTTACTGCTATCTAACACTAGATGGGTGCTGTTCTAACAGCCCTTACAATCATTTTACAAAACTGTTTTCACAATTGTACAATTACATACTCCAATATCTCTCAATACCTTTGAATTTTGTTAATAATTTGTTGTTTCTTCTCAGTAGTATAATTGATGATTAATTTTGCTGTCTGTGTTATTGAATGATGAGAATTATGGTTTTGTTCCATGGGAAGGTTATGCCATTGTTTGTAAATTATCTGCAGTTCTATGGAATGTAAGTAGAAATTTGTAAATTTGTTTTTGTAGGTGAGGTTGATTGTTTGGATCACACTGTCATTGGGTTTGGTTAAAAACAAAATTCTTAGGGATGTTATTCAACATGAGAGATCCTATTTAATGATTTCCTCTAGTGTCCTTATTGGTCGTCTTTTATCTTTTTTCACATGCTTAAAATTGTGTAATCTACTGTTCTTTCTGAGGCCTATAGTAGATTTCTTTGCAAATGTCAAAACCACCTTAGTCGATTTTCTAATATCTTTTTCTCAATGAGTTTTTAAACAAAATATCTTTGTATATAATATTTTTTGTATCTTGTTCCTTTTTGTGTGACCACACATCCACCTTAGTTTAACACTTTCTACCATTGAGCATATTTGGTCATATAATAGTACGAAAAATCTTCCCTGAGTTTGGTAGGTACTTTAAAGTCACAAATAACCCATGTCGTCTTTCTCCATTTCAATCAATTAGCTTGTATCTTATGTGATATTTGAGTATCTTACTCCTACACAGGAGTTCTTCTCTTTGTATTGTGACTTGTATAGTTGTTACTACTACTGTTTAGTTAGTTAACAGTTAACTGTTTGTATTGCTCTGATACCATATTGAGTTTCTGTTATTGATTCTAAATGAGAAAAGTTAGTTACAACTGTTTGGATCTCTCTATATGTAGAGAGACCAATAGATAACAGAAAGCTAACCACAGTAGTTAACAAATCATGGCTAACTGTTAACTAACTAAACAGCAGTAGTGACAGTTGTACAAGGCCAATACAAAAGAGAAGAACTCCTGTGTAGGAGTAAGGTACTCTAAAATTGGTAGGAGAAAGCCTTGGTGAGGATGTTAGCATACTGCAGATGAGCTGGAACATACACAACCTGAAGCAGCTTACTAAGCACTTTTTCCCTAACAAAGAACAGATCAAGCTCCATATGCTTGGTCCTGGCATGCAGAACTGGATTGTGAGCTAGGGAAACTGTACTTTTGTTATCACAATGGATAACAGGAATAGTGTGTTGAGCCTGAAGTCCAGACAAAAGAAACCGGAGCCAAGACACTTCAGCAGTAACCAATGCAAGACTCCTATATTCAACTTCAGTGTTGGACCGGACCACAACAATTTGCTTCTTGGATCACCAAGAAATTAGATTAGGACCAAAGAAAAAACCAATTCCAGAAGTGTATCTTCTGTCATTAAGGTCAACAACCCAATCTGCAACACAATATGCTAAGATAAATTCTGGCGGGTGAGCAAGTTCCTTCAATGGACAACCTAGTAGCTAGGCTTCTTTGTGTTCCTACTTTGGTGAGGTGAAAACTCAACTGTAGCAGCTGAAACTTCAGCAACATCTACTGAAACATCAGCCATGGTGGCATTTCGTGGAAGAGGAGGTCGTGGAAATAGAGGAAAACACAATAGAGGTGGACATCCTCAATGTACATATTGCAAAAAGCCTGGTCATACTCAAGAAAAGTGCTATGCCTTGCATGGTTATCTTGACAATGTAGCACATGTCGCCAAATCTGAAAAATCGAAATCCAAATTTTTTGATGAGGAGTATCAGGACTATCTGAGGCTGAAATCCAATAGTCAAGCCCATTCCTCTTCAGGGCCAAGTGTCTCAACAACTTGTATTTCTCAATCTATGGATGGTCAAAATCCATGGTTAATTGACTCAGGTGCCTCTGATCATATTTCTGGCAATAGCTTTTTGTTCTCATCTATCTTTCCACCTAAATTTCCTCATCTTGTTACTTTAGCAAATGGGTCCAAAGTTGCCTCTCAAGGAATTGGTCAAGTTCTCCTTTCTTCTTCCTTAAAATTAAATTCTATTTTGTACATTCCAAATTGTCCTTATAACTTAATTTCTCTGAGCCAATTGACTCACTCTTTAAATTGTTCAATAACGTTTAATGTTGATTCCTTTATCATACAAGAACGAGGTACAGGCTGTCTGATTGGCGCAGGGCATGAATCACGAGGCCTTTATTATCTCAAATCCAACTCATTCGTGTCCTGTTTTGCAGCCTCTTCTCCAAAACTTTTGCATGACCGTTTAGGTCACCCTAGTTTGACAAAATTGAAGATCATGGTTCCTAGTCTTAGCAACTTCAGAAGTTAAAATGTGAGTCGTGCCAATTAGGCAAACATGTTATCCTCTTTCCCTAGACAAACTGAAAAAAGATGTAACTCGGTTTTCTCTACCATTCATTTAGATATTTGGGGACCATGCCAAGTAACATCTTTTGGTTTCAGATATTTGTAACCTTTATCGATGAATACTCTCGATGTACTTGGGCTTACCTAATAAAAGAGATCTACACTTTTGTCCATCTTCAAGTCCTTTAATGAGATTAAGAACCAATTTGGCAAAACAATTGAAATTTTTAGAAGTGACAATGCCAAAGAATATTTTTTTGCTAAACTTTCTTTGTTTTTATCCTTACAGATTATTCTGCATCAATCCCCATGTCCACGCACACCACAACAAATGGAATAGCAGAAAGAAAGAATCGACATTTAGTTGAGATTCCATGCTCCCTGATGCTTAATACCAATGTTCCAGTACATCATTGGGGAGATGTAGTTTTGACTGCCTGTTTTTTAATAAATAGGATGCCATATTCTCTTAACAACAAAATTCCTTATTCCATTGTTTTTCCACATGAATCGTTGTATCATGTCACCCCTAATGTTTTTGGTTGTACATGTTTTGTACATAATGTCTCACCAAGATTAGACAAACTTTTTGCAAAGGTTATTAAGTGTGTTTTTTTAGGATATTCTCGCCTGCAAAAAGGTTACAAAGCTTATTCTTCACAAACTAAAAAGTGTTACATGTCTGCTGATGTTACTTTCTTTGAAGAGACTCCTTATTTCTCATCCTCCATGCAGAATCTTGGTTCCATACAGCAAGTTCTATCTGTTCCATCTTTTGGTCCTATGATACTTCCTACCCAAGACCCTTATGACCAAGAAGGACATTCGCATCAGTCTCTTATCCTTAGTTCAACTGATAGTGCCTCTCCTTCTCCACACAGGACACAAGGAGCTAGTTAGTTGTTCAGTGCCTGTAGGTTCTCCTGATTCATGTCCTTTGACATCAGCTCCCCATATGATAGATCCTTCCTCAATATCACATCCTAGTGAATCAAGTTCTGATTGGCCCATTGCTATTAGGAAAGGTATTAGATCTACCCGAAATTCTCACCCTATTTACAATTTTGAGTTATCATTGCATATCTCCTTCGTCTCTTCCTTGTCTTCTATTACTATTCCTAAAAATGTTCAAGAGACACTTGATCATCTTGGTTGGCGACAAGCCATGATTGTTGAAATGTAGGTTCTTGAGAACAATGACACATGGAAATTTGTTCCTCTTCCCCTTGGGAAAAGACAGTTGGTTGCATATGAGTTTATGTTGTTAAATGGTAATGAGAGGTAGAGAGAGAGAGAGAAACACTGGGGGGGAGAGGTAGTTACCCAATAACAGAGAGACAGAGAGAGAGCCTCAGGGAGAATCTCCGACGGGTACACCCATGGAATAGAGACAGAAACCAGCAATCCGTCATCTCAAACTGGAGGGACCATAAGGATATATCATCCTTTTACTTCACACGATTCTCAGATGAAATTACAGAAAAGGAGCTATGGTACCATTTCAAGAAGTGGGGTGATGTGAAGGAAATTTTCGTACCCACCAGAAGAAATTCCAACAGAAGGAGGTATGGTTTCGTCAGATTCAAAGGGGTAAATGATACTCACCTTTTGGCAAAACAGCTGGACAGGATCATCATCGGAGGGTTAAAGCTCTATGTTAACATACCAAGGTACGATCGGGAGACGACAAGAAAAGGGGTTGTTGAAAGGAAAGTTACGAACCAGGCAGACAGGGTCCTGAACATTGTGGATAGAACCCCAAAACAAGCTCACTCTAACCCGGGATCATACGTAGAGGCACTGAAAAGAAACATTAGAATTCTGGGACATGGCACGCATCAAAATAATCGTGGCCAAAGATATGAGACCTCCAAATCCTCAGTTACTCTTGACATAGCCCCCGAAGATCATAACTGGGTGAAGGATGCGTGGGTAGGGAGGTTGAAGAATCCAGCCATGTTTGATAGACTAGAGGACGAAATACTTTGGGAGACAGGAATGAATATATCACCCAAGTACATAGGGGACGACCTAGTCCTTCTACTTGGCCTTCGCGACGTGGAAGCAGAGCAACTCACCAATGGCAACCAACAAGGAGGTGCATCGCTATTTTACTCAATGGAGAAGTGGACTCCAACTCTACGCACTGGATCCAGGTTAATATGGGTACAGATTTGGGGCATTCCGCTTCAGGCTTGGTCAATGAAGTACATCCAGTAGATCGTAGCAACTATGGGGGATATGGTGGATATGGATGATGACGCGGAAGATAGAAGGAGGCTCGATAGGGCTAGGGTGCTTGTCAAGACTCCGTGGACTCCGACGATCAGGCATACCGTGGAGGTTCACATCGGAGACGAACACTTTAAAGTGTTTATCGTGGAGGAATGCGGTGGCGACACTCATGCATGTCGGAGAGGTCGCCGCAGTTTTTGCGAATCGTCGGAGGAGATTGACTCCGACGAAAGCTATAGCGGGAGCTCTACCCCGAGGTCGTCTCTCGGGATGGTGGACGCCGGACTCGTCGCAGAGGTGCCGGCGACATCGAAACCCCTATCAATAGTAGACCCACCCAACAACGCCGACGAGGACCGACAAACGAAGTTTTTACCCACTGGTTTCAGTGATCACCATTACACACCGGGTAAAGCAAGTATCTCGCGAGTGCAAGGTAGCAGATGCCAGGCCACCTCATGTGACCAGACGCCGTCTGCAGTACCACAACCAACGGTCACCTGCCATCGTGATACGCAATCCAAATGTGGAAAACAGAAGGATATCGGGAGCGCCACCCCTGCAGAAATGACGGAGCTGAATCATGCAAAAGGAAAAAGTGTGTTGGAGGAGAGTTGTGAGGAGTCAACGTCTCTAGGGGCAATGGGAAGGGATATTTGTAATAAAGCAGAATTGGGGGACGTGGCAGAAACTCACCCCACCAATGAGGCACGTGACCAAGTTGAGGATGGGTTATTAAAATATCAAATTACACACGTGACATATCCTGAAACAGCAACGCTGGAGAAGGGTGAAAGCAGTCTTGTAGACAGCATAGGGCCCAATAGAAGGATGGGGCCTTCTAATCACACCCCCCCACAAGAATTGCAACCTTTGGGCCTATCCCCAAAAAACAGCAAAGGTGACACGGAAAGCGCTTGTAAGGTTTACTCCAGACAGCGGTGGTCCAAAAAGAAAATAGACATGGGCCACACTTCTCCTAAAATAATGACACAATTGGGAATGAGCAAATCGCACGGCCAGCACCTTCAGAATGAAATACAGCAGGGGAGTGTAGATATAGTTTCAGCAGTACAAGGTGAAGATACAGACGTATTCAGTGAAACACAATGCTTTCAACAGGCAACCAACATTTGGAGCATGGCTAAACACCTTGGGGCTACAGGTGGAGAAGATCAACACTTAGTCATTCAGAAAATAAAAGAAATGGAGGAAAGAGATAAGAGGGAAGCAGAGAGGTTGGGAGTCAGCAGGAATTGCCCATGAATATATATCATATAATGTGAGGGGGTTAGGGAGGGGGGTAAAATGGGCAGCCATCCGGAGATTGGTCAAGATGGAGAATGTCGACATGATATGTTTACAGGAGACAAAGAAGGAGGTGATTGAAAAAGCCATGTGCCAAACACTGTGGGGAGATGCTGAGGTTTGTTGGGAAATGCAATCAGCTGTGAACACAGCAGGAGGCATACTGTGCTTATGGAGTGAAAATTCTTTTAAGTTACATAGGAGTGTCATCGGAAATGGATTTATTCTTCTAGTAGGGGAGTGGGTTAAGGAAGCACAGCTAATCAATATAGTCACAGCTTATTCCCCTTGTGATCTTCAGAATAAACGGTTACTGTGGGAGCAAGTCAAACAGCTGAAAAACTCTATACCTGGGGAGTTGTGGTGTATCCTAGGTGATTTCAACAGCATTAGGGACCCAGCAGAAAGATTTGGTACTTGCCAAAGAGAATTTGGGACAAACAGCATCAATGAATTCAATGAGTGGATAGATGATTTGGAGGTTGTTGAGCCACCATGGTTGGGAAGAAAATTCACATGGGTCAGACCGAATGGGGCCTCTAGAAGTAAGCTTGATAGATTTTTGTTGTCTCCAGAATGGCTTGATAAATGGCCTGCAAGCACTCAAATTACCTTACCTAGGAATTTCTCAGACCACTGCCCTATCAAGCTTAGATCAACATCTGTTGACTGGGGTCCTAAACCATTTAGGATCCTAGATTGCTGGTTAACAGACACTTCTTTCAAAGAAACAGTTCTTAACTGCTGGTCATCTAGTCAGCAAGCTGGATGGGGGGGGGGGGGGGCTATGTTCTCAAACAAAAAATAAAGAGACTCAAGGACAGATTGAAAACCTGGAATAAGGAGAGTTTTGGAGACACCATGAAGAAGGTCAAGAAGATTGAAGAGGACCTAAACAAATTAGTGGCTGATACAAGTCATAGGCAGCTATCCAGTCAAGAAGAGATAAGAAGAAGACAATTGCAGGAGGCCCTATGGGTAGCTGCCCAAGCTCATGAGTCACTGCTGAGGCAAAAGGCGAGAATAAGATGGATCAAGCAAGGAGATTGCAACTCTAGGTTTTTTCATTTGATGATGAATGCGAACCGCAGGAGCAACTCACTAAAGGGAGTCATGATAGGTGATACATGGACAACAGACCCAACTACGGTGAAGGAGGAAGTTCGATCATATTTTTCACAAAAATTTCAGGAATCAGATCACCATAGAATTAGGCTGGATGGAATCTGTTTTCAGTCAATCAGTATGCAGCATAATGATATGTTGGTGGCCCGCTTTCAAGAAGAGGAAGTAAAACAAGCTATATGGGATTGTGGGAGCAACAAATGTCCAGGCCTTGATGGTTTGAATTTCAAGTTTATAAAGCAGTTCTGGCAGATGTTGAACCCTGATGTTCTTCGCTTCCTTGACGAATTCCATGTCAATGGTGTCTTCCCTAGGGGATGTAACGCATCCTTTATAACGTTAATTCCCAAGACGACTGACCCACAATTTTTGAATGACTACAGACCTATTTCCCTTATAGGCTGTATGTACCAAATAGTTTCAAAGGTGCTAGCAAACAGAATGAAGAAAGTGATGCCGTTTATCATAGATGAGACTCAATCTGCGTTCATTGAGGGAAGACACTTATTACAAAGTGTCCTTGTTGCGAATGAGGTGGTTCATGAGGCCAAATCAAGTAACAAGTCGTGTCTCGTCTTCAAAGTCGATTACGAGAAGGCTTATGATTCCGTTTCATGGGACTTTGTGCTGTACATGCTGGGAAAAACAGGTTTTAACTCTAAATGGGTCAAATGGATCGAGGGATGTTTGAAATCAGCGTCTATCTCTGTGTTGGTGAACGGTAGCCCCTCGGCTGAGTTCATACCTAAAAGGGGCCTTAGGCAAGGAGACCCTCTAGCACCTTTCCTGTTCAATGTAGTGGCTGAAGGTCTAAATGGGCTGATTAGGAGAGCTAAGGAGGTAAACCTGTATAAGGGCTACAAAATAGGTGCAGATTGTGTGGATATCAGCATTCTCCAATATGCTGATGACACGATCTTTTTTGGGGAAGCATCCATGGAGAACGTTATGGCCATTAAAGCTATTCTTAGAACGTTCGAACTTGCTTCAGGCCTAAAAGTTAACTTTGCAAAGAGTTGTTTTGGAGCTTTTGGTCAATCACATCAATGGAAGCAACAGGCAGCCACGTTGTTGAATTGCGGAATGCTGGCTCTTTCGTTTCTGTACCTGGGAATACCAATTGGGGCAAACCCGAGGCGAGGTCTCATGTGGGATCCTATCATCCACAAATGCGAGAGAAAACTAGCCAAGTGGAAACAGAGGCACATATCCATGGGGGGGAGAGTGACCTTAATACAATCAGTGCTAACATCGATTCCTATTTATTTCTTCTCTTTTTTCAAGATACCTGAAGTTGTGGTGGATAGGTTGGTGAGACTGCAGCGTAGGTTCTTATGGGGTGGCGGATCGGATCAAAATAAGATTGCATGGGTCGGGTGGGATACAATGTGCTTACCAAAAGACAAGGGTGGGCTGGGCATTAAGGATATCAATAACTTTAACATTGCACTGCTTGGAAAATGGAGGTGGCAACTCATGCAGCATAATGGAGAACTATGGGCTAGAGTGGTGGAATCCAAGTATGGAGGTTGGCGGGGTTTGAACGAAGCAGAAAGAGTGGGATCTGAATCAATATGGTGGAGAGATTTAAAAAGGGCTCTAATTCACTCACAACAAGGTCAGCTTATTCAGAATGGTTTGAAGTGGAAGGTGGGCAGCGGAGACAAAATTAAATTTTGGGAGGATAGATGGATATGTGGGGAGGAGTCTTTGGCAGAAAAATTCCCTAGGCTTTATATGATTTCATCACAGCAGCAGCAACTCATTCAACAGATGGGAAGCCATAAGGAAAATGGATGGGAGTGGAATTTTACTTGGAGAAGGGCACTGTTTGAAAATGAAATAGACTTGGCTGTAAATTTCCTAGATGAGGTTCAGCACAAGACCATCCAGCAACAAGAAGCAGATGTATGGAAGTGGATCAGAGAACCATCAGGTCAATACTCGGCTCACAACGCGTATAATGCACTAATGGAGGGAGCAGAAATTGCAAGCCAGGAGGAGTGTTTTGATAAGTTATGGGCTTTAAAGGTTCCTAGCAGAGTAAAAGTCTTTACATGGAGGCTACTTCGGGATAGACTTCCCACAAGACAGAATCTTCAGTGGAGACAAGTGCCGATCCTAGAAATGTCTTGTCCTTTGTGTGGAACTGCAATTGAGGATGCTGCTCATCTATTCTTTCACTGCAGCAGAATCCAACCCATTTGGTGGGAGTCTATGTCATGGTTGAATTTAAAAGGTGCTGCCCCACTCACCCCAAAACAGCACTTCCTTCAACATATGGATGTTCAAGCACATGAAGTCAGGATTAACAGGTGGCAATGCTGGTGGCTGACCTTAACATGGTCCATTTGGAGGCATAGGAACAGCATTCTGTTCTCTAATGAAACCTTTAATGCCAACAAGTTATTCGAAGATGCAGTATTTAATCTTTGGACTTGGCTGAGGAACTTAGAGAAAGGCTTTACAACCCACTTTAATCAGTGGTCTAGTAATATTAGACAAGGTTTTTTGTATTAGTAGTGGACAGAATACGCATATTGCATCTATACCCATACCATGGTTCTCCCTCAGAATATGTATGTCTGATTGTGGAACCATTTGTATGGCTATCTTGACTGTATACAGTACCACTGGTACTCTATTCCATATATACAATATATTATTTTTGCTGATTAAAAAAAAAAAAATGTTGTTAAATGGTGAGGTTGATTGACTTAAGGTTTGGTTCGTTGCCAAAGGCTACACTCAGATTTAAGGCCTTGATTACTGGGACACCCTCTCTCATGTGGTCAAGATCACAACTATTCGGCTCTTCCTAGTTATGACAGCTATTTTTCATTGGCCTCTTTATCAATTTGACATAAAAAATGCCTTTCTTCATGGTGATTTAGAGGAGGAAATCTATATGGAGCAATCTTTTGGTTTTGTTGCTTAGGAGGAGTATGGTTTGGTGTGTAAATTGTGTGGATCTCTCTGGGCTCAAACAGACACCACGTGCTTGGTTTGGGAAATTTAGCCATATTGTTTAGAATTTTGGAATGAAGCGAAGTGAAGCAGATCACTCTAGTTTTTATTGTTATGCTTCTCCCAAGAAGTGTGTTTATCTAATTGTCTATGTCGATGACATTGTTATTACTGGGAATGATGCTGCCAAAATTTCCCAACTAAAGTACTTGGTATTGAAGTGGCTCAATCAAAGGAAGGTGTTGTCATTTCACAGAGAAAATATGCTTTAGACATTTTGGAAGAGACAGGTATGACTAATTGTAGGCCTATTGATTATGGATCGAACTCAGAAGTTAATGTCAGATCAAGGTGAACCTTTTCCAAATCCAAAGAGGTATAGAAGGCTGGTCGGGAAACTCATTTATCTCATAATTGCAAGGCCTGATCTATCATTTGTAGTTGGAGTTGTCAGTCAATTTATGCAAGATCCTCAAATTGAGCACTGGAAAGTTGTGATTCACACATTCTTAGATGCATCAAAAAGACTCCAATACAAGGATTATTGTATAAAGATAGTGGGAATACTCAAATTTGTGGGTACTATGGTGCCGATTGGCCAGGTTGTCCCATAGACAGCCGATCCACCACTGGATACTGTGTATCCTTTGGAGGAAATATTGTCCCTTAGAAAAGCAAGAAACAAAGTGTTGTTGCCTGATCAAGTGCAGAAGTAGAATATAGAGCTATGGCTCTTGTTACTAGTGAATTGGTGTGGATTAAACAACTTCTTCAAGAATTAAAATTGTGGTGTTCAATAGATGAAGTTGTATTGTGATAATCAGACAGCTCTTCACATCGCTTCTAATCCTGTATTTCATGAGAGAACTAAACACATAGAGATTGATTCCATTTTGTTTGGGAAAAGCTACGGTCCAAAGAAATCAGTACCGAATTTATTAACTCCAACAACCAGCTTGTAGACATCCTGACCAAGTCCTTGAGAGGTCCTCGGATCCACTTTATATGTTCCAAGCTTGGAGCACAATTTATATGCTCCAACTTGAGGGGAGTGTTAAAGTTGTTGTTTGATAATTTTTTATATTTCTAGTTTGTTGTAGAAGCTTGTAGAAACTCTTAGAAGCTGTCCTGTAATCTGTCACCATAGGCTAGGCTGTAGCTTTCAGTATGAATTATTTTTTGTACTATCTATCAATTCTCATATATATATATGCATCTCTCAGCAAACTAAGGCTGAGGATCCTTTTTGTGTGCTTATTTTTGCACTCAAACATTTCAAGTAATCTAAATTGATTCTTTGCAATCCTTGTTTATTTTCTTAATCTAAGCTCAATCACCTTTTTTCATAATTTCAAAGTGACTCGTGTTTTATCCTTTTGCAATTTACTCAATTTTGAATATCTTTCTTATTCTTAAATACAGGAACCAAAGGTAAAATAAGGTTATAATCATCCATGATTTGGTTTCATATCACAAGACATAAATTGTGAGCCAGTGATTTTTATTTTTCATTAACAAACTTCAATTTTGATGCATTGCTGAAGTTATTGAAGTCCATGATGTTTGTAAATTATGTTAATTGCTTTGGAGTCTGGTGCTAGGTTATCTTTTTGAAATGTTGTTTTCCAGGAAGCACAACCACTTGAAAAAGGTAATTGTGTTTGTGTCATAATCGTGTTAGACATGCATCAATATTTAGTCTTAAGACCTGTTTGGGTAAGCTTATCTAGAAGCATTTCTAGGGAAAGAAAATAAGATGAAAAAAATGAAATGAGTTTCTCCATATACTCAAATTAATTTATAGTAGCTCTCTTCTTTGATAGAAGCTATATGAGAGAACTTCTACAAAATAACTTAATTTATGCATAAGCTAATTTTAGCTTATGGAGAAGTTTATTTCATTTTTTCTTCATATTTTCTTTTCGTAGAAGTACTTTTGGATAAACTTACCCAAACAGACCCTTTGAGACTTCTCAGACAATGCAAATACTCTGAACTGTATATTATATTTTTTTTTGAACTTTTATTTTTAAAACTTTAATATCAACACAAATGGGAATATCACAATTCATAATATTTAAAATAATTAGATAAATTATAGTATTTTATTATGTTACTCACTCTCACTTTTAAAACAATGATTTTCATGTTGTATTATGATTCTATTGCATGCTATAATATTTAATTTTAGTCGTATTGCGTATCTATGTTTTTTCTTATCAACCAATGTTGTTAGTTTTGTTAGAAGGTTAGTGGGAGGGATTCGAACCACCAACTTCTCCCTTCTCCCTTCTCTTACCAAGTCAATCTTAGAACTCCTTGTGTGTCTATGTTGTAACATGTTTGTGTCCAATGTTGTATCCATGCTTCAGTTTTTTTTTGTTTTGCTTTTGTACGTTACTTTTTTATGATTTGTAAGTATGTTTCTTTTTCCTTAACCACTGTAACCTATTTGATTTGATGTTACAAAGGCACATCTAACATGCTTTGAGCTCAATTGTAGAACTGTGCTGAGCAATGTGTGCCTGTTAGAGTCATTCGTGGTCACGAATCTTCAAGCAGTTACACTGGTAAAGTATACACATATGATGGCTTGTACAAGGTAATTCTTTGAAAATCTTACTCAAATATGTTTTTCTTCAGTGATTGGATTTTCATTTTGACAAACATATCTGCATAGAGAGCTTAACATATCAAATCTTAATTTTTAAAATGTTAAATTTGAATTCTCACACTTTTGAGTTAAGACTTTGATGAGTGAGTACTTTCTCAATACTTTCAATGTGCCGTGTTTTTCTTCTATTTTAATTTCAAAAGTCTTGACTTTTTAATTTATTCCTATGTAAATTTTTTAATGTCTCGTCACTTTGATTTCTATATAATGAAACAATATCCACATTATTGATTGTGAAGGCATTTTTTATTATACTTGATTCCTTGTTGAGGTATATTTCATTGTTGTTTAACAACGATCCTATATATATATATATATATATATATATATATATATGTTCTTACTTTTTAATTTATATTTTAAATTTTAAAACAATTGATGGGGAAACTAACTAGTTGATGCTTAAATATTGGCATTTTTTATTCATTCATCCAACATTTTGTGTTCTAATTTAAGATTTGATTAGTTAGCTTTTAAGCCAAGTTATTTGTTTTTCAACCAGTGCATTTTGATGATACTTCATTGATATTTGAGATAATCTCATCCTGTTAATCAAAGTGAATTAGTAATTAGTATTAGGAAGTTTTGATAATTTGTTGTGAGAAGGGGATTGATGCTTTATTTTCATGATTTATTTTGGCACTAGAGAAGAGTTCGTGAGATGAGCTAGCAGCTGTGTTGAATTTCTTCTAATTCCTATTTTATTGTAGTTGTCTTCATTGTGGCATTTGCTCTCGTCTCTAATGTTGAACATTTTAATTGCTGATAAAAAATGATTCTGAAAATGGGACAGCATTTGCATGCAAGTTAAGGGTTGTACTTCAAGTGTTTTGTGTTTTTTTTTTTGTTTGTATTGCAGGTTGTCAATTATTGGGCAGAAAAGGGAATATCTGGATTTACAGTCTACAAGTTTAGACTTAGGAGGCTCGAAGGGCAACCTACATTAACCACAAATCAGGTTTATTATAATTCTTTAATTTCATCCAAAAACATTTCTTGTTTTGTTGCCTTTTGTTTTTACATGAAATTGCTGTTTATTTATGATGATGGTGAGCCCTGATACAATGGTAATGTTGTCCTCCTTGTTTTACATTTTTAGTGGAATCAAAGTTGTAATGTTTTGAACCTTGTGTCTATTTTTATTCTATTTTTAAAATGCACTAAATGTACAACAGAATCCACATGTTCCGTCTTGTTCTATCCCAACTACCGAATGTTTCTTTAGGGTGATTTATTTTGTAATCTAAGCAGTGGGACTTTAAAATATCTTTGCTTATCTTACATTGTTAACAGGTATATTTTACTTATGGACGTGTACCTCAAACTCTAACAGAAATACGAGGGTAAAAGAAACTTTTATAAATTGAATATTTAATATACTTTATATAAATTATATTGGCTTAATATCTCGGTATACTTTTCCTTAGATTGGTTTGTGAGGATATCACTGGAGGTCAAGAAGATATGCCCATTCCGGCTACAAATTTGGTTGATGACCCCCCTGTTCCACCCACAGGCAAGTTCAATAAGGGGTTTGCAATATATACATATATATAGTGATATAATTAATATAATTAGTTTTTATTTTTCATTCAATCGTTGATTGTCATGGTTTCGAATTCGGAAAGTCTCTTTGTATATGCAAGGGTAAGGCTGCGTACAATGACCTTCTCTCATACCTTCACATAGTAAGGAGTCGTTTCTGGCACAGGGGTACGTTAATTTATTTTTTTTTATAATTCAATCATCGATTGAAGGTTGTTGATGTTATTTTTTTATTATTCAATCATCGATTGCCATTAATTGAAAATTGTTGACTTTTGTAATGTCTTTTAAATCTTGTATCAAGAGTGATTTCTAATTTCTTGACAGTGTAAATAACACTATATCATCAGTCAGTGGTCAAGGACTAAATGTCTGACTTATATAATAAGTGTTTTAAAACTCATCTATAGTGATTCTTAATTGATTGACAGTGTAAATAAAATACATATTTCATCAGTCAGTGATCAAGGTCTTACTATTGTTGCATCCCTGCTCCCCACGTCAGTGGCCCTCTTAACCTGAAATGGTGGGGGAGGGGGGTGAACTGAAAACAAATTCTATAGGGTTTTTCAATGTTATTTAGTGGATGAAATTTATTATTCAGAAACTCTTCCTTCCATGAATCTCTCTTATCATTAGCTCCTTTATTTTTTCCTGTGCCCTGTTTGTGGGATTTATTGTTTTCAAAATCTTGAGGAACCAATTATCAACCATACATACCATTGATCCCCTCCTGTTCATTTAAATAACTAAAATTTAAATTGTTATAATTAAAATGTGTTATAAATAAATTAGTTTTTAACATATAAACTATATTTAGATTTATGATGAATAATTTATAGTGATACATGGTTATTTTTAATTATTGATGATATTTTCTTAAAAAATTATTGAAATTCAATTTAAAGTTCCTAAAAATGCTATTGTTGAAGAAAAACTCTTAAAAAGCTCTTGTTGGAAAATCACCCGTGTTGAGGATTGTTATTCTAATTTATATATAGAGAGGACATGAACTTAGAAAAAGTTAACTAGAGTTGTGAATTAATTTGAATTCTTACTAGAATAGAGAGTCAACATACTATTATTTACGCATTATAAACTTGTGATACTAGCTGAAGTATAATCGTAACAAATACAACTGACATAACTAACTAACTAACTAATTACGTAGTTAAACAGAGATATTAACCAGACTACTGACTAACTACATAAACTACCATGAAAAGATTTAAGATTCCTGAATTAATGTCTAAACCCAATGATTCAAAGAAAAGTTAAAAAATCATGAAAAAAAAAGCTGTCTTGGGGAAGACCACACTGACACAACGATTGTATTTCTGAAATAAGATGAATTGAGCAGGCTTCAGTAGAAAATCATTTCTAGCTTGAGAAGTGGATTTGCTAATTTTATTGTATTTATTTTTCTCCTGCTAATTTGCTTATATGGTTGATGTTTTTTAAAAAAATAATGTTGTAATAGTTATCAAATAGTATGTTTACTATTTTACTTTGGTTTGATGTGTAATTTTTTTATATTTTAGGTTTCACATATTGTAAGTCTGTTAAGGTTGCAAAAAATGTGAAGCTTCCCATGAATGCCACTGGATGCGAATGTAAAGGCATTTGTAATGACCCAACAACCTGTGCATGTGCATTGCGTAATGGCTCTGATTTTCCCTATGTATCTCGGGATGGTGGCAGGTTAGAAACTCAACTGGTTAAATGCATATTAAATTTTATTTGCTTTAATATTTGATGTGGCTTTCATGTATATATTGACAGGTTAGTTGAAGCTAAAGATGTAGTATTTGAATGTGGTCCGGAATGTGGTTGTGGGCCAGGTTGTGTGAACCGAACTTCTCAAAGAGGACTTAGATATCGTCTGGAGGTTGCATATTGGTTTCCGCATTTTTGGATTATTTATTTAAATATATTGTGCTTTTAATGGTGTATTTAATTAAATTTGCATAGGTTTTCCGTACTGCAAAAAAAGGATGGGCTGTTAGATCCTGGGATTTTATACCTTCTGGAGCACCTGTGTGTGAGTACACAGGAATACTTGCCAGGGCAGAGGATATGGATAGCGTTTTAGAAAATAATTATATCTTTGAGATAGATTGCTTGCAAACTATAAAGGGGCTAGGGGGAAGAGAGGTATTGAATCCTATGAAAAATCTTGTAACATTTTTTTTTGTCTGTTGCTTCAGTTTAATGCAAAGAACCTTTGTCTTATCTCGTGGGCAATGTTAATTTTTGACAGCGGCGGTCACAAGACGGAGACATTCCTGCAAATCTTTTGGACAAATATCATGATCAATGTTCTGAAAGTGCGCCAGAGTTTTGTATTGATGCAGGATCTACTGGAAATATTGCTAGGTTTATAAACCATTGTTGTGAGCCTAATCTGTTTGTTCAATGCGTTTTGAGCACACACAATGATTTGAGATTGGCTCGTGTAATGCTGTTTGCTGCTGACAACATACCCCCTTTGCAGGTAACTCATTTTCTATATTTTCTCCCACTTTATCTGATGCATTTTTAGCAATGACTTAAATCTCTTTGATTGCTTGCAGGAATTAACGTATGACTATGGTTATGTGCTTGATAGCGTCTTGGACTCTGATGGGAAGATCAAGCAAATGCCATGTTATTGTGGAGCCTCCGTCTGCAGGAAGCGATTATTCTAATCCTCTCTAGGAAAAGTTGTGTGTGGTCTTTTTGCAAAATTAGTGCGGTTAAGTATTGGTTGTTTAAAACTTGAGCTGCAAAGTGCTCTATTCATTCGTGGTTGATGTGCGCGGTATATACATTGGGCTGAAATTGTAGCAAAGGAACATTGTAATTTTTTGTGCAGATTCAAGAAAATGATATATATATATATATATATATATATATATATATATATATATATATATATATATATATATATAGGCTTATTTTTTGCTAGAAATAACCTGCTTTACTGATTACTGCAAGTTTATTGTGTTTTTAATTTTTTTTAGGTTTGATTTTATTTTTTATGGATACAGTTAGATCATCTAATTTTAAAATAGGTTTAATTTGATCATATCATCTAAATTGAATTAACAATGTTTGTAAAATTTAGTGAGATGACATTGACATAACATGTTTTTTCTAACACCCCTCAAATTTTAATTGATTTAATTGAATAAAAAAAAATTAAAAGATCAAATTAAACTAAAAAAAATAATATAGGGAAAAATTAATTTAATCTTTTTGTAAAGATATAAGGAGACTATACATTTAGAAGAATTAACTGTCTTGTGAGTAGCACTAAAAAAAATGAAGGATAGCCGATCAAAATGAGAAAAAAAAAACATAAGAACCAAACAACTAATACTTGAGGTTGCCTTACGGTTTAAGTGTGCTTGATTAGAGGGTAATGTTAGGTGCATTAGCACTTAATGTTAAAGGACAAAAATATCCTTGGTGTTATTTTAAAAAGTTTTGTGCACCCAGCCTCCATTTCTCATGCCGCGAATGCTATTCTTCTTATAATCCATGTTTTGTTGGCATTGAGGACGTGCATTGGACTGCTCCACTATCGATTGTCGAGGTAAGCCTCTTCTCCCTGTGGGTGTTGTTTTCATTTTTGCGTCGTTTGTGCTTTTGTATTGTGTAGGGATTTAGTTGATCCGCATTGGAGGTAGTTTATAGGATTATGCATACAGATGAAGTAGGATGTAGATGATCCGTAATGGATTTTAGGCTTACGGATGAAATAAGCAGCATACAGATCAAGTTGATCCGTATGAGTCTTACGGATCATGTTAATCTGTAACATGCATATGGATCAAGTTGATTCGTAGGTGTCTTATGGATTACCTTGATCTGTAAAACACATACAGATCAATTTGATCCATATGACCCTATTTTTATTAAAAAAAATGTAAAATAGGTTTTAATTTATGAAAAATGTTTTTTATTAGGGTTTAGGGTTAGTTTTGAGGGTTTTAGGGTGAAGTAGAATACGAATGAATAATGAAATAAGTTTCAAATTATGTTGTAATTCTTTGATCAAGTTGATATTGCTTTGAAATTTGTTTATGCTAAAAAGTTTGGTTTGTATTGTATAATGTTTGAATTGTTTGAACATGTTGATATTGGCTTAAAATTTGGTTAGTTTGTATTACTTTTGACTTCAGTGGAATACCTTAAGCCAAATGACTTTAAATAAGCGAATACCTCAAGCCAAACCATGGGTTAAGCGAATACCTTAAGCACATAACTTGATTTTAGCTGATAGGAGGAACTCAATCTTTTTACCTTTTTAATTACTTATCCTATAAGTAGTTATGGAGAATTTCATTGACATACCTAAACTAAATGTGAACCAGATACTTTAGATAAGTATTTAGCCTATTAATTAGATTGTGATGAATTTGTGTAGTTATACAATTTGTATATGTTTAGGATGGCAACTTCCTAACAAAATGGTATATGGTGTTCGTCCAAGTGTTGATGAGTATGAGAAGTTAATACAGTTTCTCTGCTTGAAGGCTTTGGATTGGGAAATGGTAGAAAATCTACAGGAAGAAATGAAAGGGAGTGGTTTGCATCTCAAAGGCATGATGACGGGTTTGATTAGAGTTGTCAAGGAGATGGAGAAGGAGGTTGTGGAGGTTGAGAGCATTACTGCAGTGGCGTAAACATCTGGTGCACCTAGCATCACCCCTGATTAGACTGCATTCATATTTTTTTATTGATTTGTTTTAGTTTTCCAGGTCCATATATTCATTGAATTTCTTTTATGGAAAAAAATAAAAACAATAAATAAATAAATTATTATGCTTGAAAATATGAGTGTATGACTTTGTCGTCATGTAATTTAGTGATTATAATTGAACTGATAACTGAACAAATTGAAAAGATTGAAAAAAAAAGTTTAGGTTAAAGTAGATTTTGGTTCCTATATTGAAAATTATGTAAGATGAAAATACTAGCAAACGTACTCCTTTCAAGATTATTTTATCATCAGTTAAAATTTATTATTAACATACCCTTTTCAATTCAATGTTCCTTCCTGACCCTTTATTTTTCTAAGCCTTATCTAAACACGAAAAAGAGAGTTGAATTATGTTATGAAAATTTTTTGTAACTACTATTTGAAAACCAAACTTAATGTTATTTTCTTAACAAAGTCTTTTTATAGGCTCTACGCAAATCACTAAGATATACTTACAAGGTAAACTCTTGAGGCAATTGTCTTTGATGACATATGAAATCCTTTTAGCCTAATGTTCAGACAGAAACTAAGGAGCTGCAAGTGGGAAAGAATGGGCCAGAAGAAGCTTCAAAAGATAGGCCCAAGAGGAAGCATTATCGACTTTCATACCTGAAGGATTATGAGTAAAAGACTAATTAAGCAGAAGCAAATATCATAGTTGGTTGAGGGAATAATTTTGTTAGAGTGTTGTTGGTTATTAGGACCTTTCTGTTAGAGTATTGCTGGTCGTTAGCACCTTTCTGTTATGATTGTTAGACCTTGGTCTGGTAATAGGATAGACTATATATATATATGTATGAAGTTTCTTAAGAGGAAGCAGAAAATAATATCACTCTTTTTTTCCTTACATTCTCTCCTGTTTGGAGGCAACCTTTAGTCCTCAAATTCTAAGGGGCAGTTAAGGTTCAGAGCCTTAACAACTTGGTGCTTTCATTGCCATGGTGGAATCGATCCGTTCAAAGTCCAACATAGACCGTATCAAAGACACCATTGCTCGACTCACCTACTCTCAAATCAACATGTCCACCAAGATCGACAACCTTATCCTTTGCCTGGAACGATTGGAGACCATCCAACCTTTCCCTGCTTCTTCCGCTTCCACTCCCTACCTATAATTACCTTCCTCGGCCCACCACAGGATGAAGTTAGAAGTTCCCCACTTCAACGACATTGATCCCATGGGTTGGATCTTTAAGATCACCCAATTTTTTGATTACCACTCTACTCCAGATAGTGAATGTCTGACCATAGCCTCCTTCTACATGGATGGTCTAGTGTTGGCATGGCTCCAATGGATGTCTCAGAATGCCCAACTATCCTCGTGGTCTCCTTTTCTCCACGCCCTCGAAGCCTGTTTTGCACCGTCTTCCTACGAGGACCTGACTGGGCTGCTTTTCAAGCTAACACAACAAGGTATAGTTACTGAGTACCTATCTGAGTTTGAATCGTTGGCCAATCGCATCGTGGGGTTGCCGAATCAATTCCTCCTTAGTTGCTTTGTCTCGAGACTCACCATTGAGATTCACCGTGAGGTACAGGCCCTACAACCTCTGACGCTAACTCAGGCAGCGTCTCTGGCTCGTCTCTAGGAGGAGAAGATCCTCAATTCCCGTTGTTCCCTTCGAGTCAAACCTCCGTTGTCGTTTTCAGGACCGCCACGATCTCGATTTTCTTCGACCATGGGACCTCTGTCACCTCGCTTCACCACAAGTTCCTCATCATTAGTTTCGACGCCACCATCGCTCCTCCCCAGCAAACCACCACCCATTCTGATTAAGCGCTTGTCTCTGAAAGAAATTACGACTTGATGAGAGAAGGGGTTGTGCTTTAATTGCGATGAAAAGTTTTCACGGGGTCATCGCTGCTCCTCTAAGCTCTTTCTGTTGATTTTTAAGGATGAAGAGGAGGACCTTCCCGAAGGTTCCCTTCCCTCTTTAGCACCTAATACACTAACGGACCCGAATACTCTACCCCATGTCCAAATTAGTTTACATGCCTTCTCGGGCCATGCAGCCCCAGAGATACTCTGCTTATTGGGCTAGATTTCACGCAAGTCGGTGCTAATATTAATAGATGGGGGTAACACCCATAATTTCGTGCAACAACAACTTGTTTCAACACTAGGCTTCTACACTCAGACCACAACCCCATTAAGAGTCACTGTCGGCAACGGTGATGAACTTCAATGTCACCAGCTTTGCAAGGATGTTCCAGTACATATTTAGGGCCAAACCTTCTCAATCAATTTCCATGTTCTGGCCTTGTGTGGAGTCGACCTTGTACTTAGCGTTCAATGGTTGAAGTCGTTGGGTCCAATTCTCACGGACTACAACACTCTTACCATGCAATTCCGCTATGAAGACAGGGTAGTGGAGCTCACTCCAGTAACCCCTCGATTGCTACGGCGCATGACCCAGTCCGGCACTGCGAGCACGTTCTTCCACTTGCGCATAGAGCCTCCTTCAACCCAAAAAACTTCTTCCCCAAACTCTCCTCACCATCAATCACCTGCCATCTCCAGCCTCATTGCCCAATTTCACAATCTATTTCAGCCACCTATGACCCTACCACCAGCACGCACCACTAATCATTCCATTACGCTCATTCCCAATGCCTCCTCTATGAATGTCAGGCCCTACCGATATCCATAGTACCAAAAACAAGAGATCGAAAACCAGGTTGACACAATGCTAAAACAGGGGCTCCTACAACCAAGTACCAGCGCTTTTTCATCTCCGGTCCTGCTCGTGAAGAAGCGAGATGGTTCTTGGCAATTTTGTGTGGACTACCGGGCTTTGAATGCTATCACGGTCAAAGACCACTTTCTTATTCCAATAGTGGATGAATTGTTGGATGAGCTCGACGATGCCAAGTGGTTTTCAAAACTGGATTTACTGCAATGAATCAGATATTCAAACCTTATTTGCGCAAATTTATTATTGTTTTCTTCTACGATATTTTAATTTATAGTGCTACCTTCAATGATCATCTGCTCCATTTCACAACTGCGTTCCAGGTTTTACAGAATGGAGAATTCCACCTCAAGTTGTCCAAATGCTGTTTTGCTTGGACCCAAATAGAATACCTGGGTCACTTGGTTTCGGCGGCAGGAGTAGAACAAGTACAAAAAAAGGTGAAGGCAGACCAACAAAGGCCACCACTGCGTTCATTTTCGGGCCTTGCGTGGATTTTTTGGTCTGACGGGGTTCTATTCCAAATTCATTAAAGGCTATGCAACCATAGCGGCGCCATTAATGCACCTCCTAACCCAGGAGCAGTTCAGGTGGCCACTAGAGGCAGACCTTGCTTTTCAAATTCTCAAGGATGTTGTCAGTACGACACCAGTCTTAGCTTTACCCAACTTTGCCATTCCATTCGTAGTCGAGACAAACGCCTCGAGGGTTGGTATGGGCACAATGTTTTCGTAGGGAGGTCACCTCATCGCCTTTTTCAATAAGTAGTTCTGCCCCAAATTAATTGGTGCATCCACTTACATCCGAGAACTTGTCGCCATTACCACGACGGTCAAGAAGTGACGTCAATATCTGTTAGGACATCGTTTTATCGTCCTCACTGATCACCGCAGTCTTAAAGAACTCATGGCACAGGTGATACAGACACCAGAACAACAATTGTATTTATCTCGCCTTCTTGGATATGACTATACAATCCAATATCGTGCCAGCAAATCCAACATGGTGGAAGATGCCTTATCAAGAGTCTATGAACCACCTACAGGGACTCTGTTGTTATTGTCCACACCCCACTTCGCTTTTCTTGAGGAATTGAAGAAGGAGTTAATTGCAAATTCTGATTTTCTCGTGCTTCGACAAGTCATCCAGTTCATCCCTGACTCTCATCTCAATTATTCCATTACTCAAGACTTCATCATGAAAAATGGACGAAGTTGGTTACCAAATGGACTTCCTTTTATTCAAACTCTATTGTCTGAATTTCACCAGTCACCGACGAGAGGCCATATGGGGGTCTGCAAAACTCTGGCTCGCCTAAACGATAATTTTACTTGGGCTAACATTCATCAGGATGTTCGCAAATTCATTCCTAGCTGTTTGGATTGCCAACATACTAAATATGAAACCACTTGCGCATGAGGATTATTGGTTTTGTTGCCGGTATCTCAAGACCATGGGAAGATTTGTCCATGGATTTAATTTTTGGTCTACCGGCGTATCGCGACCATACATCAATTTTGGTGGTGGTGGTGGATAGATTTTCGAAGGGTACCACTTGGGTATGCTACCCATACACCATAATGCTCATTTAGTAGCCTTGCTATTCTTGGACATTGTCGGTAAGCTTCATGGTATGCCCCGTAACATCGTCTCTGACAAAGACCCACTGTTCATTAGCAGATTCTGGCGGGAGCTGTTCTCCTTAAGTGGCACGAAGCTCCGCATGAGCTCTACCTACCACCCTCAATCAGATGGTTATACTGAAGTTGCAAATCGAATCGTTGAGCAATATCTCAGGGCCTTTGTTCATAACAGACCGACATCATGGGGGCGGCTTTTGATGTGGGCCGAATGGTCCTACAATACATCATCCCACTCTGGTACTAGCAATATGTCACAAGCACCTCCAATCTCGAAGCAGTAGATGAGTTACTCACAAATCGAGGTTCGGTATTTGCTTCCCTACGCAAGAAACTGTTGAAAGCTCATAATTGCATGAAGAAGGTAGCAGATGGCCATAGGAGA
The DNA here is from genome assembly GCF_004193775.1 of Glycine soja. Lineage (NCBI taxonomy): Eukaryota > Viridiplantae > Streptophyta > Magnoliopsida > Fabales > Fabaceae > Glycine > Glycine soja. Next base: position 35,185,758 of record NC_041020.1, on the reverse strand, counting down.
GATAAAGAGTTTCAGATTGGTGATTGGGTGATGGTGAAATTGAGACCACACCGACAAGTCTTAGCTACAGGACAATCTTATTCAAAACTGTCTAAGCGATTTTATGGACCGTTTTAGGAGGAAGATCGCATTGGAAAAGTGGCCTATAAACTACAACTGCCAGAACACTCCCACATTCACCCGGTGTTCCACTGCTCAATTCTGAAACCATTTCATCAATCTTCTTTGATGATACCAGAAGCCGTAGCTCTACCAATGTCAGCAGTGGACAACAAACCTGAGGTTCGTCCTTTAGTTTTCTTGGCAACTCGATGGGACTCTACTTCTTATGAGTCGAAACAACAAGTCCTCGTTCAATGGACTGGGTTAGCTCCGAAAGACACATCTTGGGAGGACTGGTTTGACTTAAAGGCTACTTATCACCTTGAGGACAAGGTGTTGTCTGATGCGCACGGGAATGTTAAGAAAAAAACTAAGGAGGTGCAAGTGGGAAAGAATGGGCCAGAATAAACTTCAAAAGATAGGCCCAAGAGGAAGCATTACCAACCTTCATACCTAAAGGATTATGAGTAAAAGACTCATTTAGCAGAAGCAAATATCATAATTAGTTGAGGGAATAGTTCTGTTAGAGTGTTGTTGAGTATTGTTGGTTGTTAGCACCTTTCTGTTATGATTGTTGGACTATATGTGTGTGTGTGTGTGTGTGTTTTTTTTTTTTTTTTCTTAAGAGGAAGCAAAAAATAATATCAGTCTTTTTTTCCTTACCTTCTCTTCTGTTTGGAGGCAGCCCTTAGTCCTCGAATTCTACGGGACAGTTAAGGTTCAGAGCATTAACACATATACACTCAGAATGTTCACGAAGTTACAAAGTACAAGAAATCACATAGAATAGTGTCACTAAATTCAAACAAAAAATTATTATTTGCATTGGTTCCTTTAAGGCTTTATAGAGAATTGTAGAGTATGTTATACTCTGTTGAAGCTCTCATGTTCTGTTCATTGTAATTTGAACGTTGGTATAATAAATGTTGCATAATGTCTATAACCAACTTTTGTCATCTAGGATTTGATAAAGCATATTACTTATTTTGTTTGCTTCTAACTTTCAGAAACAAGCATCTATTTTGAATTTAAAGGAACGAAACACTTAAAAAAATGGTGATGAACTCGTCGGTATAACTTACCATCTAACATGCTGTAGAGGGACATTTTCCTTGCTTAATTCAAATCATTTTCATGGTATCTCCCAACGTCATAGATAACACTAAAAGTACCAATGTTCCACTTGAACCTTCAGAGACTTGTCTCGTGCTTCGCCCAAAAATGAATTTAACGATAGAATTGAGCGAGAATATTTGCAAAAGTGGTTGTTAGGAGTTTCTTCACGTTAATAATAAAGGGAGTTTACCTACAAGGACTACACCACTTAAAGTTAGAAAAGAGAAGGAAAAAAACTTACTCCCTCCTTTCTATTAGTATTGTAATAAAGAAAATCAATAAATAAATAAAAGAAAATAATAATTTGACAAAATCTTTTTATTATTAATTCATTTTTAGATTGATACTCATAATTAATAAGAAATATAAGTAAAAAAATCATTAATATTACGTTAAGAAGTTAAAATAATAATTATTATAAGATATATATTTTTCCTTCCGAAAGAGAGTATTTCAAAATGTTAAGTTTGTGGAAAAATAACTATGGACTGCATTTCGCATATTTATATTCAAAGAGAATTAAACGTTTTGAAATATAAACCAGGTGAAAACTGCTATTATGGGCAACTGGCTAACTGTTCACTATTGAAAAATACATTTTTAACACATCTTATCTTAGCTCTGATCATTATGCTTGAGTTGAAGCTCATACCTAAGGCAGTTCTACTTCTAGAAACTAATGAACTTGGCCATAGGCAAATCTTGGCACATGATGTCGTTCCACAAATTTACGAAAGGGAGCATTAGTCTGAGGGAAACAAAGGGGGAAAAAGGTACAAGTCTGATAATGTCAAATTATGCAATTCTAGGAACTAACTACGCCATTACACAGGCTCCTCCTGAGCTTTCTTCCTGTACTGGCGGTTTAACTTCTGCAAGCTCTTTTTAACGACTTCAACTTCTGGTTCATCTTCTTCCATTGCACAAGCATCACTGTTCTCAGAATCACCAGCAGCTATGCCAACAGGGAAGGCTCTTCTATTCATGGCCTCCATGCCAGCATCAAGCTTTGGCTTTGGCACCGTCTCACTGTCGCACATATTGGCATCTCCAGATTTCTTCTTTGATATAAAGGTTACCGATGGAAGATCTTCCAAAGCTTCATCTGCTTGAGATCCAGTTCCCTTGGCAGCATTTGACCCCTTCAACTGCGAAAGGAAGCTCATGCATGCTTCCTTATTTGATTTGTCATCCATGTCACTTGGAGAATCATCAAAAGTGTAACGCGTGTATCTTGAAGGATTACGAATGTAATCTGGAACTGCTGAATCAAATTCTTGCGACTTTGACAACTGATCCGAAGCTGTATCCTCTTCCATTGAAGAGGTCTTCATGCGAACATCCCTGGTTCCTTCATGCCCATCAACATCATCATTACCTCTATCGTCACATTCAGAATCAAACCGAACACGTTTCTGCGGCCTGGGCTCCGAAGGGTTATCCTTACTTCTCAAGATTGACTTTGGGTTAACAGCATCACCACCACTACCAATGTCTGGCGCAGATTTCTCAGAGACATGCAGAGCATCAATTTTTTTAGCTGCTGCTTCATCATCCTGCTTCAGCCTAATCCTCGCAGCCAAATGATTTGCACGCGGGTCTCTCACTAAATCTCTGAACGAAGTGGGGAAAACATTGCAAGAACTAATCTCAACTCCATCGTCATTTATATCCTTCATATACAAGCGATCACCCAAGTTCTCTTTGCCTATAGCCTGCTTGTCATATTGATCCTCCTCTTCCTGCATAAAGTGAGATTCAGTCAATTTTCTTTACTAATCCCAACTTTGAGGATGAAAAACTAGTAACAATTAGTCACAACAAGAATCACAAAAATGAAAAAAAACATAGTACTCTCAAGTTATATTCTTGATTTGAGCTCACACAAATAATAATAATAATATAAAACAACTTATTAAACTTAAATACCACCGTCCCAATTGAAAATCCCGCTCCAATTAATCCACATGTTTTGTTGTATTTGAAATTTACATATATAATCTTAGTCCATCACCGTCATAATAGACTTCTTCAATATATCCATATCTTCCTTTCCTACCCAATTTTTCAACAAAAAAAAAGATGCAAAATTTAAAAAATGATTGATTCCATTGCAGTTCTAAATTCTAAATGAAAAAAAGAAATCAATTTCGGTCATCTAATTGGCTGAGTGAAATGGGTTTAAAATTATAATTAAACAATGGGTTTAAAAGAGGGATGAAAGTTACATACCTCGTAATCGAGGGTGCAATCTCGGCCAATACCAGCCTTAATCTGCCACTGTTCATCATCGTAATCAGGGGGTTTAGAGGGTCCACGTGGCTCTTCTTCTTCGTCGTCGTCGAAATCATTGAGGTCCTTCTCGAGCTGAACCCGGGAACTGGAAAATGAATAGGATTGGGATTGGGGTTTAGTTTTGGGCTTGGGTTTGGGTTTGGGGGTGCGATTGGAAGGGGTGTTTTGGATTTCGTCTTCGGTGAGAGACCAGAGTGAGTTGAGGGAAGAAGAAGCGGGGATTGGAAGAGAACCAAATGCTCTCTCTGCTCGCACTCTGAAACTGTCTTCCATGATGCCGTTGGGTGCAGTGGCTGAGGGAACCGTACACAAAGAATTGTTCTGTTTATGTAGGCAAAAGGGTAAGGGTGAGGGAGTGTATTATTGGCGTTACGAAGAAGCCTGTTATTCCAAAGAAGCTTGTGAGGTAAGTCCAATACTTTATACTAGCAATTTGTGGCTGCGTATCCTCTAAAAAAACTTTGGCTGATGCTAGGTGCACCCAGCATTATGGCTGGTACACCAAGCACTTAATGGAAAAAGTTGAAAATACCCCTGCGTATTTTTTAAAAAGTTTTGTGCACTAAGCTTTTCTTCTTCTGCCATTCTCCTTCTTCCGCGAGCTGAGTCTCCTTCTTCCGCGAGCTGCCTCTTCTTCTTTTGCGAGTTGCTTCTTCGTCATGTGCGTGCCTCTTCTTCTTCCATTCTCCGTGAGCATTATTGGCGGTGTTATCGTGGTAGTTTTTCTCTTCCGGCAAGACGTACATTGCGGTGCTCCACCATCGAGGTAAGCCAATTGTCCCTTTTCTTGTGTCGTTCTGCTTCCATTTTTGCTTGTGTAGTGCAGTTTGTAGGGATGTAGTTGATCCGCGTAGGGATTTAGGTCATCCGTAGTAGAGACAAGGTCGGACATAGTTGATCCGCAATAGGAATAGATGATCCGTAGTCTGTGTTGAGCTTACGGATCAAGTTGATCCGCAAGCAGCATAGGTTGATCTGCAAGCTTCTTACGGATCAACTTGATCCGCAAGAATCTATTTTAATTTTAAAAAGTGGAAATTAGGTTATAATTTATGAAAAATGGTTTTTAATTAGGGTTTAGGGTTACTTTTGAGGCTTTTAGGCTGAAGTATGATATTGTATAATGCTTGTTTATGATATTGGTTTGAAATTTGGTTTTAAGGCTTTTTGGTTTGTATTGTATAATGTATGATATTGTATAATGCTTGTTTTAGATATTTTGATTGGTGTGAATTTATATTTTGAAGGTTTCAATGATTTATTACTTTATCTATATCTTGTATGCTAGTGAATAACAAATTGAGAATAGGAACACAAACTATTAAGTTGTAGCACTACTTTGAACACAAACTATTAAGTTTTGCTGAAAGTTTCTCCTAGTTCTGTGTTTGAAGCCCTTAAATTTAGTCACTCATTAGAATCCCAAAAGCATGCCAAAAAACATTAGAACCCTATAATCTTTTTTAAGGGCTTCTCATATGGTGCTTCTCATGTGCTTAAAAAAGATTAGAACCCTTAAATTTAGACAAGAATTTCTGATGCTGCTTCTCATATGCCTGATAGCAGTAAACTAACTAGGTCCAAAACTTCCTGAAATTATTGTATAATAGATCATTAACCACAAAACAAAATCATAAACTATCTTAGCAATAAGAGAAATAAATGGTGCCACTCCGATGCCACAAAACTGAACCTAGCTCATCCATGACATAGCTGAAAAATATGGACAAAAAATGTGCAGTGAGTTCAAGTGGAGGTGTATCATTGGGAAAAATTGATGATTCATGGGACACTTCAATTTTGTTTTTATCCCATTTAAAGTATTGAACCCAACCATTAAGTAGTCAAACATTGATCCTAGATTTAGTAAGTTGAACAAGTTAAAATTGTGATGAATTTGTGTGGTTTAGTGATGGAATTTGTGGTAGATATTTGCAGATCATGGTTAGGACTAGAGGCTTAGGTCGTGCCTTAGGTAGGGTTATTGGTAGAGCTCTAGGGAGAGAGGATCGTCATCATTCTGATGATGCTCCCCAGCGGCGAAGGCCTACCACATCGGCACGCAGACAACAGGGAGCTGTCCTTGTTGCCGAGGATGAGCTTGTGCTACCTGCGGACGAGCCTGTGGTACCTACGGTTGACCCTGTGGTAGCTTCCGATGAGCCTATGATAGATGCAGACGTACAGGACACTGGTGCAGAGGCTGTTGCAGATGAGCCTGAGGGATTTCTAGGTGGACCGCGTGACGCGCTGGTGCTTACTAAGTATGCTAACCATGTTGCAGCCAGCGTATGGAGCAGAGAGGTATTTATAATTTTCAATTTAAGTTATTTGTTAAGTAATTTTTATTATCGAAATTTGTATTCCTTTAAAATATTATGTTAATAAATTGCCTGTTCCTTTATACTTCAATTTAGGAACGACCTGAATTGAAGTTATCCTCTTATGGGAGGGAGGTGTAGAAATTAGGTAGGCCATTTCCTGTAATTGGGGGTTAGTTGCTGGCACAGGAGTAAGTCCTCTGATCACGTGTTCAGTAGACACTGGTGATCAAGGACTTATATCCTCGTTTGTGGAGAGATGGCACAGGGAGACTAGTAGTTTTCATCTTCCCATAGAGGAGGTTACCATCACCCTCGACAACGTGGCGTCTCTTCTTCATCTTTCCGTTGTTGGCGCCTTCCATAGCTTCCAGCCTCTGCACGTCGACGAGGCGATGTTGATGTTGGTTGACTTGCTATTGGTCTCAGGAGAGGCAGCTAGGGCCAAGACAAGACATTGCCATGGACCATACGTACGCCTATCTTGGCTACGAGATATATATCAGCGCAAATGTTAAGCCGGACATTGGACAACTGCAGCTCGTGCCTATCTTTTTCATCTTCTAGGTTGCACTCTTTTTGCTAACAAGAGTGCAACCCATGTTCATGTTGTCTTCTTAGACACTTTGCGAGACCTCAGTCAGACTGGGAGGTATGCATGGGGAGCTGCTGCCCTGGTGCATATGTACGATCACTTGAATGATGCTTGTATCAGTAGCAGCCGACAGCTTGCTGGTTACATCACCCTATTACAGGTAATTAATATGTTTTTCATAAGTTAATTACAACAATGTTTTAATTAGGGTATTTTAGACGTTCATTTGAAATTTGTATGATTTTCATGTAACATTTGTAGTGTTGGATATATGAGCACTTTCCGTCAGTTGCGGAGTGCATCGTTGATCCGGACTACGACGAGGTGTCTCCACGTGCATGCCGATGGATTGCTATGAAGAAGACTGTGAAGACCATATCTACAGAGACCTATAGGCAACATCTGGATCGACTCAGGATTCCTAATGTCTGCTAGATGCCTTATAGGGAGCATCAACCAGCCCGGGAGTTTTAGTTGATTTCATGCTTTTCCGGTTAGCTCCGCTGGGGGCCCGTTGCTGTCAGACACTGACCAGAAAAGGTCATGCGGAAGTTCGGATACATCCAGTGTATTCCTGCACAGTCTATCAATTCATGAGAGTCATTTGATGAAATAGACGATAGGTGGATGCACTACTCATACCATCTTGCGCCAGCAGGTGAGATGTGTGTTGTGCCAGGTCAGTGTGCGCCCGACTACATTGATTGGTTCTTGGTCATTTCTCATCCATTCGTGGCAGTGGCACAACCATTAGATCCGCCGCGCGATGCACCTGCGACACATCATGCCGCATTTGTGGAGCCACATAGGCCCCAGGTCCTAGAGCCAGCCCAGACATGCAGTGGTAAGTTTGACTATTTGCGAGATATGTATCAAATGTCATTTACATCAAATATTTTAATACTAATTTGTGTAATTTGTTTGTTTTCTATTTAACAGGAGGCTTGCCAAGTGATCGCTGAAAGGTTGGAGCGTCATCTCAACCTAAGGATAGTCACGCCAGGCACAAAGACACATGAGATCATCGAACAATGCCTCAGGATTGCCAGGGGTGTCACAGAAGACCGCACTGTGTATGTGAGGTCTTGACGTAGGCGACGCACAGATCAACTATAGTTTATTTACACATTTGATATTATCATATTTGGAAGATGTATATACTTTTCTTGTATTTGCAAATATGTTTGTTTTTTACTGAACATTTTGTATATTTTAAGTTATTTTGGTTTATAATATTAGTTCATAATATTAGTTTATAATATTAGTGTTAACGTTTAAATGTTATTTTTGAATTACTTGATTCCAAATTCATTCGAAATAGTATGAATGTCATTTGAAATTCATCGAAATAATTTTCAATTTAAATTATTAATTAATAATTAATACATTTTATGATAATCCGTTTAAATGTTATTTTTAAATTACTTGATTAGAAATTCGTTAAAATAGTATGAAGCAAACAACTAAAAACTAATTTGAAATAATACGATATGGATGTAACTAATTTAATTTTTTTTTCTTATTCTCTTACTAAAAAAAAATATTTTGAAGCAAACTACCTAATTTCTATCTCATCAATATTATTTTTTATTTTATTTGATTCTAAAAACATTGAAACATAAATCACATCATTTTTAAATTATTTTAATTTAATTTATTTTTAAAAATATGTATAAACAATTATTTGCTTTACATTATTTGAAAACTTTTATTACGCATTTTCAAAGTTATAAGATAAATTAATTTACATAAAACAATTAGTTTGATTTTTAAAAAAAAAAATAAATAGACGTTGAAACCAACATGGGATTTTAATTTCATACAAGTAGTATGATCACAAATTTTTTAATTTATTATTTTGTTTCTTTATTTTTTATTTTATATATACTCTCTTTGTTTTTTATGTTTCTATACTTTTTTATTTACCAACAAATTTATTTTCTGGTCCGACTGGTATCATTTTAATTTAACGAATTTGTTGATTTATGTAAACCATGAACATTAAGTAATCATCATGTGGTAATGGACACGAATTCAAACATTACATTAACTTCAACATAGTGGAAAGAAATAAAATTTGCATCAAATACTACAACTAAGTCATGCTAATTTTGCGACAAGGACACGTCGTCTTCCATTTCCATTACATGTTTACTAAAAACAGCTAAAATTTTTATTGGTCCAAATTTTTCCTAGTAGTTAGACTGCACTAACACCTTCAGCATGTCATCATTGGTTTTCAGTTCAATAATTTCAAATTTGATAATTTTATCTAAATACTCATAGTGACTGGGTTGTCGAAAAAACAATCGCCTCACCGTTTATGTTTCATGAATACCATAAGGGGGAATCCCATGAGGCGCAACTTGCTTGATCAAATTCTTCAGTTCATCCATGGTACATCCGGAAGGAATGTCAAACTTTTTGGGATTTTTTTCCTATAAACGAGTAACCAAAAAACTTATTTTGGCGTGGCATGTTCCACCTCCCATTGTAATATAACAGGACATCATGAGTAGGGGTCATAGTAGCTTCAAGTAAGTTTAATATACCATCCGGTGTTCTAACAATGGTGCATAATAACTTAATCAGACCAACACATGAAAATTGATGATTACACATTAATATTGTGTTAACATCATCATCATTTTTCAGTTGCATACATTGAAAGCGAAAATGGTTACCTGTATCCGTGAATGGCTGTCAGTAGTAAATTTCATCCAAATATTGTTTGTCGGTTAGCTGAAGGATATTGTGTATTCTGGTTTTTAACGTTTGAAAATCACAAGCGTTAGGTACTTGAATGGGTACTGTAGTGGAAGTTTGAAAATAAACATCATTGTCGTTGTGAACAATGGATCCATTTGGAAAAATAAAACCTAATGTCGAGTTCACAATTGTCTGACTACTTGTTTCTCCCAAGAATGTCATACTTTGTTCTAAGAGTTGGGTTAGGATAGAATGTGTGATTTTTTACAGTGTTCGACTGTGTCATATATATAGATGAGTTTCAATATCATTGCTTCAATTTTTTAAAATAAATACATATGCGTGCACATGGTTTCTGTCTGTGTTGTCAACTACACCAATGACGTGACATGCTTTTTCTTGCATTAGATCTGAATGTGTAGTCAAGTCTTACAATGTCCTATCATGCTTTATGTTAACACGCATGCATTTCACAATATATTGTCAACTCAGACAACGATTTATCATACAGGCGTACTTTATTTTAGTTGCACCAATTAATTTTTTTCTTAATGCAAGAATTAAGTAATAATTTATTTGTTAACAGAACAAATATACAAAGACAGATACCTCTAATTTGAGATTCAAATTCATAATGACCAGTCATTAAAAGGTACATGTTCAATCATCATTTATGTCAACATAGTCTCTTTTGAACATCATGAAGCTTTTGTAATGTTGCATTCTACTAATATATGAAATTGGTCACTGCTTCGCCTGAGGATGACAATTGTTAGACCATAACAATGCTACAGGAGGTAAAGGACAACGGTCTTTTAAATAAACCTATGGTACATGCAAAAAAATATTAACTCAATTGTACACAACTAATTGCATATATATAAAAAAACAATTTATATCTAGAATGTACCTGAACAAAATGATTGTCATAGACGTGACCGATACAAATTATGCGATGCACTGAAGAATTTGCCGGTGGTTGACTTCTAAGAGGAAAGAACGTCATGCTTTGTTGCTGAGACAAGGATACAAGGATTGCATTATACCTTGATGCAATGACATATCCCATGTCGGTTATATCCATCCACTTATCCATAGTCACCTGAATGAAACAAATATAGATGACGAAGTTAATTTTAAAGTTAAGTATTCAAAATCAAAAACATAAATTACATACCTTGGTTAACTCATCAACAAGTAGTGACATCCTTAATTCCTCAAATCTTTCCGTGCCACCAAAGAGCTTGATATAGTCTTCTGAGAATTTCCCAAGTTCTTTAAGCAGATGGTTGTGGACCACCGACCAAGAGTCTTCACCCATACCTAATAAACCGGCAACCGACCGATATCCACAGTTTCCATCAACTTTGACATTAACAATGCTATCAATGAATTCGTGGATAAATAGCTGAAATTGATCCAACATAGGCATGATCCTTCTTGGATTGGGCTGCTCAGAAGATGATGCACTACGCCTCACTGACGAATTGCTATTTTGCATAGAATGAAAAACATATACATACTCCCAGTAAGATGGATCGTGCTTTGTTGACCTTGGGTTTTTGTTCATCGGTTTCTTCGGTGCACTTTTTGTGTTAACCTTTGCTGGAGGAGGACACATCGAATTTTGATCAGGGTATGCAATTTCCCAAATTTTAGTCTTCAGAGTAAACTTACCACAAACATCAAGTTCTTCAAATCTTTTGGATATGGTTTCCATTTCTTCCTTGATGCTCACTTCGGGCTCAGATAACCCTTGGTCTAAAAAATCGAGAACATATGAATTGAATCCAGTGGGATGCAACCAACAACATATTTCAATAGCTCACAAGCATAAGGAAGACAATGCGTGGTTCTCATGACACAATCACAAGTGGAAGGATTATTGCCAGCATAGTGAACATGCTCAAATTTAGCAGCAATCTGATTTAAAGCATACCTTGAAACCATTCCAAGAAGCCTCTTGTATAAGGTTTTTTTGAAGACATGTCCAATGACATGTGTACTTGTTTCAAATGATGATTTAATTTCCATGTGTTGTAGCGTCACCATCTTGTTCATGGCATCCCAGACACTGCATAAGTCTCCAAAGCTATTCTGTAACACTCTTTTTAAAGCCTAGTGAGTAGATTCAACCCTACATTTCAAATACAAAAATAGCAATAAACATATACAACAATAAAATTCCATCAATTCATCAACGTTAATAGAAATAATTCAACAATTTCATATTTGTTTGTTGTTGTATTACCTAAGTGCATCACCTTATTCGTCCACGCGGTAACAAATTTTTCCTTGTGTGGGATTATCCATGTATCCTTGACATAGTCAACAAACATTGGCCAAGGTGAACAAACCATTTCAAACTTCTTCAGCCACTCATCAAATTACTGCTCCGAAGGACAATCAACAAGAGTTCCCCAGGCATCCATGACTTACTCCCAAGCATTTCTTTGACCAATTAACGATTTACATTTGGCCTTCACATTCTTGTTTATGTGAAAGCTGCACAATAAATTTGTACACTCAGGGAATACAGTTTTCACTGCATTCATCAATGCTTGGTCTCTATCAGTCACAATAACTCTAGGGAGGGCATCACGTCTTAAAAATATACCTCGGAAGCGTTCTAAAGCCCAAATCACATTATTAACACATTCACCCTCCAAATATGCAAAATCGGCAGAGAATGTCATCCCAATTGGTGTCACCCCAACAAAATCGAGCAGTGGAAGTCTGTACCTATTTGTTTTGTAGGTGTTATCTATCAAAAACACCAAATTACATGCATTGACTAACTTCATTGCATCAGGGTGGCACCAAGAGATATCACGAACTACGTCTTCATCCTTTAGTCTATTCCAACGAATATACTGATCCCGTTCAAGAAGCTTCATTAGATGTTGCATTTCAGTATCACTTCCTCTTATGAAAGAATGGTATGCACTTCTTGCATTGTATATTTGTTTGATGGTCGTACAACTATTGGCATTGTACCCCTTCAGAGTTAGCAGAATGTTTCTTGGTTTCACCATTGACTTTGTCATATTAGCAATAAGTGTCTTTTCAGCTTTAGTCAATCGCTCAACATATGGATGTCCAACTAATGACTTGGCCAATTCATGATTATGAATCCCATAAATCAACTTCACCATCCAGCCTTGTCTTCCAACCACTGGCTTGCCACGAAACTTGAAGAGACATCCACATTTCCTAGTTCCAGTATTTCTTCTAACAAATTCTTTCTTCCTACATCTATACTTGCCACTCCTTTCATAGCCAATTATTACAAACAAAGTTCTTCCTCTAATATCAGTGTTTGTGTCAGACCTTATAATCACCGCCACAAATCCGTTTTCATGAGCAACGGATCGAGCCCACCGCAAAACATCCTTTCGGCTGTCAAACACCTACAAAGCAATCCACATAATTTTAGTTTTCTACAACATATTGATTTTATTAAATCACTCACAATCATGAACATTATGACCTGAGAAGTATTGAACACATCCGAACAATCAACATGTGGTTCATTCACACCACATTCTTCTTCATTTTGATAATCCATATCAACTTCTTCATACATGATACTGTCATACATCCATTGATCTTCGTTCATCTTAACAATAAATCATAAATTTCAACATAGACATACAACACCTAACCGAACTAGACATAACATACAAAACTATACATAATATTTTACTATCAGTCACAACAACTCATTATTAGTAAAATGCAAAAACCCTATGTCATTCTACATAAAATGAAAATCAATTACATGTATAAACAATTGAATTTTTTTTAATTATGACAATACCAACAAATTAATAATTAAAATAATTATAAAATTAAATAAATTTTACAAATTCAAAATCCGTATAAATCTTACGGATCAACTTGATCCGTATGCTTTACGGATTAGCCCACTCACGAACACCCAGCAGAGATGCAGAAATGGGTACCTCATTTGCCGCCGATGTCGAACAAACCACCGCAACAATGAACATCGTCCCCTTCACCTTCACCAAAGCTCACCTATCACAATAAAATATCGCTCGGAAGAGAGAAACGCAAGAAGAAAAAGCTCCGCAGCAAAAATCACTGTGCACCCAGCTTTTTAAAGAAAAAGATAAAATGGCATTTTCAAAAAATGCTTGGTGCACCAGCAATAATATTGGGTCCACCTAGCATCTCCCAAAAACTTTTTAAATAAGGTGAAATGACCTATTTCCTTCTCTTTTTATTTTTTATTTTATTCCTTTATCTTTAAAAGGTTAAATTTGGTCATTTATTTTAATTTTTTAGTTCAGTTTATTCCTTTATTTTGTAAGAAGTTTATTTTGGTCCTTTTTTTTTTCAATTTAGTCTTTTAATCCATTTAAGATTAATGTTGTTAATTATCTAATTTTTTTTGTTAAAAATAAAGTGAAGGAAAGAAGGAAAAATTGAAAAAAATAAATTTACTTTTAAATGATTAACGAAGTAAATTTTAAATAGATTAAAGACCTAAGTTAAACAAAAAAAAAGATAAATGATGAAATTAAATTCCAAAAATAAGATAAAGAATAAAATATTTTTTTAAAAAAGGTAAAGGAATAAAGTTAATTCATTACTGATTAAAAAAAGAGTTAACTCTTTTATTAAAAGTTTCATGGATAGCGAGATTTACATCATTTAACTTAAAAGCCAAAAAAAATAATCCTAAGAAGATTATGTGAAATATAAATAGTTGTACTTTCACATTTGTAATTGACTTAGTAATTCAACTTTTAGTTTCTCTCTCAAATATTTTGTTTTAGTTGGGAGCTTTACTTGTTAAGATGTGTGATACACAATCTCTCACATCTGTAGGCGCTTTAGTCATTTGGTAGTTAAGTTAGTTAGTTGTGATTTTAGTTAGTTAGAGGTTTGCTAATTTAGTTTTTTTTTTCCATCATTTGAGTTAGATAAAAATGTAATGTATATAAGTTGGTAAATGTGAGTTATAACGCTCCGATCGAATCACACTAGAATGAGAGAGGGATTCAGAGGTCATGTAGGTATGTCATTGTACAACTGATGATGACTTAAAAGAATTAATTGATACTACCTATACCAACAAGATACATATACTTTTGGATAGTCCATTACTTAAGAACTTTATAGTTAAGTATGTTTGATTTGGAGCAGTAATGTGATGAGTTACCTTTTGGGAAGTTTCTTGAAAAATATGCAAGTGAGGACAAAACACATTAAAAAATCTTGTGTTGATTTATAGGGTCAATCATTGATCTTAGAAGTAACTTATAAGTGTAGTCTAAACTTATAAGGTACTATAATTCTATGAATTCAACACGTGTCATCCAAACCTATTATTAGATTTGTAAATTTATAATAGTGATGACATTTATACAATTAATCATTGAAAAATATAATTTTCATTTATTTATCATAAAGTTCTATCCAATTTTTTTTATGTTGAAAATTTTTTTGTGCTAAATTTGAAAAACATTATATGTTAAACTCAATGTTTTTTCCCCGGCAAACTCCATACTTAAATTCTTAAATTCATTACGATTATTATGTAAAAAAAAGTTCATTTTGATTATTCACATTTTAAATTGGAGTGTTGCTAGGTGCACCCAGCATTATTGCTGGTGCACCCAACATTCTTTAAAAATGCCAAAACTGCCCCTACCTTCTTTCTCCCTTTAAAAGTTGTTTTCTTTAAAACCACATCAACCATTTTTGCGTACTCTTGTTCTCGCTTTTCTCTCTTCGGTGCCATATTTTCTTCGATTCCTTGGCAATGGTTAGGGGCGGTGAAGGTGAAGGTACCAATGTTCAGTGTTGCAGTGGTCGTCGGCGGCATACGAGGTACGCATTTGTGTTGGGTGTGCGTTGTGGTGTACTGTAGATCGTGCGAATCAAGTTGATCCGTAATAGATTTATGAATCAAGTTGATCCGCATGTTGATTTTTAAGACTTACGGATCAACTTGATCCGTAATTCTTTTACGGATCAACTTGATCCGTAAGTGGTTTTTTTTTTTGAAACTTTAAGCTTTATTTAAGTTTAATTTTGTTTTTTAATTATTACTTTGTTTGTATTGTCATTTTTTATTTGAATTGTTTATACATGTAGAATGATATAGGATTTTGTCTTTTTACTAATGATGAGTTATTATGTATAGTTTTGTATGTTATGTATAGTTCAGTTAGGTGTTGTATGCCTATGTTGAAATTTTTTTATTTATTGTTAACATGGACGAAGATCAGTGGATGTATGAAAGTATAATGTCTGAAGAAGCGGATATGGAATATCAAAATGAAGAAACATGTGGTGTGAATGAACCATATGTTGATTGTTCCGATGCATTGAATACTTCTCAGGTAATAATGTTCATGATTGTGAGTGATTTAATAAAATCAATATGTTGAAGAAAACTGAAATTATGTGGATTGCTTTGTAGGTGTTTGACAGCCGAGAGGATGTTTTGCGGTGGGCTCGATCCGTTGCTCATGAAAACGGATTTGTGGCGGTGATTATAAGGTCTGACACAAACACTGATATTAGAGGAAGAACTTTGTTTGTGATAATTGGCTATGAAAGGAGTGGCAAGTATAGATGTAGGAAGAAAGAATTTGTTAGAAGAAATACTGGAACTAGGAAATGTGGATGTCCCTTCAAGTTTCGTGGCAAGCCAGTGGTTGGAAGACAAAGGCTGGATGGTGAAGTTGATTTATGGGATTCATAATCATGAATTGGCCAAGTCATTAGTTGGACATCCATATGTTGAGCGATTGACTAAAGCTGAAAAGACACTTATTGCTAATATGACAAAGTCAATGGTGAAACCAAGAAACATTCTGCTAACTCTGAAGGGGTACAATGCCAATAGTTGTATGACCATCAAACAAATATACAATGCAAGAAGTGCATACCATTCTTTCATAAGAGGAAGTGATACTGAAATGCAACATCTAATGAAGCTTCTTGAACGGGATCAATATATTCGTTGGAATAGACTAAAGGATGAAGACGTAGTTCGTGATATCTCTTGGTGCCACCCTGATGCAATGAAGTTAGTCAATGCATGTAATTTGGTGTTTTTGATAGATAACACCTACAAAACAAATAGGTACAGACTTCCACTGCTCGATTTTGTTGGGGTGACACCAATTGGGATGACATTCTCTGCCGATTTTGCATATTTGGAGGGTGAATGTGTTAATAATGTGATTTGGGCTTTAGAACGCTTCCGAGGTATATTTTTAAGACGTGATGCCCTCCCTAGAGTTATTGTGACTGATAGAGACCAAGCATTGATGAATGCAGTGAAAACTGTATTCCCTGAGTGTACAAATTTATTGTGCAGCTTTCACATAAACAAGAATGTGAAGGCCAAATGTAAATCGTTAATTGGTCAAAGAAATGTTTGGGAGTAAGTCATGGATGCCTCGGGAACTCTTGTTGATTGTCCTTCGGAGCAGTAATTTGATGAGTGGCTGAAGAAGTTTGAAATGGTTTGTTCACCTTGGCCAATGTTTGTTGACTATGTCAAGGATACATGGATAATCCCACACAAGGAAAAATTTGTTACCGCGTGGACGAATAAGGTGATGCACTTAGGTAATACAACAACAAACAAATATGAAATTGTTGAATTATTTCTATTAACGTTGATGAATTGAATGTAAATATTTAGTCTTTAAATTTTTCTTCTACAACTTTTAGTTTTTGTCGGTGTTGAAAATTAATTTTAAATATAAAATAAATGAAGAACTAAAAAAAAAGGAAAAATGAGAACTAATTTTAAATAATAAAAATAAAGGGAAGAGCAAAAATAAAACTAAAAATACTAATTAAAAATTTTAAAATATAAAAATTATGGAACTAAAAATTTAATTATAAAAAATGCGATTTATTATAATTTTAAGTTATGTCTCTTTTGTTTGTCTAAATAAAATATAGCATGTGATTAAAAAAATATTATCTTAATGGTTGTCTTTTTTGTTATGTGTTACCATTATAAAATTAAGTTGAATGAATCTTTAGTTAAATGTGACATTTATACTATTTCAACGAATTTCGAATGAATTTGGAATCAAGTAATTTAAAAATAACAGTTAAACGTTAACACTAATATCATAAACAAAAATAACTTTAAATATACAAATTGTTTAGTGAAAAACAAAAATGTTTTCAAGTACAAGAAATGTATATACATCGAATATCAATATGAAATGTGTAAAGAAACTATGGCTGATCCGTGTGCCACCTACGTCGAGACCTCGCATACACAATGCGGTCTTCTGTGACACTCCTGACAATCCCGAGGCATTCTTCGATGACCTCATGTGTCGATGTGTCTGGCGTGACTACCCCTAGGCTGAGATGACACTCCAACCTCTTAGCGATCGTTTCGCAAGCCTCTTGTTAAATAGGTAACAAACAAATTAGACAAATTAGTATTAAAAAATTGACGTAAATGACATTTCATACATTTAACCAAATAGTAACACTTACCACTGCATGTCTGGGCTCGTCCACATCAGACCTGGCAGGTGTCGATGTTGTTGCTGGCTCCAGGACCTGAGGGATACTTGGCTCTAGAACATGAGGAACATGTCTGGGCTGCGTAGCAGGTGCATTTGGCGGAGGATCTGATGGTTGTGCTGCGGTCATGAATGGATGAGAAATGCGGAAGAACCAGTCGATGTAGTCGGCGCACACTAACCTGGCACAACGCATATCTCACCTGCTGGCGCAAGATGCTCTGAGTAATGCATCCACCTGTCGTCTATCTCATCAAATGAAGAACCAGTTGATAGGCGGAACAGGAATACTCTAGACGTATCCAAGCTGCCGCATGACCCTCTCTTGTCGGTAACTGACAGCAATGGGCCCCTAGCGGAGCTGACCGGAATAACATGAAATCAAATGAAAGTCCCGGAACCTTCGGTGATCCCCATATGGAATCCAGCAGACATCAAGAATCCTAACTCAGTCCAAACGCTGCCTGTACGTCTCTGTAGATATGCTCTTCACGGTCTTCTTCGTAGCAATCCACCTATAGGCACTTGGTGAAGCCTCGTCGTAGTTCAGATCAGCGTTGCACTCTGTGACTGACGGAAAGTGCTCGTATTCCAACACTACAGAGGTTACATGAAAATCATACAAATTTCAAATGAACGTCTAAAATACTGTAATTAAAACATTATTGTTAATTAACTTATGAAAAACATGTTAATTACCTGCAACAGGGTGATGTAACCAGCAAGTTGTCGGCTGGTGCTGATGCAAACATTATTCAGGTGGTCGTACATATGCACCAGGGCAACAGCTCCCCATGCATACCTCGCAGTCTGATTGAGGTCACGCAGGGCATCCAAGAACACAACATGAACATGGGTTGCACTCTTGTTAGCAAAAAAAGTGCAACCCAAAGATGAAGAAGATACGCATGAGTTGTAGTTGTCCAATGTCCAGCCTGACATCTGCGCTGATACATATTGCATACCTAAGACAGACGTACGTACGATCCACGACAGTGTCCTGTGTCGGCCCTGGTTGCCTCTGGTGAGACCAGTAATAAGTCGACCAACATCAGCACCGCCTCGTCCACGTGCAAAGGCTGAAAGGTATACAGTCGCCAACGACGGGCAGATGAAGAAGTGACGCCACATCGTCCAGCGTGATCATAACCTCGCCCACAGGAAGATGGAAACTAGAAGTCTCCCGGTGCCACCTCTCGACAAACGAGGATAGAAGTCCCTGATCGCTGGTGTCTACTGAACACGCGATCAAATGACTTAATCATGTCCTAGCAACTAGCCCCTCAATGGCAGGGATAGGCCTACCTAAATTATGCACTTTCCTCCCATGGGAGGATAACTTCAACTTAGGACTCTCCTGAATTGAAGTATAAAGGAACACACAATTCATTAACATAATATTTTGAAGGAACACAAATCTCAATAATAAATCATACTTAACAAATAACTTAAATTAAATATTATAAATACCTCCCCGGTCCATACGCTAGCTGCAACATGCTCAACATACTTGGTCAGCACTGATGGGTCAGTCAGTCCACCTAGGAATCCCTTAGGCTCATCTACAGTAGCCTGTGCACCGGTGTATGCAGCAGTGTTTGCACCAGTGTCATGTACGTCAACTTCTACCATTGGCTCATCCGCTACTACGTCAGCCTCAGTCACAGCTACGTCAGCCTTAGCCGCAGGTACCACTGGCTCAGCGTCGGCAACAGTGATAAGTACCCGTTGCCTGCATGCGAATGCGGTCGGTCTTCGCCTCTGGGGAGCATCGTCAGAATCATCACGATCCTCTTTCCCCAGACCTCTGCCACTAACCCTACCTAAGGCACGGCCTAGGCCTCTAGTCCTAACCATGATATGCAAATGTCTACCACGAATTCCATCACTGATTTCATTCACTTAAAGTCATGCAAGTTCTAAGAATGTTTAAGTAATGTTGAAGGATTTCATTGGTCTAACACAAATTTGATTGACTCAAAGTCATGCAAGTTATGAGGATTTCAGTGTGATTGGTTTCAGGGTGAAGAAGATAAATATTGGCTTATTTGTGTCTACTATTTTCAACAATGTTTTACTTATTTGGCATATTCAAGTTTCGATTTTTTGTGTGCATAGTGAAGGTTTAGGATTTTAAGTAGCTTCTCAATGAGGATTTTGGTCTGGTCTATGCCATTTCTTAGAGTGTAACCATGTATGCCTGTGTGGAAACTTGGAAGTTGTTTGTTGTCTCAGATAAATGTCACTTCTAATCTCAGTTTGGTTGGTTTAACTTGTGCATCAAATAAAAAACTGCATAATGCATCTTAAATATATACAATAATTATTTCTATCCTTAATTAAAAAGTTGCAACACATTAATTTTCTAGATGCAATATAAATATAGTAAAGAAGAATAATTAACCTTAGGAGGTTCAATTTGTAGTTACATGAAGTGTTTTAGACCAACTTAACTAAAGGCTTAAGCTGTTGGGTGGGAGGTTCAGCATTGGTTTTATATATATAATATACCCTTTCATGCAATATTACTTTGGGCTTTATGCATTTGTAATGCATAGAATTCAACTTAATTATGAATGGTGTGGCAAGGAAAACAACTCATGACCAACTGGTCATAGAGATTCTGGTACTATTTCAAGGAGCAATACTCCTTACAGCCTAACTTGTTAAGTGAAGACTCAAGATTTGTAACATGAAGTAACCAACACTGAAAGTTGAAGCTTGAAATGGAACAGCTATGCAAGCATTAACTCCACTTATAAGGTGGTTTTCCAACAAAGACAATTGGGATACACAACTATTCTTGAACCCTCAGAATGGATGATAACAATTAAAACAGAAAGAAAAAAAAATGTAGTATGCATAGTGAGAAATAGATATGCATACTATATTGATATTGCAAGAGTTTGGTCTATGAACAATTAGCTACAATGCTAACAATTAGCTACAATGCTACAACTGAGAAAATATGAACACAACAACAACAACAACAACAACAACAAAAACAAAGTCTTATCCCATTAGGTGAGGTTGGTTACATGGACCACACAACGTCATTTGGTATGGTTAAAAAGAAAATATGAACAAAATTAAAAAAAATAATTACAGGGTTCTCTTCACAAAAATGATGTTACTTCCCACCCTCCACTTATAAATATCAACTTCAATTCAAACCAAAAAGCCTCAACATGTTCAAACATTATACAATATACAAGATCATGCATGTTCAAACATTATACAATATACAAGATCATGCATTATACAGTACAAACCAAAAAAGCCTCAAAACCAAATTTCAAACCAATATCAACTTCATCAAATAATGAACGCATAATTTCAAACTTTTTTCATTACTCAATCGTACTCTACTTCAGCCTAAAAGCCTCACAACTAACCCTAAATCCTAATAAAAATCATTTTTCATAATTTATAACATATTTGTCATTTTGTAAAATTAAAATTGATTGTAGCGGATCAACTTGATCCGCAACAAGCTTACGAATCAACTTGATTCGTAAGCAGCTTGCGGATCAACTTCCTAAGCACGAAAATTATGGATCAACTTGATCCGCAACCTATTTCATAGGCAAAACTACTTGCGGATCAACTGGGTCCTACTGCGGATCATCTTACAAACTACACTACAAAACCAGAAATGGAAGAGTCATGCAGGGAGAAGGCGCTTACCTCAACATCGATGGAGCAGAGCAGCACAATAGCCCAATCGAGGAGAATGTGCAAGGTGAACAACACCACCACCACGCCGTGAACAATGGTGAAAAAGCAACCCACGCCGTCGGAAGCAACAGGCTAGTCGAGGTTGCGGAATCGCGTAAAAGGAGAAGAAGGAGAAGCGAGATCACGGCGGAAGGAAGAAGAACATAAACAGGTGCGAAAGAAGAAACAACTGGGTGTACAAAATTTAAATAAAATGGACAGGGGTATTTACATCTTTTCCGCTTAAGTGCTGGGTGCACCAGCAATAATACTGGGTACACCTAGCATCACTCTTTAATTTGAATTATTTCCTAAAATACATTTCATATTATATTATTTTTAAAAATAGGTGTCATATTAAATTATTTATATACATAATCGTCCATTTCTTATTTTTATTTAATAGTAATAGTAATAATATAAAGCAAAATCGGCGAGTTTAGTAACCCAGAGGCAGCAATGATGGTCAATGCGGTGGCAGTGGTATTCGCCGTTTTGGTGGCGGCGATTTGGGTTGCGGAATCAGAGTACATAGAGTACAACACAACGCAGAGGATAGTCCCAGACAAATTAAACGTGCACTTGGTACCTCACTCCCACGACGATGTTGGGTGGCTCAAGACCGTGGATCAGTACTACGTTGGAGCCAACAACTCCATTCGGGTCTGTCTGTCTTTTTTTTTTTTATTTTGTAATTTTTTTGGCTGCAAAGTTAGAAATTGTATGAACACAATTTTGAAGGTGATTTCTGGTTGCAGGGTGCATGTGTGCAGAATGTGCTGGATTCTGTGATATCTGCTCTCTTGGAGGACAAGAATCGCAAGTTTATCTATGTTGAGATGGTAATTAGTCATATCTAAGTATTTTAGTTGCCTTGCACAACATAGCTTTTTTTTAATGTATAATTAAAATTAAAATTCATTGTTAATAAATAATATTGAATATATAAATTATATTAAAATTCATGTCTTGGATATGTAAATTGTATTTTGGATTTATAATGAACTATTTCTTTTAATAATTATTAAAATTTAATTTAAAGATAGGAATGAAGGAGGTTAGATTAAAAGACATAAATGATTAAAAAGACAATTATACTTGTAAAGATAAGGTGGTTTGAGATGATCAATGTTATTAAATAACTGTTATAGCACTGCCGTAATGCTATAACGTGGCGTTTTTTGACCTCACTGCCATAGGAAATTTGTGAAAGGAGGTCTGCTATGGCGGTGCCATAAGCTGCAATGGCATGCTTATATGACGGAATTTTGGTCTTCCACCATATTCTGCCATCATCAATTGATAACCTGGGAGATGATTGAGAGAAATTGTTTGGTTAGTTGCCAGCGTAATGTGTCAAATACACCATCAAAGGAAAGAAGAGAGAAAATATTAAGAATGTCTAATTGAGAGAGTGAGTTTCAGAGTTGTGTATTCTAATTTATGATACATGAGTAGATATTGCTAACTTTCCATGCATGCATTTTTTTTTGTGTGTGTATGTTTTAATTTCATTAACTTCTTTTAGGGGAGGGATTTTAAAGGGCAAGAAGTAAGTGATAATGGGTTTAATTGAGTGCTGATTTTTCTTTTTATTTTTTTATGGGTAGGCATTTTTCCAGAGATGGTGGAGACAGCAAAGTAAAGCAACGAAAATTAAAGTCAAGGAGCTTGTCAACTCGGGTCAGTTGGAATTCATGTAATGTAACTATCTTATGTTATTCTTCCTGAAGCTAGTTAACAGTTATTGCTTTTCAAATTCTTGTCTATGATATAAAGTTGCAGTAGCTAATGTTAGCTTGCAGGTGAAGGATTTTTTAGGAGGGTCCTTTTGCCTGATTTGTAATTTGCATATATTATGCTTAAGTCGATGACTTTTGAATCTGATTAGTAATTTCTTATTCTTGTTTTATTTTTGGTTTTAATTCCTGATTTTGTTTTTGAAGAAATGGGGGTATGTGTATGCATGATGAGGCCACCCCGCATTACATTGATCTAATTGACCAGACCACTCTTGGGCATCAATTTATCAAAGAGGAATTTGATAAGGTTCCAAGAGTTGGTTGGCAGATTGACCCATTTGGCCATTCTGCAGTTCAGGCTTACTTGCTTGGTGCCGAGGTATGTTTATTATAATTGAATCATGTGGAAACTTATCTGTATTAATTACCAACATAACATGCTTGATTACACTTCTAGTCAATCGAAGATTGTACTGTTATGTGTAATTCACACAATCATATTGAAGTTGTGCATGTCATTATGAATTTGCAAACCCTATGTGATTGTGTCTTTGCTGCAGCTAGGATTCGATTCACACTTTTTTGCTAGAATCGATTACCAAGATAGAGCTAAGCGATTGAAGGAGAAAACTCTTGAGGTTATTTGGCAGGGTTCCAGGTCTCTTGGCTCTTCTTCACAAGTTAGTTGCCTAATGATTCTGTTGCTACTTACAAGTAATTTTTTTCCCCTTCTTTTCAGTTCTTACAAGAATTATTCCTATGGCTAACTTCATTGCAGATATTTACCGGGATATTTCCCAGGCATTACGATCCTCCTGATGGTTTCACATTTGAGATAAATGATGTTTCCCCTCCTATTCAGGTAGTCTTCTTTTAATTATTTAAAATTTACTGGAAGAATATGTTTAATACTCTATTTTCTCCTCTTTGAAGATTCATGTAAAATTAATTTGAAGGATGACATTTTTTTTTGATTAAAAAAGGATGACATTCTACTATTTGACTATAATGTTCAAGAAAGGGTCAACGATTTTGTATCTGCTGCCTTAGCTCAGGTGAGGTCTGGCTGACAATTGAACCTCTTCCTTTTGTTATATAAATTCTAATTAAGAAAGCAAGTTAATGGAGGCTTAAGAATGCAAGTTAAATTCTAATTAGTAAACTAGGAATGCAATGGCTTTTTGATTTGTTGCTTTTTACAGAAGAGACCAAAAATATATACTTTTTGTTGGGAAAGATTTTTTAGGAACTTCTTTTTGTGCTTTAAAATTGTCATAGGATCTTTTTGACACCTAGAAGATGCATCTTAAAGGAGCTATGACTGTTAAAGAATATGAATTACCTAAAAAACTTCAGCTTCTATTAATTGTAACAGTTTTCCTTTCCCTATTTAAACATTTGCCCTTTTAATTTTATATTATCCATCTTTTGTACTTTTTTTAGATGCTCCCAAAAGCAAATTTTGTTGCTTTTAGTTAAAATTTTATACATTTTTGCAAGGTATCTTTTTCAGAATCTATAACATAACATCACAGCCTTTGAAAAGCCTGATAATGCAGTAAATTTACGAGAGTAAATATTTATTTTTATACATATATTTTAATTGGTTTTATGTTGTTTGAATTGGAGTATTTGTATATCACTGTTGAATTTTCTACTTGTTTCTAGGCTAATGTGACCAAAACAAATCACATTATGTGGGCAATGGGGACAGACTTCCGTTATCAATATGCTAATTCATGGTTCAGGCAGATGGATAAGTTTATTCACTACGTCAATCAGGTACTGAAGCTCGCAATTGTGTCTGAAATGTTTCCTGGAGTTCTTGTTTTCTTGTTTTGTATCTTTGATGACACTTCCTGGTTTAGCTCCTTTGGTTAAAACTTGTACTTGCCTTTTGTGCCATACTCTCTCAGGATGGACGTGTCAATGCATTATATTCAACACCATCTATCTACACTGATGCAAAATATGCAGCTGATGAGTATTGGCCTCTTAAAGTTGATGATTTCTTCCCGTGAGTTTATCTTGGATACTCCTGTTATCAATTTATGTTTGGAATTAGAGGTAAGGAGGGAGAAGGGAAGGGGAGGGAAGTGACAAACTTCTGTTTGGAAGTTTTTTAATGAGGGGAAGGAAAGGGAAGTCACTTATTTTAAATTAAATAAGGGATTTAACTGTCATTTCTCCTACTTTTAGATTTAACTCCCAAACAAGAGGAAGAAAGTTGAAGGAAAGAAAAATAACTTATTTTAAATAAATAAGGGACATAACTGTCATTTCTCCTACTTTTACTTTATCTCCCAAACAAGAGGAAGAGAATGACCTTTCTTCCCTCAAACATCCAAACAAGAGTGCTAAATATAATAAAGCTATCCATGAGCTTTCATCTAATAGCTTAAGCTATGGAATTTTTTAAATTGTGTGACCAATCAGTTTAAACATGTATGGTGATAATCCGTACAACATTCAATACAGTGAAGTCTAATGGTAACTCTAAGGGCTACAATGGCCGACTTCATTTTTGGGAAATTCCATACTTACCTCATGATATCTTAATCAATTGAATACCCTCATTTATCCTCCAAAACCAGGTACCTCACTCTATTGTTTCCAACACATGCCCTCTACTCTGTTCCGCTCCAAGTCTGTGGTTGCAATGTTTTGTCCATGACCTTACTTAAAGAAAAGATAAGTGTCTTTTCCTTTCTACTCTCAGTAGTAGAGAGGCTACCATTGCTATTCTTCTAATCTTCTGCAATACTTATCTATGCTGAGGTCAGCATCTTTGTGACCTGTCCCTTCTTCCCTTCTACTTCAGATCTGACCATATAGAATTTGGTAAATTGTGTGATAATCAGTCCACATGTGTATTTTTATAATTGTACTGCATTCTACACAACAGAATCTGATGCTAATTCTAAGAGCTAATGTGCAGGAATTAATTACATAATCAACTAAGAATCAGTATTTAATAACAGCTAATCTGTATTATATATGTGATAAGATCTATTTTATATGTGCTTAATTCTAACACTAACATAAGCTTTTGAGAACCCCCTTCATTTACTTCCCTTCCCATCTCTTCCTTCCCTTCAAAGCTTCCACATAGTTTGGAGATGTCAATTTTGAATTCAAGGCACAACATTTTAGGTATGCAGATCACCCAAATGCATATTGGACTGGATATTTTACAAGTAGGCCAGCTTTGAAGGGCTATGTGAGATTCATGAGTGCTTACTATCAGGTAGAATCTTGACCTCTTTTACTTTATGAAGTAATTTGTTATGTGCTTGTGGGCTCTCATAGCTCATTTTTCCTTGTTTGGGCTACTTTTGTTGCTTTTCTTCTATTGACATTTAGGCAGCACGACAATTGGAATATTTTAAAGGGAGGAATGAAACAGGACCAAATACTGATGCATTAGCTGATGCTTTAGCAATTGCTCAGCACCATGATGCAGTTAGTGGCACAGAAAGGCAACATGTTGCTTCTGATTATGCACTGCGACTCTCAATGGGATATGAAGAGGTAAATATTAATAATTTTCTGTTTCAGTATTGTTATCGTAAACATCAACTTATATGGTTTACAACTTCTTAATTTTCAGGCAGAAAGGTTGGTTGCATCTGCCCTTGCTTCCTTGGTAAACCAAAGATTAAGTTCGTATGGGGTGAATCCAGTGACAGACATCCAGCAGGCAATGCACTATAGTCATAGCATAAGTTTCTTAATTTTTTAATGGAAGAATCAATCATAAATTAACTACTACTCTGTTATATTTTGACTTGGCAGTCAATTAAAAATCAAAAGTTCGGAAATAGGTTTTATTTTCCCTGGGAATGGGAGGTATATATAGAATGCACAGGACAGAAATAAGAGCAATAATCTAGCCTAGAAATTAGGGGAATTGATTTCCCTATAAATGCAAATTCTACATATGGTAAAGACAAAAATGACAGCTAATAATTATGTACATAAAATCCTAATGAGCTGTACAAATAGAATTGGTTGATTTTGCACTCATCTTCAACCCTCCCCCCTCAATCCAGATGGTAGATATCTATCATGCATAGATTGGATCTGATATTCTCGTATACATTCCTTGGTAGGGCTTTTGTTAGAAAGTCCGCCGTCTGTCATGATGGAATATGATTGAGACTTATAATTTGTGAAGAGGAAAATCTCATTTCTTCTCCTATGGTTGAAGGGCTTTTGTTAGGAAGTCCGCTGTCTGTCAAAAGAATTGTCAGATATCTCAAAGGCGCAATATCTTGGGGATTGCAATTTCAGCCTATGTCTACCAGGCATCCCTTTCCCATTCATGCATACTGTGATGCAGATTGGCCCTCTGATCCTGATGACAGGAGGTCCACATCTGGTGCAGCCATCTTTCTTGGTCCAAACTTGATCTCCTGGTGGTCCAAGAAGCAGACTGTTGTTGCAAGGTCCAGCACTGAGGCAGAATGTAGTAGCATGGCTTTAGTTGCAGCAGAAGTTACTTGGATTTTGTCTCTTCTTTCTGAACTCAAGGTCTCTCAAGCCTCTCCTGTCATTCTTTGTGACAACACTAGCACAGTGGCCTTGGCTCATAATCCAGTTCATCATTCTCGAACCAAACACATGGAGTTGGACCTGTTTTTTGTTCAAGGAAAAGGTGCTCACTAATCTGGTTCAAGTGGTACACATTCCTGCTATTGATCAGTGTGCAGGTATCCTCACCAAAGCTCCACACCTTCCACCTTTTCTGTCTACAGAGCCAAGCTCAGAGTGCTTGAGAAACTTTCAGCCAACCCCTCATGAGTTTGCCGGGGGGCGGGGGGGGGGGTATTAGAGTATACCTACTCTGATGGGTTATTTTCTTTACTTAGTGTTATCACTGATAGCTGTCAGTACATCTGTAGACAGCTGTTGTAACTAACTAACTATAGTTAGTTATTACACCGTTAGTTCAGTTATGTTAGTTGAGCTTTGCATAATCTGAGCATGTAACCTTTCAATACTTGGGTTGAATAATATTATCTTCCTCACTCTCAATCTTTCTCTCTCTCTCTCTCTCTCGCATATTCTATTAACATTTGATACTAAATTTTGTGAATCTGTTTGCAGTGTCCTCTTCTTAATATAAGTTACTGTCCTCCAGCAGAAGCTACATTGATTAATGGAAAGAGCTTGGTAAGGATAATATTGATTTGTTGCATGACCATGATTATATATGAATCTTTCTTATTAAGATGTTTCTCTCAATTTGTATTCCTTTTTTAGGTGATTGTTGTTTATAATCCTCTTGCTTGGAAGAGGGAAGATGTAATTCGAATTCCTGTAAGTTCTTTACATGGTAATTTATTTTATTTCTTGTTGGATCTTAGATTGTGGGTTTTGGCTTAACTCAACCCCAAAAGCTAGCTCATAGGGTGAGGGTTGCCCCCACTTATATACTATATTTTGGTACTATCTCTAGCCGATGTGTGACTTGAGTTTTTCCCAATACACCCCCTCACGCCCAACACTTTTGGGCTTAGTGCGTGGATAACATGGTGGGTGACCCTTTTAATGGATCTAAGATAGGCTCTGATACCATTTTAGAATCTAACTTTGGGCCTAACTTAATCCCAAAAGTTAGATCATAGGATGAGGGTTGACACCCACTTATATACTCTATCTTGGCACCTATCTTTAGCCAATGTGGGACTTGGGTTTTTCCTAATACAGCCCCTCACGCCCAACTCTTTTAGGCTTGATGCGTGGATAACATGGTGGGTGACCCTTTTAATGGATTTAGGATAGGCTCTGATACCATCTTAAAATGTGGTTTTGGGCCTAACTCAACTCCAAAAACTAGCTTATAGGGTGAGGGTTGCCCCCACTTATATACTCTATCTTGGCACTATATCTAACCGATATGGGACTTGAGTTTTTTCCAATATTGGACTAGGGTATGGGCAGTAAAAAATGAATTTGATCACTTCAAAATCAGTGGTTGCTGCCATGCTCCAAGTACTTGGTTGGGTCATTTTCTTCTTAGTGATTGTGACATCTTTTAGTCATGAAAGATATTAATTAATTGATTGTTGAAATTTGGATTCTTTTGAGCTATTTGTTTGCCTCTTGAAGGACCACAATTCCGACTTCTCCAGAGCCTCTGGTAGCACAGCCGTTTATTTACTCTGTGCATCAGAAGGCTTAAAGATGATGAGAAAAACATACTTTTGTTTTGGTATTTTCTTCTAGTTGACTGGAATGAGCTAATTGAGGGATCCATAGGCATTCATATGCCTCTGTTTCATTTATATGTTTTTCCATCCCCTCTGATCTTCATTAATTTATGCACTAATGCACCCACGATCCAATGAGCATGCTAAAAGAAACAGCATGTGCATACACATCAGATATGGTATTCCAACAAATTTCATTGATTAAATTGTTAATGATTTCCATATCTATAACTATTCAAACACTTTAGACCCTAATTTATGCTTTGCATGACTGACTCCAGAACATATTTGCCACAGGTTTCCACTGGACAGGTTTTTGTTCAGGATTTTTCTGGGAATAAAATTGAGTCTCAGATTCTGCCTCTGTCGAATGCTACTTTGACTATGAGAAAACATTATGTCAGAGCATATATAGGAAAAGCTCCTGGGGGCGACACACTCAAGTCTTGGCTTGCATTTCCAGTGTCTGTTCCTCCCCTTGGTTTCAGCACCTATATAGTGTCAAGCTCTAAACAGTCAAGTTAGTGATATATCATATTACTTTGTTCTTAACTTTGTTTACTTATCTCTAGTCTGTAGTATGTACTGGTAAATTTAAGCTGAAAGTAACACTAACTAACTCAAACTTTTATGACTCTTTGAATGACAAAGGTCATAGTTCAACTATCTCAAAGATATACATATCAGAAGGAAGTACTAATAAAAGCATAGAAGTTGGAAAAGGGAATTTAAAGCTACTTTATTCAGAAAATGAAGGAAGACTGACTCACTATGTAAACAGTAGAACTCTGGTAAGTTTTCAATATGAATTTATTAGTGTTTCTACTTGAGGTCTTCTCAATGATGTCAACATTTTTAAAGTTCAATTTGCTTAAGGCATAAAGTGAGTAATGCTGAAGTTTCTTATTTTATTTTGGCTTTGGTTGAAGGTTACAACATCAGTTGAACAATCATACAGTTATTATTCTGGAAATGATGGGACTGACAAAGATCCTCAGGTAGTTAGTTACACATATACTGAAATTTCTATATATATCAACTGCCTTAATCTTCAATTACATTGTTAGTAGGAAGGTTTTTTTTTTTTTTTTTTTATGAATATATTTGTCTTTACTATTTGGTAGTCCTAGCCAGATGATGCAATTTCTTTGTTACACATTTATTTTCTTAATTGTTTTTGTAAATGTAGAGATCACAAAAAATAGAGCCCAAAAACAACATTGTTTCACTAAACGGCTCCAGAAAACTGACTGATTTGCTCCAAAAATAGCACCAACACCTAAGAAAAGCCCCAAACATGACTAGGCTTTCTTCAGACCAGCAAGATGCTCCTCTATGTTACCAAAACGGGAGCGGTTTTGCTCCAGATCAGCACCTACACCTGATTGTTGCCACACCTGTGGTTTTCAGATCAGGTTGGTTTCTTTATTAAGAACTAGCTGTCATACAAATTTCTGACCCTGCCAGTAGGGTTTTTTTTGGAAAGCGGATGCCCTACACGATTGATGGCTGCCCTATGCATACTTGCGATACTATGTAGAGAGAGGAGAGAAGAGAATTATGCTGTAATGGTATGATCTGTATAGCATGGTCTCCCTATGCATATAAAATACTAGGTTGAGAGTTTAGTACATGTGGTACAAAGTACACTAGAGTCAAGCCTATATACTCTCAATAACCTAACAAATAACTCTTTCAACAATAAAAAAAGAATGCTTGCTTCCCATTCTTGATGCAGGATAGATGGTGCATTTGTCAATCAGATGATTGACTTAATGCTCTATATTATATGTGTTTTTTCATTTTCTTTTGTTCTTTTTCAGTTTTTCCTTTTACTGTGTATTATACTTAGCACTATGCCCGTATGATAAGATCACCTTCTTACTTTAATCTATAATATTCTTAAATGAAACTAATCAAAATATTTTTGATTGCAAACTATGTTTTTCTTAAGGCTTCTGGGGCATATGTTTTCCGTCCAAATGGCTCATTTTCCATTAAATCAGATCATCAGGTTACAAACTTTGCCTTTTGAACATTCAATGGTTGATGATAATTTTAGTTTATGGCCAATCCAGAGAATAATTTATATTTATTTTGTATCGTTTGTGTTCAGGCATCTTTTACTGTCCTGCGTGGTCCAATATTGGATGAAGTACATCAACAGCTCAATCCATGGGTATCCCAGGTAACTTATGGTTAAAATAACCATTAAATGAACTATTTTCTTACAGGCATTCACACACACATTACTCCCATATCCTGCAGCAACCACTGCCCCCACAAATTCCAGTAAAATTAGAAGTTGTATATCTTGTGATCATCTATTTTCTTGCAGCTTAAGCACGGAAGTCTTATTTTGTTTTCTGTATATACAGATTACGAGGATATTCAAGGCAAAAGAACATGCTGAAATTGAGTTCACAGTAGGTTACCTTCCATGTTATCTGATTGGAAGAGCAAATGATTGTTTCATTTCTATTATATTGCTCAGGAACAGTTGAGAAGTTGCATCTTAAATTTATACATATGTAGGTTGGGCCTATTCCTGTGGATGATGACATTGGGAAAGAAATTATTACACAATTTAAAACTACAATGAAGACCAACAAGACATTCTACACTGATTCTAATGGACGTGACTTCATTAAGAGGGTGAGTTAAATTTGTTTGCTGTCTTTCTATTATAAATTATGTAGATTGTTGATTATATCAACTCTGTTGGCCTTATATTATGGTAAACTATTCTAATTGTGGATTGGAGACTTTGATATATTTGGAAGAGCAAGATACAATTTAAGTAATAAAAGATTAATGGAGATGTCACACATAGGATTCGTGATGGGTGGATGAAATGTGAAGAGACTTTATTTAGGCTTAACACTTACGTTACAACATCCGACAAAGTGCAGGCCTCTCGCTGTTTTGTCTCGTGACATGTGTACATTGTCCTGTTCTTGTTCGGAAACAGGGAATCATCTTTTTTTGCATTGTTCTGCTGCAAATTTTCTTTGAAATTAGATTATTTGGGATTTTTTTGAGAGTCGGGTCTGTCTTAGTTGCATCAGTTTCTCTTTATCAATTTTACAGGTTTTGGTTTTTATTAAGAAGCTAAATTCAGTGGCCATGCTCTTTCTTCTCTGTTCTCTGATGACTTTGGCTGGAAAGGAATGCTAGAATTTGCAAGAAAACATTCTAGACAACATCTGGGATAGGGTTATTTTTTGACTTTTTTGTGGTGTTTTTCCTAATCATTTTTTTTTTCATGTATAGATATGCAAAGATATTGGGATGCCCTGTTAGACGATTCAATCTCTAGTTTTAGGTGTTTCTTTTGTATTATTCTTGAGAAGAAGGCTTACCTCTAGCTTTGTTCCTTTTTTCTTAATGACTTATCTTTTCTTAAAAAAATTGTTTTGCAGATTCGAGATTTCAGGACAGACTGGGATCTACAAGTGAACCAACCCATTGCTGGAAACTATTACCCAGTATGTTTCATTTAATTGAAGACTCGCTATCCATCTTTCTATTTTCTGTTTATATTAAATTCTGGCACTGTGGTACATTCTTATGTATGGATTATTTTATTATCTGCTACATTTTTCTTTTTCTGAGCAAATGAATTTTCTTCTCATGAATTTTTTTCTTTTCACATTTTTATTTTATTGTCAATCATTGATTTGAGCTCTCAGTGTTTCACTTGTAACACAAGATTTTTATTTCTTATGGCCGTTGATTTGTTTGTCATAGATATTTCTGCATTTTAGTCCAGCTGCTCTATCTTCAAATGGATATTAATAAATATTATGGCTTTTCACCATTCTTTCAGGTTAATTTAGGAATATATGTACAAGATAGTAGTATGGAATTATCTGTGTTGGTGGACCGCTCAGTTGGAGGTTCCAGCTTGGAAGATGGCCAAGTAGAGCTGATGCTCCACAGGTTGGTTATAGTTGTCATTCATATCTAGTGACTTAAAGTTCAAGTTGCTTTTGCGCTTTAATACATAGGATATAGGTAATGGAATAATAAATAATGATTGACATTTCCTTGTTCTGTGATTTGGTTTTATATTTTGTTAGGAGGTTGCTTCATGATGATGCAAGAGGTGTAGGTGAGGTACTCAATGAAACAGTTTGCGTTGCTGATAAGTGTGAGGGCCTAACAGTTAAGTATATCTTTCCAACAAATCCATTTAGACTTGCTTTCATGATGATTTCTGGTTATGTCTTCCATTTGTGAGGACATTTTTCTGATGCTCAGAGGTCTCATGTTATTAACTTTTGCTGCTAGAGATATGGAGACTGTCTTGCACAGTACAAGTACACACTTTTGTTTTGTTGATCTCTCCATACATACCATTTTCTTGCCTATGGATCCTGACCTGCTAGCTATGATGCACAAATATGATACATGTATCAGATATGATACGCATCTGATACGGAACACAATTATTTCAAAAATATATAGGATATGATACATGTAAGATGCGTATTTAGAAATGTATAAAAAATCATAAAAGTAACATATTAAATAAATAATTGCAATTGTGCAAGTCCAAATTAAAAATGTATTTCTTGAAGATTAGTAAAAACAAAAAAAATTATAGCTCATTGTCATCATAAATTACTTTCTATTATTTACATATAGGAAAAATACTTTCAATTTCTTTTCTTCTTGAAATATTCATAAAGAGAACAATTTCTATTTTTGGTTCATAAGGGACAAGGGTTCTATGTTTATATATTATACATATAAGTGTTTCATGTAGTTGTATTGGATTTTCATAAAATACTTTAAAATCTTGGATACTTCACGGATACGTATCGACGAAGTATCCAAAGAGTATCAATATTGGATACGTGAAGCAAATTGAATTATTGCTGCTTCATAGGTTTGGATACTCCATGGACACGTATTGGTGAAGTATCCAAGAGTATCGTATATCCGATAAGGATACGTGAGGCAAATTGGAGTATCGGCATCCAAGAGTATCGCATCGGATATGTATCCGATACAGATACGTGAGGCAAATTGGAGTATCGGTGCTTCATAGCCTACTAGCAAGTAGCAACATACACTAAAGATATTGTAAAATTTGCAGTTATCATGATAGAACCCAAATTGATAAACTAATAAAATACAATACTTCTGAACACAGAAATCACACATATATAGCAATACACTTGGTGTCCCAGAGAAAAGTCTCCTGCAGAGTACAAAGAGTGCTCTCTGCCTACAAACTGTGAATGGCAACACACTTTCCTAATTATACACCCTACTATTAGATGCAATCCTAGCTGCCATCAGTTATTTTCTATGAATATTTGGTATCGTGCAGTTTCTAATGCAGAATAACTGTTAGATTACATAATATTCTCTTATTTATTATTAGATAGCAATTAGGGATTTATTCCTTATTACTCTCATTATTAGATTGATCCTATGTAATCAATACTTATCCTATCTTATTTTCCATGAATAACTGCCATTGTGCACTTTCAAATACAGAACTAATGTTGAATTACTAATACGAGTTAAGTTACTTTATATCCATAATTCCTAATAATAATTGCCTCCAAGTTCCAACCCATCAATAGATCCCTCCTAACCACTTGGATTTTTGCTGCCATCTTCTCTCCAACTTACCGTTTATTAATAGTACAAGTTTATATGATATTTCCAGATTCAAGGAAAACTGTATCTTAGAATTGACCATAAAGGTGAAGCTGCTAAGTGGCGTCGCACAGTTGGCCAGGAATTATATTCACCATTGCTGTTGGCCTTCACAGAACAGGTAAAATGAAGGGAGATCCCCCCTCTCCCCCAAAAAAAACAAAAAATTATGGTAGTTAAATCGTTTGTCATTACTGGTTTCCACTTGTGATGCAGGATGGGGATAATTGGTTGCATTTCAGTCCATCCACATTTTCTGGCATAGATTCTTCCTACAGTTTACCCGACAACACTGCTCTTTTAACCCTCCAGGTATGAAAGGGAGAACGATAGGGACATTTATAGAGAAAATAGAAGATGAAGAATATTTTACCTCATCTTTATTTCTGATGTGTATATATTGTTTTTATGAACTTCTGCAGGAATTTAAAAATGGAAAAGTGCTCCTAAGATTGGCTCACCTTTATGAGGTTGTAATTTTCTTACCGATGTATTGATCATAATCTCTGGTTCTCTCTTAAAGATTTAAACTGCCCTTTCAAAATGATCTTCTAAGGATTGCTTGCCTGCAATTTTACATTCTTAACCATGATTGGAAAGATTTTTTCTGTGACCTGTTTTACTTGCATTTAACCTATGCTATAAAAATGTAAACATGCATGCATTTCTATCAAAGTAATGGAAATAATATTTATATATGTAACCTATGCTTGCCTTGTGTGGGGAGAAAATTTACTTGGTACAAGCTAAATGGGACAACAAAGGCCAGATTGGATAGATTTCTTGTCTCTGCTGAATGGTTTCAGAAACGGCAAGGCACGACACAGTTTATTTTGGAAAGAAACTTCTTGGACCATTGCCAGTCATGCTGAAATCTGAAATGGTTGATTGGGGACCCGACCTTTCTGGATTCTAAATTGTTGGTTTCATGACAAATCATTTCAAAGGGTGGTTCAAGAATCTTGGTCGAATAATCAGGTGAGGGGATTGGGGGGATTTTTCCTCAAAGAAAAGATAATAGGAATCAAGGCTACGCTGAAAGTATGGAATAAGGATCACTTTGGAGATTCCCAGCAGAAGCTAGCAACCATTGAGAAGGAGTTAAACAAACTAGAAGCTAAAGGTGATGTAAGACAGCTATCTGCCCAAGAGTTGCTATGTAGGAAAAAGCATCAGGAGGAGCTTTGGTCAGCTGCCCAATCTCACAAGTCCTTATTGAGGCAAAAGGCAAGGTCAAGATGGATCAAAGAGGGGGATAGTAATTCCAAGTTTTTCCATAGAGTTGTAAACTTAGACTGCAGATCCAACTCCTTGAGAGGAGTGTTTGTAAATGGTGTTTGGATTGATGAACCTGGAAGGGTGAAGGAGGAGATACACTTGTTCTTCAAGAATAGATTTAAGGAGGAAGAGTGGGTGAGGCCCAAACTAGATGGGGTAAGCTTTAAAGTCATTGGACAACAATACAATGATAGATTGACGGGGCCATTCACCGAAAAAGAAATTAAGGATGCGGTGTGGGAGTGATAAGACCCCTGGTCCAGACGGCCTTAATTTCAAATTCATTAAGGAATTCTGGGAAGTTATCAAGGTTGATGTGCTCCGCTTCATGGATGAGTTTTTTGTTCATGGAACTTTCCTGAAGGGGTGTAATGCATCTTTCATTGCTTTCATCCCTAAGGTAAACGACCCGCAGAACCTAAATGAATATAGACCTATTTCTCTTATAGGTAGCATATACAAAATTGTGGCAAGGTGTTAGCAAAGAGGATGAAAGAGGTGTTGTCAATACTAATAGATGAGACACAATCAACATTTATAGAAGGCCGACATTTACTACACAGCATCCTCATTGCAAATGAAGTAATCCATGAAGCAAAGACAAGGAACAAGCTGTGCTTGGTCTTCAAAGTAGATTACGAAAAGGCTTATGATTCAGTATCTTGGAAATTCCTGTTGTATATGTTGAGGAGGATGGGGTTTTGTGAAAAATGGATATCATGGATTGAGGGCTACCTAAAATCCGCTTCTATATCCATACTGATTAATGGCAGCCCTACGTCTGAGTTCACCCCCCAAAGAGGTCTAAGACAAGGGAACCCACTAGCTCCGTTTTTATTTAATGTTGTTGTGGAGGGACTAAATGGATTGGTGAGAGAAGCAATGGAGAAAAACTTGTTTCAAGGTTTCGTTGTGGGTAGAAACGAGGTGAAAGTTAACATATTACAGTATGCAGATGATACACTCTTTTTTGGGAAAGCATTCGTGGAAAATGTTAAAGCGATCGAGGTGCGTTTGAGAAGTTTTGAACTAGTCTCAGGCCTTAAAATTAACTTCTCAAAGAGTAGTTTTGGGGCAATTGGGATGTCGGAGAGTTGGAAGGTGGCTACTGCTAGGTACTTAAATTACAAGCTATTGGCCATACCTTTTCTATATTTGGGTATCCCCATTGGGGCAAACCCAAGGTGTTCCGACATTTGGGATCCTATCGTCAAGAAATGTGAGAGAAAATTGACAAAATGGAAACAAAAACTACTATCATTTGGGGGAAGGGTAACACTCATAAAGTCTGTTCTAAATTCTATTCCTACATATTTTTTCTCCTTTTTCAGGGCTCCAAACAAAATTCTGGACAAACTGGTGTGGATACAGAGGCGGTGGGGTGGAGGTATGGAGGAGAAGAAGATAGCGTGGGTAAAGTGGGAGTCGGTGTGTCTACCAAAGGAGAAAGGAGGAATTGGAATCAGGGACCTTAGAAAGTTTAATTATGCTCTCCTCAAAAAGTGAAAGTGGAACCTTTTCCATAATCAAGGAGAATTGTGGGCTAGAACATTGATTTCAAAATATGGTGATTGGTGGAATTTGGAGGGGGAAAGAAGGGGCAGTAGAGTATCAGTGTGGTGGAAGGATATAAATAGCATAGCTTCTGCCGGCATAGATGGCAGCTACTTAGATAAAGGGATAAAATGGAAAGTGGGATGTGGAACAAAGGCTAAATTCTGGGAGGATGGATGGAAGGAGGATGGAGTACCGCTTAAGCGGAAATACCCTACACTTTTCTCCATATCTAAACAGAAAAATCATGTCATATAGAAGATGGGCAAGTTCACATACGCAGGATGGGAATGGGACTTCAAATGGAGACAAGAACTCTTTGATAGCGAGATGGATTTGGCTGTGAGGTTCCTAGAAGAGTTAGAAGGCATCGGCATTCACTTGGATCGAGAAGACAAGTGAATCTGGAAGGAAGATGCATCGGGTATACACAGCCGGGAATGGGTACAAGATGCTTATGTTAGACCAAACTGGTGAAAATCAGGATGGTGCTTTTACTGAGTTGTGGAAGGTCAAGGTCCCTAGTAAAGTCTCTTTCTTCGTGTGGAGACTAATTAGGGACAGATTACCAAAAATCAACCTGCGCAGGAAAAATGTGGAAATAAATGATCCCACATGTCCATTCTGCGAATATAAAGAAGAGGATGCAGCACATCTCTTCTTTAGTTGCAGCAAAATTATGCCGCTTTGGTGGGAATCAACATTGTGGACAAACACTTCAGCACCATTTTCGCAGAACCCGAGAATGCACTTTCTCCAGCATGTGGTTGGGAAAGAAAATGGCAGCAGTTTTCAAAAATGGAAATGCTGGTGGATCTCCTTGACTTTGAGTATTTGGCAGAATCGAAATAAGATTGTTTTTGAAGAGGAAAGTTTTAATGATAGTAAGCTGTTGGAGGATGCTATCTTTCTATGCTGGACTTGGCTAAAAATCTGGATAAAAGTTTTGACATGCCATACACTGGTCCAGCAACATGAAGGAGACATTTATGTGATTAGGGTGGGATACTTCTACAAGTGGGGGTAGCTATGGGATAAGTATAATGCCAGAATTATGGTCTCTTAATTCATGTTATATACTATGTATTAGGACACCATAGTCCTACTCAAACTGGCCAATGTGTAAACTCCAAGTACAACTTGTACTGATTAAAATATAATTCAATATTTTTGCCGATTAAAAAAATACATATGTAACTGTTAGAGATCAATAACAGTTTACCCATGCAAAGAACTTTGTAATCTAGCTATGAATGATTTATGATATTTTTCATGCATCAAGATTTACAACAACTTTTTCCATTATCTTTATTCTCTATCAAAGATTTTGCTTTGCATTCAGACACCAAATACCCTATATTCTTGAATTCATGTTTGGTGCCTATTTACATATATAGATCGGAGAGGACAAAAATTACTCACTAACGGCAAGTGTGGAATTGAAAAAGTTGTTTCCTAATAAGAAGGTAAGAGTGGTAGCAAACTACTCCAAGTTAGTTTTTTTCACACATCATGTACTCATGTATAGTTTCCTTTTGACTACTCAATCTTTTCAGATCAATAAAGTGACAGAGATGAGTTTGTCTGCTAATCAAGAAAGAGCTCAAATGGAAAAGAGGAAGCTAGATTGGAAGGTAGAAGGCTCCACTGAAGAACCGAAGGTGGTGAGAGGAGGACCTGTTGATCCTACGAAGTTGGTGGTTGAACTTGCTCCGATGGAGATTCGGACATTCTTTATTGAATTTGATCCCCTCCAAACAGTTCCTGTACCAGAAAATCATGTGGCAATGTAGCAAAGCACCCAACACAGTAGCATCTATGCATTGTGTCTGGCTGTAATCTAATATTTCCATGTGATGTATGTTGTATTGTTGTAGTGCCATCAAGATGTTGCTGGAAAATATGTATTTCTGTATAAGCTTTTGTAAACAAATAAAAAGTTCTGTAACTTGAGTCTCGGTGACTACTAATATAAGAGTTGCACACACACTAAAGCTTCTAGTACCAAAACTTCCTAGAAGTTTAGTTTTGTAAATAGTGAAATATGAGGTGTGCTCATACATGTTGGTCTTTTCTGCTTCTGTTAGCATTAAGCTAATGAATCAGTGACTTGTCACCATTTTAAAATATTTGTGCGATACAAAGGTTTACATAATCATTTGATATTTTTCGTAAATATTAAGTTAATTCTTAGTTGATATACATTGTTGTATTAGTATAGTGATATGGCTTAATTCACATGACTTCTGCAGAATAAGAGTGTATTAAGTGACTCTTTGCAATGCTAGAATTTCTGCAGAGCTTTCATCAAGCTATGCACTAAAAGCAATTCATGGTGGTTGACACGCTAATCGAATATTCGAATATGAAACTTTATATGCACAAAAAGAAGATTGTCAGAACACATTTTATAGTTTCCACATGATATAATAAATGTATAATGTTTTTGTTTGAACGTTATGGTAACCAGATTATTTAAATGTACATATTTTTATTCAATGTGATTGAAACACAAGAGTTTAGGTGCTTAAAATCTTGATTCGTGACTCAGCAAAAGGAAAAGAAATCATCCCCTGTTCAGACAGGTCAGAAGCCCCACTTTATTTTTCTCTTAAAAGGAGATATCTCTCGTCTTTGTATGGATCTGGCTCTTATCCCGTTATCCGAAAACGTAATTAATTATTAAATTAAAAAATAAAAATGGAAAATGTTTTAGCGATGATGTCAGACAAATGGAGACAATGCTAACTACCGAGGAGACTTCGATTGATTTTGACTGAAGAAGGATAAAATATATTTTGATACACTTTTTAAACTCATAAATTTATGTGATTCAAGATAATATTCTTTATTTGGTATAATTTATTTTAGAAAATAAATATTTTTATTAAAATTTTAAAATAACTTAAAAAGTAATTATTTCTTTAAATCTAAATTATACCAAATGTATTATTAACGATCATAATTTTTACTTAGTAGTTTTTTTTTTCCCCAATGTTCTTAACCATAATTTTCTTTAAATTTAAAGTAGAGTTATTTAACAAGTTTTATGCAATAAAAAATGTTAAAAGAAGTGTATATATCATCTTGTCATTTCTCATTTAAAGAATGTTAACAATTTTTTGAATGTATTTATTATTATTGATTAAAATTTATTAAAAATTACCAAATTATAAATAAAAAGTTGTTCAACCAAAAGTAAAACTAATAATTTGATTATTCTTAATAAAAGATTTTATATTAATATAAATAGAGCAAATGTGATTTAGATTCTTCAAAATTGGCTTTAATCTTTATATTTTAAAAAAAATAATTTTGGTTTTTGTATTTATGAATATGATAAATTTTAATTTTGATTATTCTTAATTTTTGTTTAATATTTAGTTATTGCATAATATATATTGCTTAATTTTTTTTTCTGTGTATGATGTTTTGCCTCATGCATGAAACAAATACCAGTTATGCTGATCGTGCAAATGCATACTGGACAGGATACTTTACCAGTAGGGCAGCTATCAAACGCTATGTCAGATAAATGAGTGGCTATTATTTGGTATAATTTGTATATTTGTAGTTTACAAGGTAGTCAATGTCTTCCACTGGTGTTTGGATATTTACTTTCTACCAATAAATTATTAGGCTGCAAGACAACTAGAGTTTTTTAGGGGGAGAAGGAATTCAGGGCCAAATACAGACTCATTAGCTGATGCTTTAGCAATTGCGCAACACCATGATGCAGTCACTGGCACAGAAAAGCAGCATGTGGCTAATGATTATTCTAAACAATTGTCAATAGGCTACAAGGAGGTGTGGTTTCATCTTATCTGTCTTCAAGTAATTGTGTGTAACCATTTGTCAGCGTATCATCTAGTGGCATATATATTGCCTTTGTGCAGGCGGAGGATTTGGTTTCATCATCGCTGGCTTGGTTGATTGAGTCACCGTTGCTTACTACATGTCAAAACCCAGTTACAAAGTTTCAACAAGTGAAAGAGCTCAAATCCTTTTAAGTTTGTGCACTGTCTTCATTACTTGCTGAAATGACCTGCTTCTTCCTTGTCTTAAAACTGCTTCTCATAACATATAGTTGATAAATTATTTCTTATCCTTTATTATTCCTTAGCTAGTAGGAAATTACCATTTAGTATATTTCATGGAAAACCTGGTTTTGTCTATTTTTTCATTGATTATATTCCTTTCTTCATCTTCACTACATTGAAATATCTTTATTTCTCAGGTATTCAGCATGCTATAGTGTTTGTTCATATTAAAAAATGTTATCATATTTCATGCATTAAGCATGTTGACTTATAAGGGAGATTTTCTTGGCAATAATATTTATTTTTTTTATATAAGAAGAAATATATTGAGACAGCGATAAGAATATGACAGAGGGAAAGGAGGTTAAGAAATCCTCCTTAAGAAAGAGAAAAGAAAAGTATACATCAATGGCCAAAAGACATCAATTAGTAGAGCTACCCAATTCCTTAATATTTCTGCAAGGATTATCCCTTTGAAATAGGCACGTGCTTTACACCATGTGGAAACCAAACACCTAATATTATCCCAAAGCAACTAGTTATCTGAATAGGTATCCTAAAAAATGTGAGAGCTTAGCTCCACCCAAATGCACCCAAATGTAGCAAATATTGCACTGTCACAAACATTGGGTTCTTTACTTCTTCCAAAACTAGTAAAACTGGTCAGTAATGGTCCATGAATTCTGAGCTTGCATGAAGCAGTAGCAGCTGAACAATGCAAGAAGTGAAGAACAAATTCTGAGCTTGCACCATCATAACACTTACAAGGGAAATTGCCTTATGTGGCCTATGCTTCAATAGCTTGTCATTGTGTTAGAAACTGAATCAGAACACTCTGAACTAGCATAAGTTTACTGGTTAATTCTTCAATTTATCCTGGTACCAATAGATGGCAGTACCAGAACAGCAGAATTACAAAAATGAAAGTAAAACAGGATGTTTGAGAGACCATGCACTCTCCCTTACTGACTTCTATTTTTTCTTCTTTTTTTCATCTCCCTAACTCCTTTCTTATAGCTATATGGGTCAACTTCCTTTCTTGATTTCCTTTTATTTCCTTACATAAATCGCTCAATTATTTCCTTATATAAATCACTCGATTCCACTTGATTGCTGCACATGCAATCTGATATATGAATCATTCAATTCCATGTAATTCCCCTCTCTGCCATTTTCAAATATAGACTCTATTAATAGGTGGTTTCCTAACACATTGGTATTTATTCTTTAAAGCACAGCTGTCAAAATAAAATAATTAGGTCTAGTTTAGATAAACTTCTTAACAAAAACTTATTGGAAGAGAAAATAAGGAGGTAAATTTAATCAAACTTCTCCCATAGGTTAAAAATCAAGTTAAGCATCTCAATCCTAGAAGAAGTTGGATAAGTGAGTTTCTATAAAAATTGAAGAGCATAAGTTGATTTTAACATATGAAAAAAGTTGAACTCATTTTACCTCCTTATTTTCTTCTCTTATAATTGCTTGTTGAGGAATTGATTTAAACTGGGCCTTAATCTTAAAAGGAGTTAAGAATTGAAAATAGATTTGCCAGAAAACACCCAGAAGGATCAAGAGACCAAATTTTTTTAATTTGATTGAAGGACCAATGAACCTAATCAAGGGGACTTGGAAAAACCTCCAATCCTGAGGATTCTTCCAAATCTTGAATGCTAAAAATCCCCAGAAACAACAGAATCTCGAATACTAAAAATCTTAGATTAAAGTGTCGTTTAAGGTAGTAGATAAAAAATAAAAGTGTTGTTCAAGGTAGATAGATGAAAAGGTCAAGGGCAGCTAAATTAAAAGTGGATTCCCCTACTGAACAGTGACATGAGAAACATTATCTTCTTGCAAGGATAGAAAAACGTCAAAAGGTGGCATAACTAAGCACAACAAAAGTAATTTCTTTTCCAGCAATTTTCTTGTATGTGTTATTATATACAGTTTGTCCATTCAATCTCTTCTGTTGTATTTCAATATAGTCCAATTAGTCTTGTTAAAAGAGAATAAACAGATACATATTTTACTGAGAAACCTGTGCCTGAATACACCACAGAAGACAGTTTATATAGGCTTTATTGAATTAATTACATGATTAGAGAATATTCAGTTTTCCCTAAATCAGATATATGCCTATAATAAATTCAGAATATCTCACTGTGATTCTCAACAAGTCTTATTATACAATAACATTAGAGCTTTATGTGTTCCTTCTCTCTCTCTAGAAGATTATAATGATTAGAGCTTAGATATGATTGTTAACATACCCTTATGTTTCGAAGGAATGTATAGAA
The DNA here is from genome assembly GCF_004193775.1 of Glycine soja. Lineage (NCBI taxonomy): Eukaryota > Viridiplantae > Streptophyta > Magnoliopsida > Fabales > Fabaceae > Glycine > Glycine soja. Next base: position 35,141,564 of record NC_041020.1, on the reverse strand, counting down.
TGTTGTAAAATTAGCATTTGATTTGGCTATTGATAATTTTTTATTATCATATCCAAGTTCAAGCTGTAGTGTATTTTGATATTTGTTTTCGTTTTCATATTTTACAGTGTCCACTTTTGAACATAAATTGCTGTCCTGCATCAGAAGTTGATCTGGTTCAAGGAAAGAATTTGGTAAAAATATTTATTTCATCACATATTTTGTCCTTCTTTCCTCAGTGTTATATCTTCTCACAAGCTTTTTCTATGGTTATTGTAGTTTACAACTCTCTAGGCTGGAGGAGGAATGAAGTGATTCTGATTCCGGGGAGTGATGTCACTCTAGTATTTCTTGATTGCTAGGGCCGGTCGTGATTTTGTGTCCTAGGCGGTGTGAGAAAATTATGTCTTCATAATCAAGATTCTTCAAAATAACATTTTCGGTAGAAATTAAAGACTATTAAGCTACCCTGGGAAATAATAAATCACAAATAGGAATGAAGTGATTCGGATTACATTAATAACATTAAATAACAAAAATAGGTTTATTTATTAATATATTTGTTTAAATATTATTCAAGTCTAGAAAAGTTTTATTTGTTAATATATTTGTTTAAATTTTATTTATTAATATAATTTAAATAACAAAAATAGGTTATATTGTATAAGAAAATTTTTATTTATTAATATATTTGTTTAAATATTATTACATTAATAACATTAAATATTTATATAAATAGTTTATTCATGTCTAGAAAATATGGAAATTTAGATATAAATTAATATATATATATATATATATATGCTTATCAATTTTAATGTAATATATTACTAATGTATAAAAAAATAATAAAATTGTGTCATACTATATGTTAAAAAATATATTTATTGATATATTTAAACCTTTCAATCAAGTATCCTAATAGTGATTCAAGGGGTTCTCAAAACAACAAACATATTCAATTATAATTCAAATTTATTTTTATATAATTAATATAATACAAAAGAAATATAAGGTTTTGTATTGTGCATGGGTTTTATTTATTTTTATTTGAGTTTTCATTTATTTGTGAAAATTATCTATAAAAAATTAGATAGAATAGCTTCAACCTTGTCAGCTGAAAATGGAAAAATAAAATATGGATAAATGTCAATACTTACTATGGGTATAAGGATAGAAATTGAAATAAATAATTCTTGTGGCCCCAAATAAAAAAAGAAAAGAATTTGGTGTATTAAAAAGCTTGTATCCATAGAACATTTGACGTAATATTATTTGTAAATAAAATTAGATAGAATAGCTTCAACCTTGTCAGCTGAAAATGGAAAAATAAAATATGGATAAATGTCAATATTATTTTTAAATAAATTTCTACATTAAAGTTTTTTAAAATATGTAGATTTATTTATAAATAATTAGAATATCTTTTTATTCTGTTACTCAAAAAAGTAACTAAATTTTTTACAATATTTTAAAACATATTCCGATTATGTTTTTCTTCTAACCTAAACACTTTATTCACCAATAATACACATTCACTTCAACATTATGTGACCTAAAATCTACACTATCTTATTGTGTGTAATCAAAAGATTAGACATGCCTAACTAGTAGTTTGATAGTTCAAATCAACCCACAACTTCAACAAAATAGTCTTAAATTGAAAATAAAACATACTAATAAATGTTCTAAAACCATACTAGTGCTTATTAAATGTAGTATATTTTAAGAAATATAATGAAAAAAGTTTAAATTAACTTTAAATGATTAATCGAGCAAAGTAAAATATATCATCAAAATCAATGTACAAATTTATTTTAAATATATTATAAATAACTATTTAATTATTTTATAAATAATTATTTTAATACTTTTATATATTTAAAAATCAATGTAGAAATTAATTTTTAAATTTTTTATACTTGAAATGACTATTTATATAAATATTTAATATTATTAATGTAATAATATTTATACAAATATGTTAATAAATAACATTTTTCTTATATGATATTACCTATTTTTGTTATTTAATTAAATTTTAAAAAAATTACGTTATAAAAATTTTCTAATTTTTTTATTTAATTGATTTATAAATAATTATTTTAAATATATAAAAGTATTAAAATAGTTATTTATAAAATAATTAAAATATATAAAAGTATAACTTATAACCAATTCGTAAGGGACATACGGATTATCATTTTGCATGCTTCATACGGATTCCTAATCTGTGCAATCTGTATGGATTAAACACAGTAAAAAAAAAAAAATAGACTCACCATCGACCACACAATACTCACAATGGTGGAAAAGAAGACATTCACGGAGGAAACACAGATTGAATATAACATGAGGAGGAGGAGGAGGAGAGACGCACAAATGAAGATGGGTGCACAATAGCGGAGAGATAATGTATTTAAGCTTTTAAGTGAAGGGAAAATTTGGTATCTCACATTATTTGCTGGGTGTAGAAGAAAAATGGTTGGTTCAGGAAGAATATCCTAGGGTACTTTACCTTCTTGACCCATGATATTATTCATTATCTTCGTTCTGCTCTAATTAATGCATTATGTAATTGCTTCTTGTTTTACTACCTCATTCTCTTGGCCCATTAAATTTATGCAACATATTGAAGATGACAAAGATCTCTCTGTAATGGCAAGTTGGAGCTGAAAAAGCTCTTCCCTGGGAGGAAAGCAATAAGTGATAGGTTTCATGAGAGGATAGAAATTTTTTTAAAGTACTTTTTAGCTTGTTTTTTAATTTAACATCTATAATAGGGGTTCTTGAGATGAGTACTAAAGTAAAAAAAAAAAAAAAAAAGTTCTTACATTCTATCTGATAACATGAGAATCACAAAAAGTGATATAATGATGCTTTAAAAAGTGCTTTCCTTGAAATTGATCAAAGAGGTGAAGGAGATGAACATATATGCCAATCAAGAAAGGACAGAGATGAAGAGAAAAAGACTTTCTTGGAAAATGGAAGTCTCTTTTGGAAATAGACATGTTTGAAGGGGAGGGCCAGCTGATCCAAAAAAGCTAAATGTGGAGCTTGCTCCAATGGGAATCCACACTTTTATCATTGACTTTGATGACAAGTCCTTACTTCTGAACAAGCATATTGGTATATGACAAGTTCAGCTATATGATAACTGTTAGAATATATGTCAATATATTTTTGTATCTAGTTTCCTTATTATAGCCTAGGATGTCTCTTGTATATAGTTAATTTTCTTATTATAGCCTAAGATCTCTCTTATAACTGTGGTATATAACTACAATTTTGCTAATGAAATGGACACAGAATTATATTCTTTCATGGTATCAGCAGTCTAAGGTACAATCCTTTCTTGCTTCTGCCGTGCCTTAGCTTCTCTTCTTCTCCTTCTAGCCGCCATTTTTCTTCTCAGGTCAACCACCATGACTGATTCCAACAAATTCCATGCAGCTCTTGCAGTCTCCAACATCAAGAACCATATCTCCATCACCCTGAAGATAGGAAATGTCCAATATGTGACGTGGGCGGAACTGTTTAATATTCACGCACGTTATCACAAGGTCCTCCACCACATTGTCCCACCGGAGAAAGGTAAGGAGAAGGTGCCTAAAACCGATAAAGAAAAGGAACTGTGGTCAACCCTTGATGTTGTGGTCCTTCAATGGATCTATGCAATAATCTCACATGACCTGTTGCATACTATTCATGAACCCGACGCAATGACAATGGAGGCGGGGAATAGGTTGCGTGATATATTCTAAGACAATAAGAATTCTTGGGCTATAAATCTTGAGCAAGAATTCTCATGTACCAACATGGAGGATTTCCCGAATGCCTATGTGTATTGTCAACAACTCAAGGAATTGTTCGATCAACTCAAGAACGTAGGTGCACCGGTGTCGAACAATTGTCTTGTTCTTCAAATGGTGGTCGACCTCACTAAGGCTTATAATGGGGCTACTGTGAATCTTGTATGTTTTGATGATGTCAAAAATAAATCACTTCATTGTTATCATAAAAAAGGGGGAGAATGTGAATGTACGTATACATGATTTTGATGATGCCAAAAAAGAATCAAACAAGGCTGCTTCAAAGGATAAACATTGCTTCGAGATTAATACAAGATTGCTAAACAAAGCCTTGCTTCAAGATTTCTTCAAGATCAAGCCTTGCCTCAAAACAAAGGATTTCAAAGTCATCTAAGGCTCTAGTAATCGATTACCAGGCAGTGTAATCGATTACCAGAAGACAAGTTTGAAAATAGTTTTTAAAAAGGGTTTTGAATTTGAATTTTAAACCTATAATCGATTACTAGATGTTTGTAATCGATTACCAGCAACGAAACTCTGGAAATTCAAATTGAAAAGTCATAACCCTTCAAAATATATTTGTGTAATCGATTACCTGAAACATGTAATCGATTACTAGTGAAGAATTTTAGAAAAAGCTTTTTAAAAAGACACATCTCTTCAAACCATTTTGAAAAGGCACAAAGGGCCTATATATATGTGTGTCTAACTTCAAAAAGCAAGGTAGAGATATTCCAAGAGAACTTCATTGCCAAATGCTCTCTCAACAACTCTTGGGAAAACACTTGCAAATCTATTAAGAGTTTATGGAACTTCATTGTATTATCTTTCTCTTAAAAGAGAGAATTCTTCTTCTTCTTCTTCTTAATCAAAGAGATTGATTAAGAGACTGAGGGTCTCTTAAGTTGTAAGAATTTCTGAACACAAGGGATGGGTTGTCCCTGTGTGGTTCAAACTTTGTAAAAGGGTTTTACAAAGAGAAAGGAAAATCTCAAGTGGGTTGCTTGAGAACTAGACGTAGGCACGGGGAGTGGCCGAACCAGTATAAATCGAGTTTATATTTCTCTCTTCCCTTATCTCATTTATTATTGCAATCAATTTTGTCTTGCATGTTTAAAGAACATTATTAAATTGATTGTTACTTCTTCTGCATTCTGAGCCTATCATTTAGAAGGGGGTTAAAAGCTTGTTAGTGGGAAAATAATTAACCCCTTCTTAAGATAACTGAGGCCATTTGTCCAACAGCTACCTCAGTCATTCACCAAAGGGATTCTCTTCCACCATTCTATCAAGCCTACTTTATGCTTACCTTAGAAGAAGTTGGTCTCCCGAAGAAGGTTGCAACCAGCGGGGTTGTCGCCATGGTGGCTCACAACACTGATGACTCACTTCCTCTCCAAAAATTCTCATCAAAATCAGAATACTCATGGTGGTAAAAAGGGTCAAAACCACAACAACAGTGGCAAAAAAAATGGTGGCAATCACGGTGGCATCAAGAGTAGTGGTGGTGGTGGCTGCAATGGCTGCCACAATAGTGGCTGGCAGCAGCAGTCTGGCCAGCAACAATTGGGGCACCAACAGTGGCCTACCGAACAATGGCAGTGGCCATGGATGCCTTGGGCTCTTCCACCTTGCCTATACCCCTCATCCAACGCCCCACCCCCTCCTTACATTGGGCTAGGCCCAATTTTCAGCAAGCCCAATAGCACTAAACAAGCATCCTTGGGCCAAAACCACCACAGGCACACAGCGACAGTAGCTCCACCCACTCCGACAAACATTGAAGCAATGATGCACACTTTTGGGCTTAATCCTTTGGATGCTAATTGGTACATGGACATTGGTGCCACCTCCCGCATGACACTCGAGCAAGGAAATCTCTCGTCTTATTTTAATTTGAGCAATACTCGTGGTCTAATTGTCGCTAATGGTCATTCAATTGCAATTCGTGGTTATGGTCACACCAATTTGTCTCCCACGAATCCATCCTCCACCTTGAAAAATGTCTTTCATGCCCTTCAACTTATTAAAAACTTTGTATCAGTTTGAAAGTTTACAACTGATAACTCAGTTTTTGTTGAATTTGACCTTTTTTGGTTTTTCCGTGAAGGATTTCCAGACGAGGATACGTCTCATGAGATGTGAGAGTCGGGGTGACCTTTATCCCATTACCACCAATCAAGCCACTTCACCATCTACTTTTTCCGCTTTAGCACCATCATTATGGCATGCTCGTTTGGGTCATCCGGGAAAACTTCTTTTTGACTCCCTTAAGCTAAATAAATTTATTGAGTGTAATCAAACTCGTAGTCTCATGTTTGTCACTCTTGTTCTCTTGGAAAACATGTTAAGTTACCGTTTGTTTCTTCTCATTCTTGTAGTATCATGCCTTTTGATATTATCCATAGTGATATTTGGACATCTCCCATTTTTAGCTCTTCGGGCCACCGATATTATGTTTTGTTGTTGGATGATTACTCTAATTTTTTGTGGACATTTCCATTGTCTAAGAAGTCTCAATTTTTTTTCCCACATTTCTATCTTTTAGGGATTTCATCCACATTTAGTTTGAATGGGAAGTAAAAAACATTCAATGGGATAATGGTAGGGAGTTTGATAATGGACCCGTTAGGGAATTTTGTAAAGTAAATGGTTATATTTTCATCTCTCTTGTCCACATACATCATCACAAAATGGGAAAGTCGAGAGAAAAATTTGTACCATTAACAATATTATTCGTACTCTACTATTCCATGCATCTTTACCACCTTTCTTTTGGTATCATGCTTTGCAAATGACAACATACCTTCTCAATATTCTTCCAAGTAAACAATTAGCCTATCAATTACCTGTCAAGGTTCTTTATCAAAAGGATCCTTCCTTCTCTCATCTTTGGGTGTTTATGCTATCCATTTTTTTCCTTCTACTACCATAAACAAACTTCTAGCTCATTCCACCTCATGTGTCTTTTAGGGGTACCCATATAATCATCATGGGTACAAGTACTATTATTTTTCCCCTCGTAAAATCATACTAAGTCACCATGTAATTTTTTATGAAACCCAATTCCCTTTTGCTAAGTTGCACACTCCACAACCTTACACTTATGGTTTTATGGACGACAAACCCTCCCCTTATGTGGTCCACCATTTGACCTCTCTATCCGGCCCAAACCAACCGGCTCAATAGGTCTTGCCCAACCCGCAACTTGCTGCCCAACCTACACCTCTATCCGGCCCACCCACACCTAGCCCACAATCGCAACAACCCTCACCCAGCCCAGCGCTTGCACTTTCACCTCCATATCAGCCCACTCCTTTTTAGGCTCCTAGACTCGTGACATGTAGTCAGCATGGGATTTTCAAACCCATAAGACATTTAAATCTTAACAATAGTGTCATTAAACCCCTCTACCACGTATTCCCATGTCTGGCTTTTGTGACCTGAATTGGAAAATGACTATGGATTATGAATTTAATGCTTTTATTAAAAATAAGACGTGGGAGTTGGTGCCACGTCCTCTTGATGTTAATATGATTCGGTCTATGTGGATTTTTACTCATTAAGGAAAATATGATGGTGTTTTTGAGAAGCACAAGGCCTGTCTTGTAGGGGATGACAAAACACAACAGGTTGGCGTGGATGGTGGTGAGACTTTTAGCCCGGTAGTCAAATTGGCAACTATTCGCATTGTTCTCAGCTTAGCCATCTCTAAAGCATGGTCCATTCACCAACTTGACGTGAAGAATGTTTTCTTGTATTGAGACCTTAAAGAGATTGTGTACATGCATCAGCCCATGGGTTTTAGAGACCTGGATCATTCTAATCATGTATGCTTATTGAAGAAATCTCTATATGGCCTCAAACAGGCCACTCAAGCGTAGTACAAGAGATTCGCTGATTAAGTTTCTACTCTTGGGTTTTCTCATAGTACTTCTGATCATTCTTTCTTCATTTACTAATAAGGTACAACTATGGCTTACATTCTTTTGTATGTGGATGATATTATCTTGACAACTTCCTCTGATGTTATTCACAAGTCTATCATATCCTTTCTTAGCACAAAATTTGCTATGAAGGACCTAGGGTCGTGAGTTATTTCTTGGGTATAGTTGTAACTCGTCATGCAGGTGGTCTATTCTTATCTCAGCAAAAGTATGCAACAAAGATCATTGAACGGATCGACATGTCATCTTGTAAGCCATCTCCTACTGTGGTTGACACGAAACCAAAGCTTAGTGCTAATTCCAGCACACCATATGTCGATCCATCTCATTATCGAAGCCTTGCAGGGGCTATTCAATATGTCACCTTCACGAGACCCGATATTGCTTATGTTGCGCAACATATGTGTTTATTCATGCATGACCCAAGGGAAGAACACATGCACGCTTTCAAGCATATTGTGCATTACATTCAGGGTACTCTTGATCATGGCTTGCATCTCTATCCATCTTCCACATCCATTTTTCTCTCTTATTCATGTGCTGATTGGGGTGGGTGTTCGGATACCAGACGCTCTACATCGGGTTATTGTGTGTTTCTTAGTGATAATTTAATTTCTTGGTTCACCAAACAGCAAACTACGTTGTCACGATCTAGTGCGGAGGCAGAATACCGAGGCTCTGCCAATGTGGTTTCTGAGTCTTGTTGGTACGAAACCTTCTTCTAGAGCTTCAATGTCCTATTCAGAAAGCTACCTTGGTATATTGTGATAATGTTCGTGCGACATATCCATGAAAATTCTTTTCAACATCAGTGCACTAAACATATCAAGATGGATATTCACTTTGTTTGCGAAAAAGGTTGCTCGTGGGGAAGTTCGAGTCTTACATGTCCCGTCACGTTATCAGATTGCAGATATTTTTACAAAGTGTCTTCCCTTGTTTCTATTTAAGAATTTTTGAAACAGTCTCAGCGTACGACAACCTCCTACTTCGACTGTGGGGGGTATGTTAGAATATATGTGAATATATTTTTGTATCTAGTTTCCTTATTATAGCCTAGGATATATTAGAATATGTGTCAATATATTTTTGTATCTAGTTTCCTTATTATAGCCTAGGATCTTTCTTGTGTATAATTAATTTTCTTATTATAGCCTAGAATCTTTCTTGTAACTGTGGTATACAACCACAATTTTGCTAATGAAAAGGACACAAAATTATATTCTTTTAATAACCTCTCATAATAAGGTTTCAAATACTAGTATGTTTTGCATGATATCATATCTTACCTTCCTCCAAATCAGCTTGAAGACCCGTTATAGTTAGTCTATTTCTTTCATATTTTTAATTATAGTTTTCGCATAATATGCACTCATAATCGTTTGAATATTTTTCTTTTTATATTTTGTTATAAAATTATTAATTATTTATTCATAATCAAGATTCTTTTAAAAAAAATATTTTCAATAGAAACTGATGTAGAGCATATTACAATATTTTTGTCAAAACAACATCTTATCCTTTACTGTAATTGTAGGAATATTTGTTGCTTTATTTTAGGATTTTATTTATTTATTTATTTTGGGAATTAGGAAGATATGATCCTATTTAATTAAGAAAAATAGGAAGATAGTATCCTTATTTACTTAGGGAAATTACAATGATACGATCCTTATTTAATTAGAGAAATTATGAAGATATAATCCTTATTTGTTTACTTATTTTGGTTTATTCTACCCATATATGGGACAATTTTATGTATTCACTGTTGTATATTTTGATTAAATTAAAAATTTTAAAATTTTAAAATCTTGTAATAGTTATATAAAATCATATATGTATTAATGACATTAATATCATATTTTAATTGATATCATTACCTATTTTAATAGTATTAATCAATATTTATTTTTGATTGATTCACCTTATTATAAAGAAGGTTCAGTCACTCATAAGGGATATATCCTTTTCAAAGCCTTCATTCTCTTTTTCTTTTGAGTTTTTTTGGTTAGTATCACAAAACCACTTGTTAGTGCCCCAAAAATCATTTTGGAAAGGAATTGTTATATCTTGGAGAACTTGTTACATTATTAAGTATATATGCATAAAAAATTATGAAGTATATATTTTGTTTGATAAAATATATTAACTCAATTATAACAAAACTCATAAAATGTTGAATAAAAAATGTACATATTTTTATTCAGTACAACATTTTCAATTATTTTTTCCAATATTATTTAAAGAAAAATAAAATATCATATTAACAAAATTTTAAAAATACAGATTAAAGAAAATAAAATATTTCTTATTAAACATTTTTATTTTAAGAAACAGTTAATAATTTTTCATTTTTCAAACAATTTTTCTTACTTTTATTTTTAATCAACACCATAAGGATGATCATAATAATAATAATACGTGACAAATATTCAAATAATAATGATGATAAAAAAAAACAAAAATGAAAAATAATTGATTGCATTGTGTTGTGGACCTTGTGGCTTGTGGTGGTGGCGCTAAAACTAAAACCGATATTCGGCAAAGATGCGGCAGAGATACCCACGGAGCCGCGAAGACACAGCCAGCACAATAAGTACATTCGACATAGTTTGGTTAAGTAGAATAGAAGCTGAACCTACGAAACAACCCTAAACCCCTCCTTCTAGAACTTTCATGTCCATCTTGCCCTCACAAACCCAAGCGGCATCTTCGTCTTCTTCCTCTGCGCCATCTCCCAACCCTAATCCCCAACATGGAACCGGAAACCCTATTCCTCAACCCTTCTCTTCTCTTTCCCCCTCACCAATCAACCTCGCTTTCGGATCTCTCCAGATCTCCGATACCCCAGGTTCGCTCCTCGATCTCTTCGCTTTCCTTTCAATTCTCTATGTAATTTGGTTCACCGCTCTGTGCGAAATTGTGGTGTTTAATTGCTTTATTTTGTTTTGGGGATTTAATTGTCTAAATTTGAGATTGTGTGTTTAAATGGTTTTTCGTTGTTTGGTGCTCTGCTTGATTAACTGATTTAGTGATTCGATTTTGTCGGTAGGTTCGTCGTCTTCAGCCGCTCAAGATTCTGGTGGATCTTCCGGAAAGGTAGTATTTTATATTGTGTTCCTTAGTTTCTGGAAGCTTATGACCTTAATAGAAGTGTTGAATAGTAGAATTGCGTGTTTGTGTCTTTGTGTGTGGGTGTCTGTTGGTTACTTTTTGTTCTCTTGTGCGCGTTTTAGGTGACAGAAGTAGGGTCTCCAAGTGGAGTGATGGTTTCACCTGAACAAAACTCTAGAACACGTTCTAGGAGTCACGGGGCAAGATGGACCCGAACGTGAACTGGAACAGTTTCATATCATAGAAATCAACAAACTCCTGGGTCCGTCAGTTCTCATGGAAGTGCCCCTTTGCCGGGGAGAAAAGCTCAGACGGTGAATGGGAACTACTTGCTGAATTTTCAATATGACCCAATATCCCGTTCTCAACCACGGGGTCCTCCTCCTCCTCCTACAACAAGAAGGCATCGGAAGAGGAAGCCGTACAGCAAAGATTTGTTTTTGCAGGCGAATTACAAGTTCACGGTACTAGGTTCGGGAAATTATTCGCCTGAGTCGATGGATCCAGATAAAATGTTGCAGTGGGAAGATATTATATGCGTGACATATTTGACCCCTTTTTCAGTTCAGTGTCCAATTTGTTTGGAGTATCCCCTGTGTCCGCAGATAACCTCATGTGGACATATTTTCTGTTTCCCATGTATTCTACAGTACTTATTGATGGGTGAAGCGGATCACAAAGGTGATAGCTGGAAAAGGTGTCCTTTGTGCTTTGTGATGATATCTGCCAAGGATTTATATACGGTGCACATCACAAATGTCAAACAGTATCAAGTACGAGATAATGCTGAGTTCACCTTTTTAACGCGGAAAAAGGATTCCTTTACTCTGTCACTTAAAAATAAACAAGAGACAAATATCACATCACGTGCCAATGAAGATATCTGCGATCCCTTTTCTAAGTTCACTCTTACATCAGATGTAGATCTCTCGGTGAGACATGCAATATCTGATCTAGATGGTTGGCTAGCCAGAGCTGATTCAGGTCTTGTTGATGACCTGGAGAAGCTTCCTTATGTTTGTGCTGCAATGCAACAATTAGAACAGAGGAAGAGGTATTGGAGTGAGCTCAGGTCTCATGACAGTGAAAAATCTTCTAAGCTTAATGATTACGAACATCAGATACCGTCAACAGTTGCAAATTCTGTGGATAGTGACGATGAAAACTGTTCTAATGGATCAAGAACTTCCTCTTCTGATTTCCTTGATCAAAATAAGGTTATGATGTTGGATAAGTCAACTGCCGGAATCTGTTTGGATCAAAAGTTGGATGTGGAGAAAGAATTAATAGAGCAGGAAATGAATTTATCTTCTTCATATGAGGAGAAAAACGATATTCAAAGGCATTCAAGTGGTGTTGTTGGAGATGTGAAGGAAAATGATTCATACAGTTTCTACCAGGTAACTTATGAGTTATGACAGTTGGTTTTAGATTTGTGTTCTGTATCCCATGTTTCTTGCTTCATAATTTTCTGTTTGAAATGAATGTGTCTATTAGAAATTATATGGAGCAATTTAACATCATGTAGTAAGACTTTTTCAGACAACTTTGTGCTTTGAAAGTCGTGGGCTTGACTGAGGATAGGGTAGGATTATAAGGGTTTGTAAAGATGGATGAAGACATTTGCTATATTACTGTTTTACACTCAGGTTATATTTGGAAGTTTTAGTGGCTCTTTGGTTTGCTATATCAGATTGCTTGTGCAGTCGAGGTGATGCGTGAGATATCAGTATGCCCTTATGCGTGAGGTTATGGTGGAGAACAGTGACCTAGTATTCTTACTCCTTTAAAAATCTTAAGAAAAATCAAAATGAACTTCTGTTGAAGACTGTTATCAAATGGTGGCAATGGCGGCGCTATGGCGGTTTTGCATGACGGAAATTTGAAAAAACGCTACCGAATAGCGGTGGCGTGGCGGGTTTACAATGGCGGCACCATAGCCATGGCGGTATAGCGGAAATAACGGGTTTTTTTGTATTTTTTGCACGGTAGGAGTTGGGCTGACCCGACCCAACCCTACCTGTTATTTTATTCAAAAGCGCAGCGGGGAAATGCAGCACAGAACGCAGCACGCAACCAGGAGCGACACCCCGCACCCTGCAGCGACCCTGCACGCAGCAGCCACCGTGCACCCAGCAGCGACGACCCCACGGCCTGCACGCACGACCCAGTAGCGACAAGCACCGGCACTCGACGGCGACGAGCACCGGCAGATGACCCTGCGAAGGCGATGCCGCACCGACCCTGCACCCTCACGAAGGCGAACGTCGTGGCGCAGTTCAGTGTGGTGTGCTTTTTTTTTGTTTATATTTTTTTTTTGCTGTTTGACACCCGTTTTTGATGTCTACAGCTTTTTTTTTTCATTTTTCTATTTGACACCCTCTTTTTATTTTTAACAGTCCCATTTTTATTTTTTTTTCTATTTGACACCACGTATTTTTTTTTTCTGTGCAGTCCTCTTTTAAATGGCTGAACCATCCGCCATTTTTTGCTACGCCATCCGCCATATTTTTATGGCGGATTTTTGGCTTTTCGCCATGAACCGCCATCTGCCATTAACAACATTTGTTGAAGACAACAGACTGTACCATGTTATTGACAACAGTAACGGCTGAGTTATAGGTTAAATTAGGAGAAGACAGAAACTGTCTTCATGGTTCGGAAATCTGAAATAATTCAAGAGATGGATTGAGCTTTGATGTTGAGAGTACATTATAACATGTTACTTGTAAGTTGTTTTTGAGAAGGAACAAGAAATATGAGATCCGAGAATCAGTCTAATTAATTTTATCTATTTATTTAAATGAGTTTTGTATGGTAGATGTTTATAGTATTACACTGGGAATGTTTTGTTAGGTTTTGGCATGAGTAGGTCATTTGGAGATTTTGTGTATCTCTCTCTTCATCAACATTAACAAATCTTTTTTTTTATCAGCAATCAACATTAACAAATCTGACAGAGCTCCATCAAGGTCATGTTAAAATTTCAAATGAGAGGATCCATTCACTCTTAAACTATTCCTCTATAGAGCTGAAGCATAAAATAAGAAAACTAAAGTGTATGGGAAATTTTCAGATTAAACTGAGGAATGGAATATAACAGCAGCACTGGTAACTTAATTAGTTTGTCTCTATCTCTGAGTATTATTGGGCATACAATAATAGCATTGCTCTGCAAACAATTGGTCATCGTAAACACTCTAAGTATGCTGCTCTTAAATTGTACTTCAAGACAAATAAAGAACTGTACATCAGCTTTCTTGAAAAGAAGTTAAGTGAAAATAAAGGCTCTGATCTGAAGATCATTAAGGCTAGCTAACCTCCATTACTCTTTCAGCAATCAATGTCGGTCTCACAACTGCTCCCTTTTCTATTTACTGATTTTTTTTGTAACTTATGATTGTTTTGTAACAATATCATTAATGGGGGAGAGAGAATTTTCTAGTTGTCAACATAACGCTGAGGCTGTGTCCAAATCGGATCTCTAGACTTTGACCACTTGAGAGCGTAGTTATTTATAAAAGCTTTAATCACAAGTGGAATATTTTAGCTGCTTTTGATTCTATCTTAGAGCATCATTGACTGATATTTTTCATTGTGATGTAATCTAAAGATCAATTGTTATTCCAATGTCGTCGGTTTTAGATGTTGAGCGGGTTGTGTGAGTTGATGCTGATATAAGCCTGGCTTGGTTGCCCATACTGGCAAAATGTTAACTTTGAACTTTAATTATCTATTGATGTCAGATTATGTCTACCTAGCTATCCTAAACCCTTTTATCTCGTAGACCCTCCCAGTTGGTTATGTGGAATTTCTTCTTTTAGTTTCATTGAGGAATCCCTGATTGTTTTATACTTAAACCAGCTTTAATGGTGGCATCTGGTAGTTACCATGCTTGTCTATTTCAGGCTGCTGATGGTCAGCATCTAATTCTTCATCCTCTGAATATGAAGTGTTTGCTTCACCATTATGGGAGCTATGATATGCTTCCTCACAGGTTTGGACAAAGTCAAAATTTATTTCTCCTATATGCTTTAGAAAGTGGGAACATGTGTGTTGGTTTGTGGGCTTAAGGTTAAATAATGTTGGCATAATGCAGAACCTTTTTATCATTTTAAGCTATAAAATGAACTGTCAAGTCTCTATTTTGGTTAATAAACTTATATGCACCATACAACAAGGACCTCTAATCTCATTAATATCATTTATATACAAGTCCACTGTTGCAAAAGAAGATAAATGCCACACAAACTATTAAGATTTCACTAGTATGCTATTAATGCCAATCCTTATAACATGTACGATGGATTTCAAAATAGAATTGAACCTCAGCTACAGACTAAAAAGATGGCATTCGATTCAAATGAAGTTTGGTTTGTAATTCCTGTGTAACAGAAACACATTCAATAATTAAAATCAGTGAGAAACACCTATGAGAAGTTACACCAACAATAACCAATTAACCATGAAGCCTTAATCCACTAGGGCTGTTGGCTTCATGGACCAATCACCTTTGGGCTCTATCAAAGACAAAATTTTCAATAGATGTTGCTTTAATTTTTATCCATTTCATCAGATATGTCGATGTCTACAATAGTACTAGTAGTAGTGGTAGCATTTGTCTTTTCAAATGTAGGTCTGACTGTCTGAGGATATTAGTTGGTGATGATTAGAATATCTGTATTTGTGGTTGATGTCTTGATCTTGAATGGACATCTTTCTATTCGGAGGAGCATTACTTATCATTAAATCCTTTTTGACCAATGTATACTGATTGCAGAATAAGTGGAAGGATCCTACAATTGGAGTCAGTTACTCAGTCTGAGGCCATCAGGAGGCGCTATCGATTCCTTAGTCATTTTCCATTAACCACAACCTTTCAGGTGCCTGTTAAAAGAGTTTTATACTTCCAAGATATTTTTTGATGATTCATAATAGATGTTTGCTAATTTTTCAGCTTTGTGAAGTTGATTTGAGTGAGATGTTGCCTCCTGAAGCATTTTCCCCATTTATGGATGAAATCAAGAAGCGTGCAAATCAGAGGAAGCAACTTGCTAAAAAGGTATCCATGTAGCCCATCATATTTTATTTATGTAGATTTCATGGAGTCTTGTACGGTTTTGGCCTTGACTCACATAATATTATACCCTTAACATGTGTATAAAAGGATATGATAGTTGTGGAATGAAATTTCTCTGGGAAAGCTGATTTTATCAACTTTTTCCATTCATTATATGTCTCCTTTGTAAGTCTTTTTGTCTGGTGTGCAAGTAGGGGAGGTTGTGTGTGAAGGAAATCTTCTCAGGGTTGGACCAGATGAAGATTTAGGGTTTTGCAAGCTTATCTTTTAGGTTTCTGAATCTGGAGGCCATTTCTTGTTAGATTACAGTTGAACCTGGGTTCTGAAACTTCTTTTATGGCACTGAAACGGGGCCCATAGCCTTCTAATTGCATGTTTGGTACTTTGATTCTTTTTATGTTAGCAAATGCCTTATATTGATAATTAATATATTTTTGTTTTGGTATCCAAAATATTTTGGAATGTGCTTTCTCATGTTGCTAGAATTATGTTATATTCTTGTTTTTAGGAAAAGAAGGAAAAAATAATGGCTGAAGCTACTGCTGCTTATTCTCTTCCCATATCATTAAGTCATCAGTTTACTTCTCGCAATGATCCTCCGACATTCTCCATGGATGACTTTGAAGGTAATCTGCTTTTTGGATGTTGGAAGATGGAACTTGGTTGTTAGGATAATGGTTCTGCTGTAAATTATCAGCAATCCCTCGAGGCAGGGAAATTGTTAGAGATAGTTCCACAATGGAAATTGTACAGAACTTGAACACAAATAAAGAAGGAATGAAATTTCCAGGAGAGACAGACTAGCTGCAGGCATAGTACCAAAGGAATACTCAATTTTGGATAGATAAACTTTGATGTCAATCCTTAGGTACTTTTGGTACTACTTTCCTATCAGAATTAGAGTTTCACTTTGATTATTGATGCTGATCTTTAATTATTATGTTGCTTATTGAGGTGAAACTCCAATTTTGATTGGAGAATAACACCAAAAGCACCTAAAACTGCGTCTAAATTTTGTCTCTTCTGGATACCCTTCTTTCCATCTTCTTCGTACTGCTGATGATCACACTAAAAAACCACCTCTGCTGAGGGGACCTCCTCCTGACTCTTCCCAACTGTCTCAATAGATTCCTTGAAATTCTCCACTCCCCATAATGGTTTCTCCTTGTCTGCCCAATTTACCCTCTCTTCTCATTTAGTATATAGTACCAACCATTGTCATGGACTTCTTTTGGGCCTAATGTTGAACCTCTGGAAATATTGCTATTGTGGAAATACTTTATTGTGTGAGAAAATTAATGATTATGTATGCTGTAATTATTTGTGATGTATTTTTTAATTTCCATTATTGTACTTAGGCCTTATGGCTATTCAGGCTGCCTTCTCTTCCATTTTACATTTCATTTATTGCAGTTAATGATGTGCTATGGTGTATTTAATTTTTGTATTTGTGTTTTTGTTTAGCTCTTGGAAATTCAACCATATCATCAAGTCCTCCCTTAGCTGGGGAGAGAAAATCGTTCTCAAATGTTACTAGGCTTGGGTTTGCTGCTGCTCATGATTCTCCATCCTTACAAATTCAAGAAACTAGTGGTCTGCATAATAACAACACAACTGCTGATTCTTCTGTCACAACAGGTATTATATGTTAATGGAATTGGATATATTCTGCATGCCAAAATTTGTTGTGCTATTATATAACTGAAGAAACGAGGTGCTCCAAATGCCTGAAAATGTTATGCTCTTAATTGTTGTGATTCTGTAGGTTTGAGAAATGGGGAGACACAATCATACTCCAATGTTACATCAAGAACAGAATCTAATATAAGCTCGAATGCACCAAAGACAAATGAGTTGGGGAAGAAGGGAAAGAAACCAAATCGAGTTCTTCTGTCAACAGCTGGTGGTAGGCGCTATTGATTTTGGTTGCCGACCCTTACCCTAGATTATGCGAGTGTCAATGATTCTCAGCCTCCTCCCTGCTATAGTCCCAAGCCAAACTCTCTGGCAGATGATTTCAGTGTAGAGTTAGTAACGTTCTACGGATCATATTTATGCACCTCTTAACTACTTGTAGGTAGGTAGGCATGTGTGGAGAGAATAAATGTTTTTAGCAATAAACAAGCCACAACTGTTAGAAGGTCAGTATATTGTTTCTGTGGATCTGTAGAACTGTGCTGGCGTTGGGTATGTTAATTAAATCCAGACTATGAGCATTGACTATACACAAGACATTTAAATTTGGAAGCGGGTTTTGTTAACTACAGATTGATTTTTTAAACAAACAATGTGTGTACTATCCTTAGTAATTTTGCTGGCTAGAGTATAATTATTATGGATGGTTAAAAAATTTCTGAGTATCTAACGTAATTGGACACCCAGAAATCAAATTCAATATCTTTGATTAAATTATAACAATTTCATGTAGATTGATCAATGCACTCAGTTTAACTGTTGAGAATTTGCGAATGGTCTACCCATTGACCCCTCCCTGCAAAACAACAAACATTTTAGAAGAGATTTGATGGGTTTTTATGCATGAAGGTAGGGTGGAGCAAAAATATTGCACCTGACCGTAATCCATCCTAACCGTAGCAATGAAATATCTCTGGTGAATGAGCTATGGGTTAAAAAAGTGGAAAATTCAATTTAACATGGGTAATTTCAGGCAGGTGCGAGTTGGAGGAAAAACACCCATCGAAATTCGTACTTGACCAAATAACAATAAACATTAAATTATTTGTATTGCATACCAGCGGGCTTAAGATGTGTTTTTATTTCTTTCAAAACTTCAAAAACTATCTTAGGCCTCAAGACTACGTTGGATTTCACGCTTCTTTCTCTCTCCCAAAACACATTATTCATAACTATTGAAAGAGATGTAGTTTTTGACGGTCATCAAATACCAAGTGGAGAGAGACACTAAAATTGTTACTTTTTTACAATTAAAAAAGGGATGAAAATCATTTATTTTGCAAATCAGGAATCAAAATAGTAATTTAGTCAAATATATATTACAAATTTATTATTAAAATAAAAAATATTGATTACAAAATTAATACATACGATCGTTTGATTCTACGTATAAGATTTTTTTACTAATTCATATTATTTTAAAAAATTATTAATATAGTTAATAATATTAAATTTATTAATAATTTGTAGTATCTTGTCAAAATTATCCTTTAATTTATTAGGAATTATAATATTTCTTTTTTCTATTTAATTGTTAATCTTTGTATTTAATCCTTACAAGAGATAATATATTAATCTTTTAAATATATAGCATTTATGGTAAAGTTATTAAGAGTATTTGGATGAAAAATAATTAATGTAAAAGATAACTTTAAAAAATCTTATAAAAAAAATAAAAAAAAATCATATATTGAGAAGATAGTATTAAATCTAAATTAAAAATTACTTTTATTATTGTTTGAAAAAGTGGTTTATAAGCAAATTTAAAATATACAAAATTTAAACATATATTATAACGTTTGTATTTGTTCTTTGGCCAAAATTAATTTATTCTTGTCATAATATTTCGATGAAAATTTTTGGTTACTAGATGTTATGACTTCCAATTTCTGCTGCTATATTTACTTCATGCCTAGTTCAAAGTGGTTGGAAGTTTTTAATTTTTAGTTTTAAAATACAAAATTAAAAACAAAACATATTTGTATAAAATGGAAGTTTTTACATAATTTTAAACATTTTCCTCCTAGTTTTGAAAGAAATAAAAAAAATGTTTTTTTTTTCTTGTTTTTAATTTTGACAAATGCTAGCATACCTGATTGGTATGCACAATGTGTACATTAGTTTGGAGAAAGGTTGCATCGGGCTTACTCCAGAAGTTTGGAAACTACTCCCACGATGCATGTGGAATATAAACCATGCGATTCATTTAATAGAGAATCGACCGATGCGGTGAGATTTCCTTATCCTATTATTAGATGTATACAATTGAGGTTATTTTTAAATTTTTTAAGGCAAGTGTAATTTTAAAATTCTTTTAAGACCCTGAGTTGTAAAGTATGTCTCCTGACCTTTTTGTTGCTTGGTTTAACCATGGTTGAAGCATTTACTTGTGTGTAATAAGGTTAGAACATCCCCTTTTTGAGATGTTATTTTGTTTTCTGTTATATGGTTCTGAAATCCGTTGTTGTTCTCACCGTCGAGATTGCGCTTCTTTCAAACGATGCCCGAACAGCCCAGCGTTGGAATCCATTGTAGTTGTTGGTGTCTTAGCAAATCCTACTTTCCATTTTGGTCAAAGACTATGGAGGCGCTCCGATGAAGCACTATATGGTGGTATGTATGTGTATTACATTTGAGGTATTTTGTCTGCCATTAAATTACCTTTGGTTTCAATTTTGAAGTGTCAATGAGGTATTTTTTTTTTTCAATTTGGCATATAAAATTGGTGGATATTTATTTTGCATACTCGATGTCATACGCATTTTTCATGTCATATGCGGTTAACAGATTGTCAAGTGTACCAATTTTATAACAAGTAATAAAGATTAAAACGAAAGATTGAGTGTCGAATCCACAAAGACTTTGTTCGTACTTGCGTTGGTAAATATTCAATTTATAAGCAAGAGAAGAAAGGGGGTAGAATAGCAATAAAGAAAAGGAAAGAAATTAAATTTAAAAAGACAAGAATAATAAAAATAAACAAGAAGAGAACAAAGATGAATGCAAAAGATGAGTTCAAAATGCAATCATGTTAGGGCCTAACATGTCTAACTACCCTTGATGTAATACTAATGTTTTTCTCTATTAACTGTTTTCACAATTTCCACCCATATCTACTAATATGCTCAACATTGATCCCTCATGATGAAAAGTCTAATTTATGTATTCTCTCTCTCAAATCCCTTTGCAAAGATTGAATCATAAACCACATTAAGTGTAAAGATGTATGCAGAGACACAACAAAGTCACTCTATCCCTAGTAATGCAATGTTGAGATGCTGTTTCCCGGTTCTTTAGACATTACCATTTCCCAATGAATAATCCCTAAAAACATATGCATGGATGACCAAACCACACAATAACAATGAAAAGCAGAAAAGAATAATAGAAATTGAAATTGTATTAATAGATAAGAAGAGCAGTTGCATTACAAGGGCGTTGGCTGCTAGGCTCCCAAAGGAGGTTTAGCCTCTTATAGCCATGAAAGACTTTACACTTCAGAGGCTAATAAAAGAAATGGTTGGATGACTAGTAGTAAGAAAATGGGGCATGGATAAGAAAAAAGGGTTTCCCTTAAGGGGTTCAGGCTTTGGATAGCTCTAGGACTCGGTTCTTCTTTTCCTTTCTGCTTCCTTCTCCTTATATAGGCGCTAAGTAGCTTAATTTTCACGCTTACTTCGTGCTAAGTGCGCCTTAGACTTTTCCTCGTGAACCTTCTCGCGCTAAGCCTGACCTGTGCGCTAAGCGAGAGTGGGGCGCTGAGCAAGACTTCACGCTAAGCCTGGATTTGTCCGCTAAGCGAGAGTTACGCACTGAGCCTAGATTATGCATTGAGCAAGCTATCCAATTCTTCCAACTCTTCTTCAATGTTTTTTCTTCTAGTTTTTGCATCAATTTTTCCTCTAAAGCACTTGAAATCTTCTTCTTTTGAATTCTACTAATAAAAAATTGCAAAGATATTGATTTCTTCATTATTTCCTTAAAAACAATAATAAAGTAAAGAAATTACACCTATTTATTAGTCAAAATTGACTATCAAATTAGCTCATATTTTGCAATTATCAAACTCCCCCAAATTAAAACATTTTCTTGTCCTCAAGCAAAAGACAAGTCTGAAAGTATCAACACATGAGATAACTGTGAAACCTTTTCAAACCTTTCACTGACTGATCCTGAGCTTGCATTTGTCTTGATCTTGTGATGAAAGCAAGAAGGAATACACATGGAGATGAAAAAGGTTAGCAAGTAAAACTTCATCAAGGCAGACTTACCACACTTCATTCCTCACAAGGACAGTGTTTCTCTCAGCGCACAAGTGTCTTGGCTAAGAGTGTTTTTAATCTAACAACTAAAAATAATATTCCCAACTTTGCACTTCATCTCAGTTAATGTAATCATACACACATATTATGGATCACTAAGGACTTTTTAGGCTTGTAACTTGGCCGGGCTAAAAAGGAACTCATGGTTTTTCTTTGGATTCAAAATTAGATTCTAAGATAGCACCTGATAACCTATGACTTATATTTCATAGCCCCTGACTTTCTTGCCTTTTATTCCTAACAACACACAAAATTTATTTAACACTTAGTTGTTATCGGCTCTTTATTTGAAACATAATTTTTTTTCAATTTTTTTCTTTTTTTTTAAGAAATTGAATGGGTACTGTAGCAACTTATCACCTTTGCATTTGAGTGTGTGCTATTGGTGATGTTCTTGTAACAAAATTTTTCACCAATACCAACATTCCAACTCCCCCAAATTAAGGGTAAATTTGCCTTGACATGTGCTTTCCTACAACCTAAGATAAGGTGGTAATTAATTTCATTAGGTTCAGGTTTCAAAAACAATTTACTGCATTAGGCTCAACAGGATGCAAGGGATTCATTCACATAACAGGTTGGCTATTTGGCTAAGTGGCTAAGAAAATCAAACAAGGCCTTGATTATTTCCACCATGTGTATGTATTCAAACAGTCTGAGAATCATGCAAAATCAGAAAATTAAGAACAATCGTTCTCTCATAGTCAAAGGTTCGCACAACTCATCGGACATTTATGAAGTGCTTGGCTTATCATACAATGATTTCCATTCAGACGTGCTAACCTCTATACTCTTGTGCTTTTGATTCATACTTCATCACTCAGAATGACACCTGCTCATAAGAATCAGAACTTTCACAATTATCTCATCAGTACACAGTATCTCATGCATCAACTTATCCAGAACAAGTCATAGCCCATTACTAATTTCCTCTGTCCCTATAATGCAAATTTTTTATTCAATGATTTAAATTAAACTGCTAAAATTGAAATAAAGACAAATAAAGAAAAAGAAAAAACTAAAGACAAGAAAAATAAAATAAAAAGAGAAAAAAATAATAAATCTTGGTAAAAAAATGGGTCTCAATCCTATGTGGGTCCTAGATCCCAAGCTCTATAAGCATCATTGATGTTCGCAACATAATCATCATTAGCTTCAACATTTGCGGCATCATCATCAGCTACACCAAAGGTGTCACCCCCCTAACACAAGGAGGTTGGACTCCTGGCCAAGCAACATGGGTTAGGAATGCCTCTGGTGTCATCATCGGCTGCCGGAGGGAGAGATGGTGGAGGCTCTACATCAGTAGGTACTAGCCATGGTGGAGGCTATGCAGCATAGGGAGGAGCTTCTCCGACTGAGAAAAAGGCAGAGATGTTTGCCCTTCCATATGTGCACAACACACTTTATAGTCACCATGAATGAATGACCCAAAATCAAGGGGATCTCAACATCTTCTTCAATGTACATGATCACAAATTCCACCGAAAAAGGGAGTTGGTGGACTTTGATCAGGACGTCTTCAACTACCCTGAACGGTTTAGTGATGGAACGGTCGACTAGCTAGAGTGCCATCCTTGAAATGTCAATTTTCAGGTTTCCAATTCTCTTGCACATAGAAAGTGACATCAAATTGATACTTGCTTCTAAGTCAATAAGAGCCTTACCTACGAATACACTCCCAATAGAGCAAGAGATGGTGACGCTTCCTGGATCTTTGAACTTGGGAGGTAGCTTCTGTATTACTGCATTGCAATTTTCTCCCACCACAATGGTTTTGTTTTTTATGTACTTTCCTTTTTTTTTATAAGGAAATCCTTTAAGAACTTTTTGTACAATGACATCTGTTGTAAGGTCTCTCCAAAAGGGATAGTAATCTCCAACTTCTGGAATATGTCAAGGAACTACTTGAAGTAGCGTTCCTTGTCCTTCTTTGATGGCACTAGAGGGTATGGTGCCTTTTTTGATGAGGCTGGTGGTATCTCTCTTCTAGCCTCCTGAGCTAACTGGCTCTTGGTCTTGGTCTTAGTGGTTGAGACCTTATTACCACTCTCCTTACTCTTATCTTTTCCTCCCTCTTCTTTTTTTCTCCTTCCTCATCACGCATATCCTCCTTAATTCTCCTTTCCTTCTCTGCAGTTTCCCTCATAGTGAAAATTACCTTGCACTCCTCTTTGAGCTTTATCTCAGTGTTGGCTCTAAAGCTGCTAATGGGTCTTTTAGCCATTTGTTTGGCTAATTGTCCCACTTGTATCTCCAAGTTCTTGATTGATGACTTTGTGCTCCTATGGTTAGACATGGACATCCGTATGAATTGATTCAATGTCTCCTCAAGCTTGTTGGTCTTCTCATAAAGATCGACCCCTTCGTTGGAATTTTGGACAGACTGACTTTTTTGCTCCTTGTTGAACTGGTTACCCAGATGATTCCTCCAGCTTTATCCCTGTGTGAAATTTTTCCCTTGATTGAATCCAAGTGGTCCTCCTTGGTTGTAGCCTTGGAATCCATGGAGATTCTGAGCTCCCATGTAGTTGACCTCGTTGGTTGCATCGTCTTGAACCATGCATGAGCCTGACTCATGAGCACCCCCACAAAGGTTGCATCCTCCACTGTGCATGGCTGAAGCAGGTTGCACTGCATGTAGTTGTTGGGGAAGATTACTCAAAGTGGCTGTAAGAGTCTCCAAGGTCTTGGTCAGGAGCTTGTTTTGAGCCAACATATCATCTTGAGAAGTGAGCTCAATAAGGCTTTTCTTTGTAGGTGTGTAGGCTCGATCACGAAGAATGGCATGATCGATTGTTGTCATATTCTCTATCAGCTTCATGGATTCTTCTAGAGTCTAAACTTAATCTTCCCACCGACTGAGGGATCGAGGAGTTGCTTGGAATGGGGTTGCAAGCCATCAATGAAGATGTTGAGCTGGACTAACTCACTAAACCCATGTGTAGGAGTCTTCCGGAGTAACCCGTGGAAGCGATCAAGGGCTTCATTCAAGGATTCGTCAGGATGTTGGTGGAAGGATGAGATTTGGACCTTCCCCTTGGCAGTCTTGGACTCTGGGAAGTACTTCTTCAGGAACTTCTTCACCACTTCATCCCATGTCCGTAGGCTATTCCCCTTGAACGAGTGAAGCCATCTTTTTGCTTCACCGTCCAAAAAGAAAGAGAATAGGTTGAGATAGATGACATCCTCTGGAACTCTCGCTATCTTCATCATGTTGCAGATCTCAATGTATGTGGTCAGATGTGCGTACGGATCTTCACTTGGTAGGCTGTGAAACATATTCCCCTGAATCAACTGGATGAAAGGAATGTGGATATGAGATGCTAGCTGCTTGCACATCTGGTCTAGAAATAATGGTGAAGTATTGAGGTGTGGTAGAGCTAGAGTAGTCCTCTAGCGCCATCCTCTGTGGACGGTCTTCTGCCATGATGTATTCTTCGAAGAAGGGATGCGGACTGGTCACAAGCGAGGGAGAATAGCTTCATCTTGCTAAATAAAAAATATTTTAACTTTATTGTAAAGACTGGAAACGTATGACAGTGCATGCATCATCTAATCTTTTCATATGCAAAATGGCTTTCAAAAAGTGTTTTGAGAATATGATAATTACGAAATTTGAGTTAATTTGATAGTTAATTTTGGTTAATAATGATTATAATTTCTTCACTTTACTATTGATTTTAATGAAATAATGAAGAAATTAACATCTTTATAATTTTTTATTAGCAGAAGTCAAAAAAAGAAGATTTCAAATGCTTTAGAGGAAAATTGATGCAAAAACTCAAAGAAAATTCCTTGAAGAAAAGTTTGAAGAAGTGAACAGCTCGCTTAACACACGAGACAAGCCCAGTGCGTGTGCTCACTCAGCAGCCAGCTCATGCTTAGCACGAAGAAGGCCCACAAGAAAGCCCAAGGGTGCGCTTAGCGTGAACACCGCACTAAGCACGTGATTAAACCATCATTCTCCGTAAGTTCAGGGGGGCGCACTCAGCTAGAAGTTGGCATGAAAATTAAGTTACCTCAGGCCTATAAAAGGAGTAGGAAGTAGAAGGGAAACACATGCCGATTCTTAGAGCTCTCCAATGAAGAAATCCAAAGCCTGAGCACCCCTAATAGGGGAAATCCTCATTCTTTAGTCATTCTTCCCTTTCTTTCTTCTAGTCATCTAGCCCCTTCTTCTGTCCACATTAACCCCCGAAGTGTAAAGTCTCTCATGGCTATCCCTTTGTTGGGAGCCTGGCAGACCAAACTCTTGTGATGCAACTATTTTTCATTATCTATTTAATGCAATCTTGTTTCTATTTTTCTTCTCTGCGTTTTTTTATTTATTATGACTAGATTGTCCACATAATATTTAGAAGATAATGCATTGAAAAATAGTTATTTTCTAAAGAAATGAGGATTGGTATCTAAATAAATTCATTACTACAAATAGATTGATATTTGTTTTGTCCGATTTATGCATCTCTAATCTTAATATGGTTTATTATTTTTATCTTTGCAAAGAAATTTGAGAGAAAAGAATAAATAAATTAGACTCTTCGTGTAGGAAATCAAAGATAAAGTGTCTTAACAGATGTGGGTGAAAACAAGGATTTCATTAGATAGAGAAAATCATTAACATTGCATTATAAGTAGTTTTGGCATGTTAGGTCCTAACATTATCATATTCTGAATTCATCTTTCTACATTTAAATCATTATTTATTTTTCTTATTATTTCTTTCTTTTTCTTTTACTCCAATTTTCACACTTACAATTTTCTATCTCTCTTGCTTCTTCTAATTGCTTAATAGTTGAGTTTACATCACTTAGGTACAACCAAAGTTCTTATGAATTTGACACTTGGACTTCCGAGTCTTTTATTACTTAAAACGAATTGATACACTTATCATCAAGTTAACATAATCCTTTTTTGGCACCAATGTATTGGTGAAGTGAAGAGAGCCCTCAACAACTTTATTTTCCATTCAACAGTGTCATTTTGTCTAAAAAACGTGCATGCCCCACAAAAAATGTTATTGTAACCTACTAACTTATAATTATTTATCAACTACCAGTACAGTGTGCATTCAATTTAATTGCGCATCTTAACCATATTTATTTGGATGTAGGCTACATCCTTAACTCACAAACACTTGCCATCTTCACCCCAATAAGGCGTTATCTCCATCCACCTTCCATATCTCCTCTACACTTAGTTTGTTTGCCACCAATCACTACTAAAAAAAAGGCATTCTACATCGGTTCTAATGACCATTTTACACCGGTTATGACGCGTGGTGGTAGACCCTTGTCGTTGAATGACAACATCGGTTGAAGAACCGTCTTAAAATTGTTGACATTTTACATTGGTTCTGAAGATACAAACGATGTAGAATGTGGACATTCTACATCGGTTTTGAAGGTATAAACGATGTAGAATGTCCACATTCTACATCGTTTGTACCTCCATAACCGATGTAGAATGTTGTTTTTTTTATTATTTTCCTGAAATTTTTGTGGCGTCCTAGCTAGGTAATGTCTCATATGAGACTTAATTTATAAACTCATGTCAAATTTCAACTATCAAAATAGTTAATGAATAAGTACAAGAAACTACCTTGCTTGTATATATGTTTTAGTAGCTAGTAGTACAATAGAAAAAAAAACTTATAGTTAAATAACAATTTGTCATTTCACTCACACAAGGTATATATACAAATATGTAAAGAAAATGAAAGAGAACTCATATGCCTTAAAAAGAGAATTGCTATAAACATCCAGACTATATCACGGTAACACTAATACCTAATAATAGTGTTTTTTAAATGTCCATAACATGATAACAATACCAATCAATCAGTACACAAACTAAGGATCTATTTTATGTTAAATTTATTGATTTTTTAATTGTTTGTTTGAATAAACCACTATTTTTTACAACAATAATAAATCACTATTATTTAAAAACTGCCATAGATACAAAATAACTCCCATTTATTTAGTGATCCAATATAAAAATCTTCCCATTATTATCGAGAAAAAAACTTCCCATTAATAATTAATAATATATAAAAATTAAACTAAAAATACAATCTAGTTAAGAAGAATTTCTCAGTAAAGGGAAAAATTCAAAAAGCATGAGTATATCTAGAGATACTCCTACACATGGCAAACAGCTACAGTATATCTAGAGTCCTAAAGGGAAATTCAAAAACTACAGCAAGCAATAAATTAAAATTAAGTATAAGTTATAAATGTATAGTCAAAACTACTTAATTTTGATCTACTGTTAGTATAAAGAAATTATAATGTCAGTAAGCCATATTTTCCTCTCATATGTCATCATTGTTCGACATTCATATATCTTTTGATGTATTATATTTTATATTTATATTGAATAGGAAAGCCAATCTCTTATAACGTGTAACAAAAAAAAACGTCTCTTATAACGTGGCTAATACAATTGTACTAGTATGTTAAAAAAAATCGGTGAGATAAATTATCAAAAGTCCAGGCCCCATTTGCAGTAGCAATATTCTAACAAACTAACCACATAACCTTTATATATATATATATATATATATATATATATATATACTACTAACCTTGTAAAGTACAATTGCTCTCTCCTCAAAAGAACTATTTCCTTGGGGGCAAATCCATATTTTTTTAAGGGGGGCAAATCCATATAAGAGAAACACTTTATTTTTAAGTAGTAAGACGGGAACAAGCAAAGTGTACCTTTCCAATGGGATTCATTTTAAGCAATTCAGGAGTTCTATTAGAGGCACCAATGACTCCAACAGTGGTAAGCCTCAAATACTCAAATAATCTGGACTTACTGGTTGTATTAAGGAAGGGATACAAATATAGAGGTATATGAGCTGCAGATGAGAAAAAGGTAAGTGTAAAGAGTGAACAGAGTAATATCTTTTCCCTTCAAGTGTTAATTTCAATGAGTAAAAACCCTGCTGAAATATATATGGTAATGTCAAAGCAATCTCCTTAATTTTATATTAACAAAAAGGGTTGAAAATATTCTTACAAAATAGAAAAGAATGAATTGAAAAATATTAAAGTAAGAAAAATTAAAAAAGAAAAAAAAATTCTGAAAATACAATATTTTCATAATTAAAATAAAAATATTAACACATGTTTAAAAACAGATAAAAGATGCAATGAAATCTTTTTTAAGAAATATTTAAAAACTAAAACAACTGTAATATGCATAGCCCAATTTTTGGATACTTTAAAGTCGAACAAGTATAACATAATAAAACTATTTTCCCAATCAATCTTTCAGCAACAAAATAATACTACCAATAAGTTCATAAAACAGACATTACGCTTATAAAGAAAAACAACAAAACGCATAAATTGTGTGCCTCTTAAGAACAAAAACAATTTTAATCATAAAAAGATTTTAAAATAGAACTTGCAATAAAATTTTATGTTCATAAAATCACTTTTGTCAGACACTCGTCTTAAATTCTGCACATCACAATAGTCCTTCTAAACAAACAACCTCACAGTTCAAACAGAATTCCACACATATTCATCAGACATTATTACTACAAAAGCTTTATATTCAAAGTGTATAATTCACTCATAATAAATTCCACAGTTCACAATAACTCCACAAATTAAAGTGGAAGTTTAAACATAAAATTCACATATGTTCAACAGAATTTACCACAATACTCTCAGTTATTCACTCGTCATCAACTCAAACCAAAGATACCCCAAAAAATAGAATAAAACCATTTTATATGTGAAAAATAAACTGACACATAAAGCCACAATGGTTTTAGTCATATGCTCCACGGTATAGCAAATAAGTAATGTAACAACAGACAAAAGGGGATCTAATTAAAGTTTTTAAAAAATAAATGAAAAAAAAAACATTTGTAATTTACATAACCCAATCTCGTCTGCAAGCCCAAGCGCAGCCCAGACCGGCTCGACATTCTGCTGAACCTGCACGTTGACAGTATCCTGAGGCAAAGGCGAGTTCTGAACTGGATTTTGGGCCTTGCGAGGCCGACCTCTGGGCCTCGGAGTCGTCGTGATGGCAACAACAACAGTCGGCACTGTTGATGTCCCTTCGGTGGGTGCAGGTCCAGGAACAGACACGGGCACAGATCTAGGAAGGGCGTAAGATTTTTTTACCATTTGGAGCAATCCCCTACTCTTCAAGTGAGTCAAGTGCTGAGTCAACAAGTTTGAGTGATTCGGTGGAAGCTGCGTATACACTTGCTCAATATACTTCGCTATTGCCCTCTTGCTAGAACCGTCTTTCTCCTTCAGCGCCTCGATTGTCGTGTATATCATCTTCACCACACAAAAAGAAAACAAACACAGTAAGGGTGAGAGAGTGAGTTAACTAGATTTGAAAAAAAAAAAACAGAGGAATGATAAAAAAAAAGGGTTTTCTGAAATTTACCTCGGCGTAGGGTGGGTGGTTAGAAGGTGGTTCGGGAATGGGTGGTGGGAGGTGGTCATTGGGTTCGGTTGGAAGGTGGACGCGTCTTCTCCTCTTCTTGAGAGCCTAGGAAGATGAGACATTGGGAATAGGAGAGAGACATGAGGAGACTGCACCAGCGAAGCCAGGAGAGGAAGAGTCAAATTTAAAATTACTCAAAGTTAAAGTCGGTTTCGCCTTTGTTTTATATTATTTAAAGACGGGTTTCCAAAAACCGCCTTTAAAATATTATTGGTATTTACAAAAATACCATTGCCCCCAAATCAAAGCGGTTTTCTACAATCGACTTTGAATTCACTTCGTGGAATGCGCTATTAGTAGTAGTGAATGTTTGTTGATTCTACTTTCTTTTTGTTTATTACTCTGGTGAGGTTCTTACTAGTGTCGAACATATATGGGGTAAGTTTGTTAGTGAGAAAACAAAGTTACTTCGCGTGATAACAATATCACGTTGCTAGGGCTCGACGAAGGAGCTCTCAGAACCAAGATATCAGCTTTTAAGGGACAAGTTGTTTCAAGGATTGATTTTTGATCTCTAATATTAGTCACTCAAGGTACCATTCATTACAGTACGTATCCACTATTTGATGATGAGGATGTAGGAAACATGATAGGTATGATCCAACATCACCCAAACCTTACACGCGCAGAGTTTTACGAGACGTTCGAACCCACCAAAGACGAACCTCAACTAGACCCACAACCAGATGCAAAATCACAAGCACCACCAACTACGGTGTTCTCAAACGCAGACCTCATGCGTGAACTGATGGAGGAAAAAGAAGAATCCTACAGTAGTCATCCATGGTGACATGTAATGTATGGAAGTATAACATCCTCAGAATGGAATTACTTCAATTTGTCTCCAAGTCAATACTTGTGACATTAGGAAAAGATGGTTGAACCAAATCATGGTTGGTGAGATTAATCGTAACTCATCTTCCGTTGTAACATGAATGATAAGACATGAATGATAAGTTTTTCTAATTGCAATCTCTTACTGACACCATGTACCACAATCTCATCCTCCACATGCCATAAAACTTAACATCATCATCTCCATAAGTCAACGTAGGACAACAACCTCGGAGGAGCCCCTTCTTCAATGACTTTGCGCAGAGAGTAGGAGAGAGAGAGATATACATAGGTTGGGGGAGAAGATGGGACTAAGAGAGAGAAAGGAGTGATTGAGTGGGAGAGGAGAGAGAAATAAGTTTTTTATTTTTTTAAAAAATAAGGATTAAATTACTATTATATCCTTGATTTAAATTTATAAATCAAAACAAGTGATTGGTTTTTTTGTCTAAATTTTTTTATGTTAGTTGTTAATGTACTCATGGTTAAAAAAAATTGTATGAACCTATTAGTAAACTCCTATATATATATAAAGAGAAAGAGAGAAATATATATTGGAACCAATCTTAATATTATTAATAACAACACAAATCACTCTTATTTAGTTTTCATACATAATCATAACTAAGTTCTTATTTCCTAATTTAAAATAAAAGTTATGGTTTTCCAAGAAATTTTGGGGCAGCAGGATAACTTGGTCTTGTTGAGGTTAATCTGTAATATCCATCATCATTATTCCTTCTAACAAGGTAATTGGATGACTTGATTTTGTTGGAGGGTAATATGCAATATTTACCATTATTTATCCTTTTGATTGAGGTGATGAGATGACTTGGTCCTTTTGGGGGATAATCTTCAATGTATAATTCTTCCTTCTAATTTTGAGGTATCAGAATGACTTGGTTCTATTGGGGGATAATATGTAATATCCACCATTTTTCTTTTGATTTTGAGATAATGAGATGACTTGGAGCAGTTTTTTTTTTTTTAACGGGGGGTGGGGGGAGATAATCTTCAATATTCATCATCATTCTTCCTTGTGATTTTGAGGTAACAGGATGACTTGATTATGTTGGAAGATAATCTATAATATCAATCATTATTCTTCCTTTTGATTTTGAGGTAATAGAATGACTTGGTCATGTTGAAGGGGGGGGGGGGGGGGGGGATTTGTAATATCCACCATTATTCTTCCTTCTGATTTTGATGAAACAGGGTGATTTGGTCCTATTGGGAGATAATTTGTAATATTCACCATTATTCTTCCTTAATTGGATGATTTGGTAACGGGATAATTTGGTTCTGTTGGAGGATAATCTATAATACCCACTATCATAGTTGGCTATATAGATCACATGATGACATTTAACATGGTTAATTAAAGATGAAAATAAGGTAGGAAAAAAAAAAAGAGGAGAGAACATAAAGAGATCACCTTAGCTTGTTCATATGTCATTAATGGACCCACTTTCCTAGTCATGGAGATTCCTATTTATTAAAAGATATATCAATAAGTTTCATGTTTAAAATATAAACAAACCAAAAGGGTTGTATGAAAAATTTAAGAGATCAAAGCCCATGCATCTTACCGTTGTAGGAATAGTAGTAGCATAATAGGAAAGACGTAGAAGAATAATTAAAAGTTTGGGACGAGCTATTTCTCCATGTTTTCAAAGTGGATTGTTATGGAGAGAAATATCATATGATATTGAAAGACAATAGTAAAAGGCCTAAAGAAGAGTAATGGCATGGGTTTAGGTAGGAAAGGTCCTTATATAATGCAACCCACCAACTCGATGAGTCAATGACAAGTTGGGTTAATTTGCCAAGTTTAGATTTTTTTTATAATTTTATTCTAAAATTGAGATACTTGGATGATTTATATGTCATCATTGCCATTTATTTGTGTTTACGTTATGGTTGATGAACATAATAGAGATTTATGTTCTTTATTTTCTATATTTTATTTTATTTTATAGGTTAATCCATGAGTTATTTTTTCTAACACAATTTCTTTTACTTTTTTAAGTGTATGTGTAGCCATGAGTAAAATAATACATGAAAATTGTAGCATAGAAATATTTGATCGAATATTTGACCGCGAGAATATTTGACTGAATAGTATACGAAATGCATTACCATGTCAGTTTTGTCTTTTTAAAAGAGAACTTAATTGTATGAAATTTATTGTAATAAATAAGCATTAATAGAATAATACGCGTTGCATTAAATGACTAGTATTGAAGTAATATGTAAAAGTTGCTGCACTAAATGAACATGAATATAATATTATATGCCACATTAAGTAGCCATGCGTAAAATAATATATATTTTTTTATCCATGATCATTTAGTATATGAAATGTATTATCATGTAATTTTTGTCTTAAAAAGAACTTAATTGTATAAATTTTGTTGCATTAAATAAGCATGAATAGAATAATATACGTCGCATTAAATGACCAAGGTTAAAGTAATATATGAAAATTGTTGCACTAAATAAACATGAATAAAAAATATATTATATGTCACATTAAATAGTCATGAGTAAAATAATATATGAAAACTGTAGCATGAAATTATTGGACCGCGAGAATATTCGACTAAATAGTATATGAAACGTATTCTCTAAAAAAAGCATATGAAACGTATTATCATGTAATTTTTATCTTTTAAAAAATAGAACTTAATCGTATGAAATTTGTTGCATTAAATATATAAGCATGAATAGAATAATATATGTTGTATAAAATGATCAAGGTCAAAGTAATATATAAAAAATGTTGCACTAAATGAACATGAATAAATTATATATTATATGTCACATTAAATAGCCATAAGTAAAATAATATATGAAAATGTTTGACCGTGAGAATATTTGACTAAATTAGTAGAATATGAAACGCATTGCCATGAAATTTTGTCTTTAAAAAAAACTTGATTGTATGAAATTTATTGCATTAAATAAGCATGAATAGAATAATATATGAGGCGTTAAATGACCAAAATTAAAATAATATGTGAGCATGTTACACTAAATCAGCATGAATAGAGTATTATATGTATGGAAACCATTGCATGGAAATATTTGACTAAAATAGTATACGAAATGCGTCAGCAATTATGCAATTTTTGTCTTTCAAAAAAATTATTTTATAAAATACTCTTAATTTAAGTTAGATTTTATTTTCAATGACTTTTTTTATACTCATGATATCAACTACGTGACTTTTAAAATGGAGAAAAATTATTCCTATTTGAAGAAAAAAAAACCGTAGAAGTGAAGTATTTCATTAATTAATGTGAGAGGTGATTTAAAAGATGAAATTTATTTTTCTAAATAAGATTAAAAATAAATAAATTTAATTAACATTTTTAATTATAAAAATATGTTTTTTTAAAATTATATTCAAGTCGAGAGGCAGAGTATTAAATGACCAAAAGTAAAATAAGTTGAATTATAAATTCCCGTCCAACCATTCTTCCTACTGAGAGGCAAAGCTAGCTAGACTATTTTAGTTGAGGTGATCAAACAAAAAAATATTATTAAAAAATATTTATAAAATTTTATATGTTGAATAATAATCACTTTATAAATTTAGAAGTCTTATAATAATTTAATATGTAGAGTCACATTTAATACAATTTTATATGTAGAGCTTGCCATTGATAATGGTTTCTTGAAAAATAGTCATGCTTAAGTAAAAAAAATAATTATTGTGATTGATAAAACACTTTTTAAAAATATTTAATATAATTGCATATTTAAAATAGAGTTTATCCTCATATCTTATAGACTCTAAGTGAAATAATAGATAAGGACACTTAAATTTTATTTTTTTAATCATGTTATTTGTGTGAATTATTAATTAATTTTGTCGATGACTAATTTACATTAAGGAACCTAGTTGATCACCTTTAATGTGATGTTTTCTTTCAATTATATTTTTTTTTCATTTTCAAGACTCAAATTCAAGATTATACTCAAGGGGACTCAGAGGCTAGTTCAACTTATACGAGCATTTGAACACATAGTTTAATTGAAAAAAGATATGTTTGATTGCATTAAGCAAACAATATGATTTTAACAAATCTTAATGAATCGCAATTTTCATTCAGTTGACATCACCCTACAAATTACAAGTATGCAAATATTTATGTATAAGATCATATCTGAAAGAAAAAAGATATACACATTATATATATATATATATATATATATATATATATATATATAATTTTTTGAGGTAATTTTATTTTTTAAAAATTCTCTTCATTATCTTTTTTCTTTCTATTTTTCTTTTCCTTTCTCATCATATCATATATTTTTGTTCTTTATTAATATACTAACTTTTTATATATAATTTGAGTTGTTGTTTGTGTTTCTTATCTTGTTAAAAAAATACTTTTAAGTTATTATAATAGGTCCATTATATGTTAATATGTCACACTTACTTGAAATTCATTTAACATAAATTTATAAATATAACATATTAAAAAAATTAAATATTTTTTACTTTTTACTTGCATGTCATACTTTTATTTGAATAAGATGAGACATAAAATGAGAAAATAATTTCAACCCATTTATAAAAATAATTAGATTTTTTTTGCTATATAACTATAAATATTTTTATTTTTTAGGTGGACGGTCGCATCTATGGACTATGTCCTGGACCGACCCTGACTTAAAATTTGAAATTGGTTTAGTTGAAAAAAATCTCATCTCAATTAAGATGAAGAAATTATTTTTGAAATTTTCTTTATATAACTCATTATATTTTCAATGATCATTTTCATATTGGTAATATCAATTATACACCACTTTTAAAATGTAGAGGAATTATTTTAAATTGAAATAAATTTTCATAAAATTAAAGTCTTCCACCAATTAGGGTGAATGGTAGTTTAAGAAATCAACTTTGTTTTTTAAATAATATTAAAAATTAAGTAACATTATTAATTAACATAAATGAATTATTTTTAATTATACTCAAGTTGAGAGGAAGTATCAAATGTTCAAGAGTTCTCATGAGTAAATAATATAAAGAGATAATTGTTCACATGAAAATTGATAGATTGGAGTCAAAAGGAGAAAGAGTTAGATAGATAAGACATGAAGACAGAAAGAATTTGATAAGTATAATAACTAAAGTAATGGATTAAGAAACAATAAATAAGAGAAGAAAATGAGACCGATCAAAAAGGATA